>NC_083765.1:31115703-32315703 GCF_963514075.1 Conger conger | reverse complement strand
TATTCTGCAGTCGTTCTCATCTGTATAAAGAGTCCTCTTTTCTATTTTAATAGCTGCACTTCACCTGTTGGAAATTGAGGTTAAACAGTGTCTGGGGAAGTCCTTTACCAGGACACTCTCTGTGGTCAGACCAAGCAGGAGTTTTATAGTTTTATTATCATCTCTGGTAATAATAAGTTTGCTTTGCTCCATAAAAGTACTTATGCCTGCCACTCCAAGGTGCTAATTACAGTATGCTGCAACAGGTGTTTCTATCCTCCTGAGAAAGAAGCGCTATGCTGTTGAGCCCATGGAAGCTCCAGATTGTGAGCTGGACTGATTTGTATTCAGTCTTCTTCCCCTGTTATCTCCTGCAGCTAACAGAGCATTTTGTATTCAGCGTGTGACACGTTGAAGCTTATAAACGTCTAAACATTAGACTTCACCGAAGCTAAATGGCCACAGCTGGAGGGTGTCGGTCTGCGGTGGCAGTGACCGGTGTGACCTCTGACCCCCTGCAGGACACGGTCATTTACGACAGGCTGGCCGACAGCTCCAGGTACAAGGACATCACGCTGAAGCACTTGGAGCAATTTGCTACCGAGGGTGAGTGAGCGCGAATGTGTTTCTTCAGACTCCATGCAGGGACACTCTGCCCGTGAGGTCATTAGTTCCCCTAGCACCGCCGTATCGAAGATGAGCTAACCTCGCTGTCACCGCGAGCTGATGACTCTCATCAGAGAGCCACAGATACACCCCTCCCAGCTTCTTCTCCGTTGCTATGGTTACTACGCTTGCCTTGCCTATTGCTCTGCGCTGTTCTGTTGCCTAGAGGAAGAATGACAACATGCAAGGCCAAATAGTTTTTTACCTAATCGAAATAATTGTATTTATTTCTGAATGCTCAAATATACAGTACAGCATGTGTAGAGTTGTTTCTAAAAATGAACCTTTTTAGGTTCATGTCCATAAAAAGCAGATTTGTGAAGTGCTTGCTTGGGGGGAAAAAAATAGTTTGCATGGGGTTCTTTCCTCTCAACAGTATTTCCAGCCCAGGTGTGTTTTGATTTGCAGTGTGTAAGGGAGTTGTTGGTTTAAGTCATTGCTGATGTTCTGCTGTGTGGCAGCAGGCTGGCACTCTCAGTGAAAGTGTCATAGGTGGGGAGGTGGAAGCTCGCTCACGCCCTCGCCCTCCGTCTTGCAGGGCTGCGCACGCTGTGCTACGCGGTGGCCGACATCTCTCAGGCGGCGTACCAGGAGTGGCTGGACGTGTACCAGCGCGCCTCCACCGCCATCAACAACCGCGCGCTGAAGCTGGAGGAGAGCTACGAGCTCATCGAGAAGGTCAGGGGTCACCCTTCCATCCCAGAATTCCATCACAGGATCTCAGGCCAGGCTACCTCGAGTGCATGGAGAGATTTTCTACAGTACTCTGCAGCTTTCTGTTGCTTCTACCCAATGTCTTCCATCATGGGAGTTTCACTACATAAGAGCATAATACCTGTATCTGTGGTCAAAATTGTGAAGTTATATTTGCCTTGAAACTGATTATATTATTTATATCATTTCACTCAATGCCCCAGACCCCCTAGAATAAGTTTATCATTCATATACTGTATGTACCCACTTTTAATTCCACAGTATAAGTATTGGAATTTAGATGAATGGGGAAGTGTAGAATAATATGGCTATTTTAGCCAAGTATGAAATATTTTACTAAATTAAATGAATTTTTAAAAATCTTTACTAAATTAAATTAATTAAAATTCATATCCAATTACACCCATGTAAGTTCAATGTGGTATGTCTGCTTTCAGTATAATGCTTTTTTAACCTTTTCCATGGTATGTATGTGAGGTCATTTAGTCATGCAATTTCAAGTAAGCTACAGGTACCTACACTCCCCATTGTTCTTATATGTACGTCTTAGTACTAGTGATGTTCTGTTTGATCTGTTTGTGGATAATGCAGACAGTAAATTCACTGAAAACTCTTTTTTTTGAAGTTATAGTACAGTACATCTTCCTGAAAGCTAAAACATGAGGTTTTCATTCATTTGTCTTTGAGTGAACCATGACTTTAAAGTTTTGAAATTCAAACTCTTTGCTGTAGAAACACCCTGCTGTGGAAGAAATCCACACCGTACATCAACAAAAAAGGAAACCTGCTCTAGGAATTTAATTTGGTTCCCTACAAGATATCGTCTGCTAAGCAAACAGGCACTTTAATGATTTATTTGCGCACTAATCCGTGTGTTTGCCCAGCACACACAAGGGCAGTGTGTGCTGCTTCATGCCTCTCCTCCACCACGTGAGGTCACAGAGTTCAGCAGCCAGACCCAGCTCCAGCCTAATCTCCAGCCTGGTCACTCTGGCATGGTGTACTGTGGGCTGTGCTGTGAACACAAGCAGACCACGGTGATAGTGGGGATAGTTAGGTCACTGGGGTAGAATCAGGGCACTGTGTGGAGACCAGGTGGCTGTGCTCATAAGTCACAGTGCCAGCCCCAAACACCCTGCCCACATAAATGAGCTCAATCACCCCAATAAAACCTCTCCTTCATTGGACAGAGTGCAGGTCTGCAGTTCACCACTTGGTGGGAGCATTTATCTGTTTTCTGCCTGTGTTCAGTTGCCCAACTCACACACTCACACTCGCACTCACACACTCACTCACACTCACATACACAGACAGATGCCTAAAGTCCTTACTGAATTCTTGAGTCAGTCAACTGTGTGTTAAATATGAAACTTCAGTATGTTTCATAGGTGCTTATCGGGGCGAAATAGAGGTGTAGGTGAAATGACAGAGAAGCTGCTGCCTTTCTTCTCCTCTCTCTCGGGAACGGTGACTGCTGTTGAGTTACATATCTCTCTCTCTCGGTCTCCCTCTCCAGAACCTGCAACTATTGGGGGCCACAGCCATAGAAGACAGACTCCAGGACAAAGTCCCTGAGACCATTGAAATGCTTATGAAGGCCGACATCAAGATCTGGATCCTGACCGGGGACAAGCAGGAGACCGCCATTAACATTGGTGAGACATATCCCACAGAGGTGACATAGACCTCTGTTTCTATAAGGAGCACTGAAGCATCTCCTACAGAAGATGATGTTAGCACTTGGACCTTGGTCTTTAGTCTGGTGAAGGATGTCTGTGATTTTGTTGTTTTGTGCATGCTGAGGGCTTTGATTCAAAGGATACAGCAGACCTACAGGCCTCTATCACACACAGACGCACACACACACGTACGCACACATGCACAAGCGCACACACACACACACGCAAATTTCATGAGCCAGAAAAGGTCAGTCTGTGGCCGTACAGTATGGAGAAACTGTTAGCGTAGCTGTCAGAGCTTACATGTTGATGCAGGACGTGTATTACAGAGGTTCAGTACCTTCACAAAGGGGCACGGTTTCCCACCCTCAGATGTGGCGGCATTAGCTACGACGCTAACGTGTGGAAAATAAATCCCATTAAGCGCAGGCATGAACACGGGAGGCTGAGAGAATGAAGTCCGCAGCCACCTCCCTGAATCGGCCCTTTGTGCGGTAATAAGACGCACGGGAAGCGGGGCAGCTGGCGGAGCGGTGTTTTTATGTCTCCGCCAGCTGACAGGGCCGTTCTGTAGCGGGGATATTTACTCAGTTCCGACCCGCTCCCCAGGGCTGCTCGCCACCTCCCTGCACCGACTCATATCCATAATACCCGGCTCCTCGGACTCGCTGGGGCCAATTAAAACCCGGCCGTGAAAAATGCTGTGCAGCGTGCCGTGTCGTAAACTTTGTGTTTACCGCAGTAAAAACTCCTTCCGTATAAAATATCAGTGTGTAGGCCTGTATATACACATCTATAAAACCTTCATGTTCTTTGTTTGATTTGCCAAGCGAGCCATCTTTCGGTCCTTACCTGAAAAAGAGAGACTGTGATTGAGAGAGAGATTGAAGGAGAGATAGATCAACAGGTAATGATTAGTTTAAGTGTATAGTGTAGTACCGTCAGTGTTGCTGTGGACACATTCTTACCACATAATGATAGTGACACCTTATTTGACCTTGGTGTGGTTCCGGCCTCAACCAGGGTCCTTGGTGTGTGGAGTGGACTACGCTGGTATGGAGGGGCACCATGCCCACATTTTTAATGAAAGCACACTGGCGCTGGTCTGTGTTCTGATGGTCCAGGCCTGCAAAGTGGCCCCTGTGTTGGTGTTGGCTTCCCTCCTGGACACAGCAAGCGAGAAGGCAAACGCATCCCGCCCTGCCAACTTAAACATGGGCCCAGTCGCCCGACTCCTCCAAGACCAAGCCGGGTTCTCCACATTTCCCTCAAACTGCCCCCACTCTCCCTTCAATCTCTGCGCATCTTTAGCTACCGCCCCCGTACTCTCTGGGAGGACTATTTAATCCCACGTGTCACAGCACAGCATTCCCCTGCTCACCCGGGAGCCACTAGAGTTTAGTTCCGCCTGAGAGGAGTAAATAAAGAAAGTATCCTTTTTCCCTGGGTGAAACTGGGCCGGCTTGGTCACGGTGCGCAGAGTCTGTAAGATAAACACATTACTCAGCTCCAGGAGTCGCCAGTGGCCCAGGGGGCTGATGTATGGGCATCAGTCACGCTCAGGGGGGGTGGGGAGAGGGAGCGTTTCGTCGGTAAATATTTGTAAATTAGCCCATTATCACTTAAGAAAACAATCCGCAGGGCCCAGGGTCGCGACCCGCGTGGTGTTAAAGAGAGAGATTTACAATCTGGAGGCGACGCATTCAGACAAACCGGAGAAACCTCTCATCTTACTCACGTTCTCACACTTAGTTAGCACAGACGTTCGGTCATTGTGTGAAGGTTGATCTGTTCTCTTAGCCATAGTAAATGGGCTAGACTATGTTATAATGAACTCGAAAATGCTGAAAAGAAAGAAATATTATAATGGAAATTCCAAATGATTATAATAGTAATGACAATGATTTTTCCCTCATAAAACAGTATTAGCACTGATGAATAACACACAGACAGATTTGTCATTGGATAAACTATTTACTTCAATTTGGTATATATATATATATATATATATATTAGGTTTTTACTTCAACCTATTTTTTTTTTTTTTTTAGGTTTTCTCAATTAGAAATGGTTAGGTTAATTTTCAGGTGTGGGAAGAAAAAAAAAGAAATTTGAAATGTAAGCAAAAAATGTCCAATGAAGCCTTTTCGTATGTGTGTAACATGAATAATATGTCAATAATATTTCAATCCAACATTGAATAAGCAATAGGAAAATCCCAAAGGAACAATTGAGTAATCACTTTATAAAAAAACATGACACACACATTCCATATTTGTCAACCGATACTCCTTGTAGTTTTTAACGACATCCAAATTCCTTCCATATTTTCTTTCTATGACTGCATTTAAATTACACGCCGAGAGAAAAGACCGGAAAGTCTCTTTTATGAGAGTCATTTGTCACACACATTTTTATACCTTGTTATTAAAGGAAATTAATTGCCTCAAGCTTGCCAACAATTCAGCCTGACACTAGTTCCTGGGGACCTTGTGGTGAAAAGTGTTGGGAGCTGGCAGTAATGCATTTGGCAATAGTTGTCAGAAGTTAGAAAGGCGCAGGAAAACACCACGGCCCTCACAAAATTGCTTTTCAGACAATGGTAGGATTTGTATGCATGGAAGATTAATTGAACCCTGTGCGTTAATCTCATATTGTATGGCCTGGAAATGGCCTCAGGGAGATTGCCTTGTGAGGCCATGTTTGAGCTAAAATTGAAAAAACAAAAACAGTTTGTGGCTGATGGTGTTTTTTTCAGGTTCACAGCTGACATGTGTGTCTTCTCCCTGTAGGGCACTCCTGCAAGCTGCTCACTCGTAACATGGGCCTGGTGGTGATCAACGAGGGCACGCTGGACGTGAGTACCTGTGCTTCCCCCGTCCCTCTTCCCCTCCTCTGATCTGTCCATCCCAGCCTATCACAGGTGCAGCGCGAACCAAAAGAATGCATGTTTCACGTCAGCCTAAATCAAACTGACCTGTTCTCATGTGGTTTTTGTCAATACTAGCATAGAGCTACATGTTTCATGTGTTAAGAGGACCTTTAGCCAAATAAAATTGCAACGGGATACCTCTATCCCGTCTAAATAGATGGCTCTATATCTACTAAGTTGGCTCGAAATGTCGTAAAGTTTGTAACGTTTGTATACCGTTACACAGGTGATGCGTGTGTCACATTTGCATCTCTGTAGCGTTGCCATGTTGTTACGGTGTTATGCCAGCACTAGAATATCACGTGTTAGCTGGGGAGCGGATCATTGGGAAGTCTCTGCTCGTCCATGCTGTTCGGGGCATGGTTCACATCCTTACGGACAAGGTGCGGTTTGAATATCATACTGGGAAACACAGCGCGGCTCGCCTGCTTTCTGCATTTTTTACTTTCTCTGTCTTTTGAAATTGAAATGAGTGCGGCCTTTTAAACAGCCTCTCTTTGTGGACTGGACTGATTAGTATTATGATTTATTGGAGCCTCCTCACGAGGAGGAGATGAGAAACCGGAGCCGTTTCTCTCCTCCCAAAGCGCTCTGCGCTTTCCCTCCCACCTCCTGCTTTCCTTTGTCTCCTCATACTCTCTCCTTCTCGTTCTGTTTTCTTTCTCTCACCTTTCGCATGTCTCTTCGTTCAGTCTCTTCTCTGGTTCTCTTCTGGCCTCCTCTGGTTCCTGCTGTCTATCTGTAACTCTGCTGTGATCTTCAGCCCGTTTGTTCCTTCTGGCCTCGAATGGTCTCTCCTGTATTTCTCCATCTTTATTCTCTTTCTGTCACTTCTGACCTCTCTCTTTCTTGTCTTTGCTTTCCCCTCGCACTCAACCTCTCTGTATCTGCTTCACCATTCTCTCTCTCTCTTACTCTCTCTCTCACTCTCCTCCCCCTGGTTGTAGTACTTTGTCTTATTCCCAGTAGTTTGATTGACAGTGAGCTGAGGCAGTTAGGGGATTTGACAGAGTGGTGGGAGGTGGGACAGCCCACCTGTGCAGAGGAAGTTGTGTCGGGAACCCCCTGCGGTGCCGAGCGTGTCCCCCTAACGGGGGGCTGACAGACAGCTCTCAGCGGGGCCTGTCGATCAGCGTGCGTGCTGTATGTACAGTGAGAACAGGCCGAGCTGCAGTCACGGTACGCTGGAGGCACTGCCAAGATTTTACTGTGAGGCTGCAGTCCGTCATGTCACTCATGTTACAGAATGCTACATTTAATCTTCCCCAGTGGCAGTCAATTGATGGCCAATGAAACTACCTGACGACATCTGAGAGTTTAAAATTAATGGAGTTTTTACTGCTTCGGTTAGTTCCAGAGTTAGTTTGAAAACTGCTCCGGGGCTACTGGAGCTGTTCCCTTCAAAGATATATACCGCTGGGCGTTTTGTGTTTTACTGTTTATAAGTTCGCTAATAATCTTGTACTAAATTTGTACTGAATTGAAGTTAACATTAATATTTGAAGATGAATTCATGACTTCTTGGCACACAGTAAGTAGACAATGCTTCTCAGAAAGCCTGGTGAGCGCTCTACTCATTAACCTGGCTGCACCACAGTAACTTTTCTCTGAAAAAGTCATGATTAATGAAGACATGTTTAATGAAGCGATGGGGGCCCACCAGCATGAAGTGCATAATTGGAGATCAGGACCAATGATCTGTGGCCAGCCGTTTGACAATAAAAAGCTTTTATGAAATAGGAGAGGGAGAGAAATGTAGTGCTTGTGTGTGTGTGTGTGTGTCTGTGTGTCTGTGTGTGTGTGGGTGTGGGGATCAGCAGTGTGAAGACGGCAACAGCCACACAGTCATATAAGCATCATCCCATTACGTCATGGCCCATATATCACATCAGCTGCTTCTCGGGGTCTGCACTTCATGCACGAAACGAGCAGTGTTTGTCAGGATCGCTGAATGAGTGTGTTTGTGTGCATGTATTGCAACACGCATGGTGGTGGGTGGTCCGTGAAGACGAAAGGGAGCGGAGCCACGATTACTCACTCCGTTAATATCCCTTCCGCAGAACCTCCACGAGCCCCAGGGTTCCCCGTGTAGCGGGCTGGCGCGTCTGCAGCTTCCCCCGGGCGCTCGGCGCCGTCCCAAGGAGCCCCGCGTGTCGGTGGAAGCGGGAGTGTGTTTGCTAACGGGCGACTCCTTCCCCGTCCGTAAATCAAACTGGGGGCCGCGCCCCGGTGGCCTTCTCCACCAATTCAGCCATAACAAAGAGAGCCGTGGAGGAGACGCGCGGAATTAGCGCTAATATCCCCATTTAAGAGGCGCTGGGAACGGCGGGGCTTAGCCCCCCCATTACAAACGGCTGCAGGCTCTCCTCCCCCCGACTGTGACAGCTCCCAGTGAAAGCCTGATTAATTGTAAAGGGCCCTAATTAAAGTCCCATAACTCCTGTACGCGTACAGTCAACACGGACAGTAATCCGCTAACCACATAGTTTGCTCGCCTCCAACAGTGATACCAAGGCGAGTGTTTCCTGAGTCCTGAATAGGGGTTACTAAAGAGAGTTTGTCACTTTCCTTTCTCAGCGAATATGGTAACTCACAAAGTACTTGATTGTTGATGCTGTATGCGAAAAGCAGGAACTCAACCAACGTATTGAAACGAATAGTCATCCATTTTCTTTATTTCCGATCAAATTTTACTGTTTGTTTTATGACCATTTTATCACGTTTGTCCAGTTTTGTCAACAAACAACACATTCCGTTGGACCACAGGGCCAAACATCCATGCCCCACAATGGGCAGAACAAATGCCGTGTAAAGGTCCGTTTGCTCGCGCTCATGGACCTGTGCTTGAAGCCCAAAGTCAGCAGTTCCCTCTACACATTAGTCCTGCCCCAATGAACATGCGTACACACTGACACTGTCCAAACAGTGGGATTAGCATCTCCCACGCATGCTCTCTTACGCACATGCACACTCACACACAAACACACACACACACACACACTCTCTTACACGCACACACACACATAAAATCATGCACACACACCCACACACACTCATGCACACACACACACACACACATACACACACTCATGCACGCACGCACAGGCACATAGTCACACACTCACACGTATGCACATACACACGCACATATCCACGTATGCACACACACATACGCCTGCACACACAAACACACACAAGCATGTAGTCTTGTTGTTGATTCCCCTGGCCCGAGCTGTCCCATAGAAATGCTCTGTTCTTTTCCCTTCTCACGCCCTCTCATGCTCGCAGTTCAGACATATCTAGTTTAAATGTATTATTGACATGACACACTTTACAAAACACACTCCCAAAGCGTGTAGCAAATATAAGGGAGAGGAACATAATTGTAGACATAATAATAATAAATTACAAAACACTGTACTCAAAGTAAATCCAGTTAAAACCTGGGTCTCCCTCCATCTTGCTCTTCTCTCTGTGAACTGCATGGCCCCAGGGTCTGACATATTTGGGTTTTGGGTGCAGTCACAGGCGCTTAGCACGGACACATTCGCCCAGGGTGAGGATATTCTCCCCTGCCCTGGCCTCGTTTGGGTCCCCCCCTGGGGCCCGAGTCCCCGGCGGCTGTTAAGAGGCGCATGCCAGAGGTCTGCAGTGATAGATGGGTGGGGGGGAGGCCTCTCCAGAAAGGGCTGTGGGCCGAGAGACAGGACCCCACTAATGAGGCGGAAAAGCTCTCCCACCTCAGTGCCGCCCGTCACCCTGCTCGCATAAACACAGCTTGTTTTCTTTTGTTCGTGCCGAGGAGGGGGGGGGGGGCTTTTCTGTTATTTAAGGTGTGACATCATCGCTGCCTTTTCCCTTCGGGGGGTTTTCTGATGCATTGGGCAGCCAAAGCCTCGTTGCTGGTCAGGTGTTTAATGTCTTTTCCAGAATTAGACACCCAGGAACGCCTCGGACAGCTGACGCCTGAGCATTCGGCTCGAGCTTAATGTGCTTAGAGACACAATCGGACAGTAAAATGGATGTATTGCCTCCCAAGCCGTTGTCATGAAGTCATTAGTCTGGCTGCAGAATTAATAAGGAATAATAAGTAATTGTGTGATAAGAAAAACGGGAATGAGGGAATGCAAGAATGGAGGGTTTAGAAAGCGTCCTGCTGAGAACTGGAATGGACAGAGATTTTTTCTTTCTCCGGTCATCTTCACGCTCATTAGTTGCATTTTGCACTGATTCTTTTTTGTTGCTATTAGACTAATTTGTATTTTGAGTGGTGAAGGGCTATGATGACATCCTCTTGATAAAGGTTCATGAATACCACATTATAGGAACAACAAGTTGTCTTTTAAAATGTTTACTTTCTAAAAGTTACTTTAGTTGAAAGTGTCCTTTTCCACAGGACGGTACGTGGCATGATGCAGGAGTGTCTCCATGCCAAGCTAGGCTGGCTTCTCTGTATTGCTCATTGTTCCAAAATATATTGGATATAAGGGTGCACAGAAAAGGGTGTGCGTCTCTGTGTGTGTCTGCTTTTCCTTTTCATTTGGGTTGCTCTCTCTGCTCCTTCACATTCTGTATGTGCTTTTTGTCAGAAACATTATCATTTCTCACTGCACAAAATTCATTTTGTTTTCCCAAAATTTGTTTAAAACATATTTTAAAAATGTATTTCTGTATATGAAAGTAAAACAAAAACCCAAAGAAATTGTGTTTTTCTTTAGTTTCCTTTCCAGTTCTAATTCCATCTGGACCCAAACAGCTGCTTCCTTCATGTTCTCTTGTGCCGATGGATGCAAACATGCGTGTCTTCTTTCAGAGTTATGGACCCAATGAGCCTGGTCACGCCAATGCAGTATTTAACCTCCTCTCGTGCTAGTGCTTGTACAGTAGAGGTCAATCTCTCCCCCAGAAAACTTGCATCAATAGACAGTTTTGTTTTGATTATCACTTTAAAGATTAAATTCAAAGGTCTGTTAGCTTGCAGTTCATCCATACCTTCTCTGGTGCCTGTTCCTCTGGATTATGCCCTTCTGGTATTTAATGAAACAAAAATGCTAAATAAATAGAAAATCCTTGGGCTTTTCAGACATTACAATGCATTCAAATGTAGCATTAATATTATGCAATTAAACATAATAATGGTATAATCCTGAGGACCTTAAGTACCAACATGAACTCATACTCCACAAGTTAGTTTTCATAAATCCCTGCTTTCTGAATGGTGCATATAGTCATTCCCCTTTATTTTATTGGGTACAACTGAACAGTGCACCCAGTTTAATTAATTGTGTTTCTTGATTGTTATGGAAAACGTGATTCTGTTTTGAAGTGTCCAGTTCCTGTCTTGTAATGTTCTGTTCCAGATCTGTTTCCAAAAGGCAGCTCCACAAACCTGCTAGTGATTCTGCGATTTCAGAAACTTAGGAGCTGTAATTATGTACTTTATATATAATCAACAGTTTGACCATTAATATAGCTAACCAAAACCAGAAGTACGAGCAAGGCCTCCATGTTGGCACTGAGACAGATTAGCATCAGGGGGAATGTAGGAGTTCGCACTGCAAATTAAAAAACAACATTGGATGACACTGGAAGTTTCCTTTTCAAACACGCTGACGGGAGACTTTTTTTAGTGATGGGTCAGAGGAATTAGTGTCATTTGCAAGCACCCCCCTCTGTAGACAAGTATATTTTTATACTTTTATTATATTACAAGGTTGTTATGCACTGGTCCATATCTTTGTATGCTCCCATGAGAGAATAACCATGGGAAAGCAGTTTGTTTGGATGTACAGAGATTTTTCTAAATAAACCTTGTCCTTGTGCAAAGTTGGACCATCCAAACAAATTCTTTTCCGTGGGTCAATTTAGGGAGATCTTGGGGTTTGATATGTGTTCAATGAAAACCATACATTGAGGTTTTTGTAAAGCAGCCCTTGCTTCCGTTTTGAAGATCCGACATAACTGCCAAATTTGCCTAAATAAATAAATACAGCGGAGGAGGAAGAAGCCTACTGGGCTGATTTTTTTCTATTTTTCATTTTTTTGTGGCAGAATGTTAACATCTTGATGTATTTAAATAGCAATGTGGTGTAAAATGTGATAGAAGGCCGAAACAGATGAACCCTCAGTCTCCATTGATTTATAGTACGATAAAAGTACATTTCTCTGGGTACTTAGCAAACGTCAGTTATGAGTTGGGTGATGGTTTGCACGCAGGTTAGAACGGTCACAACTTTGATCTTTGGCAAGATGAAGCTATCCAGGAGAAATGTAAACCTTGGAATCCACCATAAGTCAGGACTCATTTCGGGTTGCTTTTCTCAGAATAGCTGTGCGAGGATATCTTTGAAATGTCTTTTTACAAAACAGATGCCTTTTACAAAGCTCTTGCCAGAAAGCAGACAGGAACATATATATGATGGAGTGTAGCGCATTCCAAAGCTTCACAACCCTATGTGATAATCACGTAGCCTAGCCCCCACTGACTTGGAGAGCGCGAGTGTACACGTTTTCCCTTGACGAGTCAGCGGTGATTAAAATCTTCCAGGTTTAATCAAGACATGGAATGATTCCAGGTTTCCATTTCAGAACATTCAACCGGTGCTCCTGGAGGGAAAATGTCTGGTGAAAACCTGACTAATGGACTTCGATTGTGACATGGGATCATAGCACAGAGCTTTGTGACCAGATGAATTCTGCATCATTAATCAGATTGTTCTTGTTATTCATTGCTTCTTTTTTGTTGATGTATTGTTGTCAAAGGAACCATCAATGCAGATCGTAACGTTGTTCTACTGTACGTAATGAGGCATGGGAATATACTTGATCAATAATGTATTTCTACTGGTGTGTGTTGTTCCTTTAGGTTCATTTTTCATTTCTTTTCAGACCCGGTCTTTGAGTGCTCGGAGGAACTGAGAAACCGTCGTCATATTGACTGTGTTGATTTGTATTTGTCATAATTAGAGTCTGATAATGATGAAAAATATGACTGCCGTAACGACCCGTCTGTCTGCAGGGCACCCGGGAGACGCTGAGCCGGCACTGCGGCATGCTGGGAGACGCCCTGCACAAGGAGAACGACTTTGCGCTCATCATCGACGGGAAGACGCTCAAGTACGCCCTCACCTTCGGCGTGCGCCAGTACTTCCTGGACCTGGCCCTGTCCTGCAAGGCGGTCATCTGCTGCAGGTAACCATTCCAGATGAGAGCTGACCTGTTCAGAGCTGACCTGTTTGTGCGCCGCCTTTGTTCCCCAAAGCATTACGTACTGCAAGGTGCTGCCCGAGAATAGCTCAACTGAAGAAAGACAAGACGGAGGAGGTATTGGCAACGGTCCTCATGCCCAGTTAAGCTCCCACTTGTGGGGCGGCAGGTCTTCTGGCTTCACGGACCTCAGCAAAGCCTGCCGGATGAACGTGGAGGGCGTTAACGGGCTGGCTGTCAGCGGCCCGACTCTGAAGCAGTGAAGATAAAAGCCTCTGAAGCCACCCTGCTTTAAGAACGCGTTCATCACTTCGTGTCGCATGTTCGAGTGGCAGTGTGATACCAGGCTTAGGGTCCAGTGAGATAGCTGCAGGGAGAGGGGGCTGGACCCCTGGTGATAGCAAAGCACATTGGGTCTGATGTTAGAGGGAAAGGATCTGTCGGCCCTCCCATCCCGTGGAAACAAGGTTGTCACAGTGCCCCCTGAAGTGGGTGCTGATCTCACTGTTGAGCATAACTGGCCATCCCAGAATGCACCCCGCCGCCATCTTAATCACACACATTCCAATCAACTCCATCATGCCAGCTCAAATTCTGAGGCTGCTCTGGATTTAAATGAAACCACAATTAATTCAGCTCTCATAACAAACCTGTTTACATTGCACTGCTCTGGAATATGAGTTTACAGGACTGTTGGAGAGACCTGTTTGAGTCACAAATAGCTCAGAAACCTTGCTTATCGATCGTGCCAGACTGACATTTTGTGTTGCGTGCGTCAAGCACCCATGTGAAGCCTCTCCATTTTTGTATTGGTACGACGTGACTCTCATTCAGCTCGATAAAACGCAATTAAACAAATGCCGACATTTGAGTTCACTGGCATTTAAATGTTACAGCATGACAAATATGGTATGCAATCCAATTCGGGTTTAAAAAAAGGGGCATTAAACTCAATTCAACTCCAATTCAATTTTGTATGAGGGGATGAGGACAAAAGGTGCAGCATGAGGACAAATGAAGGTAAAAGGAGTCGACACAATTAAACCATCACCATTTCTTCCTAATCCCATTTAGCAAGAGACCTGGCTGGAATTAGGACATCGCTTGATTGTAGGCAGAAAACAACGCTTCCATTCTGCCCTGGAGAAGAACGCTCATGACCCCTTTGGGCATTTTGCTTTCTACTCTGTTATTCATCCCTGTACTGTGGATGCTCATTTTGGATTAGATAATGGAGGCAGCAGCCCCGCTAAGTTGTGTCCCCTCGCTGCAGCTGGAGCGAGTGTGTGAGCCGTACTGCTGCTTCTTCTTCTTCTTCTTCTTCGTCCTTCTAATTGTGTTGGCGGACTGAAGCTAGCTATGCCGCTGCGGTCACGGAGACGCGGAGCGTGACTGCTCTGCCTCCCCCACCAGGGTGTCCCCGCTGCAGAAGTCTGAGGTGGTGGAGATGGTGAAGAAGCAGGTGCGTGTGATCACTCTGGCCATCGGCGACGGCGCCAACGACGTGGGCATGATCCAGACCGCTCACGTGGGCGTGGGCATCTCGGGCAACGAGGGCCTCCAGGCCGCCAACTCCTCGGACTACTCCATCGCCCAGGTGAGCGGCCAGGGCTGGGAGGTGGGGAACGGGCTCTCCTCAGTGTTTTACACGGAGGCCCATGGGAGCTGAGTCTGCTGATGTTACAGTTTGAGTAATGTAGTGTATTGATCGTATTGACTTTAGCTGACCTCGGTCAAATACATCATTGTGTTGGATTCAAATACTTTTCAATACTTTACTGAGCTTGTCTGGTGTATTAAAGTGCAAACCCTGCCAAACCCTGCCTTGGCTCTGTTGCACCAGACAAGATCAAGAAAAGTATTTGAATCCAAAACAATTTACGTATTTGACCCAGGTCTGGTTGGCGGTGCTTACCATTGGTTTAATCACCTAGTTTGTCCATGTACTGGTGCAGGTTCTGTTGTATCAGGAACACACACTACACTAATGCTGTTTTCTTTAGTTTTTTAACTGCTTTAGATTCAAAAACATCTGTCAAGTCCCAATAATACAATTTATGGCAATTTAATGTGTTTCTTTGTGGAAGATATGGAATATTTTTACAGACGCTCTGGATGTCACAGCCTATCAGCAGCTCTGTGAAATGTTGTATAACACTGGGGCTGATGAAGGCACCCAAGGTATGCAGGGTCACTGAGGTCACGTGGCTTGACGTGCAAAGGTGTGCTGTGCTCTGTTACAATGAAGACTTCACGTCCTGATTGTAACAGACAAAGGGAAGCACAAACCAGTTTGAGCCTCATTTGGCTAAGTGCACTGTGACTCAATTTAGTTGAATTGGCTCCTTACTTTTTTGTATGCACCCATTTCTTCAGGTAACATAGCCTGACAAACGCGTGTAGGACTGAAATGTTGGTTGGTTTTTTTATGAAATTACAGAGCACATAGAGTGTGTCATCTTCTCATTTTTGAAATTGTAAAAGGGAAGAATAAACCAGTGTCTTTCATATTTGTGCATTGCTCTTTCCCTTGCATGTTGCGTGCTATCCTGCCCCAACATTAACCACATTGTCACTATCAATAACCAACGACACTCACATGTATCCATAGAGATGTTTTGTTTCGTGGCGGCCTTCTGATAGCACCGCGCGTTTCACTTGTGTTTGTGTCCAAACCCTTTGGCGGTACGGCAGCGGTGCTAAACTTTGAACCATGGGTGACACAACAAAAGAAGACTTTCACAGCGTGCTGGTTTCGGGTAACTGCAATGGAGAAGCTGTCATTAGCAGTCTGCAGGAGCATTTAAGAGGCAGCACGCTCTCGTGAAAACCGACCCTATCACGGAACCTGCTTCCGTACCCCATTGACTCCCAAAGAATTCCAGCTATCCGGTTGCACCTGGCAGGGTTTATCAAATGATTTGCTACACGTGTATTGTTTTGGATGGGGCGTCTCTGTGACACCACGCGCCCTCGTGAATGCACATTCTCTTTTTGCTAAACTGTAAACTATGTCCTCTGGATGAACCCTGTAATGAATCTGTAAGCCCCCGATCCCTCCATCTTCCCTCCCCTGCTCACCACACACCGCCGTCCATCTTGTTTCTCCGAGCTGGCATTGTTTGTGGTTAGAATGGTGTGTTTCTCCATAGACCGTTGCCTCGCAACTTTTTGGTGGGGTCTTTGTTCATCAACGTTGTGTCTGTAACGATGCTGTGTCTGTAGTGAACTGATTTATATGATCCCCACAAGACCCTGTGACAAGCTGTACAGAAGTGGCTCCAGACTACTTTAAGTGTCAATTTACTGTTAGTGATGCAAATTATGAGCAATGAGTAATGCCTCAGAATGCAAAATCACTGAATTATGATGCTTTGGCATCATTATAATCAATTTATATGTAGTCTGTTTCCAATGTTTCTTCTGGAGAGCTCTGCCTGTTCATAGTGGATTATTTTGCTGCATATCTGGGGCCCAGTGTATTTGATCCCACATATCCCACCTGTGATAAGAGACCAGCCCCCCGCCCCCCCCTCCGAAGTGATAAATTCCTCAATCACTCCACCATCGCTCAACCTCTCTGACAGATTTATATATTGGGAGTGTGTTACATGTTGTGATGGTTCACCGAAAGACGGGCTTTAGGCCAAGATGGATGTATTTAGAGAAGAAGCAGTGGCTGTCTGGCTCACTGTCTGGGGAATTATCCAGAATTGATGGATTGCACAGCAATGGGGCAGAGCTATAAAATTGGACTAGACATACTATATTCATGACTAAAGGAAGAATGGGGGAGGCATACTTGCCTACAGGCTCCTTTACATCATTGAATGTTTCTAACTTCTTTATCCAAACTTGTTTTTTGCAGCTGAATATTGGATCGAAAGACATGTATCCAAGTGTACAGCTGTCGACCTCTGTTAGTCCTTAACTTTGACTTGAAATTATAATGCAAGTCTTATCGTTTCTTTCTCCCACAACTTTTCAAGTTAAAATTGGTCATTGCTGAACCCACCAAACTTGTTGAGGAGAAAAAGGCTTCAACTATTGCATTGAATTGTGGGTCAAACTTCAGGGCGAATGTTGATTGAGTCCAGACTTCTGTCTCATAACCTACAACTTATCCTCTGCTGTGCCGGATGTCCAAAGAAACCACAACCATGGAAAGAGTTTGTAGTCACATTTATCAGCTCACTCTGTTAAGGATCTTAGTTTGATGTATTCAGGGGTCTCAGTGTTCAAATACGTATTGGCTTCATATAGAAGGTTTGATCATTGACATAATCTTGGGATCTATAGCTTATCCTAATGACATGAAATGAAAAACCCTTGCCTTCAATTGGAGATACTCAGGGGGACTAATTTAAGTTTGTGGCGCTTTGACAGTACTTGGGTCTTCGCTCCATTCAAGTTGATGCTGCGTTAAGTGTCCCAGAGGGAGTGACACCACCGCTCTGTGCCCTTTTCAAAACCACATGAACGCCTGGAAATGCAATCAAAGTGCGATGAAATATTCCAAGAATGTCTTCATTAAGAGCCGTGCCCTCCTCCCCCACAGAGTCGGCCTTTGAAGCAATGGCGGTGATAAGGTTGCCCTATTTTTGATCAGACGCCCCTCTTGCAGTTAACACAGGCGTTCGCTGATTGGGGTCCCTGGTGATGTATGCTGTGGTGCAGCACACTGTTATCCTGTAGGACTGTTTCTCATGAATTTCTACCCTTACTTCCCCCAGTTCAAGTACCTGAAGAATCTACTGCTGGTTCACGGAGCCTGGAACTACAACCGTGTCGCCAAATGCATCCTCTACTGCTTCTACAAGAACATAGTCCTATACATCATTGAGGTAGGCCATGCTGCACTGTCTGTCTGTCTGTCTGTCTGTACTCTGGCTTTTTGTTGGCCCATGGGTTCATCAACTCTGCCCTTGATAGGCTGTGATAAAGAGCAGGCCTTGCATCCATGTGTCATTTTCAGGGCTAGAAGATCTCTTGACTAGTCAACAGCAGGTTATCAGATTTTGATAGCGACATTGTGGCAGGGTGAGTTGAAGCTTTGATCAGCCCCCACCAGCCCCCTTTTCCCGCCCACCACTGTTTCTGGAGCTTTGTCCTTTGCTAAAGAGGAACTGGATGCTAAAGAGAAGGCTTCAGCAGTTCCGGGTTCATTGTTTTTGGAGCAGCTGGGAGCCCCCATTTAGTCCCCGGAGCAAAGTATCAGGAGCGATCGCTCTCTCACGTGGACCGCTGGAGGGAGTAATGAGCACCCAGGGTTCCCAGCGTCATGGCCGGGTCAGCTTCAGCTGCGGCGGTCCTGGTCACCGCTGGACTGTGACCGCAAACAGATGGGAGGCCCAGCTGCCTCGTATGCACGCGTTCACGGTAGACTGCATCTCAGAGCTCATTTAAAAGTCACTTAGCATGGTATAAATAAATCCAGGCTAGCAGTACAGTTGTTTGAACATACCAGGTCTTTAAATACCAACTTTAGCAATGTTATTGACTGGGTATGGACGTGGCACTTCTAACAACGCTCTTCCAGCAGTTCCATTTTAGTTACCTTTTGCCTTTCTCAAACAATCTTGAATTCCAAGCTCCTTTGAAATGTATCTGACTGGTAGTTGTTCAAATGCTTTAAGGTATGGTGCTATAGATAATGGCACTGCTGTGTATGAGATTGACCTTCCTCTGTACTCTTGGTTGTAAAATGCTAGATTTGGGAAAACACTTTTGGGCAGACCAACTGGCCAGTTATATGCTTTTTCATTGCAGCCAGTGAAAGATTCATGCCGGTTAATAAAAGCTGATGTGGGAATATCTCCCTGATATTTAACATGTCTTTCCTACCCTCAGCTACAATCAGTGACCATGAAAACAACCTTTTTTTTGAGAAAAGACATGTATCTGGTGATGGTGAAATATTACCCCCAGTACCCCAGACGGAGGGTAAGAGCGTGAGGAAGGAGCCGAATGAACCTCTGCCCCCCCCGCATTCTTTCAGGATAAAGGCTCAATGTTATCTCTCCTCCGCTGGGCGCGATACGGCCCCGCAGTCCATGTACACGCTCGGGGCCCTCCGGAGAGACATCGCCGCCCCAGTGCACACTGGGAGACCGGCTCCTGGCTCCGGGTGGACACATGCAGGCTTCCGAGGCGGAAAGCACGGCCAGATGTCATGAGAATGTCACTGCCGGCAAATGGGGACGGGGTTTAGGGGATGGGGTTTCGGATCATAAATTGGCTCAGCCCAATGGGAAACATAACCTCCTTTCAGATTCTCTCTCGCTCTCTCTCTCTGTTTTTCTTTCTTCCTCTTGCCCTCTGTCTTTCTCTTCCTTTCTCTTCTCCTTTCTTTCTTCTTTCTGTGTTACTTCACTTTATTTTCTTTCCTCGTTCAGTTTTATGTTCTGTAGTAAATCAGTGGAGAGCCTGAAATTCCACCATGTCCTTTTCTGGTAGGACCCCAGACTAAAAAGCTCTGCTCCCAGCTAACCCCTTTAATGGAGCTGAGCCCTGCTGTGTCTACAAGCAGCAGAGGATGCCATTGTTCATGGGGAGGGTAGTATTCTTGTTGCTAATTAGCCTACACAAATGCCTTGATTTCCTCAAACATGGCTGTTTACACACATTTCAAATGAACGCTCTGATTTTGATTAGCCACTGAGGACTTTAATAAAATGAGCATTCTGAATATGGTAATATTCTGAATATACAGTAATCCAAAAAAATAGAATGTGAGAAGCATGTGCAATACAGTTATACTGTCGGCGAGCTGTATGTGTGTGTGTGTGTGTGTGCGTGTGCGTGTGTAAGAGAGGCCGCGAGCGTGTTTGTGTGTACGTCTGCATGCGGTTGCAATAAAAAATAACGTGAGAAACAGAAATACAGTAAAATGCAGTTATACTGTGGACAAGCCTGTGTATGAATGTGTACATGTGTGTATGTGTGTGCACGAGTGCTTGCTCAGCTCTGTAATCTGTTCACAGTACTGACCTCCCCATTGATGGTCATGGGTATTGCAGTTTTGCGCCTGTAGCTAATACAGTAGGCAGTTGTGGTACGGCTCTCTCTTCTAGCCCTGCCTTTTTCCCATGGTTTGTAGTAAAAGCCTTTTCACTGTGAGAAGAGGGTGAACAGTATAGGCCTTCAGGCTTCACTGAAAGAAGTTCTACAGTACGCTTTCAAAACTGGAACCACTTGAGACAGTTGGAACCAACAGGACTGCTGTTGTTGCCTTTCTGTATAACTTGGCTTCGGACTGCAGCTGCCTAGGTTTCCCTATTTTCTTCCTTCTCTTTTTTCTGTGATTTTGAAGTGTTTGTCGAAATTTCCTCTGTATTAGCTGTTCAGGGTCCAGTTAATTTGCAGTGAACGCATGTCCAGCCTCGAACACAGTGAACGGTATGTTACCGGGAATCACAGGCGGTGTTTGTTTATTGTTGCAAGCCGAACTTTCCCAGAATGCACTGCACATCCAAACTGCTTGAGCCCAGCTGAAATAAGACATTTTTATGTAACCACCTCATTATAGCATTTATGCTATGCCTTACTAAGTGTTTGCCTTTGGAGGAGCCAAGTGACTATGCTCTTTCGATCAATCATAGGTATTAGGGTGAAGTTTCTTTCACACTTTTGCATTGGGTCATGTAGTCCAATGTGAAAGCTTGCAGACATGATATCAAACACAATACAGACTGCTGACCGAGCTCTGTGTGTCAGCCATTGCCTGAAGCAGTGGCAGATTGCCACAGTGGCTGTAATTGCTACAAAGGCTTGCTTTAATACTGTATGTTTCTTTCCTCTCCATATGGTCAATTTACATTTATTTCTAAGCGGGAGTACTGTACAATGTGGAAATAATTATATCCAGGTAGATCTTGACTGTGTAAAGGGGCTCATTCTTTATCATGAAGCAGTACCGCAAGATAATTATTGGCTGAGGGCTATGTTTCGGAAGTTTGGAAAGTATCTTTTTTTTTTGTTTCTTTATTCAGGAAGCTTGCATATTTTTGCATACAATTGTATCTTCCGTCAGGGGAATCGCCATAGTGATGAATTTAACTTAATCAGTCAGGAGGGCCTATTGGTGTGGGGGTTTAGGGTGGGGGGTAAGGGGGGGGTCAGGGTTGGGGGGGTTGGTTCTGGCTTAAGGCTTGACTGACAACTTGTCAGCTGTCCCAGCCACATTTGGGTGATTGACAAGTGGCATTTATGGGCTAATTACAAGAGGTCCATTCAGTGCTTCCTGAAAGCACAGAGAGACGCAGAGAAAAGAAGCCATAAAGGGCCCCAGCAGCCGACTGCTGCTGAACTCTGAAAAGGAGGCGAGGGTCTCCATCATCATTGTGACACGTCTTCCCCTCCTTCCCTACAGTCTCTCTCTCTCACACGCACACGCACACACACTTGCACTGAAACACACTCACACTCGCACCCACACATTCACTGACACACACATTCACAACATATTCACATACACATTTTCCATATTTGCTGGCCTGTCTGGTACCCCCTTCCCCTCTTTCACTCTGTTTCTGGTAGAGGAATTAGGGTTCCATTAGCATTTTGGTGGTCACAAAAGGACTGCGTGTAACAAGGCTGTTGGTTTGTGGCTCCATCGTTCAGGCGTGGGACAGCACAGAGGTCACTGATAAATATGCAGATGCTAGAGATGTTGCTCTCTCACTTTCTCTCTCTCTCACTCTCTCTCACTCTCTCTATCTCTCTCTCCCTCCCGTGCTCTCTCTCTGTCTCTGTCTGTCGCTCTCGCTCTCTCACACTCTCTCTTCTCTCCCTCTCTCTTTCAGTCTCTCTGTCATGTCTCTCCCCCGCACAGCATAGCTCCCAGTCCCTGTTGTTCTCACACACACACACACACACACACACACACACACACACACACACACACACACACACACACACACCTATGTTTCGGTGCAGGGCAGCGTGGGAGAGGGAGAAAGAGCCACATTTGCTTTCTCTCCGTCCTGTCCGCCATCCACCACCAACCCCCGCCCCCGCCCCCGCCCCACCCTACCCCGGCCTTTCAGATTGTGCAGCAAGCAAGGAGGCCTGCCCCGCCCCCCCGCTCCAGCAGAGGGGCCCCAAACAGGACGTGCGGCCCCCAGCCCACTGTCCGTCGACACGCCGATGCATCTGCTCGCCCTACATGCCCCAGACTGCACAGGCGCTCCGCACGGCACCCATGCAATCGATTTGTTGATAAGTTACGGAATTAGCTGCGGAGGGATTAACACTTCTGCCCACCTGCTCCTTCAAAAGTCAAATAAATACAATAAAAAAACACTGCAAATGCTGGTAGTAATGTCACTGTAAACGTTTTAGTCGTCATTTTGTTGTTGTAGTTTAATTTATTTTAAAAAATTTCCAATATAATTAAACAAATTAAACAATTCCCATTTTTCCCTGGCTATATTCAGGTAACACATCTTTTTTCCTCTTTGGAAGGTGAATGATGTGTTGTGTATGGAAAAACTGAATGTGATGAACGCCAGAACCCTGAAGGTCAGAGAGGAGCACATCTGACTCGCAGAGAAGGGAAGGGAGGGGCGGCGGACATTTGTTTTGGGAACATTTTCACGCATTTGCTCACACGATTAAAAGTGAAGGGCTGGCTGTATGGGCGTGAGGCGCAGGGGCCAGCCTGGGGTTGGGCTTTGTGAACCCCAGAATTTGTAATGATTCACACTTTCATAATGAAGTGCAATGAAGCGAGGAAGAGTTCACCCAACAGGGCCACAAAACAGCTCACTGCAGTCTGTTCAACACCACTGCCAATCTCACATCAGCATAGTACACAGAGAGTCCAACACCACCCTATTTCACATTAACACAGTACAGAGAGAGTCCACCACCACCCTATTTCACATTAATACAGTACAGAGAGAGTCAAACACCACTGCCCTTTTTCACATTAACACAGTACAGAGAGAGTCAAGCTTCCTGATGAAATTGAGTTTACATTTAAAAACTGAAACCAGTTCAGCACTGTGCAGACAGGAAGCGCTTTGCCCATGCCGGTCCTGGAGAATGATTTTGGCAGTTAAAGGGTGTGCAGCCTGAACGCAGGCTTCTCGAGCGTTAGCACAGCATCTGGTTTTCAGCTCATAATTTCATTATCAAGATGGTGTTTCAAGATGGGGGCGTAAGCAGACTCTGCCTTATATTAGCAATCAAGCTTTCAAGCCTGCTCTTTGCATCTGAGCAGAGTTTAACCCAGACAAGTCAGGCTAATCAAGATAGCGGCTGATAAGACCCATATCCTAACACGTGTTTGAAATGCATATTATTTTTCTTCCCTTTCATTGCAAGGGATCGTAGATGTGTATTACCTCATAACTCCTAGCAGGGATTTCAGTGATCATGAGAGGGCCAGGGATAAAACAGTGTGTTTGATAAATGTATGGATGGCTGTAATCCCTGCCTAAATCCGAGGGAAATTTACCCTGTCAGTGGCGGCTTTGCTGGGGACGGAGCCGCGATGAGCACAGTCTGTCTCACTGTCGGCCTCCTTGATCTTTAAAAAAAAAAAATTCTTCTTTTTAACTCTTTCTAGTCAAGTTCGGTCACTCGAATGTCATTTGAAACTACCTTAACTGAAATTGAATATGCTTGAAAATATACACCCATCGTTCTTCCTCTGGACTCACCAAACTTTCCTCCCTCCTTCTCTCCTTTCAGATCTGGTTCGCCTTCGTTAACGGGTTCTCCGGCCAAATCCTGTTCGAGCGCTGGTGCATCGGCTTGTACAACGTGGTGAGTGTCCGTTATCTGTGATTGGTCCTCCTCCTTGTCTGATTGTGAACGCGCTTCAGATGTCCTGCCCAGCTGAAACCGGCTGTATTGCAATAACCCACAAAGTCAATGCCCCTTATTGCAAAGCGGCGACCATCCTTAACAATTAGTCAAAATCTTACCCGCTCAAGGCTGAAAAATATTTAGAAATGGAAAGAAAAAGGCTTTCATTACCAGTGACATCTGTGAGGGTTGTTTGAAGCTGTTGGCTGCATGTAACTACTGTGTACCTCTGATAAGTCTCCTGAACCAAAGTTGGCCTTTGGCAGGTTATCTGTGATGGCTATGCTTTTCTGCTGTGCTTCCATACCAGAATTGCTTAGGACCTGTAATCTGGGGGTGGGTACTTACTGTACCTGTACATCTTTTAGGCTAGTGAGTAGTCTCAAAGTGAGTTGGGCGGCCTGTAGTGTAGTGGTTATGGTACATGACTGAGACCCGCAAGGTCAGTGGTTCGATCCCCGGTGTAGCCACAATAAGATCTGCACAGCCGTTGGGCCCTTGAGCAGGGCCTTTAACCCTGCATTGCTCCAGGGGAGGATTGTCTCCTGCTTAGTCTAATCAACTGTGTGTCACTCTGGATAAGAGCATCTGCCAAATGCCATTAATGTAATGTAATGTAATATAGTCTCCTACTGTGATAGGACAGAACTCATTAAGTGACAGGATAGAAAATGCCCTTAGAGGGGCAGTGCTACTGAAGTGAAACATCATGAGACGGGTAGAGCGCAATACAAATACAACCACAAAAAAAAAAAACATTTTAACCCAGCTAAAACCACCCGTTGATGCGGGACACAGTTTAAAGGCAACTATGCATACTATTTCAGCGACAGTTATTATCTGTAGATTGTTATCTAATGGGCCATTTTGTGCAAAGCCTTATCTTAATTGGAGCCTATTAGCCGCTCACCCTCAGCTCCCATTTGGCTGTAAACTGTTGGGTTGAGGTGTAATTCTTTATGGGTTTTAATAAAAAGGAAACTTCTGTAGGAATTTCTCTGGTGCAGCGAGTCCAGTCTTCCCTGACTGTGAGAGTAGATCTCTCTTCCTACCTCAGGGGGCCCCACAGGACTGCACCCTTAAGCACACCAGCCAAAACCAGCTTTGGCTAGTTCAGATGGCAGTGTAAGTGTAAACGTTTCCCATACTCCCCTTGTTCAAGTCCTAAAACCTGTTCACGCATGGATTTAATGGAAAAGACATGGAAGCTGTAAAATAGCACTGGTTTATGCTTCATTTTTTCACAGCAAGCAGAATAATTTATTTCTTTGTGACTTGTTTACTGCAATGTCAGTTTGCTGATATCACGAACAGATTTAGCTAACAAATGGCTTTTACATTAGGCCCATTACCACTGGTGACTGGCTTGACCTGGTTTGTTGCCAAGAGCAGTTTGTGAGTGTGTAAATTCACACAGAGAATATTCTGGAAGTAATGCATCTCCCTAGCTTTTACCCCCATCTACTCTGCTTTTAAGTACCCTAATTATACAGGAATGTAGCTGCAATTTACCATTATTGTTGCAGCAGTCCTTGAAAATAATCCACTTCGCTCTAAAAGGTAATTGAAAATTAGTGGAAAAGTATAAATCAGATTTTAGGTCATTGCATGCATATCTGAACATATTAAAGTGGGAGAACATCCAGTCAAAGTAGCGTTGCAGAGGATGGATAATGGCTTTGGGTGAGTTCCCTGCAGCTCCGACAGGATTACCTTAAAGTGTTCCTGAGTTTAGGGCAGGCCAGTTGTTTCCTTGCAGCAGCCACTGAAGTGGTATGAGGGGTCTGCTTTGACTCATTTGTGCGTACGTCAGTGCCGCGTTTTTTCGTTGCCCGCTAGCTCCATTAGCAGAAGCCTGCAGTCTTGTTTCCACTCACCTTGATGGCTATCTGGAGACAGGGGCTTTGGAATCCAGTCTAAACGGCCACTAATTAGCGGAATGTGGCTTCTCATGCAAACCCGCACCGCTCCTGGCCTGGCACAGGGCTCTGAATTAAGCAGTGAGGTTTCGGTGTGATGGCGGCACGGATGGTGCAGTGGGTAGCACTGCCGCCTCACAGCAAGGAGGTCCTGGGTTTGAATTCCCGTCGGCCAGGGCCTCTCTGTGTGGAGTTTGCATGTTCTCCCCGTGTCTGCGTGGGTTTTCTCCGGGTACTCCGGTTTCCTCCCACAGTCCAAAGACATGCAGGTTAAGCTGATTGGAGAGTCTAAATTGCCCATAGGTATGAGTGTGTGAGTGAATGGTGTGCGTGCCCTGCGATGGACTGGCGACCTGTCCAGGGTGTATTCCTGCCTTTCGCCCAATGTATGCTGGGATAGGCTCCAGCCCCCCCGCGACCCTGTTCCGGATAAGCGGGTTCAGATAATGGATGGATGGATGGATGGATGGTTTCGGTGTGATGGCGTCGGGCTGTGTGGAACAAGTCGATGCTGTTTTGATGTGTTTGGTTGTGTACTTACTTGGAGGAATGATGGTGTGGTTTCTATATGTGTGTGGGGCAGGTGATTCCGTTTCAGAGCGTGTTTGCGTGCGTGCGTGTGTGTGTGTGTGTGTGCTTGCGTGCGTGCGTGCGTGTGTGCGTACATGTCGTAACATTCGTAATGTTTCCCTGCGAATGGTGCAGATCTTCACAGCCCTACCTCCGCTGACCCTGGGGATATTCGAGCGCTGTTGCAGGAAAGAGAACATGCTGAAGTACCCAGAGCTCTACAAGACTTCCCAGAATGCCATGGGCTTCAACACCAAGGTAACCGCTGTGCACAACAGCTCCACCGCCAATGACACGGGTCTCTTTACTTTTCATTACAATAGAGTAACTTGAGTTTACAAACAGCCATACCACCCTTCACCCTTCTTATGTCAAACTGCTAAAGCTATGCACAGTTCAGAGACCTCCTGGAAGAAGCCAGCACTGGGCACACTATCCTCTGTAACAAATGGATATCTAATAGCCTTGCACTGTGATGGGGACACTGTGCTGTATAAGGTGTTGTACTTTCAATGAGACGTCATGCTGAGGTCCTGACTCCTTGTGGTCATTAAGGAACCTGTGAAACTTTTTACAAGAGTAGGGCCATTAACCTCTGTGTCCCTGTCAAATTCCAATGAAACTGTCCTTCTACATCTGGCCACCTAATCATCCCCTGCATTTCATTGGCTACACCAGCAGTTCTCTTTCCCCTCACCCCCACCACCCACTCATCTCATTAAAACGGTTAATGTTTGAAACCATTAGCCAACATCAACTACCGGCTGCAATCCAGCAGCTGTTTAGCACATTAGTTCATGAAAGTTCGTCTAAATTGGGATGTCATCTCGTATTTATATCAGAAAAATTCTAAACTTATAAATATGTAAGTAACGATATGGAAAAATAGACGTCCCTGGAGCCCAGTTTGGGAGCCCCATTTCCTCCCGTTCCCTGATTTCCCGGGTCATTAGTGCAAAAGAGAATTTAGTTCTCTGTTGATTAAGTAACTGATTGATTAATTACTTGATTAATTAAAGTTTAAATAAATGAAAAATAAGTAATATAGCATCTTTGTGCATCTAAGGACACTTATAGCTGAGCCCAGAAGCAGTCTAATCACAGTGTGAACCAATACCCCTGAGGTCCTGTCACTAGCCTGAACCTCCCCAGTGCCAGTCAAAATGCCAGTCAAAATGCCGTCCCCTGTCCCCCCCCCCCCCACTGTTAATAATAATAAAGCCGTCTCCCCATGGCCGAGTCCCCCCCCCCCCCCCCCCCCCGGTTCCCCCAGTGGCCCTCCGCCATTGCAGCCGGGTCAGCACTGCGTGGAAATGGATTACGCGCCCCCATTGAGAGGGAGGTCAGGGGCTTTCCCCCATCCGTAGAGTTGGGTTAAACCAGCGAGACCTGTCGATTGGCTGTACAGGACTGGTGCCTGTGTGCCCCACACAGCAGGGGAGCTCATTGACCCAGCTGCCCCCTGTCTTAAGGCTAGCACTGACCCTCTGTTCACTCGTCTCGGTGTTGGGTTACTGTCTGGAGAGTCTGGGCTGGGATCTTGGCAGCGCACAGGCATTTGCAAAGGTGAAAAAAGTCCCCTTCACCTCAGGAGTTTACGTTGCCAAGCAAGATTTTTCAGCCAAATTTTGAAACAATAGTTGAGATAATATGATATGAGCGCCAATGGGACTAATGATTTAAAGCGGGGTCTGTCTGTCTGTCTGTCTGTCTGTGTGAGTGTGAGTGTGAGTGTGAGTGTGAGTGTGAGTGTGAGTGTGAGTGAGTGTGTCTGTGTGTCTGTGTCTGTGTGTGTGTGTGTCTCTCTATGCATGTGTACATGCATGCATGTCTGTGTGTGTGTGCGCTTGTGTGTCTTAATGGCGGGAAATACAGCCAAAATATTGTGTTAACACCTTTCAGGGATTTCCCTCACACCTTCTGTGCCCCTGAGTGTCATGGAGAGATATCTCAGTCTCAGTGTGGCAGTGGTTTGTGTGTGTGTGTGTGTGTGTGTGTGAGTATGTTAGTGTGTGTGTGAGCATGTGAGTGTGTGTGTGAGCATGTGAGTGTGTGTGTGAGTGTGTGCGTGAGTGTGTGCGTGAGTGTGTGCGTGAGTGTGTGCGTGAGTGTGTGCGTGAGTGTGTGCGTGTGTGCGTGAGTGCGTGAGTGCGTGAGTGCGTGAGTGCGTGAGTGCGTGAGTGCGTGAGTGCGTGAGTGCGTGAGTGCGTGCGTGAGTGCGTGAGTGCGTGAGTGCGTGAGTGCGTGAGTGCGTGCGTTGCCTCCTGTGCCTCTGAGTGTCATGGAGGGATATCCCAGTCTCTGTGGCTGTGGCCTGCTGTCTGTGTGAATGACGGCGTTTGGCACTGAGGGGTGGGTGGGGGAGGGGAAATCCCCTATCACTTTGAATTACACATAACTGACTCTGAAATAAATCACCCTAACGAAAGCGCCACCGGTCGGGGTGGCCCAAACCGCCGCCATTACCGCGCCCTGTATGGTCTGCCTGGCTGCGTCGCGTTTTGTGCCGGGCGGCAGTTGGAGGGGGAGGGGGGAAAAAGGGGGGGTAGAGGGGGAATATTTGGCCAATGTAAAGTACATCCCTTCATGCTTTTTTAAGCAATTAGCCGGCCACAAAGCGCACGTCTTTAGCCCTGCCGCGACAGAGGGCATCGCCGCGGAGACACGAATCAGCGCTGTGACAAATGATTGTGAACATTTATTGATTTCATTAGCATTCATTACATGGGAGAGGGGGGAGCATCAATGGGGCTCTGTCACAGGCTAGCTGGTGGCTGAGAGAGTGCATGTCAAAAAGACGCCGTCATTGGAGGCTAGCTGTTGTCTGCGTGGGGAGGGGTTGCTGTTTTCTGACATGCTGTATGGAGGAAGGAGGGAGGGTGGAGGGGATTTCGGGGAAAGGGGGTGTTAGACCAGAGGGTCCGGCTTTCACTGCATGTGGGAGAGGCTAATTGGGTTAAACGTGAAATTGTACTAATCGCCATTGCACATTGGCAGTGGGGGGGGCGGGGGAATGGAGCAGGGGAGGGCTTCATGCCTCCTACAGGGCCGAGGCAGCGGGGGAGGGGTTGTTTTGGTAAGACAGCGCAGGGGGCAAGAAGGTCGAGCCAAGAGGTCAAGGCGTTCTCTAAACAGCCTGATTTTTTTCGGGGGGGGTGGGGGTGGGATAGAGTGTAGGACAGAGTCGTCTAACACTGCTCTTCCCTCCCCCAACCCCCCACCTGTGGTCTGGCCAGACTCGCCTAAGTGAGGGTGACCACACAGAAACACAAGTCCCGCCCCAAAAACCGGACCAAGTTGCATTCCGACACAACAGACGTTCTCCCCAAAGCTGAAGTCCTACAAACACTCCCTGTGGATGCAACCTGTGCTTCAACTGCACAATAAGTCACAATCAATATCCTGCTACATGTAGCTGCATTATAGTGTGTGCTGTAGCTTACTTTACAGTTGATTTACTGTTCTTTATTATTTGTCCAGGATAATATCTCTTTGTTACTGAATGTTGTGATTCCACTCTACGGGTGTGTTTTTGGAGCGTGAAATTCAATTAGATACAGGTTTGTCTGCTTTTACTTAAACATGGAATTACTTGTTACATTTTATATTTATTTGCTTTGCTGCTCTGTATCTGTCCTAATCCGTTGAGTTTTGTACATTTGACTGGAAAATTTGTTGAATAAAAGGAGAGAATTGGGCCATGGAGGGAGAACGGGGATTTAAAAATCTGAGTTTTTGTAGATTTGATTTCACGGCTGTTTCACGCTACATCACCAATCGCTGTTTTCTTTGGCCTGTTACGCACATAGCTTTCATTTGAAACAGGGTAGCTTTGGGGATCGAGTATTGATTTAAAAAACGGGGAAAAAATGTAAAGGCTTCTTTATGAACTCCTTCAAAGTTCACACGTACGCACACTACCTCGCCTGTGCTGCCCGTACCAGACCAAAGCTTGGGCAATCTCCGCCCGCCTTTTTTGTGAACTGGGGACAGGCAGTTCGTTGTGCAATATCAGAATGTAATGTTTTTCTTCCAGGTCCAGTTTAAGGCTCCTGTTTTGTCTCTCAGCCCAAATGTTCTAGGCTGTTGAAAACGTTAGAAACACAGAGTAGAAACGCCACCCTCCCCCCCCCCCCCCTCTCCGATGCACTGTGAGTGGACTCGTGCACCTCGTTCTTCCCTGTAGCCTCACAGGATACAAAGTGGCTGCCAGTGGGGGTGCTTTCACTCCCGGGGCCTTACAAATGCGGGCCTTATGGGGCGCCGAGCGATTCTAAAGAGGCTGGGGTCGGAGGTCGTGTGGTCAGTGGCACGGTTCCCATGGCTCTCCCCTGCTCTCTCCCCTGCAGGTCTTCTGGGCCCATTGTCTGAATGGCCTCTTCCACTCTGTCATCCTCTTCTGGGTCCCGCTGCAAGCCTTCCGGCATGGTGAGTGTGTAACTGTTTGTGTGTCCATTTCTGTGCGTGTGCGTGCGTGCGTGTGTGTTTGTATGTCTGTGTGTTTGCGTGTGTCTGTGCACTCATGTGCATGCGTGTATGTGTGTGTACATGCGTGTGTGTTTATGATTGTGTGTGTTTGTGTGTGTGTGTGTGTGTGTGTATGTCCGTTTGCTACAAGCGTCGCAATGAAGGTTAAGTGGCAAGACACTTACCTTGTCTGAAATATATTCGCCTTTCTGGGTGCACCCCACCCCCTCCCCCCAATCACACATTCTTAGTAGCTGAAATTCCCAAAGGAAAAAAAAGAGAGACGGCACCAGCAACAAGAGCGCAGGAATGAAGAATGGGGGCTGCAGAGTGGAGATGGAGTGTGATGGGAATTTCAGCCGAAAGACCACACAGGGCTCCGTGTTCCGTAAAACAAAACAGGAAGTCCCCGTCTGTGATTGACAGCCTGTTTTAAATCCCTGTAAAAGAGTTCCAGCAGACTCAGCCCTCTGAATGATGAAGCCTTGCTACCTGTCAATCACACGTGTTTTGTTTTTTATGGCATTAAAATGTACGTATGTAGCAGTTGGAACCAAACGGGCGTATTCCTTTAAAAACTCCGCATTCTTATTGACTTTAACAAATTGAGCTGACATGGGTCTGTCTCTGTAAGGTACAAGATAATGTGTTGCAGAAATCTGTGAGAATGTACAGTATTCATGGAACTATTTTTCCGCTGGAATAGAAAAGAGTGTTTGACTTGTCCAGAGCACAATGACTGATGCCTTTTAACAGTGTTTTAGTTCCTCTTCAGCTTTAGCTGAGCTTGATGCTTCTCCGTCATTGAGTCCTGTGTAGCGGTTCATTAGTCCTCCATTAGGGCTACAATCTTGCATGCTCGCCAAGGTGTTTACGTTCAGAGTTTACACTGCCGTCCTGCCGTCGACCATTTCCTCCTATTAATGACATACCCTCTGTAACCTTTTCAGTCATCTGGGAACTGTAGTCTCAAAAAGATGAGCTCTCTAAAAGCCGGAATGTTGATTTTTTTGACAGATACGGTGTTTGGAAACGGAAGAACGCCTGACTACCTCCTCTTAGGGAACATGGTTTACACAGTAAGTTATCAAATGTTTACACTTTTGAATCCCAGGTGGTCTTTTTTTGCCTCAGTGAAGAGCTGGCCATTTGTTTGCCTTTTTTTGTGGAAATATAAATAATAATAAATAATACATTTCTGAATCAATAGCCTGTGATGCTGTAAGGTTTTTCTGTCGAGTTTTGAGTTTATATGAGCCTATTTAATAGGGCAAAATGAGTAGGGATGAACCAGGTCTATATTTCACATTTGACTAATTGTGATAAAAATATTGTTCATTGGTGGCTTAATTCTGTTCTTCTCCTAGTTTGTGGTGATCACGGTGTGTCTGAAAGCTGGCCTTGAGACTTCTTCTTGGACTATGGTGCGTTTATTTCACTGTACTTTATTTTTACCCACAATTCCCTATCGTTCTACCATTTCTACATCTCCTGGTCTAGGTTCCAGGAATGCCATGGTTCCTTAAAATGTTTTTAAAAAATTCGGGAAAGTCATGGAATAATCTCATGTTCAAATAGTCCACTGTCATTGAAAAGTCCGTTAAAATGCTGTAAAAATGAAACGCAACTATTCTGCACATTTAAATGGGCAGCAAATATTTTCCAACTCACTAAAGTAGCCCTGTACTGCTTAGCCCTCACTATTCTTCCAAAACTAAAATCTTGAAATGTATACATTTATTCTTCAAATGCCATTGGAAATATACATATTTCTTTGAGTGGGACCCCTGGTTTTTTTTCTTCTTCTCCTCCACTCTTTACTCTCTTCTACACCATCTTGTCGTTGTTCTATTGGTAATAGATGGTAATGCACTGTATGGAAGCACAAAGATGTTTTCATATGCAGTATGTTTGATGTAGTGACCAAAAAGAGTTTGAGAGCAGTTTTGGTGTCTGTAGATAAAACGGTTGAATAGATGTTGGGATTCTCTTACATGGTGGTATGAGTGGTTTTGTGATATGGCAGAAATGCGTAGATGTTTGAGAGACGTGGTGAGGTGAATAGAACGGACGTGATGTCTTGACACCCTTCATCTCCCCGCAGTTCAGTCACATCGCCATCTGGGGCAGCATCGGTCTGTGGGTGGTGTTCTTCATAGTGTATTCCTCCCTGTGGCCTCTCATCCCCCTGGCCCCGGACATGTCGGGAGAGGTAGGTAACCCCCCCTCCACACACACACACACACACACACACACACACACACACACGTACCCATCCACCCACCCACACCACACCCACACTCTTACAGCTAGGCATGATGGGTACTGTTCCACAAAGTTAGCACATAGGAGACATCATCAGCCTTACCTGGGGATCTTTCAGGTTTCATACAACAACAAGACAACAGGTCCAACTTTTTCTATGGTCTCAGTTCACAAAGTTGCCTCCATTATTATTTTTCTCTTAAGTGTTCATCTGCTGCATAACCTAGCTGCTACTTTGCAAACTTTTCAAATCAGATTGACCACAAAGTACACCTTACCTGACCTGCACTTCAAGGGTTTTGTCCAAGGCTAAAATGTCACAAAAACAAAATAAGCAAACTGATTTTAAATGTAGAGCAGGCTCCACGTGAACATTCTACATTGATTTCTCATTATAATTCAAGCCTGCCTCTTTGATATGTGGTGTTTTATAAGGCTACGATCAATTCTCCGCTTGCTTAGTCAGAATCGCTCAGATCAGCGCAGACGTTTCTGTACAGGAATGTCGGAGACCGCTGTTCAGCGCTCGTCAGAGGAACCTGCTTTCCCCGGCGATAGGGTCAGCGCAATGCAGGCAGTCAGAAAAAAAACGATCCAAGCTGCATGTCATAAAGAGGGAGCGTGGGTCCCAGCTCCGGAACGGATCCAGTAGCACCCCCCAGGTCCGTGGAGACCCATAAAACACTCAGCGGAAGTTGAAACTCAAGGAAACTGCTTGGAGTTTTATGGAAATGCACATAACTTAGCTTTACGAAAAGCCGCAGAAAAGGCCTCTGATACGTGTAACGCGTCTTATATTGGCTGACTCCTTCGACCGGTGTTTTCAAAGGGAATGAGTTGTACTTTAAAATGTGGCTAGTAATTTGCACAGCCCTTTTGACTCTGCGGTCAAGCCGCTCACTCGGGGTTCATAAATCTCAGTGGCTGCTGGTTTAATGGGGACCATGGTCTGGAGCAGGAGAACATGGATGCACATTTAGGCAGTAACCTGGAGAAGCACCAGCTTGGAAACCAGCATTAGGGCTGAATTGGTGATGATGGTGATGGTGATGATGATGAGGAAGAGGAGGATGAGGTGGCGACAGTGGTAATCTATGATCATGAGAGAGCGCTCTGAGGACTGTGTTGGAATTCTAAGTGGCTGGATCCCGTGAATGTGCCTGGGACAGACACTAAGAACAGTTTTTTGTTCTGTAGTGCCTTGAGCCCTGTGACCTTTGACCCTCAGCATTACAGCGGTGTGTGGTCGGAGTCGTTGGGATGACAGTCTCATCAGAGTCGCCCTGGAGAGGAGATTACCTGCATGTGCATGTGCACATGTGTGTTGTGTTTTATGTGTGCAGGTGTGTGTGTGTGTGTGTGTGTGTTTGTGGTGTGTGTGTGCGTTTTATGTGTGCAGGTTTGTGTGGGTGTTTGTGGTTTGTGTGTGTGTGTGTGTGTGTTTCTCGTGTGGGTGTGTGTGATTGTGTGTGTGTGTTTCATGTGTGCAGGTGTGTGTGTGCGTGAGCAGGTGTGTGTTTTTCTCTTTATTGTTTGCATGTGCGTTCCTGGCGGGGCTCCACTGAGAGGGTGTGTAAATCAGCTGAATTATGCGGCAGCGTGTTCAGCACTGGAGGTGTTCTGCTGCTTCCAGGCAGCCGGAGAGAGGGGAGTGTCCTGAGAGTGGCGGCGTTTGTTTTCCATCGGGGGGTAAACACATTTAGAATTCCTCACAGTGCGCTGGAGACTCCTGGGACCCGGGGCAGGACAGGGGGGGGCGGTGGTGCCGGGTGTCTCCCTCGCAGTGAATATTGAATGCGGCTGGATACTCAGATATCCCTAAGGAGTCACCCACCCCCCTACCCCATTTATTTTCAATAAAATCCATCTGATTGCATAAGCCTTAAAAGTTGGAGGGGGGCCTTCATTCTTGGCAGAAGCCGATCCAATCCCCCCCCCCCCACACACACACTCATCAGAACAGTCTCCCCCCTGTTCCAGTCCATTGTACAGGGTGCCTGGCCTGGGCCTTTCCCAGCTGGTCAGGAGGAGCTGGGCCACACCGCACACTCCCCTCTGAAAAGGGGGAAGGAGGGACTGTGTGAGGGGCAGTGGGCACTGTTACAGAAAGGGGGGATTGGGGGGGTACCCCCACAAAGAGGCTTGATCTTTACGGCCAATGTCAGCCCCGCGTCTCGACTGTTTTGGATTAGCCGAGTTCGATATAAAGGGGGTGAGAAATCTGACGTTCTTTCAGATATGACACAGAGAGAGTGGAGGAGGAGGAGGAGTCGGTTGGCTTTTCTGAATCGCTGTTGCTGCTTTCTAAAGCCAAAGGCCCAGGCCGGGGTGAATAGCAGGTCCGGATTGTTCTCCCTTCACGTTTACCATCACAATGGAGGGAATTAACATTCCGCCACCTACGTTATCACTTCTGGACCGTCTGGGCACCCGGCGCGATCAACCGCATCACCGCAATCGCCGCTTCTCCCGCCAATCACGGTCAGGCAGCCAGAAAGGGCCGTGGATCACATGACCAACCACACCACACATTTTTACCAAAACAATTTTCTAATAACTTGTTGTTATTCTGCAGTGGAAATAATTATGAGGTATAATATAATGTGATTACAGTCTTGCCTTTTTTCACCCTCCTCTGATATTGTCTGAAAGTGTTCTCCGTAAGTTCGTTAGTGGTGGTAATTAACGGTTGTTGGCGGATTTACTTTTTCTGTGTTTAACAAAGCGCTGACAGAATTGCATTGGAATGCTTAATAACGCATGAGGGCAATTGTTTTCTTATCGTCCCCTCTTGGTAGGTTTATCACCGTTTTCAAGGTCTTGCTCTTACCCTGCATTATTTATTCCAGTTGAACTCTAAATGACTCGGGCTGTAAGTCTTTAGCGGGGTGAATCACACACCATCAGCAGTGGCAGGAGTGGTGTTCTCTCAGAAATAAAGGTACGAAAGTACTCAAAAAGGTACAAATGCTGGTCGCTGGGTCGGTACCATACAGGTAGTTGCATAAAATTGTACCCTTGTATAATTATTTTGTACCTTTAAATTTTAAATTATTTATTACTTATTTGTACCCAAAGAGAACATAACTGTACATTCAGGGTACATTTGGGAAATGTGATCCTTGAAGAAGAAAAATGGACCTCCACAGTCACTTTGTTTCGGGGAGTGGAGGAGATCTAGAGCAGACTCGCATTCGGTACATCACAGCGATGGGTGAGATAACTGATGAGGGGAGTGTGGCTGGGACTTAACCCCGGACGCACGGGGTCTCCGGGGTCGTGATAATTACGCACCACAGGAGATAAAGCGCCTGGCCACCGCGACCACTCCCTCGTGAGACCACATGACCGCAATCACTCCCTTCAGCCCCTGAACCTGCCAGGGTGGGGAGGGACCAGGAATGCTGATCGCGCACTCGCTCACGGCAAAGAAAGACGGGGAAACAGACTGGAGACAGACAAGAAGACATGGCCAGGGGAGGAGGGAGAGATTGACGGAAAGGGATGGAGACATTTCATGTGTTTTCTTTGGGTGTATGGTGTTGGGTTTGTAGGTGTGTGTGTGTGTGTGTGTGTGTGTGTGTTTGTGCGTGCATGCGTGAGGGCGTGTGTGTTGTGTATGTGTGTGTGTGTGTGTGAGAGAGGGTATGTGTGTGAATGTCTATTGGATGTTGCATGATTTGAGAAGGTCATGTCTCTTCTAAATGTGCGAGAGAGAGAGAGAGAGAGAAGGAGTATTTGTGAGAGAGAGCGAAAGAGAGAGTGTGTGTGCGCGAGAGTGTGTTTGTGCATATATGTTTGTGTATGTGTGTGTGTGTGTGTGTGAGAGAGAGAGAGCTGTATTAGGTGTTAAAACACCCTGTGTGTCTGTGTGGTCAGGCAGCGGTGGGCACTGAGAGGGTTGGTGTCTTGTGAAAACATGGCGGCCCTGGAACCGCAGACTCAACCATCCTCTCGCCAGGCCAGCTGGACTCATTTCCCCCAAAATACCCTTCTCCCCCAGTGCTCTAGCTCCCAGGGGCGTGGGCGAACCAGGTCTACCAAACACATCTGTCTGTACCTTCTAAAATCTCTTCACAATTACAAAAGCATTGGCACGTTTCATTGCTGCAGAAAGGATATGGCAGCCATGACACAATGCTGAAGCATTGACTTTTTTTCACTTATTCATCACTTCAGCACTAATTGCACATGAGCTGATAAACATGTTATTTAATCCGGACATGGTTAAAATGCTTTGGTATATTTGATACCAGAGAACAAGTGCCAGATTGCTGTCCATCTCGCTTTTATTAGAATGTGTTGCTGGGGAGTTTAGTTAAGCGGTCCCGGTACTTCAAACCGATCATTTTCAGATTTCAGTTTTCATAAATCTTGGAAACAACAATTCTGCGAGACTGCTCTTTGCGTGCCTTTCCCACCACGTCTACGTTTCTCACAAACAAACGCATATTTATCTCCCAGGTGATTTTTTGATTGCGGCTGCGCTCCGTTTGTTTTCTCGGAAGCCTGTGGGAAACGTGATTCCCGCTCTCGACGTGCCGGGCAGGGTGAATTGGGTTTTCTCCCGCCTTCAAAGTACGTTGGCCGACGATGATTGACAGATCGGCTAATTTGCGAACACCTGACACCTTTGATACCTGCGGCTGGGATCCGTGCTCGAGGGGCCCGGGGGAGTCGGATCAGGGAGCCTCCGAGGGGGCCCACCTCCGCCCGGCGGGACAGGGAGGGCTTTGTCCGCCTCTCCCAGTCTGAATTAGCGGATCCGGCACGATCCGCCATTTGCGACGCGGGACGTGTTCTTCGCTCACTGGCCTTTAATAGTTTCTGTGTGACGAGCCAAAGCAAACACGAGAGAGAGGGAGAGAGAGGGAGAGAGGGAGAGGGAGAGGGAGAGGGAGAGGGAGAGAGGGAGAGGGAGAGGGAGAGGGAGAGGGGGAGAGAGAGGGAGAGGGAGAGAGAAGGCAGGCCGCGTGCGACTCGCCCTCAGGCCACTCCTGACTCCGTAGGGTTTGGTCCGTTTCCCTCATTTGTAATTAATGCAGCCTGAGGGATGGCGTTCCCAGCCCTCTGTTGAGGCAGTCTGACTCCATCACTGTGCTTGGGATTTAGTCTGCTTCCTAAATGAAAACTGAGGGGAAGGGCTGTACTGTGATAGAGTATTTGGCTTATGATTTTAGAGAGAAATACCATATGAGTTTGTGGATGGAATAACACCTTTCACCTTTCCACGGAATAACAGAGTCCTCTTATGATGTTTTATTGTCCTTTTGTCAAAACTGACTGCCAAAAGGACAATAAGTTGAAATTGATTTTACTGAAAATGTACTGTATTGACATAAGATATACATACAGTATCGAGATGCTATAAAGACCAAGTGCATGAAAGTGCACTTCACAATAAAAATGCTAACATTCCAATTATTGGCAATCAAAATTATTTTTGAAGGCATTGCGGTGAAGTACTTCCAACAATTTCAGTATGTACAGTTTTTACTTAAGGCAATGAAATATAAGATGACATTTTAAATTGAATAAAATTGAAAGGATGAGCTCAAAGTGATTCTATTTTACTAGTGACACTGTCTGCAGCACCTTCCTGTCTCATTCAACTCTGAAATGACTGAAGTGAAGTTTACAGTGAGATGGTGTGGGGTTGGTGGGTTTGCAGTGTACACGAATACCCATCACATTAAGAGACTCCTCACTCCAAAGATCCCATCTCTCTTTCTCTCCCTCTCTCTATCTGTCCCTCTTTTTCTCTCTCTACCTCTCTCTCTCACACAGGTTTATGTTATGGAAGTGAGGCAGAAGTTAAACTAAGCTTAGTGAATTACCCTCTCGTTATAATTTTTTTCGTAAATCTATCGGTAAAGGGAAATGCGTGTTAGAAAGAGGTGTTGGTGTTGAGGTCGGCTTAATGACCACTGTGTGTGTGTGTGTGTGTGTGTGTGTGTGTGTGCGCGCGCGTCCGTGCGCAGGAGGACATGATGCTGAGTTCCGGAGTGTTCTGGATGGGGCTTTTCTTCATTCCCATCACCTCCCTGGCCTTTGACGTGCTGTACAAAGTGTGAGTGCCTTCCTCCATCACATATGCTGCAATAATGTCAATAACAATAACAAGGGTTCCTATTCATTTAAGCCTTCTGGAGCATAATACGTACAATTACATCATTTTTAAATGCTGAGAAACAATGCTCACATTGTTATTCTCAAATTCCCCATGGGCAGTAAAGTTGTGTGAAGTACTTGTATTTAAAGAGTGTTTGTGAATGTATAAAATTAGTTGGCTCTTAAGTCTTGCTCTAGTTTTGTTGCATCCTGACAAAGGCACTCTTTGCCAAAAGGTGTTAGTGTTTTAAAGTGTTCTTCATAAATGTGCCACTCAAAAAAGGACATATTAAAAAGAGTGCCTTTTTCTTTTCATTATTATCTATGCATGTGTTTGTATTCCTAATATCTAATGTTGATCGATGGTGTCCCACAGAGTAAAAAGGTCCTGTTTCAAGACCCTGGTGGATGAGGTGCAGGAACTGGAGGCAAAGTCTCAGGACCCTGGAGCAGTGGTTCATGGGAAGAGGTACACTGCTTCCTACTTCCATCCTAATCCTACCGAGCCAATCATTCTTCTCATTTTCTGTACAGACAGACAGTATTCAAGAACTCTCTGTAGTGTGTATGTGCAGTATGTATATATATATATATATATGTATATATGTGTGTGTGTGTGCGTGTGTGTGCGTGCACTTGTGTGTGTGCAATGTGTGTGTGTGTGTGTGTGTGTGTGTGTATGTGTATGTGTGTGTGCTTGCATGCGTGCCGTGTGTGTGTATGTGTGCGTGTGTGTGTGCTTGCATGCGTGCAATGTGTGTGAGTGTGTGTGTGTGTGTGTGTGTGAGTGAGTGAATGTTTGTGAGAGAGAAGCAGTCCACTTGTTATGTGTGCTCAGTACATCAGCGCTGCTTTGGAAGTCAGCCTCCTGTGGCGCTCTGCTCTGCTACTCTCCTCTAACTCTGCAGGATTGGAAATGTCATTTCTGTGCCTTAGTGAGCCATAATTGCCCTAAAGCTGCAAGGTTTCTCTCCGTACTGCGAGAGTAATGGAGGCAATTTATTACGTGTGCATTTCCTAGAGCCCGTTAGTGAGCGGTCACTTGGCAGGCAGAAGAGCTTTAATGCTGAGAGCCACTGTGAAAGGTGGTGGTGGAGGGGAGGCAGAAACCATGAAGAAATGTTTGATTTTATTCAGTCTCCCATTATGGAGTGAAGCGTGCAGCCCCTTCAAATGGCCCGTGAATTAGCAACTGTCTGTTGCAGCTTAAAAATCGCAGTGGCAAATGTGAATTACTACGCTTCTGGCACAGGTGGGTGTGAGACACGGCGGTGCTTGCACACTGTTGCTCACGCTCATTCTGCTTAAGATGTGAGCGCACGACGTATATTTGCAGGTGCTGAGGTCGATCGTCTCAAAGGGATTTCAGCACTGACAGGAAGGCTTCAAGATAGTAGCAGTGTCGTGTTCTTTCCACTCTGTATTGCTTGTTGCTTAGCCTTAGATGTTAGTGAGGATTTTGGTGGTGTTTAAAAGTGCATCAGGAAAGTGCAGTGGGCTCCAGAATTATTGGCACCCCTGACTGGCAATGCACACAAAATACTTAAATAACAACTCAAACTCAAAATGCCAACATGTGAAAAATACTTGATTTACTTCATTAATGTTTCAATTGCACAAAATCATACATTCATTTAATAAAAAATACATTTCAGGAAATCAAGGTTTCGGAACTATGGGGGAGAGGGGAATATTATCTTATTCAGAATAATGGCAATAACCGGAATATTGTGTGCATGTAAACATAGTCATCATCTTGCTGTAAAGTCCACCTATGGCCAAAATTTCCTGATACTTGGTGGAATCCATTATACGACTGATCTTAACCAGTGCCTTAACCAGGATCTCTGGAATTAAAACACCCCAAAAACATCTCTGACCCATCACCACGGAGGTTAAAGAGAGCCAGAATCATTTCAGAAGTACGGGGGCCAAATATTTCCTCAACCACTCCTGCAGAAACCAATGATAAACAGTGCAACAAAACATTGAAACAATAAAAGTCTAAAAGGTAACATTATAATAAGCACTTTGTAATTAGTAACACAGGGAGGAACTGGATCAGCACAGCTACATTTGTAGTCATGTATTTATTTCAGCTCTGACAGTGTTCGGTGAATCACAGAACAGAAAAGGTCTGGCTATAAGATGAATTCAGTCACTCTTGGTCTTTCTTATAGAAAGCGGGTTTCTGTCCGGCTCTTAGCCTACACAAATGGGCTGCAAAGCAATAAAATCAAGGTAAATATAAATACGTTAAATATACTCCCACTTGAGAGATTCCTGTAGCCCTGTCCTGTCTTGTCTTGTTGCTTATAGTATAGCCTATAGCAGCCCTACTCAACTCCACGTCCTGTCGGCTGCAGGGTCTGGAGGCATTTGCTTCAACCGTGTGCTGATTTCACTAATTGGCGTATTAGTTGAACAAAGCAGGTCAAATTATTACTGAAATCAGGTGGTGTAGCACACGGCAGGAGCAAATACCTGCAGACACTGCGGCCCACAGCACGTGGAGTTGAGTAGCGCTGGCCTATAGGCTAATAGCTTGTTGTTTTTGATGGTCTACTTTGTAGTCTACTGACAACTCTGACCGTGTGTCTTGTGACTTCTAAGGTAGGCTAGCCTAGTTCTTTATTAGTTTCATTTTTGAAAATGATCTCACAGCATAATATTCTCTGTTAAAAAGAGCTTAAAATACAGCTTTAAATACAGCAGTGCAGCAAGATCTTTAATTGATCCTTAATTTCCAACCTCGATGTGGCCTCTTCGTCTACTGGTTGAAGTAATGACATTATTTGACGGTATCTTGGCTTTAGCTTGATCAAATGTTTTTTGCGGAATTCTAGGCACCAAAGAGAGCTCTTTTACTTACAAACCATACTGCCGACTCAGTCTCTGACCTGATTTACTGAGTGATGTTTTCTGTAGCTTCATTTATTCATCTTATGATCTGGTCCTTTGATGTTTTTGCAGAAGCACTTGATCAGTAAACTGTATGCATTTGATTTGTGGAACAATGGACACTGATTGGATTAAAACATAGCTAATCTTCCTTTTTATGTTTGCATGCTATAAATTAGGCTAACTTTAGGGAATTAGCAGGCAAGCAGGGAATGTAAAAATGGGAGTTGGGGTGGGGGGGCATTGGCCCTGTGGCCCTCTCTGTTCCAGAGCCAGTACCGTGGGTATGAGGTGCTTTTATGTATGTCTGTTTTGATGCCAAACATGCCAAATACATTTTTTACGTTTTCTTTGTGCATTGCCAGTCAGGGGTGCCAATAATTCTGGAGCCCACTATATACAGGCATTACAACTAAATAATTGAATCAGATTCATCCAGTGAATTCAGATTCAGTATGTTAATTGGACACTGTAGGTACAATAAATTTGATTTAAAAATAAAAGGTAAAGTAATATGTATGTAGTGGTGTATCTGTTGTGGCTTTGAGTTTTATAGTCAGTAGTGAGAGCGGGCTGTGTCTGCCTCATGCTTACTGCATCGCTGTGCTGGTGTCCCAGTGCTCTTTGACTAATAGAAGTGTCAGTTTGCAGGGTGTGGGTCAGGAGCCGGGACTTCCTCTGTCTGTCACCAGCGAGACCGTAATTGTGTGATGAATGGCAGTCTGCCGGTTTCAGCTGAAATTGTTTAGCCTTCGGTTTTGTTCTTAAAAACGCCTCTACCTCCCTCTCTCCACGGTTGGAGCTCGCCTGTGATTAATGGGTGGAGCATGGTCTTCATGAGAAATGATCGTGGCGACCCCTGATTCAACACGAGGATAAACCTAATGCTTTGTATATTGTCCGTGTCACTTTTCTACAACTGCGCCCCCTTGATCGTCTGGGTTCCCATGTTTTTCCCCCAACGTTTGTTTGCTTTTTTAAGCTCTTGTTTGGTTGCAAGCTATTATTCCCACATTCTCTGAAATAATCACTTCTGCCTGTTTTCTCTTAGTCTGCTACTCCCAATAACCTCTGGAATTCATCCAGCCTCAAAACTGATACTTGTGTGAGTTTGTGAAGGCAGCATATCAGTTGTAGTATTGTTTAACAGCGCTTAAGCTTGAGGATCAGAGATTGAATGATCATCCTTAATGCTCTTGTGGGATTGAATTTCTTTTGTGTAAGTGATTTATTATATAACATTTATAAGTGGTTTATTAAATGATGGAAAAGGGGGACTTGGTGCGTGCTGTAGTTGATGTCTGTTGCACGTAATGTTTAAAACTGGCTGCAGTGACTGGTCTGTGTCTGGTTAAAAGTGTTCAACTCTTGTCTTCGGAGAAAGCGATTGGGTATTTGTTATTAATATTACCTCTGGTGTACAGTTACTGTCTGGCAGGATATAAGGAAACGCTAAGCGTATAACCCTGGGGACTTTCTGTTTTGACGTGAATACAAATATTGGAGGTGTTGGTGGAGTGGAGAGCATTTGTTTCTGTCAGAAGGAATAAAAACGCATTTTCACAGGCTTTCCACCAGACGATGACTGGGGTCGTCCTGTAATAAATGGCATCGTGACTCGGTTTTAGGAAATGTTTTTGTAATTCCTCTCAGATTAAGGCCTGCTTTCTTCCAAATGGGCAACAGGCAGACTCGGCTGCTGGCATAAATGGTGTATATGGCAATGTTTGCGACAACGCCCACCCACAACCACCACGGTCTGCGATTGGTAGCCCTGGTTACTTCTTGTTTAGGGCCACCAAAATCCTGGAGCTAGCTCTGGCAAAAGCTCATTCACCTTTAGTGTCCCTAGTCACTTTGCTCAATACGACCTTATGGCCATTTTCCTTCACGAGCTTCAGACTTTTTATATTTAAATATAAAACCTTTATTGCGAGTTTAATGATGTTGCTACTGGTATGTTTTGAAAATATTGTTTTAATCCTTAATGACAATGAGCCTTGGCTCTCTGGCTACTCTCCCAGCTCAAAGAGCTGAACTGTCGCATGGCCATTTATAGTCGTCTCCCACCAACTCTATGCATGGTTCAGTGTCTCCTTCAGGGACCGGTGGGATTTGGCACGGCTCCCCAGAGGTGTTTAAGTACAGGGGTAATTAAGTCTATCTGCAGCCCGCCTGGCTTACTGTGTGTCTGTCTCTCCTTAGCCTGACAGAGAGAGCCCAGCTTCTGAAGAACGTGTTCAAGAAGAACACAGTGTCCATGTACCGTTCCGAGTCCATGCAACAGAACCTGCTCCGTAAGTCTCTCTCATTCTCTCCTGAACCCACACGCACGCCCACAAATACGCACGTTCTTACTTACACACACACAAACACGTACACACACACACGCATGGACGGAAAACTTTCACAAGCACGACACCCTAAAGTGGTACCATGTGCTTGGAGGTATTATTACTGGTTACCTTATGGGTTTTTGGGCATGACTGCTTGACATGTCATGTAGCCAAATAAGTCAGGCACCCTGAGGTATTAACCAAAGCATAACAACACATTAATAGAAACACTTCTCTAAACACCGGAAAACACAAGCAGATTATGCATTCAGTAATGCTGACCAGCGCAGTGGGACACAGTGTAATGGCTGCTATTGCCCAGGGCTGAATGCTGTGGACTGGCTCTGGCTCCCGTCATCTCTTACAGACTGGTGAAAGCTGGTGTAGCACAAGGAACAGAACCATACACCATCAGATAGATAGAGCCCTGCTCCAGACTTTACACATATCTGGCCCAGGCATACAAAGCAAGGCTTCATTCCCATCTTTCATATGTCTATGTGTTTGTGTGTGGCCCCATAGTGTATGTGGCAGTAGTTAGGGCTCTATCCCTTTGCCGTTCTGTGGTGCTGTAGTACATAACTGTGATTCCCAACTGCTGGAACGTTAAATGTGTCTGTCACTGTCATTCCCACAATGCACTCCTCTCACTGGCCACACCCACAAACCTGCAGACATGCAGGGAGTGGCTGAGTCACTCAAGGTCTAAAGGGTAAAGGTGAGTCAGGGGGGCAGGCCAAAGGATGTCTGCTAGGTAAGAAACTGTAGCAGTGTGACTGCAGTAGACAGATTGAAAGGTTTGGTAGTTATTCTAAACTCCAAACGCAAAGGTTCAAAGACGGATTTGAACCTGAAACTAAAAGGATCGGTTTGTTGACTTTGCTGTGCTGATGTGGCAGGTTATTGGCTCAGGATTAAAGTGTAACCTTACCCCCTAACGGTTGACGGCAGCCTGGCTTTTGGAAGGGCCTACGGTTTTGTCTCCAGGCATTGTGATGTCATCTGTTAACGGGTAAAACGTTGGCTTTAATTCAAGACCAATGATTGGACGAATGAAAAAGTAGAGTTTCCGAGTGTCTAGTCACGTTTTGCTGTGCTATATGTGTGTTTGTCTTTCCCCTGTCCCAATGCCCTCATCTTGACTAAAACCAGCCATGTGCAACATACAACATTCCCAGGAAACAGGTCACCTGGACACACAGTGAATTCTACTTCAATTTCACAACAGAAGCCATTTCAGTGTAGACTAGTGTCTGTGGAAATTTGCTGTGAGTGAAAGCAGTCTGCACATTGTGGGTGAGCATTTTAAGGAGACACTTAAGTTAAAATGGTCCATTATGAAACCATTAAAACATTGCATTATTAACAATTCAGCACATTTGCCTGATATGAACAAGAAGCCTTCAGCATTTCCATAGTGTATTTAAAGGAAAGTTCTGGAACATGGTTATAGGCTAATGAGAAATTCTGGAGGAAACCAAGCTTTATTGTTGATTCTGTGGTTTTCATGGAGTGTTCGTAGAGAGGGTGATTGCTAATGGCTGTAAAGCCACGACCATCCGCTGACGTTTTTCCCCGCGTTGTTCCCCGCAGACGGCTACGCGTTCTCTCAGGACGAGAACGGAGTGGTGTCCCAGTCGGAGGTGATCCGGGCGTACGACACCACCAAACAGCGCTCAGAGGAGTGGTGAAGCCCCGCCCCCCGGGAGGACACCCACACTTGAAGCGCCGTGCTCCAGCCGCGCGTTGGAGAAAGCCAACAGGAAGTGACAGTTGCGTCCACTTCCTTGAGCTCTTATTTTTTCGCCGAGCGAGAGAGAAAACAGCAGAGGCGGTTTCTGACGGGCGGGAAAGGGGGAATCACGAGAAACAAGACATTTACAAAAAAATAAAACAACAAAAAAATAAAAATTGTTCACTTTCTGTTGTTGTGACATGAGCACTGAGCTTACGTTCCAAGTCTGTGGTCTGAGGTTTCTCACTTTGACCACTCAGTCAAAAGGTGAGATACTCTTTGTTGTTTCAGTTTTTCGGGTTTTTTTTCTTTATATTGTTGGCTCATGTTGAGTATTTTTAGAAGCAAACCTAGAGGGCTGTGCTGAAGAGCTCTTTTTATGGTTTCATTGGAAAGTGAGTAAATGTTAAATGCACTGAAGGTTTCTTGACTTGGACTCCCACGTTGGAGGTGGTGAAAATGACTGAATGAGATGCAAAAGAAAATTGTGCTTTTTTCTTGGAGGTTCAGACACCACTCCATGAAAACTGGAATCTGAAAAATAATAATTCTAGAGTCTAGATTGCCAAAGAACAAAAAAGTGTGTGCAGTGTTTTGTCGCAACTGCAATCTGACATTCACAGATGCAGTTTAAACTTGAAATATTAAAATCTTAACTGAAATATTATGTACAATCCGAAAGCCTACTGAATTGTTCTGACACTCCAGAATGGGATTCTAGTGTTGAATGAACCTCCACAAACTGTACATTCTTGTAACAGTTATTTATTTTTGTGTTATTTTTGCACTCAATGTTATGTAATGTCTATGGTGATATACCAAGCCTTGAAGGCCTTATGTGTGGCATTCTATTGACTTTAGGCGTTTAATTTTTATTTGAGAAGTGGTTCGTTCATTGTGCCTGTCAATTTATTTTCTTTTCATTCTTTCCAAAAGTCACCGTCAAGAGTTATGAAAGTTTTTTTTGCATTCAAACCATTTTGTACACTGCTTCAGTTGCTCTTAACAGTTAATTTCATTCCACACGTTCCTTGGCTGCAACTATCACAACAGTGCCTACCAAAATATTTCCCTGACAGAAAGTATTTCAGATGAAACAGGCTATTATTATTCAGCTCTGACTGAACATCCAACAGGAGAGAGAAAAACCTGTCTTTCAGTCCTCAAGCCTATACACTGCAAAATGGCGGCTAAGGGCCAGTTTTGTCCGACGTGGGACACGGGTGCTTTGCTCATGGGGCACTTTTTAAATAAAAATACAATGGCAGTACAGAGAGGGGGATGGGGGTTTGGAGGTGAAACCACATTAAATTTATTTTCGCGTACATGGCCCTCTTTTCTCTCTATTTTTGTTCTTAGACAAAAACCTTCTTACAATGCAGAGTACATCCCTTGAAACATAAGTGCCATTAGCTTGGGGGGGGGGGGGGGGGGTCAGTTTGCCAGGTATCGACCGTACACGATAACAGTGTCTTGATAGTCATATTTTTATATAGGTCAAGTACACATTTTACATTTACGTGCTTTGTATGGATTGTGCACTCATTTGGATATTTAATTTGTTTACCAGACTGACAAATGTCTTACCACACTTTGTGTGAATGGTGGTACTATTATTATTATTATTATTATTATTATTATTAAGGTCAACTTTGTCTGTGTGTTCTCTTCTCCCTACGGGAGATAGGTTGCTGTATTTAGTGTGTTTGTGTTCCTGCAAGTTGAGAGTATTATTTGTAGGTAATAGTCCGTCCGTGTGCGCATGCGTGAGGTCAGGTGTGCTGAGGTGTACTGTGGGTGTGTGTTATTTGTGTTCCTTTGTGTGTGAGCACGTGTGTGTGTGTGTGTGTGTGTGTGTGTGTGTGTGTGTGTGTGTGTGTGCGTGTGTGTGTATGAGTGTGCGTTCGCTGCTCCGTGTGCATGACGCCGCGTGTCTCCCAGCTACTGCATGGCCACAGTGGGGTCCCGTGGGTCTCGGTCAGCACCCAGGCCCTCATACCCACCCTCCCAAAAACCATAGTGAGGGGCGAGCGAGGGGGTTATCTTTCCAAGCCAACGCTGAACGTTTAATGTGGCTGTTTGGAACCTCTAACACCTGTTTCTCCTGTTGCATACGCATTGTGTTTCCGCCGCGTGGCTGTGTGTTGTGGTCAAAAGCATGCTTTAACTTTTGACAATGTGTCTTGGGATGCATCATTTCAGAATTTTAACTCCTTTTGTAAAAGTTGAAAAAAATATATATCTATATATTCACTTCACACAACCAGTGCAACCAATGTATCTGATAAGGAATATCTGGTGTTGTTTTCTGACTCAAGGCATTGTGGTTTTTGCTTGTTAAGATTTTTAAAAAATGAATACTATTTTTTTTCTCTATATATAGAATTTCTGTCTAGTCAGACCTTCTATCATGATTCCAAAACTCTTTGAATGTTAGTCCTCTGATGTGAAAGTGAGGCATGAACTGGACACAGGAAGTGCGCGATGGAGAAGGCCGTGTTTTGCTTCCTAAACCGTGTGTCAGTGAAAGTCTGTGGCTGCATGACTGGGTTTCAGTGTTAACGGTTCTCTGTTTCTCCCTCGGGTGACCAATGCGTTGAAGGAAGAAAAAAAAATTGCACTTTTTTTCAATTTGGTCGTTTGGTTGTCGTTTATACTGTTGTCCTTATTTGTCCTGACTTACAGGTTTTTGGCTTCTGTTGTGATTCTTCTGCATGTAGCGACTGCAAATTTTAAATGTTCTGTCTTTAACTGCCATGAAGGACTACTGAAATAAACGTTACAAGTGGGGAAAATAGCCTGCTTCCGTTTGTGTGAGTCTTTCCTTTTAGCTTTTAGATTTAGAGCAAGAGTGGGCTTGTTTTACACAATATCGCACACAGAATCTGCTCAATGAATAAAACATTAGGCCTACCTGTAGACTTGTTCATAAATCACATTTCACGCCTACAGTGAATCTAATCTGTACAGGGCAGCTGCTGAGTATTTACAGTTACATTTCCTATTCAGGCATAAAGGCCTAATTCTTCACCGTGTAAACCTACACACGAACGGCTCAGTCACTGACCGCAGCCATTCCATTCCATGCTAAACTGCTGTTGAAAAGTCTGAGAAAAGCAAGTTAATGCACATTACCGTTATTTTGTCATGGCGCAAGAATTTGTGAGAGTCTGACAAGTAAAACATTTTCCACACCACATGTGTGGAAAGAAACAGATTGCAAACAGTGGAGAAAACATGGTTGACAAATGGAGGCAGAATTCTTCATATTAACCTCGTTAATTCTCCCACTGCAGTGACAAACGAGTGCTGTTGCCTACACACGCTAATTGCAATTATCCAAGGTTTTTCCCTTCTCTGTATGTGCCTTTACTTGAGATTATTACCCTATTTGCGAAAATAGGAAATCATTTGTTATTTTCATCAATGAGAGTGTATCGCAAACTGGAGTTCTCTATTATAGGCAGATTTCTCAGGTGCAAGTCAAAGCCAGAATTCAGAACCGAGAACTCTTCCCACAAACACGGCATTTGTTAAATGTAGGCACGAGAACTGTCAAAAGCTGTTTCATGAAAAATTTACGAGGGATCATAAACTGTAGCCCTAATGAGTTGTACTTTACCCTGCTTGTTTTAATTAAATTTATGGTTCTATTTCTAAAGTGCACAGGCTCTAAACTTCTTTCAGCAGTAGAAATTCTGAAAAGGGCAGATTTAAGTGCCCTAACCACAATAGGTACAAAGAAACTGATTTTCTTTTGATTATTGTTATATTTTGAATTAGTCCAAACAAAACATTTGATACAGTTACTGAATTTAACTTCCCCAAATAGTTAGTAAAACACTTAAAACATTTCTCCCTGCATGTTAATATTAGTCCTGCACAATTCAAATAGACTTCCGTTAGTCTTCATTGCTATTGTGAAGTCGTGAGATTGTCTGCATCACATTTTCATATTTAGTCTCTTTATCTTCTTTGACAGGTAGCCAGCTGTGAAAACCGAGTGTTTTCCCAGAATGCAAAGTGAGTGTCACAGCATCCCTCCGTTCCTGCAAAGTGGGTCTTGCTTTTGCGGCTCACGACTCGGTGTTGCAGTCCTGACGTTCTCCTGCCTGAAAATTCAGGCCAACCTTTAGTGCAGAGGCCGATGTCCTGTTTACAGAACGTAGAAAAAGTGCATGTGGTTCTGTACGTTAGAATAAAACTGCGATAGGAGGTCCCTGTAAAAAGCCACCGTCTCCACAGAAACGTGTGTCCACCTGGTGCCCTGGCCCAACTCCCACTCGCTTTGGGTCTGTTTTTTTTCCCAGGATCCTCTGGGCCACCTCATCTGCAGTACCGAGCTTCCATCCAACTCCTTCCCTTCAGTACCTCACTGGCCTGCGTTTGTGTTGGCCACGAAAATCCTCCCCCCCACCCCCTGGTCTATAAGCTATAAACAGGGAAGCTCCACCCGAGAACACCCCCTGATCCTCCGTCCGACTCCTCTTCCATCAACAAAAACCGCCGTGGCCTCCCCACCCCTCCTCTGCACGCTGTCCAGGGGGAGGCCTTTCCGCAAGACGGGTCCTTCTCTCCCCCCAGTCACGACCCCCCGACGGCCGTCAGCTCTGGCCGAAGTCTGCGAAGCCTTTCCCTCCGGAGTAGGGCTCGGGCTGTAGGGGGTAGGAGAAGTACTGCTGGGGCAGGAGGAACCCTGGGGGCGGGCCGGGGTGCAGGGGCTGGTGCAGCTGCAGCTGGGCGTGGGTGTGGGAGTGGGTGTGGGAGTGGGAGTGGGAGTGGGAGTGGGTGTTCGACAGGGCGCCCTGCGTGGCGTACGGGGGCGGAGGGGGGGGAAGCAGGGCAGGCTGCGGCTGCGTTTGGGGGTTATGCGAGGGGCCGGGGGCGGCGGTGGACACCAGGCACTGTTGCCCCGCCGACGCCTCGGCCCGGCCCAGGGAGAAGCGGCGCACCGAGCCCCCGCCCCCGCCGGCCGAGCCGGAACTGGTGGTGGCGGTGCTGGACTGGCGGGAGGGCGTGCGCTGGCTGGGCGGGGCGGCCGTCAGGATCATGGGGATGGTCTCGCCCTGGCAGCTGCGCAGGGAGAAGCGGGCGGGAGGCTGGGCCGGCTGTTTGGGCCTCAGGCAGGTGCAGCAGTACACCGCCACCAGGGAGCCCACCACCACAAACGCCACGAAGATAGAGCCCACCATCAGGAAGGGCACGTAGATGGGCTCTGCAGGAGGGGAGAGAGGCCACATTAACCCCCACACTCTCAGGAGGGTACATTACATCAAGTGCCTAAAAACATACAAATGCTTGTCACTGGAGCAGTACCCTATAGGTATATACAATTGTACCCCTAGCCAGCAATATATAATGAATTTGGAAACTAATTTGTACCCAAAGAAAACATTGCTGTACATTCAGGGTACATTTGGAAAATTTGATCCTTGAAGAACAGATAATCTACCTCCAATGTCATTTTTTAATTCTTTATTCTTAATTTTCTCATTATTTAAAAAGATTTCTTTTTATATAGAGATTTTATTTATATAGTGCAATAGCGTGTGCATTAACTGAAAAGTCAACTTGGGGAATAACCCATTTCTTAGAATTATTATTAATTTTTATACTGTTATATATTATACTATACTATAGACTATACTTGCAGCCACAGAATGTGAGCATAGAACACCTGGAGGAAAGGCTAGATAATATGAACACTGTGAATGCTGGCTTTAGGGGTCCTGATGGCTTACACAGTCGAGGAGAAAATGTTACCTCAAACATGCATAAAGCTGTGTGTTTTAATTGAGGAAAAACTGGACAAGTCATAAGACAGACATTTCAGCTTTCTTCAGTGTGTAAAATAGCTCACATAATAAAACTAGTGGAATAGCGTGGCTCATTAATTACTATTACAGCATATTATTAATATTGTAAATAAGCTGGATCACTGTCTGATTAAATGTAAAGTTTGAATCCAATATTTATTTAGGCATTTCCTCTGTGAAAGAGGGGAGTTGGCAGTAAACTAAATAGGCTACAATAGTTGTATGGGAGAGAAAAGGCTTTGATACACTTTGCATGTTTAACATAGCCTCATTTGTTGATGTTTTTACGACAAAATTCACAAATAATTTTATTGTTTTTATTATTATAATAATTTATTTTATTATTTAGGAGGCCTATTGGACTGCTATTGGCGATATTGTCACATGCAGTCTACACGGGTACACGTGTCCTTCCTTTCAAAACTAGTTTTTTTTTTCAGGTTTTTATCGTTTCATTCCGTGATGCAAATGTTCCGGGTTATTCCATAACAAATGTCTGTAAAACTTAAGGTTTTTTCTAAAAATGCGATAGAATTCATATTTCCTCGTGCAGGAAACAGATGGCCTACAACGTTAAACAGTAGTATTCTTATAAGCATCAATGAAACAAGAACTGACACATTGGGTCTCTTTTTAATGTCACTGCAGCGCTGCATGTTCAATTTAACAAATGTCACACTTTGAACTCGTGTATGTGTAAACCCGTTAATCTTTTATGGACTATTGCATACTTGTCAGAGTTTGAATTACTTTTTAAACTCCTCTAATTGGCAAGTGAGTGGCATGGCTCCTTTTAGTGTGTCTAAATATTATTTTCCAAGGGACTAAGCTAATTAATCACCAATGAAACCAGCAATTGGCCAAATAAAACTGCAAGTGGAGGAATAACCTATTCTCTGCGACTAAAATAAATTAGTCCGCTCGTCATTAGTCTAATTAGGCAAACTATAAACGTAGTGAATCCTAGCAGAAATGCATGCAATTGTTAATATGTAAGCAACTAAAAACTTCAATTAAAATATGCCTAAATAATGAAACTTAAGTTGAATTGTGAATAATACCACCAGGTCAATTAATGGGTGAGATATGCTACTTAAATATTCTGAAGAGTTCCTCAGACAATTTCAATTGCTTTACATTAATGCTGGAAAATGTATAAACATTACAGCACGCTTCTGATGACCGTGCTCAGCTAATAGGCGTGGTCCAATCGTTCACGAACAACAACTAAAAAGGCCTACCTATATATACAACAGGCCTAGCAAACATATTGAATATACAATGGGCATACTTAAGTTTCAATTTGATTAAAAAATATGTATATAGAAAATATTTGCGAACGTAATTAAAAGAAAAGGCTACACACATTGATGCTTCCAAAATGATCAGATTCTTTCTATTTCACTAAGTTTTTAAATGAATGTGTAATATAATATCAGTGAACAGTAAAGTAGCCTATACAGACGATTTAAGACGTCTATACTTTATATATAAGACACATTTTTCGCATTTCTTTGGCATTTATTGTAATGTTTGACGTTTGAATTCTTGAGTGTAGCATTTATTTTCGGGTTTTGTTCCCTGACTCGTGCTGTTGTTCTTGTTCTTGTTGTTTTCTTAAAATATAACCAATAACTAATCAGTAACAGAAAATGATATTATTATCATTGTTGTTATTGTTGTTCTTGCTGTTGTCGTCGTTGTTGTGTTGATACATTTCATCTGCAGTAGCTAACCACTGCAATTTAGACAGAAAGGTGAACTACATTTCGCTTAAATGTAGCTATTGGACAACGTCTCACATTGATGGTCCCACTCCTCCTGGCACAAAATACAGTTTTAAACAAAATGGGTTTTGTAGTATTTGTGGTAGAATCATCTTTGAAAAAAGTTTGGACAGTGGGTTACTTACGGGCGGCAAACTCGGTGTCCTCGAGTTCTCTGTCATTTGTACAACTTCCCTGGTCCAGTCTTGCGTCCACAGCCGCGCAGCAGTAGCGGAGGGAACAGGAGCCACAGCATACGGTGGCGTCCATGGTGTCAAAGTCCTCTGGACATTGAAATCCTTCTTGGTAATTCCCATTGCTGTCCAGCCATCCGTGGCAGTACTCCCCCTGTGCGTCGGATATCCGCATGTTCCATGTAAAGTACCCCAATAAGAGACAGTTCAGCAAGCGCACCATCCCGGGAGATGCTGGTGTCCTCTCGGTCCAGCTGTATTCACCTACTCAGTCTCGGCTTGGACTCGCTTGTTGTTGTTCTATATTGATATAGGCTACAGGAAATGAAACGATCGATCGCTGGGTACACGAATTTGCATTTAGATTTGCGAAAATAATTGTTAAAAAAACTAGATCAAAATCCGAACAAAGTGTAGGCTACTGAGAACATAGCCTACTCGACCAATTCGTTTTTCATGCTCTACAGCATGCTTTTAAGAATTAAACTAGAAATAATAACAGAGAAATATTGTCACCTCTGCCTCTATGCTACCAAACTACGACAAAGTACATTCACAATCGCATAAAAGTTCTAGCTGTTTTTGACAGATTGCGCTGTAGCAGTTTCAAATTAGGTCAGGGCACAATAAAAACCCAGTCTTCCCGTTATCCGATTTATATATGTTTCCACCCTACCTCATTCTCTCCAGTCTCTTCTTACTTTTATTCTAAAATGCGTATCTTTCTACTGTATGTCTTACCAATTGTTCCGAAACCCCTTCACGCTACCCTCGTGGAGCGATAAGCTGGTACTCTCCAGTCCCATTTCAAAGCTGATGTCTTTTGTGGGCGCATTGGACACGCGCACGCCGCTTGTTGCATCTGACGTGCGCATTCACAGGCTTCATTAGCGCACAGTGTGAAAGTTGCGGAGTAACTTGGGGGAGGGGACAGTAATGAGAAGTCCATGTAAATATAAAATCCATGTAAAATTAGTCTACTTCTGTGGAGTTGACTTTTTACGGCATTTCATCATATCGTAGCAAAACTGAAAATATTTCTATTAAATATACATTTTCATTATATTTAATAGAACAACTCGCCTAACTTATGTTTTTCACATTGACCTTATGCTCACTTTATGATTTTTTGTTTTAGTTCGAATTATAGCCTATTCAAAGATGGTGACTTTCAATTAATTTATCATGAGCTGCAACATTTTAGCAACCTTAGATGAAGTAATTGCAAGATACAGAGGAAAGAGTATTACGTTTCAGTAGCTAAATCTGCATAAAAATAAATAAATGGACACGGACCGTTTACTTTTTAGTAAGAGTCTCTAAAAGTAAAATGGAAAAATTAATAATAGCTCTGAAAATATATTAACGAATGCAGTAGGCTACTATTCCAATTCTGAATATAGATCAGTTGCAGATAGATAAATTAACGTTTAAAGGTAGCCTATTACGTCCAACGCTTCTGTAGCCTACAGAATGTAATGAATTAGGTTATTGGAATTGATGTGCCTTTTTACAATTATTTTTCTAACACTAATGACATTTGTTGTGTTTGTTTTAATTACAGGAGGGATTCATTTTTCATTCGCTGGCCTTTTCATCATTTAACAGGGTGGTCAATAAATGATCCAAGCAGCCGCCCCGCGCGATCCGTTGCACCTGCCATTAACGACAGCGCACACTAAAAGCAAATATACTGATGTAAGCGCCCTCTTGTGGTTTTCTAAAACATCGTTTGATTGTCCCTTAGGTCTTACCCGCCCGTTTTTTATTTATTTATTTATTTATTTATTTATTTTTTAACGGTGGAATTATAAAAGGCTATATAAAATAATTGATTGAGCAAACGATTATTCACAGTGGGGTGCAAAAAGTTCGCACGCCTGGTTTAAATGTCTGTTACAATGAATCTGGATGTGGTTGAAAGCAAACTTGAACGCTAAATGGTACAGTTAAACATGAAGTCTTTCTGCACATTTTAAAGCAAGGTTGCTCTTATTTTCATTTTTTTTTTTTTTTCATGTTTACAAATTATATAAAAAAAGGAAAAGGGCCCTGTGCAAAACTTTGGGAACCCTTTTGGATTATTCTTTGTTACTTTTTGTCAAGAGTATTACTAAGGCCCAGACCCAGGTGATTTACTTGTAAGGGCTTCAATGAATCAGATGAGTATAATTCCAGGGCTAGACTTTTTATTCTGAAGTAACCCCATGCCTTCTAAAGTATTCAATTGCAGTGGCTGTTCTGTGTGGTACATGCATGGGTTCCTCTAAACAGTTGTCCAAGGATGTGAGAATGAAGATGGTTCAATTCCACCAATAATAAGAAGGCTACAAAAATGTTTCAAACTACTGATTTCCACTGTCAGAAACATTATTAGAAAATGGAAGATATAATTTCAGATAGAATGGCCTGAGACCTGGTGAGAATAATATAAATCACTGCAAAAGAGCTGCAACAAAGAGTAGAAAATACAGGTCTTGCTGTTCACAGGACAACAATATAACTTTATAATATACTTTAAACAACAAAGACCAAATGGCAGAGTAACCAGAAAGAATGACCTCAACACAAAATGAAGCATTTGAAGTATGCAAAAATAAATATTGAGAAGCCTGAAGCAATTTGGAACAATGTGCTTTGGACTGACTACATCAAAATGGAACTTTATGGCCACCACCAAAGAAGGTATGTTTGGAGAAAATATTGTGAGAGTAGAAGGAAGAATGGATTCAACCACATATCAAGATATATATAATATATTGGTCATATGTAGATTGTCCAGGGGGACAATGACTCCAAGCATACATAAAAATCCACACAGAAATGGTGAAGTAAAAACAACAACTATGTTCTACAATAGTCATCGCAGTCTCAGTCTCCTTAAATCCTGTGGAAAACCTGTGGTCTGAACTGAAGAGGGGGGCAGCCCAGGGATATCAATGATTCTGAAAAGTTCTGTATGGAGGAATGGTCAAGAATCCCTCCAAATGTGTTCTCTAACCTTATCACAAATAATAGGAGAAGACTCATCTTTGCCAGGGGTCTTTGTGCAAAGTATTAAACCAGGGGTGCCAATAATTCTGGAGCCCACTGTATGTAGTGTTAGTATATACAGTCCAATATTTTTGGTTAATGAACATGCCTCAATTGTTCAACTTGTACACACAGCCCAAAATATGTCCCTCCATGGTACTGTAAAGCAGATTTCCTTTGCAAGATTAAAAAAAAAAAAAATCAAATAACGCTATATTTTCTTCTCTAGATTGAGAAAAATAAGTACAGATTTCAGTCACTCCAGATCTTTGCTCCAGGCCTGAGAAATACTGCCATAATGTGAATGAAAATAAAATTGAAATGTGACCACTCATAATTCATGCACTAAAAACTGAAAGCAGAGTAACACATCAGTAACAAGAATGTTATTTCCAAGGTAGAGTATCCCCTTGTTTTCTCTCACCAGTTCATAGCCTGTAGCCAAACCTTTTTAAAATGAAAATTAATTACAAAGCTGCTTCAATTTTGTAGAGCATTCTTGACTGCTAGCAGTATAGTGCATGCATTGTATAAAGTAGATGGTGCAATTGTATTCTGAGACAATCACAATGACAATTCATGGTAGTTAGCTGGTGGCTGTTTGAGAAGCATACCAGCTCATCCAATTCCACTGTGTATGTGACCAGGGAAAGATACAGTAGATGGCCAGAGCCTAACCTTTGAGCCAAAATGGCCACCACCTCAAATTCAAATGGCAAAACAAAGCAGCTGCACCATCAGTTACAATCTTATGCCATTTACCATTGATATTCCAGACAGTCTCGAAAAATTAAAATGCAGCAGCATTCATTGGCATCAGGCTCATTCTAGTCACTGGGGAGCCTCTCCAATGAGATCCCATTAATACACCAATCAGTGGTGAAATTAATTATACCTTTTATTTCACAGTGAATAAGTACTGGAAAGCTGTGCTGACGTGAAAGGAATGATACCATGTATATTCATTGAACACATGCCATGATGCCAGTATGCCACACCCAGCTTTTGCTCCTCTCTTTAATGACCTGCAGTTTCACAAGCTGACACCTAGTTATAATGGCACTCACAATGCAACACTTAACATCAAAGTTAATAAAACGTCTACTGAGGTTTGCTACCATGGCTCAGTTCAGCTCAGTCACACTTTTTTTGGCCTAAAGTAACCCTTGACTGTAGATATAAATAAAGATGGGGCAAATTCCAAAAAAGAGATCTGATCCATGAGAAGAAAGATTGGTATTCCGAAACAGATCCATCATTGATTTTTATATTGGCGAAACCCTTGTGCTGAAGTTTAGCAGATGTGTTTTCTTTCTTTCTTTCTTTCTTTCTTTCTTTCTTAACTGTAGTCTAACTGACACCCACGATTCCTTCTCGGCCAGCGACCTCGAAAGAAAAACTGCTCTTAAAATGCTGCTTGTCGTTGTTATACCAGTAGGTGGCACTGTAGCATAATTGTTCGATAACTATATGTACAACTCCAAGGTTGTAGGATTTGATTCCCCTGTGTAATTTTGAGTACTGTCCTTAGCTCGAATTGCTTCAGTAAGTATCTAGCCGCATACATGGATAGTAGGTACGAAAACCACGAACTGTGTGCGTAACTCTGGATAAGTGGGTCTGATCAATGTAAAAAAGCAAAAAAAAAGCCAATGGCTACGGGGGCTGTTCATGATGTGTGTTGGCCTATTGTGCATGTTACAGAATACATGTAATAGGTACGCTATTGCATGAATGGAAATACTAGTATCTTTAGAATATTACATTCTCATGGCCTGCAAGTGTTTAGTTCTTAGTCTTTAGAGAGCTATGTTGATAGAAGTGGGAATTGGGAGTCGTCCGAAGCATTCTTATTTTGTTACAGTTGGAATATTACGTAGAAAGAAAATAAGAGAATAGAAAATTGAATTGGAATAGATAAATAAAAATAAAGACGTGATGCATAATAATTTAACACATTGCTCTTGTTGATGTAAGTGTATCACGAATTTCGCTTTAAAATATATCAGCTATCAAATCCCTGGTGGAAAAAGTTCGATTGAATATTGTAATGTTAACAGTTTTATATGCAGAGCTTGATAAGAACAAACCATCCGGTGCGCGCAACAAACCGAAGCGGACGCAACACACCTTGTAGACACAAGGCGAACAGGTCCCGCCTGTGTCCCCCTGTTGGTAGAAACAGTAAAAACTGTCATTTTCACGGCGCTCCCGTTTGAGGATTGGCCCGGTGGCTTGTCAGTAGCCTGCTCTCCAGAGTGCCGGAGACATTCAGACGGAGATACGAGAGAAAGGAGTGAGAGAAGGATAAACGACACACTGCCATACACACACGCACAGGGGGAGAAGAGACGCGACACGAGACAAGAACTGCAAGCGAGCTGAAACAGCCACGGAGGTCATGCAGTCAGCGGACGAGGGATCATGCGTCTCCAAAATCTGTAGGCAGCGGAGCCCCTACAGCGCCCTCAAGACCTTCCCCAGCAAGCGAGCGGCGGGGAAGGCGAGATACGACAGACCCACCATGGTGGCAATCCCGCATCTGGGAGGAGGCGGGGGCGGGCATCATTTTCAATATCTTAACCCCCATCATCAGCATCTACAGCACTTACAGCATCACCAGAATTCCCTCGCCAGTACCAACGAGCACAACCACATACCCCAGCGCTTTCCGTATGAGAACGGGCCCAGCTTCAGAGTCGCGACATCTACATCAGCATCAGCCTCGGCGGCAACGGCGACAGCATCAGCAGACAGCCCGCGGAGGGTCGGCGGCACAGCTGTGCACCATGTTTCCACGCATCCGGCAGGTAGCGCCTCGTCATTTCAAGATCCCACGGACAGCAACCAAGGGCTAAGCGCAGGTATTTATTCCAATGCTGTTTACAACTTCGTACTAGTACGAACTACGAGAAAGTTGCAATTAGTTGTTTATTTACGGAAAGAAAAGCATAGCTTTAAGAATTCGTGCAGTCTCTACAAACGGTGTATCTTAGCAATGCGCGCCGCTATATATTTGATAAGAACAATGTTTTGTCTTTACTCTGTGAAGTCATAGGAGTGGATGCATTACGCTTATCTTTAATAATTTCTTGATTTGATCATATTTTTTCAGCTGCGGAATACAATATTTTCAGTAGCTACTTTCTCCTTTCTATTCGTTCTGAAGATTAATTTAGCTCTAAGCAGGTTTCCTATCAAAAATGTATCTGTACAAAGAAATGGTCTGTATTAGCTGTTTGCAATCAGTTTTTGCGTTTTCCTGGCACGATAGCCTACTTGTTACCACAGTCCAATACTTTTCGCAATTCAGAATCTGCGCGTCATGCTTTCTTCTAGCAGTACGGAAGCCGTCCGGAACATGTTTCAGCGATTGAAAACTACAGTGTCGATCCATATACTGAGCACTTTATTTATTTATTGTTAGTGCAAATATTTAATCAGCCAATCATGTGGCAGCGCCTGGATGCATAAAGGCATGCAGATATGGTCAAGAGGTTCAGTTGTTTTTCAGACCAAATATCAGAGTCGGGTAGAAATGTGATCTAAGTGGCTTCGATCATGGAATGATTTTTGGTGTCAGGGTAGTTTGAATATCTCAGAAACTACTGATCTTCTGGGATTTTCACACACAATCATCTCTAGAGTTTGCAGAGAATGGTGTGAAAACCAAAAAAACATCTACGGGCAGAAACGGATTGTTAATGGGAGAAGTCAGAGGAGAAGGGCCAAACTGGTCGAATACCAACTCACTGAGTGTATATAGTTTGTATTTGTTGTGGCTTAAATATTGTCTTGAATTCCTGAGCTGTGTGGGTGCATCATGTTTGTGTTTGCAATGTGCCGTGTAAGTGCGTTCACGCATACGTGTACGTACAGTATGAGTGTCCTGTGTGTGGGTGGATGCATTATGTTTGAGATGAGTGCGTGTGTGTGTGTGTAGAAGGTACAATGTGTGCATGTGGAGATGCTGTAACTGTTACTGACAGTGCATGTTGATGAGTGGTGGTTAGTGAGACATGTTGTGAGACTGTATGAGTCTGTCCGGCCACCAATATCCCGTGAGGGTCTGTGTGTAAGGAGCAGAGGCACTTTCTAAAGAGTCTTTGCCCTGCCCCTGACCTTGAGAACAGCTACATCTCTCTGTCTTTTCTCCCATCTCTCTTTCTCTCTCTGTCTTCTTTCTCAACAGGCTGTACAGACTGTTATTTAGATTTAGATGTGATTGTTTTATACTAGAGATATTTTGGTTCACTCTTCTTTTTGTAACAGCCATGCATATTGTAGATGAGTAATACATTACTTATTCTACCCTACATTTAAATTTTTTACCTTTTGTTCTCTATCTCTCTGTATCTGACCTTTCATTTCCTGTGATAGATTTGACACCATACTGCACTGTCTGTAAGCAAAAAAACACCAACGGTGTCAGGTGCAGACCTGTGCATATTTTATGTCAGCACAAATACTTGTTGAGAGAGAGAGAGAGAGAGAGAGAGAGAGGGAAAAAGACAGGGCACTTATGTGTACATGTGTGCTTTTATCTGATGATGTGAATGAACTTCCCTGTTGTGTTCAGTCCATTTTGAATGGGTCAGAATGTAGAGAAAGTGGTGTATTGCTGATGCAGCCCTTTTCACCTAGCAACCACATTGTTGAGTGAACAAATGCAGGTAGGGAAGATAACAAAGTATTCTTATCTTTCGGCACATAGGTAGTGTAAGCCTCCGAATCCCCTGGCCTTGTGTCTCCCTGGGAGATATGGTCCGCTAACACCTGCAGCCCTGGAGATAGCAGCTCCTATCTCCATTGGGAATTAGAGGCCTGCATACTAATGGAAACAGCCATATAATGTAGGGTTATTGGTGGGAGATGGTCGGTGAACAAGGAATGATTGTCCCAAGACCTCTATTAATTTGATCCAAGTCGACGAGAACAGGCCACTCAGCTCAACGATGCCTGCCATTTTCCTGCTCCTAATTTACCTACAGACAAAATAGCATTCAGCACCATATCAAGCCTGTTGTTAAAAACCCCCAGAGTTGCCTCTCTGCTACACGTGTGAAGAAATACTTCCTGATGTTTTTTGGAATCTACCTTTTGCTAATTTCCATTTATGCAACCTCATTCTACTGACAGAACTCAACCTGAAGAATCCCCTGTAGTTCACTTTGTTTGGCCCATTTATGAATTTAAAAGCCTCAATCTAATTTCCCCTAAGTCAACTTTCATTAAGATTGAAGAGATTAAGTAGGCTATCTTAAGTATCTCTTAACATTTATCTTTCATAACAATTTGGTTGCCCTTCTTTGAACCTTTTCCAGAGCCTTTATCCTTCTTGTTATTTTTCCTTAACCAGTACTCAAGTAGTCCTGCCTTATGTTTTTATTTTCCACATGTAGAAGTTTAGAGCTGTATTTAATTTCATTTGCCAGGTTTTCACCCACTTCTGGATGCTGTTTCATAGCTTCCAAACTGTTAGCTAAACCTCCAAGTTTTGTATCAAAAATGTAACTCTCTGAAATATCTCCTGTAATTCCTACTGTCTTCATTGTGGTAATGAGTCTCTCATGTGATGCCTTATCAAATGCTTTTACAAATCTAAATATATAATACCTTAAGCCACTCCTCAATGTTTTTATCTACGAGTAATTAAACAAGCTCCCATCTTATCTATTTTAGGAAGTCAAACACTGGATACCTTGATTACATATCTACAGATTCCTTACACTCACTCTGAATTAGATAAGGCTGCCTTTAGTTTCAATGCATAGTTTTACAAAAATCTTTTAAATTGGATGTGCTGGTGGAGCCGTTTTAAATTTCTTTTAATTATGATTTTATTTGGATACATGTAATTGTTTTTAAGGGTCAGCTGTTTTTTAATTTTTTCTGTGGTTTCCTTTTTGTGCTATTATTTATTTGAGTTATTATTAGTCTTAATATTCTGCCTAATTCTGCACGTATTGCTGTTTTAGTTATTCTCCGTGCTGCACAGGGCACACTTGCGAAAGAGACCTCGGTCTCAAGTGTTTCCCTTGTAGAAACAGAATGATTTAATAATAAAGGCCTTGCTGCAATCAAATAAGTAGCTTCCACAAAGAATGCCAAAATCTTTGTCAGGCATGTTGTTATTTTCACTAAATAATTACAACATGATAGATTCCAGTATTTTACAGATGCAAGTTAAACTGACAGTCCTAAGTTTTCTGCATCAGTACAGTCCCCTTTCTTATTTATTGGTATTATATTACCTTGCTTCCAGTCATACAAGATCTCTCATGTTTCTAAAGGCTGTCTAAAAATACCTGCCTGTGGTTTATAGATGATTTCACCTAACTCTTTGAGTGTCCATGAGTATATGCCATCAGGGCCTACTGCCTTATTTGTCTTTAGTTTACGTATTTATGTTGTACTTCTATCCCCTATCTTATCTGCTGAAACATTCTCAGTACAGAATAGGCCTTCCAGACTATTAGTAACTTTCTCTCTGGTAAAACTCTCAACAAAGTAACAATGGGAGGACTGTGTTTGTCTCATGGCAAATGCGTACCATACTTTATTTTCTAGGTCCTGTCAGTTAAATATGGGAGACCTTTTGTTAATAAATCCTTTGGCATATAAATTCGCTGTTTTTTAGAAGCCTGTGTCATAACTTCCTTGAGGTCACTGCTAAATGGTATGTTGGGTAGCTCTAGAGTGGACTTTCACATTCTGCCTACTTGTGAATACCTGGGTATTGTTTTGGGTATGTAATTTATTGTAATTCAAACATATGTAATACCCAAAAGCATTTTATCGGCCATTACATGCTCTTACCTGCTCCGGGAAGTCTGCTTCAATTCTGACAATAACATTGGCTCAAGTTCAGCTAATCACTGTTGCTGTTGGACCACTAATCTTCTGTCTCCTTTGTCATGCTGAAATCTTTGGTTCCAGTTCCAGTTATCATTCTTGTGGTGACCTTTGTAGAGGCATGCAGTGTGGTATAATGTGTAATATGAAGAAACTTTTTTTTGCTGATAAATATTTGCCATTTCAGTGGCTTGCTCTGGCTCCTTCCTCTCTCCACACCCTTTGTTGGTTGTGGGTTCTTTCATGTTCCATCGAAGCCATTTTGGGTCAGTGTCCCTTTCTGGACTTGGGGGAAAATTGTTCATCCCAAAGAAGATGATTTTCATGAGAACCATGTTCGAATTCAGTGAGCCGATGGTATTTCTGGTGCTGTTAGACAGAACCAAGAGTAATGTGCGGTGCATACAGCCCCACGCCAGTGAGGATTTTCATAGTGAAACGCTGGTGAAATGCCATCAGCATTCAAGTGAAAACCGGGCTTTATGTGGTACTTGAAAAGTAAAAGTTTTCTGGCCAAGTCAGATGTAGCAAAGTCTTATTCCGGTAAAAACTGAGCTATATTGAGGTTAACCTCATCCATTTATGTCAAAATATCTCTCAGCCTGGAATTCCATCCATCTATAATACGTCTAGAATTTGGCTTTTGCTCACTTGAACATTATTGGTAAAGTAGTACTGATTTAATTGCCAATATACTTGCAAAACCATGTTGGTTTTTTTACAACCACTTGGGTTTTGAAAGGCTTGAACAGAGCTTCAAACTTTTCAATGTAGATCTTATCTTGAGCAGGGTTGTTTCAGATGGTTCGAAGTGATAAAATTGATTGAGACTACAGTGTTGACTGTGAAAGGGAATAGCTGAACATGAGATGAAAGCTCTTGTATGAAGATAAATGTGTTGTCTTTGCCCAGTGTCTGCTGAGGGGAACAAATCTTCCTCAAGCGATATCCTGTGATTCACTGCTTTTGTACACTCTGTCTGTTCTTTCGTGAGCTCAACTTGTTTTGCTCCCTATTACCGCCCATGACTGGCTCATCTTGTGAATTTAGCAGGAGGCTCTTTCAAAATAATTTCAGAAAATCAAATCCAGGCAGGAAGAATGCAGTGTATCTTAGGCAAAGTTGATTCACATCATTATGTGTATAGGTAAAGCACTGTACTGTACTTAAATATTTTGCAGTTTAAAACCAGTGAGAATTACCTTAATAGGTAGTTATTATTGGTTAATATTATTTTACAATGCAAATATTGAAAGCCAAGAATATCATAACACTTATAACAGAATGAACAATAAAGGATTAAATTAATCTTTCAAAGTAAAAGAAAAACACAATCCTTACTGTTAGAGTAAATTCAGAGCTCAATCAGCACTGCATGCATAACACAGACCACACATAACCCCACACACACATGTCCTTTATGTTCTTAAACATCGCGGCAGCAATTCATCTGTTTCGCGGCAGCATTGTGGTATCGTCTGAGAACGTGCTCCAGTTAGAAAGGTAACAACCACTGTACTTATTGATGAACTATAACACCAGATAAGTAATAAAATCCTAATGACTAGATATTTTGGAGACAGCATGAAAAAACAAGTCTATGGCAAAAAAATAAATAAATACTTCAAATTAGGCAAAGAAAAAAAAATGAGGAAAAAACTGTGCCCTGCAACTGAAATATGTTGACAGTTTCAAACTGTTCAAAGCACCCAATTCTACCCCTCAAACTCAAGAATTAAGAACGCAGTGTACTTTATACTTGCATTCAAGGATTATTGGTTTTGGTTTTCTCTCATGATTTTGAACTCCACATAAAATGACTGAATTTTAACTAATTCTCTGCTCAGTTCATCCTCAGCTTCACGCTGATATCAAGGATGTGCAGTTGTTTTGATCTGTGTATGTCCCTATTTCAAGCATACAGTTAAAAGCAAAAAAGCAAAGGTATTGCAAATGTATGACAGAATTTTTGTAGTGGAGTGCAGGGCTTCCTACTCAGATCACCCGTAAATATGTAAATATGCTCAAATGAAACCTGACACTCTGCACTTTAACCTTGTATTTAATATTCATTGTTTCATTTCATATCCAATGTGCTTGAGTACAGAGCCAAAACAACAAAGATTTTTTCACTGTCCCAATACTGCATTTAACTATAGCTTGTGTATAGATAACTCAATGCAAAGTATGTATTATTTCATTATATAAAATCTCCTCCCTTTTTCCAGGTGCTACAGTTAAAACTAAGTAATACCTTCGTCTTCTATATGCATGCTCAATACACTGTTGTTCAGCATCTTTGATGTGAAAACCTGGCTACATTTGGCTGAAACATTTTCTCATTGACTAGGATGTAGCCAGGCTATATTCAGATAAAACCTGAGCTATATTAGGGCTGACCGAGACCATTTACAGTTTGTCGAAATGTCTCCAACCTAGATTTCCACCCCACTAGACAGCTAGATCTTGGCTTTTGCTCACTGTGAAGGGGGTGGATGCACTGAATTTTGGGTTTTGTGTATTTCCTACGCTGCACTGTTTACACGTGACACAGACATCATGGTATTGAGCTGAAATGTGGGGCAAACCATTCTCACTGTGCAGTGGTTACCATCCCCCTTTTGTTCACATGTGCCAAACCATGGAACATGCAAGCAAAGTAGGGCAACAGACCTGGGTGCAACCAGCTGGCTGTCCTGTGAGTGCGGTGGCTTGTCTGTGTGCAATGGGCACCCGGAAGATGATCACTTACTCTTTCCCTTGTCATCAACCGCTTCCCGAAAGATCATTTCACTGAACGGAGAGGCCATGTTAGTCTGGAAGAGGGGGCATGACGGTCTGGAAGAGGACATGTTGGTCTGCAAGAGGGCATGTTGGTCTGGAAGGGGGGCCATGTTGCTCTGGAAGAGGGGCCATGTTGCTCTGGAAGAGGGGGCATATTGGTCTGGAAAAGGGGGCATGTTGGTCTGCAAGGGGGGGCATGTTGCTCTGAAAGAGGGGCCATGTTGCTCTGGAAGAGGGGGCATATTGGTCTGGAAAAGGGGGCATGTTGGTCTGGAAGAGGGCGTGTTGGTCTGGAAGGGGGGCATGTTGGTCTGAAAGAGAGGCCATGTCAGTCTGGAAAAGGGGGCATGTTGGTCTGGAAGAGGGGGCAGCAGCACCAGCTAACACATTCTCCGGGGATGTCATCTTGAGGTGATAGATGCGCCTATGAGATAGATTTTATAATTGCTGTAATACCTTGTGCTAAAACGCAGGCCCTTGTGAGAACAACCAATTCGGCCATTTTGACTGAGGTTCCCAAAGGGAGTGAGGCAAACCGAATATCCTAAAACTAGGCAACCATCAGGAATCCTATAACAGGAGCCATCAGAGATGAAAATCATATGAGCTGTATGGGCAGGTCTGTGAGGTCAGGGCTGGACTTAGTGACAGCAGTAGCTATGTAGTCGCTGTCTTCTGAAGTCAGCAGGAGGTAAGCAGGGTTAAGGACAGGACATAAAGATAGTACTACAGACTGGCTACAGAATGGGGAACTCCTACACTCCTACACAGCTGCAACAGATCTGAAACAGGAAGAGAAGCCAGCTGAAACAGCGTTGAACTGTGTGCTAAAATAGCCCATAGGATGTGCTTATCACCATGCCTTTGAGCAAGAAGATACTCCCTTTTTGTGGCTGTAAAGAGTGAATGGCTTTTATAGTCTAGAAGGCCAGGTCTGCAGCAACTCCTTTGTAGCTTCAAAAGCCTCTTCTACATCCAGCGTCCACTGTAGCGGTTCTATGGCGTTGTCATTCCTAAACAAAACTTAAACATTGATGCATAGACTAGGATCCAATGATGATTGATGGTAGCCAGCCATGTCAGGAAGAGTTCTCATTTGAGTCATGGTAGTAGGTCTTTTGAAGTAGTCATCTGCAGAGAGGTGATTGCCTTAAGATGCCATGACTTGCAAAAACTGTAGTTTATCTTTAGAAGTCTTGTGAGCCTGGGCAGTCAACAAAACAATGGAATCAGTCTTACAGCCTTCCTCTGTGGTGGAGGCTAGCAGTAAATTGTAAAGTTTAATAAAAAAAATTTTTACAAATAAAAGCTCTGAGATCCTATACAAAACAGTATGTGCCTTTATTTTTTTTCCTTCCCTTTGTGGATTTCTTTATTGGTAAAACAGAAGTGGGGACAATAATACCTTGCTCTAGTAGTGATGTGATGATGTCTTTGCCTCTACTTCAGGTCAGGGCATAGAGCAGTGGTAGCCAACACTGTTCCTGGGGATCTATCCTGTAGGTTTCAATTTCAACCCTAATTTGGCACACCTGACTACTACTACTAATTAGCAGTTTCTTTAGCTGTTGAATGAGGTGTGCTTTGTTAGAGTTGGAGTGAAAACGTACAGGATAGCAGATCTCCAGGAACAGGGTTGCTTACCACTGGCATCGGGGATATTGTGGTTTTCTATGGAAAATTTTATTTTGGACAACTGAAAAAGCAACACTATGAAATATCTTTGCTTTTGTTCTAGCTCATCTGCTGCTGGGATGTTGGGATGGACCCTCTCCCTCTAAAACAGCCTGTTCTGTACAAGGTTGAGGGTCCGACTCGGCACTAAAACAGTTTCATCATCCTAACATCATGTTATATTGGTCCTGTTCCTCACTAGCATCCCCTAGTTAGCTGAGGAAGCAGCAATGAGGCAGTACAGTGGGAAGGTCAGAGGATTGCACACTGTGCTCTGTTTAGCTTGTTTGTTTTTATGAGTTTTGGAAACTGGGCATTACGAGTTTTGCATTTTCTTTCTATGAACCCAAATAACCTTTCCTTTGTTTTTTGGTAGTCTATCCACCCCACGGTTTTAATGCTCTCCCTAAATCCCTGCTGTAACATCCAGCTGCCTGCTTGGCCAGCTCGAAGGTATGAGCTGGTCAGCCAGCATGGTCACGCTGGTCATTAAGCTGGTCTAGCTGGGTATGAGTGGATCAACCAGCAAGTGCTGGTTGCTTGTCTGAGTTGGGCTATCGTCACCTGTTTCAAAACATAGCTTGAGTTGGTCAAACCATGTCAAGCTGGGAGCTGTTAAACCACATCGAGCTGGGGGCTGGTCGAACTGGTCAACAAGCTACCAGCTGTTTCAAAACCTTGCTCGAGTTTTATTTTCAGCAGGGCTCAGAACTATTGAGTCATCACAAGTGTATTGGTTGCAAATATTTCAGACTTGGACTATAAAAAGGCTGGATTGCCCTTTGGATGTGGGTGTGCAGTAGATGATTGCTTCACAAGTACATACAAAGTTTGCAAACAAGTCAAGTGAACGTTCAGCATCCAAGAAAAATTATTTCTAGCATGCACAAGTTCCCTTAAAACCTTTCCGTTGTTAGTCCATACCTTTCAGAAAAACCACTAATGGAGCTGTGCCTTTCAGAGTAACCTTTTATACTGTCACCAAGATCCTGTATCTCTCAGAGCACCCTTCTACCTAACAGAGTGCTCACCAACAGAAACATCCATTTCCATAGATGCTTTGATACATAGATAGACTATAACCATAGCACTTGGAGGATTCTCAACAGAACCAGGCTACTTAACATTCCAAAAACCAAAAGCCTCATTCAAGGTCCAGTTGGTGTAAGCCTTGCAGGCACAACAGGATAGGAGACATATGCTGTCTCAGACAATGAACACGACTTTCAAAAGGTCCCTTACCTCTTATATTTGGTGCCCAGCTTCGAGAGAAAAGGGCATCTGTTCTTCCAAAGCGTTGTGGTCAGGTGTTGCTATTAGGGTCATGGCACCATGTAATTCTGGAGGAAAACTCTGTTTTCACTCCGGGCTCATTCAGCAGAATCACATTTATTAAAGCATATGCCCGTTGGATACAAACACACACAAACACACAGACATGCACACACAATATTTCTACAGCATTCAGTTTATCTGAAGACAATAACTGCATTCCCTTTATTTATGCTAATGATTTTTTCATGCAACCATTTCTTTAATATGTCATTAGGTTACGTATTTGCTTACTATAGCCTGATAGAGTGAGTCTGGAGATTTGAGTTGAGTTGACTGGTCTGGGTGTCAAAAGTAACTGACCCTGACCCCTCTGTCTGTCAAAAGCAACTATTCTTTTCTGTCTCCTAATTGATTCGTACACCTTGGCAAAGCTTTAGTTTTTCCCAAAGAAGGCCGTAGCATTGAGATGTGAGAGATTGAACTCTAAGGTAATATGGCTGAACAGGGGAGGGAGGTGGCAGTGTTTCCAGTCCAGCACAAAGACTGTGCATGCACAGAATTAGAGATGAGAACAATCGCCCTTGATTTGTCGTTGGGGTGGAAAAGCGTGTGTCTTTGTGTGCGTGGTTGTTTCTCTCAGTGAGTGTGTGCGTGTGTACGTATGTATGTGTGTGTGCATGATCGCTTGTGTTTGTGTGTGTGAAAGAGCTTGCACATGCATGTGTGTGTGCTTGCGTGTTTCTGTGCGTATGTTTCTCCATGTGTTTGTGTGTGCTTGTGTGTGTATGTCTGCATGTGCACCTTTGTTTGTTCTGCCATTTATGTTTAAATATGTTGATTTGTCTTTGTATCTGCAGTAGATTGAATTTGTGTCTGCATTTCTGCATGACAGTATATTCACGTCAGTCTCTGACTGTGTGGCGGGGAGGGGGGGGGGGGGGGGTAATTGGGGGGGTGCAATCTTTTTAATTTACTACCCTGGAATATGGGGAAAGATGCATAACCGCCTCTCCGAATTCAGTGCAATAAAGCAAATTGCATTTAAAAGCTTCTCCAAAGAGTCGTGATTAAAATAAATGGCTGCGATATATTTCCCTCTCCCAGAACATGTCATCTTTAATGAAATTTTATGAGCCTCTCTCTCTGTGCGCCGTCAAGAGGTGGAATAATACCAGGCACGTCTCAGCGGGCAGGCGCGTACGCGCACATATGAATACGTCTTTACCGCCGTGTCTGTCACTGAACGGCAAACCTCCTGAAACACAGACCTGTCCATCACACACAAGGCAGCCATGGCTTTGTGCGAAAGCATTACTTTTGCAGCATGAAACTAACCAGGGGGTGGGGTCTGGGGGGAGTATTCAGCTTTCATGGTGGTGGAGTCTGAAGGCTTCTTTTGTTCAATTATTTCACATTGTACTGTCTTCCTGATGTTTGCTGGGGAACATTTGAACAGTTTTATTCCTTGTGTTTTCTAGCTGTGTGTCTCTTATCTCGTTATAGAGATGTGGCAGAGATCAGGAAAGTGAGGAGAATGGAGAAAAGGAGAGAGAGGGAGGGAGAGGGGGAGGGGGTAGGGAGGAAAACAGAGCCTGTGCAGCAAAGATATACACGACCTCCACCATAAGCAATTCAGCCCCGGGGTTCTTATTCAGAATCTCACTGTTTTCTTTGATGGTGAAAATATATATATTTTTTATGTCTGGAAAAAAGCAGAAAAAAAGCAGAACCTTTTTCACTACAATTGCAATGGAAGTCTGCTCATGTCATATGTCATATGAATTTAATGGGTTTGTAGAATACTGAGATTGGATTGTAATTAGTATCATACTGTTTGTTGCCTGTCTTTATTTTCACTGAACTTTTATTCAGTTGGAAAAAGCTTGCTCTCAGTGCAAAATGGTAATGTACACAATTTGCCATCTCATTATTTTAATGTTTGCCTCATTTGAATCTGAACAACTTCTGTCCTGAACTATAATGTGTTCCATTTAAAGTTTGTAGGAATGCATTATATAATTTGTAAATCATTAAGTCATTGTGAATTATCTTTTTATTATATTATTACATGTTTCAATATTAGGGATATATTAATATTCCTGCTTATTTAAAATCGTCAATATAAATGAGCATTATTAGCACTGTGAGGTCTGTCATGGCTATAACTGTATAGAAATAAAACCTGACAAAAGCAAGGTTGAAAAAGCATGCATGCACACAGACACACACACATGCAGGTACTACAGTAAGATCTACAGAAATTACAAAATGAATAACATCCATTTTTGAAGTCAAGTTTTTATTTTTTTTATTTGATCTAGATTTTTGATTTCAGTTTCCCTCAAGAAAACATTTGTAAATGTATACATCCAGATTAACTGAGGGCTTTAGACTCCAGGTTGTCTTCATTATAGTTATTTACAACTGCAGTAGTGTTTCATACAGACAGAACTTCATTATTGTTTGTAAACCAGGTCACAAACACAGTCTAATTTTGGTACAAAGACATAACTTCAGAGGCCCATCTAGAGCAGAGAATACCTGTGAGGTTTTTTATAAACAGAAACAGTTTTTGTAGTGTTAATCATGAGTATCATTTTCTGATATTTTTGCCTTTTTAAAAGTGTGCACATGCAGTGTGTAATCTTTATGTGTGTGTCTGTATTGGTATTAATGAAACAGCAGTGATCCCCACCTTAATTACTGCAGCTCTTTGAGCTATATTTCTCAGTGAAGCCTTGAGGCCTATTCACGTCTGTCAATTGTGTATACTTCCATTTATTGTAATTGGCTGGGGATCATCTACCAGAGACCCATGTACACATCAGCAATGTTTTCCAACAGAGACCCTTCATCATTCCAGTGAAGGTCTTTACCCAAGCCCAGTTGCTGGACTGCACATAGAATCACTGTGACACTTCAACAACACAATACAAGCACACTGGGGACATCCCATGCATCCTGCCTCTGTAAGCTCTGTAAACAGAAATTGATCACCAAAGTTTCATAATGAGAATGCACTCATTGGTTCAGCTGTATGCATGGTTGGGTGGGTTTAAATTACAGGGGTCTGACTCCCCCCCCCGGTGCTCAGGTGTGAAGTTCAGATGGTTAGACGCTCGGCACAACCAGACATCCTGTAGAGCTTCACCACAGGTCATGGGTCACAGGTCATGTCTCGGGCTGTGACCTGTGGAAAGCCGTCAAAGTTGTGAAAACTGAAGTGTGTGCACTCTCCTGGCTCCATGCATGCCGATGGACACGCCTCACCTCAAAGCCCAGGAATGCTAGGTTCATAAGATGTGTGCTGGCTAAGATTTTCCAGTTGCAAGAGATTCATCTTTCTCATGACTGTCACTAGCTCTCTCATGTAGCACTGTGTGGACTGCATGGTCACTGTTTTGCTGGCTTAAAATAAGTTTTCAAATATGAAATAGCTCAAATTCTGCAGGGGAAGAAAAAAAGGTCAATCGTTTTTAAATGGCGATTAATGATAACTTTACATAATGTGATTTTGAAGTGAAAATACATTGATATTAGAGAAGATTAAAATGACTTACATTAATGATGAATGATGCCTATGTCCTAGTAAGAATTCATGATGGATGCAACTATGAAGGGGGTTTTCATAATCATTTTCAGAAATTATTTTATTATTATTTTATTTTTATTTTTCTCAGATGAGTGGGAGTATTGTCTTCTCCTAATGTGGGTGTGCACCATAAATGCATTGCAAATGACCAAATGTATCTGAAATACATTTATTAATTAATGCAGGCTTAATTGGGTGTGTCAGAGTATTGTACATTGTGCATTTAGATGAGAGAGAACGAGAGAGAGAGAAAGATTGGTGTTGTTGGAGTTTCTTATTGAAATTGCATCCCATCAGAAGCCAAAAACATGACCTAATCTTCTGGATTTGTTTTCATTGTGTTTATAGCATGGATTTGGAGAGCTGTGAGCTGGACTGGTTGTGGATTTATGTGTTTACCCAAATAATACATAGTGTCATAATGATTTAATGATCATGATAAGTTGATTTTCCATCAAAATAATTGCATCTGTGCAACAAACCTGATCTGAGGTAGAATGATAAGCCTGTGTCAGTGTCAGGCAGACTTATCCTCCTCAGTTCTGTGCTTCCCTGCCAATCTGACTTCAGGGATTGCATGTTTCACACTTAAATGATATAAAAAGCAAGAATCAAACAGTAAACATACAGTAATACAGTAATGCAGTTTTCAGAGGGTAAAAAGAGGTCGCTGTAGGTCATTGTAGCTGAAAAACAATTGCATCAAGGATGAATACAGAATGTGTAGGTGTGTGTGTGTGTGTGTGTGTGTGTGTGTGTGTTTGTGTGTGCGTCCCTAGCTTTAGTGATTGACGAATCAGTTTCCACTGACTGATCAACAACAGAGACAGAAACTGTGGAGCTCTATGCAGATGTTCTATAATGATCCAAAAAGTACCCTGTTTCTTATTTCACTTGATAACATCTCTGACACTATGTAACCTGCTTCTCTTCCTGCTCACAGACACTAAATGACAACCTATCTTTCTGTGTCATGTTGAGCAAAAGGAGGGGTGTGCAGAGAGCAGGCCACGCTGAATGAGTTATTAGTAGACAGAAAGTTTGTAGACTTAGTAACTGGGCACGAGCGGTGCTTCCCGCTTAACTGAATGTGTGGGGGTCTCAGCTCATACTTCCTCTCAGAATTCTCAGCAGGTTCCTGCAGTCCTATATAGCCAAGGCAACCCACATTCACCACCTACCCTTGGTTGGGCGAATGCCATGCTTCACAATGGTTGTCCTGTTGCACTGTGTGCATGTGCGTTTTGCTTGTTGGTGCGCTTTCATTGAAAACGTCAGCTAATAAGAGAAAATAGTTCACAAAATAATTACACCAGTAATGTGATGATGCTTCTGCCAAATAAACCCTGATTGCAAGTCATTTAAGGCACTACGACAAAGATATTAAAATAATGTCAATAAAACATGACATGCCAAAGAATGCGTATTGCTAGATGGCGTAGCCACAAACCGTATCACTAACCGTATATATAATTTGGCGAAAATGATATATACGGTTGGATAATTCAGTTTGTAAGTTTTTAATTCTATTATTATGTTCCCGTGATAAATGCAATATTTTTCAGTTCCTGCAGTGCTGTATTCATAAATAACACTACTTTCTCTCATTACGCAGTCAAACAGTCGCTGCATGGAGTGCATAATCGATCTTAAAGCGAGTCGATGGGCCTAGTAACGTTGCACGTAGAAGCTATCCCTTAAGCAACCTTAAAGCGATAGTTCAGGGAACACACGTAGAAAAGTAAACAACTTTAGTAAGGTATACCTTAGAGAGTCTTCGTGAAGCGCTAAGATACACCGTTAACGGGAAACGCACCCCAGACTTTTAAAAACAGTTAAGGAACATTACATGGACAGGGAAGAGCTTCAGTGCACTTGATACCCCTCTCCTCTGGCTTTCAGGATGAGCTTTCAAGCTGGCTTTGATTCTGTAGTGAAACCAAAAATTGGTGGGGCTACCATATGCCATCAGGGACTCACTGATTTCAACCAATCATTTTGCTGTGCAACATGTTTTGATTGGTACAGACAATCCTGTGGTTGACAGTCCACAGTTCACAGTCAATTGTAACACCTTATTGCATAAAAAATATATATCCTGTGCGTTCGTGGTGCCATTTCTTGGCTATGTAAGCCTACTCACTATATGAGATTTAACCCTTTCGTGCATGGTGTCCACTAGAGTGGAGAGATATTTAGAAGCCATTTTGAATATTTTTATTTGTGTTCACATGCCAAAATGGATGCACTCCCTTGAGTTTTGCCTACAATTAGATATGATTCTTGTCCTTATGTATCATTGTCTGTTTGAACTATGACAGCATACATTCAAAATGGCAGAGGAAAGTGGAGACACACCAAGTACCTCTGGAGCAAATCCTTTCAATTAAATAAGGAATGCTTTTTCCTGTTGTCAAGCATCAGTCCGATAAATAAATAATACATTACATTATATGGTATTTACAATGCTGATATGCTGCAAGAATGCTATTGTACTGTATAGGGCTACCCTATGCAATATATATGTTTGATATATGAGATGTTTTAGGACATGGTTTTGTTTTTTTATTACATTTATTGCAAAATCATGCTTTATTTTTTCATCATTTTACCCGTGTTCCAAAGTAATGAAAGACAGTGGAAAATATTGCTCTGTGTTTTAATAATTCATGCATGACAGGGTTAAAACCACCATGATGACCCTCTGTATTATTCATTAGGTGACTGCATTAACATACAGTTCCATGATTTCTTAAATAAACAGTCTTTTATTGCACTCACAGACACAGGCACTGTCTGCCTACAACCTGTGTACAATACATGAACAAAGATTATTCCATTAGAATAAAACAAATAGCTTTATGGCAAAAATAAAGACATGCTATTGTGTTGTGGGCAGTTAGTATTTCATGTTAGACATCATCCTTGTGGTTCCGTACAGTTTCAGGAAATAGCTAACAGAGGTGTCTACATTGCCAGCCATACAGAATAACCTCCTCATTCAAAAGCACATAGTATATTATGTCCTTGCTTTTCCAATAAAGGAAAGTGAGAATAGCTATGGTGGTGGGATAAATATTCTGGATTTCATTCAGAAGTGAGTGTTTCACAATTGTAGGACAAAATGGATAGGTTGTTCGCTGAATCTGTACAGTCTGTCTCTTCCACATTGACATTATTTGTCCTTGTACCACCATAAAATAAAAATGAACAGATTACTGTAGACTGCTCAGTTTAAAAACTGTTAGGCCTCATTCAGAACTCTGTCACTCATTCCCTATTCCCTCAACTTTATTCTAGTGCCAACCTGTCGGCTAAGTTCAAAGTGTAGGCTACAACTCCTGTCAAGAAGGGGAGAGATGCGTGCGGAAGAGAGAACACACATTTTAGGAGATGTGTAGACTGGAGCAGACGCCATTACAGTTATTACAGTTATTGCAGTTATTCATTCTATAACTGAAAGAACACACATGACTGCCTTTTACTAGGCAACATACATAAAACAAACTGAACAATGGTATAAATTTTCAAAGAAAGAACGATCATCGCAGTGATGGAAATTTAATGGTGTGGATTTTCATAAACGGCGGTATGACAGATTTATGGCGATTGGGACAGCCCTAGCACCGCCCGTTATCAGGATCATGAAGCTGCATTCTCTCCTCGTTGCTGTTGTCTGTCTCTTGCAGAGAGCAGGCTGATCCTGGACGTGTTCGCTCAGCAGTGCAGTCGGGTGTTGACCCTGCTCAATAGCAATGGGAAGTTCCTGGACCCCGGGCCTTCCTTCAGCTCCCCTGCAACGGCTCTGATGTCCCGCATCAAGCAGGAGGAGGGGGCCTACCCGGGGGTGGGCCGCTCGGGGGGCCCCTGCCAATCGGGCGACCCCAAGACTCAGGAGGCGGGGCCGGAGTCCCACCACGCGCCCCACAGGAAGCAGCAGCAGACGTCTGCCTTCCTGCAGGCCTTCACAGAGTCGCTCCAGAACTACCTGACCCACCCTGGCCCAGCCCACAACCACGCCCCAGGCCCCTCTTCCGGTGGGGAGTACTGCCAGCCCACGGACCCAAACCCCCTTTCTGCGTCCCCCGCCCACACCCTGGGGGGCTGGACCTCCCCAGCCCCCTCCGAGTCCCACGGGCACCCGTCCTCCACCCTGCCGGAGGAAGAGGAGGAAGAGGAGGGCTGCTGTCCCCGCTGCCTGGAGCTGGAGCAGGAGGTGCTGTGCCTGCAGCAGGAGAACGAGGAGCTACGGCGTAAGCTGGACAATGTGCCAGGTACTGCCCCCCTGTAGCCAGCTGACCTTATTACATTGCATTGCTGTTGTTTTGGCAGACTTGTACTAGCAGTGAAAGAGTCTTTCTGTCACCGGATGTTACCATTGCACACATTATGAGGATTATGAGGATTTTATTTCTGAAATCCTTGTCATATAATCTTTTATGTGATAAAAATGGATGGTCATTCATCACAATAGGTGGTCATCTATAATGCAATGCAAAGTAGCTTGGAGATAATAGCCACCCATAATTCTCTTTCCATTTCTCTCCCTGCCTCCTGGCAGTTCCCTGTCAGACTGTGCTGGACTTTTTCAAGAGGGTCCTTCTGCACAACAACCAGCTTGGGCAGCCTGCATCCCCAGAGGACCAACTGACAGAGGTACAGTATAGATGCAGTGTTCTCCAGTGTCCCATAGCAGTGCTTGCTGCCACTATGCATGACATTGTCCAGACTGTCTTTTTTGACACAAAATACTAAACGCAGCACTCTACTGTAAGCGATTGATTGAGATCTGCTTTTCACTGAAGGATGAGAGGTTCCCATGGAACATCCCTATTGCAGAGATTTGGTCTGGGTCCAATCAACATCTGTCCTTATTTATTTTCCATTAATGCAAGTTTTACCATTTTCTTAAAAAAAACACACAAAAAAACACAAAAAAGCAAAAACAGTACTGGTGATTTAATTTTGATGATTGCTGAACTCTCCTGAGTTCAGTTCATTGTGAAGAGAATGAACACGTGCAGTTGTTTATAAGTTCAAATTCAGGACAAATGTTGATTGAATTCAGGCTTTTATGTGATGAGTGCACCTGTCCGCGGCTCTCAACCGAAGCTCCTGTACTCTTCCCGTTCTTCTGAGCTCTGGCCTCTACTCCACTGTCTCTCTCTCGGTACAGGGGATGCAGAACAGTCCTCTGAATGGGGTTTCATTAAAATTCAGCCTCACCCTCCTGTCTGGTCTGAGGTCTGCTTTCGGCAACGCTGTTTTCACGGGTGTCACAGAGACAGAGAATAAGACCTGTGCTGCTCTAGAAGTCAAAAACAAATCATGCAAAGCAGTAAAAACAAGAGACATCACCAAAGGGTCAATGCCGAGCACAGGGCTATTTACCAAACCAATGCAAAGCAGCACCGGGATGATAAGGAATGTTACAAAGAAAGGGAAAAATGTATGCTGCCCTTACTAGCTGATCTGTCATTTCACTATGAGAATGAAGGAAAAGAAGGGACTTTCTAGAAGCCCCAGCTTTTTCATTACTGTACTTGTTACCCAGCATTCTGAGTAGCGGTTGATATTGTGTGGGTGAAACTAAACACTCTTCTTAGGCGTACAGAAGTCAAGCACAAGGCATTCTTTTTCGGTCCCTTTGATGTTGTGATCTCTGTGTTAATCCACCTGACCTGAATTTAATGTGCAGCAGATTTCACCGCACACCTCGTGCTGTCCACCACTGCCTGTGCATCTAAATATCTCTGATGAACAAATACTATTTAGGCACTTCCTCACAGTTCTACTAATGTGCTTGAGAGAACTGGATGGATGAATTTCCGCCACTCTTGGAGAGAACTGAAGCAAACTCTTATTGTCTCACGGCAGATTAAGCTCTTTTTATTCAGTTTCATTTTATTACCAAATTCATGTTTTTAATATTTTCAGATTCAGAAATGGGAAGTATTCATACTTTATTCAAATAGCATCAGAGGGATTGTTTTGCAATGCAATGTCTGGTGACCTAGTTAGTGAGATTGTTTCCTGTGAACTATATGTCTCATTCTCCCTATAAATAATTGATATAGTATGTATATCGCATATCTATAAGATAATATGTTATTTGCCAGAGGGTAGTTATGACTAAGTATAAAGTTCCCCCTTTTTGGTACCTTGGCATCCACCCCCTTGTTGGTGTGAAACCAGAAGCAATTGAAACTGAAACTACCATGCAAATGCACTGGGTTTCTGAGAGTGGTGACAGTAATGTTATGTAAGACAGCTAATAATGAGAATCTCCACAAATGTCCTCCACCAACATTTTTTCTTAAAAATAGTTTGACTCACTTTTATGTTTAATGAAAAATGACTGTCACACAACAGTAATATCAGGGAAGCATATGACAGTAGCCAAAAGCATAAATGCAGCTTGCGGCTTTAAAGAGAAACAGCACAGTTGGTCATGCATGTGAATGCATGTGAATTGTGTGTGAACAAGTGATGTGTGTAGGACTATCACAATCACTGTATTACTGTCACACCAGCAGTTATGGAAATCCATGTGATTAAATTTCCATCATTGCGATTGATGGCTTTTTTTTAAACGTATACCATTTTTCAGTTTTGTTTTACATAAAAAGCAGTCACATGCGGAATTCAATTATAGAATATGGAACAATAGTAATGCCATCTGCTTCTGTCTATGCACCCTTACAGAAAATCCACATGATGTGGAAATCCCATGTGAAAAGAACCACATGTCAAATCTCAAGTGAAATTTAAAATGTTAAAATCACATGGGAAATATGTGCTTTGCACTTGGGAAACTTGGAGCATGTTCATGGTATAATGAGTGAAGTTCTATGAAATTACATGTGAAAACCCACGAACACCCATGTGAAAACCCATGTAATTATATGTGATGCTGATGCTTTTATAAAGTGTGGCTTCCAGTTGATTAGACTAGGCAGAGGACATTCCCCCCTGGAGTGGCTGTGGGTTTAAGGACTTTACTTTAAGGACTTTACTTATGATCAGCTGTAATGATCTTATTGAAGCCACACTGGGGCTTGAACTGCCAACCTTCCAGGTCCAAGTCAAGCTCCTTAGCATGTGCATTGTCCATGTCGTTATAATGTGATCAGCCACATAGTGTTTTTTTTTTTATTGGTTTTTCACATGTGCACATAAGGTTCCCCTAAAAGGGGATCATGTAGCATATGACAAGGTGGGAATTTCATGTGTTTTTTCTGTAACGGCATCTTAAATGCGCTCTCTCTACTTGCCTGTCCTTCTTGACAAGACGTGTACCCTACACTTTGATCTTACACCTCACATACATGTCCTGTACATTACCAGTTCCAGAAGGACACCCTCTCACATTGAAAGACAGATCTTTCTGTCTGAGAAGTGCTAACTACAATTTAGCCACAAACTGTTACAGTTTTACAATATCTTCAAAGTAAAGATCCTGCATACAGTACTATGCCTTTAAGAGCAGAAGTTGACTGAAGTCCAGAAAGAGATATGGCCCACCATGATTCCCCACCCCTACTCTACATTCATTCTAATCCCATCTGCAAGGATTTTATGATGATGTGATGTGATGATGCCGCTGTTACTCCATCACTCACCCCCTGTCCCAGGGCAGTAAGCAGCTCCTGGGGAACTACCCCGTCTTTATCACCAACAAGCAGTGGGATGAGGCGGTGAACTCGTCCAAGAAGGACGGGCGTCGGCTCCTGCGCTACCTGATCCGCTTCGTCTTCACCACCGACGAGCTCAAGTACTCCTGTGGCCTGGGCAAGAGGAAGCGCTCGGTTCAGACCGGCGAGGCCGGCCCCGAGAGACGCCCCCTCAACCCTGTCAAGGTCACCTGCCTCAGAGGTACTGTCCCGGGCACTGATACCAGGCTCTGGTACAACAGAGCCCTGATGCAAAAACGGCTCAAGCTAGGTTTTAAAGCTAGCTGGCTGACCAGTTCAGACCAGCTCCCAGCTTGGCATGGTTTAGCTGGTTGACCAGTTCAGACCAGCTCCCAGCTTGACATGGTTTAGCTGGTTGACCAGTTCAGACCAGCTCCCAGCTTGACATGGTTTAGCTGGTTGACCAGTTCAGACCAGCTCCCAGCTTGAATTGTTTTGACACAGCTGGTAGCTGGTTGACCAGCTCATACCCAGCTAGACCAGCTTTATGATCAGCTTTGCCATTCTGGTTGACCAGTTGATATCCAGCTAGACCAGCTTATGACTGGCTCAATTCTAAAGCGGGTCAAGCTGGCATAGCTGGATTTTACAGCACAGTGGATAACCTAGTCTAGTCTATAATAAGTCTAGGTTTAAGGATTTGGAAGCAGGTAAAACAGGTTGTCAATGTTTAAGTACTTGCCCTTGCGTTGTCATGTACTCGAATGATGGCTATCCTGTTTTTGCTATTGTGATTGTTTTTTTTTCTTGGTTGTAATGCTTTATACATACTGTATTTTCAATGTTCTGTAATTTATTTGTCTGCAATTTGTATATGTCTGTCTGCAGCCATGTTATTTGTGATGCTGCCTGTCTTGGCCAGGACACTCTTGAAACATTTATTTTTAATTGCAGTGAGGTATTCCTGGTTAAATAAAGGTTACATAGCTAAAAGCTAAAAAAAAAAAAACGTAAGCACATTTTCGGAATTATTGAAAGGTCGTCACTGCTCATTAAGTAAATATCAAGCGTCATGGGGGCATAATAGCAGCATGGGGCCATAATAGCAGCATGCCAGCACTCTTTTCCTGTTCTGGTCAACCTGTTTACCGCCATTTAGTAAGGGGGGGAGAAATGGTATCATATTAGCAATTAGCATTTTTTTTTTACTTCTGTTACCCACCGCAGAGTTCATCCGGATGCATTGTGCCTCGAACCCGGACTGGTGGATGCCCTCCGAGGAGCAGATCAACAAGGTGTTCAGTGACGCGGTGGGTCACGCCCGGCAGGGCCGGGCCGTGGGCACCTTCCTGGGCAGCAGCGGCAGCTGCAGCAGCGGTGGGAGCAGCTTCTACCTGGAGAGCATTGACGGACACCTGTCCCAGGACGAGCTCTTCCTGCGCGGCTCCCAGGACGGGGACTGAGAGGGCGACCGGCCTGAGAGAGTCCGGGCTGACTGAGTAGGAGTCTTCCAGGTTTCCTGTTGCTGGAACTGTGGGATTCTGGGAAATGTAGGAAAGGTTCGGTAAACATTCCAGTGCAGCCCCATCCCAACCTGGGAGGGGAAACATGCTGAAATTGTCTTTTATTTAATTTTTTTTATCTCTTCTTGTCCTTCATCTCACTGTGAAAATGTTTTCCTTTGTGGTGAGTGAAAGAAAATGTCTCTGGAGTTCAGGATTGGAGGATTGGAGTGCTATATGGTTACACTGACAGTATTGGCAGGTCCATGTATGGGATTAAGAGCTTCTATCGCAAAGGATCAAATTTTATCAGTAACATTGTAGTTTGGAATGTACAGTTCTGTCATTACTCAAGTCCGTCTAGGTGTCAGTTTAAATCAGGTTATCCCAGGTAAAATAACCTTCTCATCCTGTTTCTGAAAATGTGGAATCAGTGTTATCATATTTCAATGTCACAGACTAAGGCTAGGTTACAGTGATGTTATAGTATTAGATGGTGTTGTGCAATGTCCTGATAATGTTGCAAAACGCTTTTTGGGCTGGACTGTGGGATTGTTCTGTAATCTCTGCAGTTGCCAGATCTGCAAAAAAAGAAATACGTGGCCAGTACAGCATGTTCATAGCATTGTACATCACACAAGCTTTGAACAACTTTAAAGGAATTACGTCTGACAGAAAAACGGGAAACAGACTGCTTATTAATATCTGGCTTCCATCAAGTGTCACTGGGTTCATCACAGCCTTCTCCTGCTGGTGCCCAGGCCTCAGAGTCCAGTGACACAAACACGGGTGCTGTGGTTCTACACCCCCTGCCCTGCGAAGCCTCACACACCTCACTAATGCATGGGCAGTTTAGTTTGATAAGACTGGAATTTCCCAAAGGAAACCTCTTACAAGGGTCTTGCACGCCTCTCAAATTGACCAGTTATTTTAAGAAGTACCTTCTGGAAGCTCGCCCCTCCAAATGTACCTTTTCCATTACCGACATCTTCCTTGAGCAGCTAATCCCAAAAAGGTCTCTCAAAGTACTTATTGGCAGATGAAAATGATTCATTATTAACTATATATTCCTATATATTCACATAAATTTAATAAAGACCCTCATAGGACAAGTCCCATCTGTGTATGTGCTGTTGATGCTGTCAAGTTAGCTGAACAAGCTAAATGGACAATATCTCTTTGTAGGTTGTAACATGTTACCCATTAATTTACTAAGCAGACAATAGTTATTTAACCATTATGTCACCTCTGTTTCAAGAAAGAGAAATAGGTGTAAATAGGTGTTTAATGTGTTGTATATAACAGGTAAAAGGGTAGCTTTTTTCCTCATATGGGGGTATTGTTAAGACAAAATCATACAATATTTACTTGCATTTACTGTGTATTACTGGGCCTCTTTGCAGAATGGCAGCTTCTATACAGTTTTATATATGTCTTTTATTTCTCTTTTTGTTTTTTTTTAAACCAAATCTGTTTTCAATCAAGTTATTTATATATACTCTGCAGTTATCTGTCTTAATATACGGGATTTAATTGATCCTCTTTGAAAGGAGTCAGTGCCATTGGTTTTGTCCATGCCATTGGTTTACTGCATAAATGATTTATCAAGATCATGTCAACAGAAAGCAAAAATAGATTAGTTTACAAATAGATACAAAATTAGAATTAAATTAAAATTAGTCACTTCAGAATACTGCCAAACTTCCACTTTCTGTGTTCCATCAACTCTAATGGTGTTAAATCAACTCGATGTTTATATGAATCGAATAGGAACAATACGTACTCTATTAAGAATACCAGAGTTGGTATGAAAATTTTTTTTGTGTGGGACCAATGTGTTTGTACCTCTACAGATCCTCTTAATACTGTGAAACATCTCAGGACCAATGGCCTTTCACTTGTTTATTTACTTTTAAACAGCTTTTGGGCTCCTAATTTTCATTTTCTCCCAGATATGAAAAGCCCAATCATGACTTTAGGCCAGTTGAAGCACTGCCCCATCCTCTGTCATTCTGAGAGAATGGACACCAGTACATTTTGTCCTTGTGTTGTGTCACTAATTTTCATTCTGCTGCGCCCTGACCTACCAGAGGTGTCACTATTGAGTCATGAGGCAGAGAATGCCGGGGCAGTTAACCTTCCTTCCCTGGATGATTGTATGACCAGTTATATGCTGGAGCTAGCCGTCACAGCTAGCACAGGGACACGAGTATCAGATCACTTTCGTAGTGCAGCTCTGCTCTGTGCAATGTCTCATAGCCTTACAGCAGTCGCCTCTCTGCGCCATACTCCCAGCTGCAATCTGTCATCGCTCCTAGTTTCCATCTGCATGAGCCTCATACTCCCAGAAGCCATTTCTCACAGCCCAGTGCTCCCAATTGCCATCTCTAATAGCCTCATACTCCCAGAAGCCATCTGTTACACCATGATACTCTCAGAAGCCATCTCTCATAGATTGATACTCTCAGTTCCATATGTCATATCCTCATCTGTTATATTGTCATACTCCCAGAAGTCATCTATCATAGCCTCAGACTCCAAAGCATCCTCCTGGAAAATGTAAAAGATCAGATTTCCTGTGTTCACAGCTAAATGAAAAAGGTAACATTACGCAATGTGCATTGTAATAATAACTTGTGGCTAAAGGAAGCTTTTCAATATTGATGGACCTGCTTTATCGTCAACAAGATTCACAGAAGTAAATGAATGTGTTGCTTTCATATAAGAGCCAGTTAGGTTGTCACAAAGACATTAAGTGTCATATTATGGCACCTTATATCTCTGACACAAAACTGCATGCTTACAACTGATTCAAGAAGTATTTTTCTATCAGTATTTTTCTTTCTATGTCAGCAGTTACCTTTTTTATTTTCAAAATTAAATATTAATGTATATTATGTATAAGCAGCAGAACTTTAAAATTCGTTATGGTTTTCTTCACACCCAGGAATTGTCCTGGCCTCTTACGCCAACCTTTCTCTGATTTCGGTTTACAGTTAACTGAGCGGTCACTTATGTCCACCTAGAGTTTACAGTGGGAGCATTATGTGCAAAAATCTCAAACTACATTAAGACAGTATCACCTTTTCCCTTCTGAAAGAAGGAAACAAAAACATCCCAAAATATATGAGCACTATTACTTGCTTATTAGTGCATGGCCCATTCAGCAAATTCTCATTTCCTTCTCCCCAGGACACATTGCACATTCCTTATCCAATTATTTTAGTCCAAGCTCATTAAATAGCAATTTTGTGCATGTTAGTACTGAACTATGAAATTCCCTATACCTGTGAAAGTATTTGGTATTGATCACTGTAGAAAAGCTTAGTATCCCACAGCAGCCTGCACTGCCCCCTGTTGGCAAATTTACTGTAAATGTTATAAAAGGCTATAATTATGTTTAGCTTGAAGAGTAAGTATATGTGAGGTATTCTTCTGTATAAAAGTGCACAATGAAGTGCCCTTATCTTTTGGATTCTTTAGACTATCTAATATCATCATTATCTGTATTCAAGACACTTGCATTGAACATTAAAAAGGTGCTCTTGGAAAAACCAAAGGTTTTGCAGTAGCTGTTAGTCTGCATGCCGATAATGTGTTGCTTCTGTAAAGAAAGGACAAACAAAGTTTACACTGTGTAGGATTTAAAATGGTTGACATACTGAAAGTGTCCTTTTTAAAGCATGTATTTATTCCAGAATCATTTGAACATGGCATTTCAAATCATATAAACAGTTCAGGATATCACATTGAATATGTCTTAGATCTAACTTTTCTGTAGTGACACATCATATGGTTTATGTTTATGTATCAACTCCAAATATTAATCCCCTGAGGAAATCCACTGAACTCAATACACTCCTTCATTTCTGCCTCTAATATAAAAAAACCGTATTAAAAAAATAAGTATTGTAATTGCATCACAAGTCTTCATTTTAAATATTGTAATTTGCACACAACCACTTGATGTCATTCTGATATTTTTTTTATATATTGAATTTATTTGTGTCGACAATGCATTTCTGTCTTTGACCGTGTCCGAAACATAGAAAGCAAATCCAAGAAGTTCATGAATTGGTTTTTTAACTTATTGTTACTGTTTCAGTAAGTGTGATACCATTATTTTGAACTATAGACACAGTTATCTGTAATGGGTTGCAGATTATTCTTGTCAGAAAATAATATATTCATTCATCTATTATACTGCCTTTGTTAAGCAATTAAAATTCTAATTGCTTTAGTATGGATATTTTTCTTATCTACTGTAGATATGTGTTTTTAATGCGGATTTGCCTTTCATTGTAAGCATTTATGAATTAAATAGCAAAAAAAAAGTTTTAAAATAAGAACTGTATATAATAAGACTGTATATAATAAAAACAATATATAACATGCCTACATGGTAATTATACTGTGTATAACAGGCTTCCTGTGGGTGTCAAAGGCCGTGCTTCTGTAATAGGTTCTCTCCTGAGGTCAAGTGGAAATGTGTGTTATGATCAGGAAGGTCCTGGATGGAGACTAGCCTGCCTTGGAAATTCATCCAAAGATGCCTCTGTTGTTGTGTTGCCTACAGTTTAGAATGACCATTGTGAATGTGTTACCAATTGTTCACTTTCAGACATATTTTTATAATCAAAAATTGACTGTTCATGTAAACACTGTGAACCAATTAAAGAATGTTTTTCAATTTCTGTTTGATTCTTTTTTTTTCTCCTGTTTTATTAATATATTAATAAACTAATAGTGATACACATGTCATGTATAAAGGGTGGGTATATATTACAAAAAGATTCGGCTAATATTTTGTGTTGCTTTTTGGTTGCCATTTTGAAGTAACTGGAAATTAATTGGCTGGGCCATTCATGCCAAAGACAGGTCCTGGGTTCCTTCTCAGATCACTTTTTGTGGTGTTTGTAAGAAAGCCATTAATTTAATTAATATTTCATATTTCCTCTTATATTAAAGGGCATGAGTAAGCATTTTTAATTCTGTATTAATTATATTTTAATTACTATAACTCTCCCAGTCACTGTCTTAATCATCAGCTCATTTTCATAGTAATATATACACTATATATGTGACCAATTTATTAGGTAGACCTGAACACCAGCTTGTTAATGCAAATAGTTAATCAGCCAATCGTGTGGCAGTCACTATATGCATAAAAGCATGCAGGAGGTTCAGCTGTTTTTCTGACCAAATGTCAGAATGGGGAAGAAATGTGATCTAGATTACTTTGACTGAGGGATGATTGTTAGTGCCAGACAGAGTGGTTTCACAGAAACTGCTGATCTCCTGGAATTTTGCACAACAGTCTTTAGTTTGCAGAGAATGGTGCCAAGAACATCCAGAGAGCAGCAGTTCTTTGGGCAGAAACGCATTGTTAATGAGGGAGGTAAGAGGAGATGGGCCAGACTGGTCAAAGCTGACAGGAAGGTGACAGCAACGCAAATAACCACACATTACAACAGTGGTATACAGAATAGCATCTCTGAACACACAACGCGTCAAACCTCTAAGTGGATAGGATATAGCAGCAGGAGACTTAATACATACTCAGTGAGCACTTTATAATGCATTTATGAGACTTATTTTTGAGTTCTGCTCAAACCACCCTGTTTGGCACCAACAATTATTCCACAGTCAAGGACTTTCTGTACCATGATTCCATCTCTTAACATAATCCACTTTATTCCTGTCTGAATCAAGTCGAAACATGCACATAGAGGAAGTCTGTCTGCTTTCCTTTAAAAAAAAAAAAAAAAAAAATATATATATATATATATATATATATATATATATATATATATATGTATGTATATATATACATAAAACCACATGACCTTCCCAAAAACTGGCAGTGAATCATTACTCTTCCACATAATACACATAAAATTGTGCTTTTATGTTTTGAGCATTGCATATACATTGACAATACATTACAAAAGCCATAATGTTTTACTGAATAAGAGAATTCCCTTGGAACTAGGAAAAGAGAAACAGAAGAACTGGCAGCAGTTAGAAAATCACACCAGACGCACCCCATTTCCTTTCACCAGTGCTACTGTCCTTTGCTTATTTAGATGCACTGTAATTGACTTTGCTGACACCCTAACCTGCTTCAGTACCTCCATTTTTCTACTTCAATTTTAGCTGCAATCCTGGTCCTAGTCCTGGAGTGCCATATGATCTGCTATCTTTGTTGATACTCTGCACTTGATTAATCAATAAAAGCAGTTGATTACACAGTTAACTCACTTCACTTACACAAACCAGCAGAGCCTGTGATGGGCCTGTGTATGAGAATGGATGCAAGACAGTAGAGCTGTGAAACAGTTGTATAGTTAATTCGTTAATTTAATTCACAAATGTATTACATACACACACAAGAAACGGCAGCACTGAAAGAAAATGACACAAAGGCAATTTTGGACGAAGTAGGCTCTTACGAACGTCACGTTAAGGACTAAACTTGGCCTTCCAAAGGTTAGGCTATGGGCTATAAGCTTGAGAGTAGTGCCATCTTCCATTTCATTATTAATTCATATTTAATACTTTACCTACTTCATGCATTCATAATGTTTTCAATATATATATTTTGGTTTAAGTCATGAATAAGCCTGTAATGAACAGTAAAGTTGCTTGATATAATTAGTTGTTTACAATAAATTCGGTTGTAACCTGTCTCTGAAGCGACAAATTTGCAGATTTGACATTTAGGCTAAATTATTTAATTAAAAGGGAACGGTAAATTTCCGGTCATGGAAAGCATGAGCCAACTATGGAAGTCTCATTTTAATAAAATCAAGAAAACACAAGGGACTTTTTCACAAATCGCCACGAGATGGAGACAAAAAGAACATGGTCGACGATCGAGTTCAGTGGAATACGTTTTTGCTTAAGAATTGCTTCCGGTTGAGAAATTTTAAATGAGAGCAAATCATTAATTCATTAATTTATTCATTCATTCATTCATTCATTCATTCATTAACCTAACCCGCTTATCCTGAACAGGGTCGCAGGAGCCTATCCCAGCATACATCGGGCGAAAGGCAGGAATACACCCTGGACAGATCGCCAGTCCATCGCAGGGCACACACACCATTCACTCACACACTCATACCTACGGGCAATTTAGACTTTCCAATCAGCCTAACCTGCATTTCTTTGGACTGTGGGAGGAAACCGGAGTACCCGGAGGAAACCCACACAGACACGGGGAGAACATGCAAACTCCCCACAGAGAGGCCCTGGCCGACGGGGATTCGAACCCAAGACCTCCTTGCTGTGAGGCGGCAGGGCTACCCACTGCACCATCCGTGCCGCCTGAGAGCAAATCAAATGTGGCAAAAAAAATAAAAAATAGAAATTTAAAGAAGTATCAAGACAAAATGTTTTAATGGTAATAGAAGAGAGTGGTATTGACTAGATTACGGCTGTGACATGTATTAAACAAAACACGAAAATAGCAGCAAAACACCACACAGTGTGAACAAGAGGAGTCGGTGGAACCTGTAATTATGGTGTGTAGGGAGTATGAAACTCAGGTGATGAGGGCTAAATTGAGGGGAAAACGAACCAAGTATTTACATTAAAGAGAATATTGGGTGAAGTGGAATACATCGAGTTTCGTGCACCTTTTTAAGAGAGACTCTTATTTCTTAGGATTTTGGAATGCACAAAAAATTTAAATATAAAGATGATTAATAACGGGAATATTGGTAATTTATTTATAGGGCAAGTTAATGTAGTCTCTGATCCACACTCCGGAGCAGAAGGTGGCGGTAATGCACCACAAAGTTGTATGACAACTGCCGCAAAACAACAAAAATAAGAAGAGTAACGTTCAGTTTTTTCCTGAAAGCAACTGCGATTGCGGAACGCTGATAATTGTAAAGTTGAGTATGGAGCTGCTTTCCAATTTCATGAGTTTTGAGAAGACTAGCACTATCCTGCCTATAATGCTGGTATAAAAGTAAGAACGTGGTTATGGAAAACAGAACAACATGCGTGTGTGTATTAAGCAGGAAGCGTTTATCTAAGGATTAACGTTAGCTAAGTTACTAAAGGTGCCAGTGTAATTTGTCTGCTTGTCCCATACGGCTACAAGTAGAGTAACTTAAAGTTAAAATAAATGGCCTAAAATATGAACCGTAACGTAGCTTTTTCGCTAGGTTAACCGTATTAAGAACGTATTGACGTTAGATGTCAGACTATACACACTTTTAAACTAGGCTTACTTGTTTTATAGCTTACTGCTATTATTTCATTTCATAGATGTTTCATTTCAGTTTCTAGAGACCAGCATTTCGATTTTATCACGATTTGTGTCTTTTAACGTTAATTCGCTGGTGATCTTTAAAGCAATAAGGACTTGGTGTATTCTGGCTAACTGATTAACTATGTTTAGCCTACATAAGGTGTTTTACAACAGCTGGTGAAACTATGCATGTAGCCAGAATATGACATGGCATCTAGGTTGCTAACGTTAACGTTACAGTAATGTCTGTGTCGAACGTGGCTAGAGTGTATGCTACATGCATAGATAAATGCCTAAACTAAGGTTTGTGTCTTAGTCTGCGTGTGTTAATCAGGTGACGATGCCACCACGATGGCGAAGGGCGTGAGCAGTGCCAGTCGGAGTGTGCCCATTGTGCTGGTGTGTTTGGGCGCACTGCTATTCGCCAATGTCCTCATCTACTTTTACATCGAGTCCCTGTACCAGATCAGTGAGACGCACGTGTCTCCCCATGGTGACTGTCCGCCGAGACACTTCAAAATGGGCACCATGAAGAATTGTTCTCCCTGGCTACAGTGCCCTGCTGTGCGCATGGAGGTGCGCAAGTTAAAGATGATTGGCCAGGGAGCTGTGAAGCAGGTATGACATATTGTTTAAAGACTTCTACCAGGACAGCCCTCATATTTTATGTGTTCCTACGTTTAAGAAACCCTTAAGCAGCTTTGATCTGTCTTTGTACTGTACATCAGGTTTTCTCAGCCTTTACCCTGAGGGCACATAATACCTGTTTGCCTTTGTTTAACTATAGGCTTCACTGTGCTCACTACATGCTGATAGCAAGTTTATAGAATACTTATACCAGCAGTTATTGTGATATCTTGTTCTCACTTCCACTTTAGGTGTACACTATTAATGCAAAGTCTCTGCATCAGAGGGTCTGTTAAATTGTAACTGATGTGGGACCAGGACCAGATTTAAGGATCTTTCTTTGATTAGATGTATTTTTCCCTAAGGCTCATTCCCTTTATTGGTTGAGATTAGATAGACTGTTCTGTTTGACAGCTGAATGACTCTTTGGTTTATTCTTTTTGTTCTCATTTATGAGGTTCAGTTTGCTCATTTATGGCGTTCTCTTGAAATACCATCTACACAGTGATAAGCATTTTTTAAATGTTATAACAGGTCTTCCTGTCTGAATGGAAGGGCCACAAAGTGGCGGTGTCCAAGCTGTCGACGCTGGAGTACCAAGAGGATTTTCTGCACGGGTTGGCCATGCTGCAAGCACTGCAAGGCCCCCACGTGGTGCTCCTGGTTGGGTTGTGTGTGGAAGACCACACTTTCGTCACTGAGTACCATCCGCTGGGCTCTCTGCTCAACCTGGACTCTGTGCTGGAGCAGGAGAAGTACCGCAAGCTGGACACCTGGCAGACCCGCCTGCGCCTGGCCCTGGAGTACGTCTCGGCCCTGCATTACCTCCACAACAGCCCTGTGGGCACGCGTGTCATGTGTGACTCCAACGACCTGGGCAAGACCCTCTCCCAGTTCCTGCTGACCAGCGACTTCCACCTGGTGGCCAACGACCTGGACGCCCTGCCAGCCGTGGAGAGGGCCCGGGGCGGACTGGTCAAGTGCGGCAGCCGGGAGCTCCAGGGCGAGTTTGTGGCCCCCGAGCAGCTGTGGCCCCACGGTGAGGGCATGCCCTTCTCAGACGAGCTCATGCCCGGGTATGACGAGAAGACGGATGTGTGGAAGGTTCCGGAAGTGGCGCGCTTCCTGCTGGGGAGGGTGCCGGGCGGAGACGTGGCCCATTTCCACCTCTTTCAGATCCACAGCCAGTGCAAGAGGAAGGATCCGGCCAGCCGGCCCTCTGCCCGCGATGTGCTGGGCGTGTACAGGACGGTCTATGCCAACATGATGAAAGATAACCCCAGCCCCGGCTCCAGAGACATGCTCTGAATCCTCTCCACCCCTTCCAAATGCCAATTTCCCTGTACTGAGATCCTACTGACCCGAAATTAAAGGATTTAATTAACTGACTTGTGCTTGTCCTTTTCGTAGCACTTTGTAAGTTTTGAAAATATGTAGAATTGATAAACTGCCGTGTCAATGTGCTTGGTGTCTAGTCAGGCACAGTCTAGATATCTGGTCAGTATCTGGTTTATGTTGTGTAACAGGGATAGTGTGCAAGGGCAGTGTAATGTATGTACACTGTACATTTACAATTTACAGTGGGGTGCAAACATGTGGGCACCCCTGCTTTATATTGAAACTCTACATGGTCGAAAGGAAACCTGAATTCTAAACGGTACAGAGTTAGACCTTTCTGCAAATTCTAAAGCAAGATTGCTTTTTATTTTCATTTTTTACTGTTTATAAATGCTAAAATGGCCATGTGCAAAATTTTGGGAACCCTTTTTTGATTATTATTTCTTGCTTTTTAAAAAGATGATTACTAAGGCCCAGACCCAGGTGATTTACTTGTTAGGGCTTCAATGAGTCAGGTAAGTATAATTCCACAGCTGAACTTTTTATTCTGAACTATGCCTTCTAAAAATAACCAAATGCAGTGGCTGTTCTGTCTGGTGTTAACAACCATGGGTTCCTCTAGTTGTCTAAGGAGAAATATTCAGAAGAACCCACACATCACTGCCAAAGAGCTACAAAAACAGAGTAGCAGACACCGGTCTAGCTGTTCACAAGACAACAATAGAGTTGCTAGAAAGCACAAACCTCAGCACAAAATTAAGCTTCTCAAGTATGCGAAAAAGAAGCCTGAAGTCTTTTGGTACAATGTGCTTTGGACTGACAAAACCAAAACTTTTTGGCCACCAAAGAAGGTAAAGCCAACTTTGCCAGCTATTAACCATGGAGGTGGATCAATCATGCTTTGGGGTTGTGTGGCAGCTGGGGGCACAGGAAATATTGTGCAAGTGGAAGGAAGAATGGATTCCACCAAATATTAAGAAATTCGAGAGGCTAATTTTCAAAATTCCAAGAGCAAGAATTTAAAGGCTTAGCTGGCTACAGGAAGCATTTACAAGCTGTTTTAGTTAAAGTACTGCACAGGGCCTTTTTCCTTTTTTATTATTTTGAAACGGAAAAAAAAAGTAATCTTGCTTTAAAATATATTGAATTGTGTCTTGTTTAACCTACCATTTAGAGGTCAAGTTCACTTCTGTTCACTTTGATATGAATTGCAAAAGGCTTTTTGACCTGGTGTACCCAGATATCTGCACATTGCTGTATGCTAGACATCTGTTTGTTGTGTCTAGATCTTGTGCAACTGTTGATACAAGACGGGTCTGTGAATGCTAGTGCGCCCATGCACTTGGCTGTCAGTGGTACAAAGTGCAAAAAGTTCTCCCATACTTTGAACTTAAGGCTTGTTGCTTTTAATTCCAGAAAGTCTTTGTAGTTGTAACTTTTAGCTGATAATGTTTCCCACTCCTGTTCCTGGAGATTACCCTGTAGATTTTCATTTCAAAACTAATTTGGCACACCTGATTCTTCTAATTAGCTGTTCAATGAGATATTTACCTGCTGAATGAGGTGTGCTTTGTTAGGGTTGGAATGAAAACCTACAAGACAGTTGATCTCTGGGAACAGGGTTAGGAAACACTACTTTAGTGAGACATTCATTGCTGCCTTATTACTCAAGTCCCGGATGTGTAATGCAATCACACATTTAAGTATGCTGAACAGTGTTTAATTAGGAAGTGACCATATAAAAAAGTTTCAATGGCTAGTGGGGGATAACATTTTTATGTTTTATGTGAAATGACAAAGGTTATGTTCATATAGAAATTAAGAATGTATCTTCCCACTGGGAACTGCTGGTGCAGTTTCAATGCAGTCTTAAGGCATCATCTTAAAAATTGCTTCAGGAGGTCAGTGAAGTGGGACAACTTACAATATTGTTAAAAACAGAGCATCTCAGGATAAATGAGATCTGTCATTGTCTTTTGAAACTACTTTAGGACCTTCTTACAAGTGGGAAGTGTGTGACAAGTGGAACAGACATTTCTGCATAATCATAATTCTCCGGATGGAGAATCTTGTAGCCGGTTAATCAGTATAGCTGAATATGTACATAAGAGACAAGAGACGATTGTCTCAGCTAACCAGGCGGTTTGTATTTCTAGCAAACAAACGAAATATTATATATAATGAAATATATGGGATGCAAGCAGAATACTTCATGCATTGCTTTGCTTTCCTCGTGCCCATGCTCGGGGTGGGGAGAGGAAGCGGAAATGTGTCGTTGACTGTTTTGCATGCTTTGAGAAAGTCACCACTAGGAGCGTTTTGTGTTGCAGCGTTCCTTTGTTTCGACACGCCCCTGACAACAGGCCGCGGAGACGGTACGCGGATCGGTGTATGCGGGCCTTTTCTTTGAAGTAAACCATAATGCAAGCAGACCCGGGCATGTGGCATTTTACCTGGTGTAGCTAAGCGACCAAAGCGGAGTCGTGCGTGGAAGGGTATAGCGCAGGCGCGAAGACGACAGTGAATATACTGCAGAATACGCACAGAATGAGCACGAGTCGTCAAAGCGACAGCGAAAATGCTGATGAAACTGAGGCAGACAGGCCGAGTAACAACATATCCAGGGAAGGCCTGGACAATGAGCAATTTGACGAGGAAGCGGACACCCGGCTGCAAGGGACAGTTCCTTTACGGGACAGGCACAACGCTGACCCCGAACAGAATAGCACCAGACCGGAGTTTACAAAAGATTCTAAAGCAAAGTCAACCAGTGCATCGGAGCTCAGAACAGAAGGTTCGGCCAGTGGCATCGGTAATTATGTGTTCCGATGGCTTCGAAAAAGGACAATTGGAACAGGACCTTTTGTGGACCCGGCTCGGGATAACTTCCGGACAATGACGAGTTTGTACAGTTCAATGAACCCTGCTGCGGATTCCGTCAACATAAGCACCCAAACTCACGGTGCAGTGTTCAATTTAGAGTACTCGCCGGATGGGTAAGACACGTTAGCTAAGATGCCGAAATGCGAACAATTTCGGGGTAAATGGACACAATAGAAAATATCCACGTATGGGCTATGTCATAAAACCAGTAGTGTGACATTTCCTTTAAGAACGAATTGAGTATACTTACTTTGAAGGTCTTATGTAACATGTCCCCAGACCTTGTTTACCCCCGTTTCGTATGTGCCAGGCGCGAACATTGGCATGCATCACATATATTGGGCAGACATTCCACTGCAATTTAAGCGATTTACAGTGAATCGCATGACTTATATTAGCTACAGTTCCGGACCTGACGAAAAACATTCAGACCAGAGTGTATGCTACTCCACTAAAACAGTATTGTTAGTTAACTATACTATGCAGAGCCGGAATACTTCTGTGAATATATAACGATTGCGCCCATAAAAAGCCTTGAAAGACCCATACAGCCTATTGGTAGAAGGTCAGAACGGTAATAAGGTTGGCAAGGCACACTAACGAACATATAATCTAATCATATGTATATATATATATATTTGTATATACCGAACATGCATTTATGGGTGCTTTCTTATGAGAACATACATACTCTATAAGATTACACACTCACCTTCTCTCATTGCCATCAATGTAGATAGCAGATTATGGTAACCAGAATGACCTCGTTAACCCTTGGTCCATCAGTGTTATATTGATAAATTGCCCATAATATATAACTATGCCTTCATACCAGCAGAAGGCTTTTTCTTTACGGGTTTGGTAATTGGTACTCTTGCATTGTAGGTTTGGGATGATGGCTTGGTTTCACTGTATAGAAACAGAAATATTAATTCCCTTTTAAAATTGTAACAATTTCCAATAGCAAAGATATATTACTACAGGTATGTGGAGCCAGGTAACTACAATAAAAAAAGTACTGTATACACACAGAACAAAAATAAGACACAAGTCTTGCGAAAGTAATTCGCTTTTGTAGTTATTAGCTCTTGCTCAAGGAGTGCTCAGGTAAATCAACGACAGGTTCTGCAACAGCAAAATGTTAAAATTGCATAGATCTGAATATTACCCCAGATATCTACCTGAAGGGAACTGGAGGTATCTTTTCTGTCCTCTAGGTCTGTGCTGACGGTGGCTTGCGAGCAGACAGAGGTCCTGCTCTTCGATCCCATCTCCTCCACACACATCAAAACCCTGGTGGAGGCACACGAAGACTGCGTCAATAACATCAGGTGGGTTTGCCCAGTGAAGTGATCTACCTGGCCTTTTCCATTGCAGGTGAAGTAAGCCAAAGTGATTTATCTGATTTGTCTGCCTTCAACATGTCACTCCTGGACTAAGATTCTGACCTTATTTTTTTATCTCAGGTTATCTTGGATGGTGTGCTTAGCTGCTACTGTAGGCTTTGAATACTGTCTCCAACAACAGTAATAGCAGCTAATTGGTGGCTGTTGTGGCAGGCTTTGTTGGAACTGCTTTAATGAAAATTGTATCTGGTTTCATTGCAGGTGCTAATTTGTTTTGGTCTTTGCCTACACCACTCTCTTTTTGTGGTTTTTATGTTGTTGTTTTCTTTGTCACACACAACCTGCAGGGAATACTTTGGTGGGATTCAATCAATTTGCGCTTAACTTTGACTAACTGCAGTCTGATTTACTAGCCTGAGTTTGTGAATAAAATGTGTAATGTTTGTATTTACTTGTAAGTCAAAGATAGGAACATTTCATTTGATTTCCTGCCTCACTATCATGTTGTCAAATTGCAAGCATTTTTTAATGAGGCTTTACCTTCTTGTATTATTAGATTTCTGGACAATCGGCTGTTTGCCACTTGCTCAGATGACACCACCATTGCATTGTGGGATTTACGGAAGATGAATTCCAAGGTGTGCTCGCTGCATGGGCACACCAGCTGGGTGAAGAACATCGAGTATGACACGAACACTCGACTCCTGGTCACTTCTGGCTTTGATGGAAATGTCATCACCTGGGACACCAACCGGTGAGAGACGGAATATTGGCTTTTTAGTTCAATTCAATTACATTTTATTAGTCTTTAGTAAAAAGTGCTATACAGTCACAAAGTTGCTTTACAGAATAATAGAAGGGGCACCACCAAAATACACCCAAATAGCAAGCACAAAAGGTTAAAAAAAAAGAATAATAATCACTGTTGGGAAGAAATCTTGGGAGGAACCCGGCTATAGAGGGGGAGCAAGGTGTAAAGTGAAGGTAGAATGGATATAACAGAAAAGTAATAAGAAACTATTTCACTAATCATTCACGACAGATGGTTTCACCACAGACAGATCTCCTCCTTTCATAATGCATACAAATGTGCTTTCATTTTTCACAAAACATAACCCACTATATTTTCACACATGCAATCCCCATCAAGTCATCTTCCCCGCTAGCTCATTTTTAAAGACGCACAGTTTCTGCTCAGGTCTACATTGGTCACCTCTCACATAATTTATAAACAGTGCTTTTTACAGGTTTATTTATGATATGACTCCAAACTGCACCGCTCCACTGGGCTATGGAATGATTATTACATCATTCTTTTGATAATTGATCTAGCCTTTGGAACCATTTCTTCCTTCTTTTGCTGTTGCTGTTTTTACAATCTCCCTCCCTCCTGTGCAGGTTCACAGAGGACGGCTGCCCGCACAAGAAGTTCTTTCACACCCGTTACCTAATGAGAATGCGGCTGACGCCTGACTGCTCCAAGATGCTCATCTCCACCTCCTCCGGCTACCTGCTGATTCTGCACGAGCTGGACCTGACCCAGTCCCTGGAGGTGGGCAGCTACCGCATCCTGCGGGCTCGCCGATCCACCCTCAACTCGGGTAAGGGTCGGCCCGCCCGTCTGCGATTCATCACACTCGGGCCTTTATGTTAGGGCCTGTGATGGATATTCAAGTCTTTCTCCACCTCTTTCTCCACCCCAGGGAGAAGCCTGGTTGTTTGTGTAATTTAGTGGGTTGTGTTGCCTCAGCTACTTATAAGAGATAAGGATTATTTATTACTAATAAAGAGAAAACGTTACGACCGGCAGGTCATTAACGTTAGGACCTGCTGGTTGAGACGTTGTCTCTGCATTACTGACTGGAAGCATTCATGAGCAGTGTGAGGATAATCCTAATCTCTTACAGTTTTATATACAGTATTTGCTTGCTCTGCACATGTCTATCTCCCTTTATCACCGCTACTTATCAGCACCATCGAGAGACTGGATCTGATATGCTGTGTAATGTACAAATGTTTCCCCCAATTGCTGATACAACAGCACACAAAATCTGCTGTGACTCAACATACCTCTCAAGTCCCACAGCTTGAGATACATCTCCTTAACATTGCACATCATATTGATAAAATCACGGTCTAAATTAGTTTGCTTGGTAGCAGCAGCATGGGTCTGCTCCCCATTAAGCTAAATCTCTGTTGGGTCCTAGTCTATGAGAGGTCACGATTAAATTTTTATTGGTTTTATTCCCGCCGTCAGAAGGCACCACCGCCAGCTCAAGGTCGGCAGGCACCCCTCGTCATGGCAACGACTCCAGTAAGGTCCACCCCCAGGCCTCACAGAGGGAAGGTGAGTGCCTTTCTCATTCTACTGTTTCAGGGAAGAATCACTGAAGACTGACCATATACGAATTTTAACGAATTTTACATTTTTATATATTATCCATATAGCTGACGCCATGGCAAACATGCACACTTGAATAAATTAAGGCCCAATCCATATATCGGTCGGTTGACAATATTGGCTGATATACTGTTGGGCCTCCGTTGATATATCTGTATCGGGGGAAATCCTGCCAATAAAATACCGATAAAGTCTCCTGAAATGTCAAGAAAGCACATTCATGGGCCTGACAACTATTTTGAATAATAGCCATACATAGAGGGCGTTACTTACTGACTTTGCTAATCTGGGGTGTCAGAGGGTCCATCTGACTGAGCTCTATGGTCCCATCTGTTATCACACTGGAGACATGACATGACGTACAGCGATACATCGTGTGACTGCACAGCGCACTTGAGGTGATTACAGTTGTATCCCAACTTTAGACAGTAACCAGCGATACTAGCAATGTGAGTACAATCGTTATGTCTGTTATCAAGGGTAGACAAAGCATGAACTCACTGGCACAAAGCTTTTGCACGTGGATTTGCTCTCCAGAAAGGACATATTTAGAGTCTCTGCAATCTCTTGCCATGAATGAGCCCGCTTTTGACAGATTTTATAATCATGCAAAGATGAATCATACACTTCTTCTGATAGTTTTTCACCTATCATCTCCATGTTCATCAAGTGAAAAACAAATTAGGAAGCAGAAAAATATTAACGATCACAACTTTGGTGTTCCCTGTGGTTGTCTTCCCATCCGGTGAGTAATATAGGTGCCCAACACTGAGAAAAAGACCATCTTTTTTTTTCCATTTAAAATTACATCATTTTTGTCAAGCGGGACTTGTTGAAAACATTATGTGAATAAGTATGAATTAGGCTTTATAAGTGAGTCACAAAGCAGTCCAGTGAGAGGAGGATCCCTTTTTCAGCATGATAGAGAATGACTGGCTGATGCATCGACATTGAGAATGATAGGTTGACATAATGTAGCGGATAATTGGTTGATTCTTGCTGATGGAAGCTGATTGGTTAAGCTGGGCAGATGGAAGCAGGTCTGTTGAGGGTGATTGGGCTGGTGTGGGTCAATCAAATGTTATTTTCCCGCCCTCTTCCTTCAGGCGGATCTCCAAGGAACAGCCTGGAGGTTCTGACCCCTGAGATCCCCGGGGAGAAGGACAGAGGGAACTGCATCACCTCCCTGCAACTGCACCCCAAGGGCTGGGCCTCGCTCATCCGCTGCTCCAGCAACATGGACGACCAGGAGGTGGGCACGCCAACCACTTCATAAACCCAGGCAGCCTATGGGCAGACCTGGGTCTAATACGTCATTGTTTTGGATTCAAATACTTTTGTACTCTTACCTGAGCGTGTATGGTGTATTGGAACTCATCAAATACTCTTACAAAAAAAAAAATTGAGCACAGATCAAAAAGATCAATTGAGCACAGAAAAGTTTTTCTGTACAAAACAATTATGTATTTGACCCAGGTCTGCCTACAAGCCGCTGAATATCTATTCACTCTGAGAACTGACCCTGTAGATTTGCATCAAGATCAGATTGATGGCCAGCCTGCTCAAACTACTGAATGATTGTGGTCCTTCTGGTCTGTCTGCAGGAAAATTGGCAGCACTTTACTTGCTTTGTTCTGAGATTGTTTGCCAAAAGGTTTGGTTTGCAAAGATAGATTTATTTGTTGCAATGTATATTCAGATGTGACACTGCATGTGTTTAGTGAGGTGATTGTTTATCAGTGAAGTGTCGTTAAATCAAAATTGTTATAAAGGTCTTTGAAGTAATACTCAAGTCCGGGGTTGCGCATCTCCCACCCTGGAGAGCCGATGTGTTTTCTGGTTATTGGTGTGATTCAGTGCTTAAGATGTGATTCACAGCTCAAGAGCATGCTGGGTCGTGTAGTTGAGTTACAAAGATGATGCACCGGTAACCGATAAACCTGCCCGTCTCCTCCGCAGTGGACCTGCGTGTACGAGTTCCAGGAGGGGGCCCCGACGCGGCCGCCCGTCTCCCCGCGCTGCTCCCTCCGTCTCACCCACTACATCGAGGAGGCCAACGTGGGCCGGGGCTACATCAAGGAGCTGTGCTTCAGCCCTGACGGCCGGCTCATCTGCTCGCCCTACGGCTACGGTGTCCGCCTGCTGGCGTTCGACGAGCGCTGCGGTGAGCTGTCGGACTGTCCGCGGGCCAGCACCAGCTGCCTGCGCGAGGTGCGCTCCGTCTACTCCCACAGTGACGTGGTGCTCACCACTAAGTTCTCCCCCACCCACTGCCAGCTGGCCTCCGGCTGCCTCAGCGGACAGGTGTCCCTCTACCAGCCCAAGTTCTAGAGTCCCACGGCCTCTACGGCAACGAGGCTCAGCCAGGGCTTGAAGATTGACTTGAAGAGCCGGAAGAATGGGTGGATGTAGTGGGGTGGGGTGGTGTCGGACGCCTGAGACTTCATCCCTGAGGTGGTGCCCGTCTGAGGGCTTAAGCAAAAGATGTCCTCCCCTCCCCCTACCCTCACTGGAACACCAATAAAATCTTCCCGGCGTTGTCTCTGAATTATGCTTTTCCCCTTCAGCTGCTTCTGTAGTGCACAGTTTGGGGGGGTGTTTGGGGCTAGCATTCTTTTTGTTTAGTTTTTTTTTCCCGGTTACTTTTCCGGAACTTTCCAGAGGTCTCATGAAAGGAAAGGTGCCAACTTCACGCTGGTGACACTAAATGAGTAGGAAGAGTAATTTTAAGGAGGAACTTACCCAGCATCCTCTGCATAAACATAGAACATTGCTCTAAAATAATGCTGGCTTGCTCTATCTGCCTTCCACAGGAAACTAGGAAGACGAGGGAACGGTAATAGATTTAAAAAATGGTTCCCCTTTATCCCTGCCAGTGTAGGTCACTTTGGACAGTATTGTGGAGCCAGTGGGCATTAAGGGATTCTGTGACCGCGTGGTCTCCTGCAGCTGTTACATGTACTGGAACCCCACCCCCACCCGCCACTCAATGCCTTTCCTGCCGATGTTGCATATAACTGCTGCATTGCTCTGTGTGCACCGTGTGTTCTGCCCACTTTATTTTTCACCTTGTCATTAGTTTATACTTTTTTTTTTTTTTAAGTCAAGTTCAAGTTCCCAGAGCCATTTTTTTTTTAAATGTATCAAAAGTTTATATATTTTATGAATGTTCAGGACACTATTCTATACACTATTTGCATTTTACACCGCTTGTATTTTAAATACAGTGCACAGACCTGTCCATCATGTCTTGTCTTCATTCATTTCAAACTGGATGGTGTGAGTGAATGTTTAGTGTGCTTATGCTGTACTGAGATGACTGCATGGTATTAGTGGTTTAGCAGACACTATCTTGTCTTGCAAGAGGGGTCATTCTGTGAAAATCAACCAGAGGTGTGGGAGTTGCCAACTTCAATTTTGCTCACACTTTGTGTAAATGTTCTTTATATATTCAATAAAGAACATGCAAAACATTAGCCTCATTGGATTTGTCATTCTAGAGATATTGGCTCTTAAAAAGATATTATTTTTCAATATTTGATGGCATACTACAACAGCACCACTTGGTGTATGACTTCCAAACTTCCCGAGACTAGTAGATATTTTGGTTACGAACAGCCACAAGGAAAATTAAGTCAAATATTCCTATCAAAATGAAACTATGTAGTTAAAATGGTATAATAGCCTTATTTATGCTGTCGCAATAACAAATACATTTTTACATGTCTTGATCAGTTCAAACAGGACCTCAATTTACAGGTACATTTACATACAAGTAACATCAAAAATGTGGTCAAATTATAGTCTTTGGTCTAAAACAATGGCAAAGCCTCTTTTGCATTTCTGTATTTAGTTTTAGCCTTTTCACATTGATATAAAATAATACAACTTTTTTTTTGTTCATAATTGGAAACTAAAATCAACACAAACCCCAATTTCCACTTGTGAATGACTTTCTGGGGACCAGTCCCCCAATATCCCTAGATGACAAATCAAATGAGGCTAATGTTTTGGATGTTATTTATTGAATATATAAAGAACATTTACACAAATCTTGAGCAAAATTGGAGTGGGCAGCTCCCACACCTCTGGTTGATGTGTTATGGAATGACCCGGAAAACGTTTTGCATAGAGCCTTGTTTTCAGTGCATCACTGTCCTGATAACTCACACAGCTTTGTGCTAATAACGTGCCTAATTGTGCTACTAAGCACTCTGGAGTATTTCACAACAGAAAATAATGAGGCTATTTTTAGATATTTTAGCTGAGTATTAAGACTATACATGAAATGGCTATAGTCTTATCACAGCTTAATTGTCCATGTAGCCTGACCTTATATTAACTCATTCACACTGACAGCTTTTACTATTCTATGGGCATGAATTGCTGTAGTACAAAAAGAGAAGTCAGGATAAATAAATGGTGTCTATTGCAGTCATTTTTGGCCAAGATGTGATATAAGCCTAGTTTTGTATTGGCTTCAAATTATATATAAAAGCCCTACATTCTGTTTGTTTATCTGGGTTGGTGTCAGTTCCATTCTAATTCAACCTGAACTTCTGAACTGAATTAAAATATTTTGATTTACCTCAGCTGGATATTTTCTGAAGCCTTTCAGGACAAATAACTGGTTAAACTGCAGTGCTAGACATGGGATTTGAACCTGCATCTTCCTTGTAACAGGTTTATTGTCTATTGCAGTCATTTTTGGCCAAGATGTGATATAAGCCTAGTTTTGTATTGGCTTCAAATTATATATAAAAGCCCTACATTCTGTTTGTTTATCTGGGTTGGTGTCAGTTCCATTCTAATTCAACCTGAACTTCTGAACTGAATTAAAATATTTTGATTTACCTCAGCTGGATATTTTCTGAAGCCTTTCAGGACAAATAACTGGTTAAACTGCAGTGCTAGACATGGGATTTGAACCTGCATCTTCCTTGTAACAGGTTAGAGTTCACAGATCACTAACCACTATGCCATACGTTTGGCCAGATTCTCTTGACACTTTTGACTTTTGTTACCAGATTCATTAATTGATTCCTTACTCCTCACTCAGTGGTTTTTTGTTGCATCTGATCTCTTAGGTCAATTAGAAGAAGTTATTCCAAAATGTTTTCCTTTCAATTTTCATTTGAATTATTTCACGTCTCAGTCTATAATTTAATAAACACTAAATTCTGGTGAAATATGACTTAACAAGTGTAATTGACATTCATGTAATTAACAGAGAATATACACACAATGAGCACTTTATTAGGTATTTATTACTTATTTTTTAATTAATTATTCTGCTGTTGTAGCCTATCTATTTAGAGGTTTGAAGCATTATGTGTTCAGAGATACTCTTCTCAAACCACCCTGTCTGGCACCAACAATCATTCCACGGTCAAAGTCACAAAGATCACACTTCTTCCCCATTCTGAGATTTGGTCTGAAAAACAGCTTACACTCTTGACCACGTCTGCCTGCTTTTATGCATTTAGTTGCTGCCACATGATTGGCTAATTAAATATTTGCATGAACAAGCTGGTGTACAGGTCTAGTGGTCACTGAATGTACATTGTATGAGTATAATTCAGAACACAGCTTATTACAATTCAATGGTTGCAATCTTTTCCGAAATTAAAATAAACAGTGCCGTCCATAATGTTTGGGACATAAAGACCCATTTTGTCTTAATTTGCTACAATTTTAGATTTGGAATCACACAATTAATGTGGTTAAAGTGCACATTTTCAGATTATTATTCTTTTCCACCATGTAGAAATTACAACGTTGTTCATTCATAGTCCTTCCATTTCATGGCACCATAATGTTTGAGACACATAGTTTCACAGCTATCTGTAATTGCTCAGGTGTCCAGCGGACCAAATGCATAATAGGTTCTCATTCAAAAAATCTGCAAACTCACCGAGAACCATTGATCGAATGTCCATTGTTTAATTTCTCTGGAGGAACTATCATTGTTGTCAGTTTCACCGTTGTATACTTCTACAAAAGTACTTGTACATAGAAAATCTATTATCTACATTTTCTGTAGGCTTTTCCGAACACGATGAGACCAAGTACAACCCTGTCTGACCAGTATTTGTAACATAGTTGCAGAGAAAATGCGTTACCCCCATCCGTGTGTAAAAAATTCACTTTTAACTTCAGCTCATCAAAGAACCGACTACAGGCATGTTATTGAAATCATTTTAGCTAATGACATTAAATTTCCAATGGTGTATAATTTGTTAGGTTTGCATAAAGCAACACAGCATTTTTTTGCCTGTGTAATGAAGCTGTAGCATTTTTTAATACGCATGTGGTGTCTGTTGCTCTCCAGCAGTTCTTGAGATATTATGCCAAAAAAGGTTAACATTTTACAACAAGAGTTCCAATTAATCTCTCATCTGAGTGAATATTTCTGAGGAATTAAGGAATGAAATATATTTTACCTGCTTGGTTGAGGAAGTAAGCTCATTAGTGAAATCTGGTGGTGTTGTGCCTGGTTGGAGCAAATATCTGAAGACACAGCAGCCCCCAGAACCTGGGGGGTATTTCACAACGCAGGATTACTAATTACTGAGGAAAACCCGGAACAGCTCTTTTTACTTCAGTCCATGTTCCAGATTTGGGCGGGTTCTAGGTTTTACCCAGTGCAAATATCCAACTTCTAATCCTGTGACAACTCCCCCTTGGAGTTGAGTAGTGCGGGTCTAGAAAATAGGGGAATGGCTGTAGGTCAGGGATGTTTACATGGACCTACAGTGTATAGTCAGAATAGTGACTAGTCTTAGTGTTGGAGGGCCATAGTCCTGCTAGGTTTACATCTCCTCTTTGGTAGACTGATCTCAGATGTGGGAGGGGTGGCTGAGCCAGACAGTAATGTATTGACTTAAGTGCACAGCTGCTTCGGTAGTACAGAACCCTCCGGAACAGTGACCGGGTGTTGGGCAGTAAAAACTTGACACTTGACCTGAATTGTTTTTTAACTGATACCAGGTGCTCTTTTACACTGAGTGCACACTGTGCAGTCATGTGCAGTGTTATTTGTTTCTCTTTTCTTGTGAAATGTATATTTCACAGTTTTTTTCTCCAACTTCGTTATGCCCCGATGTTTTGGTAATGCTCTGGAAAAGGGTTGGCAATCAGCAAAGAGAAGCAAAGGTCACTCAAACTATTTTGCTCTTGCAAAAAGATTTCCTTAGTTGACATTTTCATGGCCAGGACTGGAGGATACTGTTTCTGCCCAGTCATGCAGAAGTGGCTGTAGCATCTCTTGCCAAGTCTAAAAAATTCACTACAGTATGCTTGAAAGCAAGGCCCATGCAAAATGATCCAATTCCCAGCATTCCGTCTCACAATGTGTTAACATAGCAGTATTACAGGAACACCAAGAGAAGGTTTTAGCTGGGCTCTTTCGATGATTCTTTGATGAATCCATTAATACTCCATTGTACTTTATTATATTTATTTATAAATATATAAATGCCTTATTTGACCGTGTCTTCACCAGATGGCCTTCACTCACCAACCGTTTATGGAGCAAGTTGTGCTATTGTAGATAGAGCCTGCACAGTGACATGCATGGCCAGTTCCTTTTAAACCTTCTTGTATTTGAATTCCAGGGGCTCAAAAATGTTATTGGGTGTAAACTAATATTAAAATAATTTCTGAAATTGTGCTCATACTAGATTTATAAATTAACTGAGACCGAAAAAGGTTGTGTACATTGCTTTGAAATGGCTTGTCTGCATCATACACTCTTATATACAGTAGCTATGAATCTTAAATGAACGTTGATTTGAACATGAACACGTGATCGTGCTTTAAAGTTACATGGTCTTGTGAATACGGCCATTAGCAGTAATTTTCTTCTATATAAGGTTACAGTTCAACATTTCTTGCACTCATCATGTCTAAAATGAATTATCAATTAAATGTTAATCTTAAAACATGAACACAACCCACTTGGAGGATTGGTGCGCTGCTGTCAAACGTGTAGTAGCCTACTTCCACATAACCAGGTAATTAACCATGGGTATGTCAAGGATAAAATTTATGAAGAGATACCATAATCATATGCACGTCAAAGTAGGATTTTATATGTATCTACTATCGTTTTCTGGCTGCATAAGCAACTATTTACTATTGAACAATCGAATGGTTTTATAGGCTAAATGGGGCCCCTGAATTGAATGAGCTCAGCTGTTTCCACCTGAGCGCCTCCCTTTCCCTCTGATAGCTGCTCAGTGCCCTTTCCTGTTTCCTTCCTGCAGCACTCTAGTTAAGAAGTAACTTGCTTATACTAGGGTTTTTATACCAGCATTGAATGAAGATATTTCCATTTGGTGGTGGATTTTTATGAATAGATATGGGTAATAAAAGCCACATGCAAGGGTAATAATTTGTTTGATAATGGCAGCAAGTGTTGTTCTGGCTTCATTCATGGGAACACTACATTTGGACAGATAACATCTGAAATATAAATGGGTGCATAAACGATAGTGCTACCAGAAGGACAGGTGTTTTGAAGCATCCAAAACACTTTTTAAAACATATTAGGCCGGCCTTGCATTAAAAGGTATGCCTGGTTTACATAAAGCAAAACAAAACTAAAAGATTAAAATCAATTTAATGGTCATGTCCAGTGAGGAAGCAGAACCATCCCCATATGACCAAGTGTGGTTTATTGGTAACAAATCTCCAGCTAGATTCAGCCACAGACAATATGAAGAGGACTGACATATTTTTGTGTATGGTATTACCAGTATAATGAGGTCACATTTTGGATGCCTTTTGCATAGACAGAGCTTTAGACATTTATTCTGGAAACATGGTATCCTATGCAATCAGAAATATTCAATTATGTTTGTTATTTAACCAATCACATCCATCTTAAATGGAAGGTTGTTTTGTAGGAAATGGCATTGGATTGACACTTGGAAATGTCAAAAGTGACTGTGTTCAGCAGATGAAGTGCAATGATACAACACAATGGAAGTGTGGAACCAAACGCAGCAAACTTTAAAATATATTTTTTTATTGCATTTTACCAAACATGATTGTGTAAAAAACTGAAAAAAATGTTCAAAAATGTGATGGTAAAAAATGGCAGTGTTACAATTATGAAATTGTTATGAGCTTTCCATTCTCACAGTTGTTTCCTCATTACAAAATCAGTGACTACTATTCGTTAGAAAATCTTCAAGTTTTTATAAAAACCATACTGAATTATTTCAAGACATTCTTGCTATAAGTTAGAAGACTATTGCATAAAAATCACTTGCCGCCCCAGCAATAAAAGAACCATGAAAACAACTCTCGGACATGTCAAATTCTATATTCCCTTCTTTGATGTACAGCTATATTTACAGCACCACTGGAACCTCACAAGAACAAGGTTACATAACCAACTGCCACAAACCTTTTAAGTGATTTTTATTACGGACATGATACATATATGGCATCTTACAGCAAAAGCTGTCAAATTGAATGGTTTGGCAGTCAATGCCCAGCAAGGTTAATCTTAGGAAACTCTTTGGCCTGATTGATGTTGTTTCTTTCACAGCTTTCAACAGAAGCTCATGGATTAGCAGCAAAATAACAAAAGGCAAACCAATGCTGCAGTGTACTGTGATTGATAATAATGCATGTAATAAATAATGCTTCATCACATGAACTACAAAGTCCAGGAATCACTGGATCAATCAAAACAGATTCGTCATCTCTGAGGAGTGGTTTGGTCCAACTGCCACAGTGTTCTCAAAACATTGCCACGGCAACATTGTGCATCTTTGAGAGCGGTAGTGGTCGAGTCACAGTGGAGACCACAATGCATTGGTCAGGACCCACGACTTGGGATGGGGGTTGCAGTTCTAGCGATGGGACTGCTAGAAAGGCCTCTTCTCTCTCTCTCCTTGTCCCCTATCCCAGATTGATTTCTCCAGCGAACATGGTAATGAGGAGGATGATTGTGAAGCCTGTCAGCAGGCCGAGGTTCTGTATCACGAAGAAGATGATGGAGTTCTTGGCAGACCTTTCCTGTTCGGCCATGATGGCGTTCATCTCTGGGTACTGAAATCACAACAGACCACTGTCATAATAAATACCCATAGGTGCCACTCATCTCCTTCAAGTCTGCAGAACAGAGATTTTCTGCACACTAAAAAGTTTAAATCAACTCTTAGATAGTATGGTCCCAAATTATTATTTCTGCTCATTGTTTCATATATTTTATGAAACTACAGTCATTGTGGACGCTAAATATCATTATAACTCAAAATTGACCTATCCAGCCAAAATCTCTCTTTTCACCTGTGCCTGGTATCCTTTAATAAATCCACAAACCACTAATGGGCAAAGCCAAGCCTCCATTGTGATAGGAACATCTAGTAGTTTCTGCAATATATCAAATAAATGTTGTACAAACTGACGAGAAAGGCCTTCAATGAGAATATATATCTGGTTCAGTTTGTCTGTAAAACATGGGTGAACTTTGGTGTATGCATTTGCAAGTTGGAAATAAAACAAACTCAATGTGCCAACAGCATTTTCAAATGACAAAAGGTTTGCACGTACTACAACAAAACAAACATCATTATGTGTTTAAACTATCCAGTCTGGCACCTGATGATGCATGGTTACACCTGATAACATTTTAACTACTGACACTTGAAAAGATAGGGCTTAAAAAGATATCCCATATCCGATTTTTTATATGTTTATTATTTTATCATGGCTAAATTGAAATTAAGGAAGCAATTCACTGTAAAAGAATGACCTTTACATTTGCCAACTGTGCAGATTTTGGAAGTAAGCTCATTATCCAAATTACTCAGGGGGAACAGGTTTATTTGATAACAGCCCAGGGCGATATTTATCTCTTTGTTGATAAGGAGCAGAAGGATGCGGATTATGTTCTTAATCTGTGCTGAGTGCAACTCTAAAGAAAAAAGGTTTCTTGGGCTTGTCTCCATAGAGGAACCATTTTCTGTTTTTATACAACCCTCTATCATAGGTGTGTGAAGTGTCCCAGACAAAGAACCATTTTGCCTGACAAAGAGCACTTGAACTTCTATAGCAGTGGTTCCCAGACTTGGTCCTGGAGTGCCCCTGTGTGTGTATGGTGGTTTTTATTCCACCCCAATTGCCATTAAATAATTTAAAAAATAAAGTTAATGTTTTTTAGTAATTAGGTTCTTTTCATTTTAACATGGATTGTTTACCTTAAACCACATTATGCCAGAAATAGCATGAAGGCATGAAGAATAAAATGACCAGAAGAGGTAACAAATACAAGACTGAGGTTAACTAATAGATTAACCTCAGTTGAATATGGTAGTTGAATATGCATCAGGTAATTGAATATGCATTTTTACATTTACATTTTAGTCATTTGGCAGACGCTTTTAATCCAAAGCGATTTACAAGTGCATAGGTTCTTTCACAGGTTAAAAGCAGCAAATCCAACTAGTAAAACACGCATGAAGGGCTCTAAACAAAAATGCAGTCATCCTAAGTGCAATTTTCTTTTACATTTAATTTCATTTGTTTTTTTTCCTTAAATATATCAACACAATGCAGGTTTGCCTTCTTATCATTTGCTTTGCCTGTCAATTCTTCATTATCTTCCAAAATGGTTAGTTTTGATGGCCAAGTGTCCACATCTTCACCAATTAGGAGCCTACTGATTCACTTCAGTCTTTAATTTGATAAGTTAAAAATATTTTACCACTTTTTATGCAGTTTTTCAGAAAAATGTATGTATTGTTAAAAGCACAATATGAACATGGAAATGTTATTCTTTATGGTATGCTCAGCTATCTGAAAAAATTTGGTTTAAATCTCTCTAGACATAAAAAGCACCTAATTAAGAAAAATGAACAGCTTATTAAAACAAAAAGCAGCATATACAGGGGTACTCCAGGACCGAGTTTGGTTACCACTGTTCTATAGAATCAAAGGGGTCATTTTGGAAACATTATTTTGGAGAGTGTAGTTCACTAACAGGACGGTGGTGCACTCTAGTTTCCTTCCACAGCCCAAAGACTCGCAAGTTAGGATAATTGGAGAGTCTAAATTGCCTGTAGGTATAAGTGCACGAGTGAATTGTGTGTGCCCTGCAGTGGTTTGCCAACCTGTCCCAGGTGTATTCTTGTCTCTCGACCAATGACCTCCCCATGACCCAGGAATAAGTCCGTTAGATAATGGATGGATGGATTACTTACCATGTCAGCCAGTGCAATGTAGAGGAACATGCCTCCAGCCAATGCAAAGATGATGTTGGGAGCGAAGTTGCTCCCCACCACGATGCCAATGGCCAGGCCGAGGTAGCATGACATGGCCGACAGCAGGTTGAAGAAAATCGCCTGAGGGATACTCATGCCTGAGTTCAGCAGTATCACAAAGTCACCTACAGGGGGAGAAAGAGACCACAGTCCATCGAGGAGAAACAAAACTCTGTGTTCCTGACAGCATTACTGCCCCCCATTGTTCCCCCCATGATAAAGCCAAATGCTTACATTCTTAAAAATAGCAAGTGATGATACCATATAGTGTACAGGACACAAAATGTACGAACTACTTATGCGCTATTGTGTTGATAACTAATTTGATCAAGCAAAAGCTCATTGTAAACACTGTAATCAGGGTTATAGCCAGAAAGTTCAATCAGATTTACCACTTCCTACATGGCTCCCTCACACAACAATCCTGAAACAGGAACTCCTCCCGCGTGTGGTGAACGTGGCAAGCTGTACACAATATTTCTCTTTAGAGAACCTATAAAGTGAGTTTCCACAGATTTAGACATCCTTCATCTCTAAGGCCCTCTCCTAAATGGACTGCATTTATATATCTATAAACTTTATATAGCTAGACTGCCATGCAATCAGCTCGTTGGGAGCAATTGGGGCTTAGGTGTCATGCTCAGGGATGCTTCCACACACCCAGGGCGGGGACCGAACGGACAACCCTCCGACTGCCAGATAAGCGCTCTTACCTCCTGAGCTAATGTGGCTGCTATGGAAACCCTGTAAAAGTGAGGCCAGCAGGACGGCGCAGTCCTTACCCAGCTCGTGAGGGAACTCCTCGCAGACGATGGCAATGGAGGTGCTGAAGCCGGTCAGCAGAGACACGGTGAAGGAGGCCCCGATGGCCAGGCCGTCGATGAAGTTGTGCACGGCGTCGCTCAGGGTGATCATCCACGCCACCGTCTTGATCTTGGAGACACGCTCCCCCCTGAGCCAGCGGCAGGTTCCCGTGGTGACGTGCATTTCCTGGCAGAGACACGAACATCTCAAAGTCTCACAGTAGACCGTGCTGTACATACTTCACATGACAACTTAAAAAATACTGGACTGTATGTGCCCGGCTATTGTTTCACACAATAAATACTGTAAGCTACACAATTAAAACTAGACCAACAAAACGAAATACTGACCCATGAAAGTTTTTTTGTACAGTTGTATTATACAGCTCCAATGTTATTCTTTCAGACAGCCTTCAGACTTGCGGTTTGCAGTGAATGTCTGTTTGTGTGTTCTGAGAAGAGCTGAATGTTGTGGTTGGATGAATACAGCTGAATGCAGCTGGCTCACCCTGTACATGACCCTGCCTGGTGTAATGACCCAGTCTTCTATTAAAAACCATCAACATATTGTGTTGGCAAAAGGAAATTATAGACTATCAACTGCATACTTGGTTGTTATGACAGCCACCCAAAGCTTTGAGCTGATTGAATTGTATAGCTGTCACCTGCTGGTGTTCATTCAGATTATCTGCCCACTCTGGACCTTTCTCAAGGTGTCAAGCACACTAAATGAGACCTCTTAAATCAGAGTCACAGGGGAGAGAGGTGCGAAGGGCACCATGTCTGTTGAGGACAGGCATAAATACATCAGCTCAACTTATGTACAGACCACAGTCTGTTTCCTACTACACAGACAACACCATTTGAAATAACCCTCCTCACTTATTAGGCATAGGAATGCGGTTCTTTTTTATCCATGTTTTGAGCTCAAACCGGAGGAAACGCACAGCGGTGGTACAGGTCATGTGACACAGGTTCACTGACCCCCCTTCCCTCCCCAGCTGTTACCCTCTGCTGCTGCGGAAACTGATATGAAGACTGTTGTCAGAAAGTCTCTATTTTGAGGAAAGTGCTCAAAGGCGCCAAGTGCAACTCACAAGCATCTGCACCGTCATGAAAACGGAAAATGTTTCTCAGATGGTTTCACTTGCCCTTCCGTGATTCCAAGAGTGTTTAATTTCAAGGTCAGCTTCAACCCGCCCACACCCCTGTTACCCATTAATGTTACTTTCTCTATCTCATTTTAGCGATACCAGCAAATCCCTTTCTGCCCACGAGATGTCCATACCAGGGTAGCATTGCTGTCAGAAAACAGTTGAGTTTTTCTTTAGGGTATATAGTAGATCTCTCTTGACTACAAACAAAGGCCAACAAAAGTCTCTATAAAAGACAGTATTACCATATGCCAGTGTGTCAGCAATAAGTAGTTAATTCTGATTGGTACTAACTTCCAACAATGATAATTATGTGTGGTGTAATTTAGACATGCACTTATACTCAACTCAAAATGAAGAACAAGTTTTGAGAACAGCTCAAAACTGCTCAGTGTAAGCTTTTTATCTTAGGATGTTATACCGTTGAAATGAATTTCTCCATGCGAAACTAAACTTTAGGTAAGGCAAACTAGGGCATACATGTTAATCTGCAAACCAATGTGATCCACGTCATCCTACACTTTGGGTATGGTAAACTATGTTTACCTTACCCAATTTTGTCAACATTTTTGTCAACAAACAAATGTGATGCACATCACGCTTCAGAAACTAAGAGCAGACCCACGTGGAGATTTCCTGTTGCATCTTCACTTGTGGGTGAAAGGGCCTGGCTGATACCTGCTCTGCTAGTTCAGAGGTCATGCTGGCCTTGTCACTGTTGACATTGCTGAAGCTGGTGACGGCGATGACTTCGACTTTGCCCGCCACATCCCCGTTCTGGAGCTGATCTGGGGGACTGAAGTGACTGTGCGCAGGCTGAAAACATGGGAGGGAAACGAGAGAGAGGCTAAGAAGAACACATCATACCAACACAATCAATGCGTGTTGCAACAATGCCAATGCGTCTTTACTAATACTCTTCACTTACTGCCTTGCTCTGCTAGAGAGTGTTTCTGTATGTGAACTCACGTCTGTCTGTATATGGCTCTCTATGTAGTGGTTGCTTTAGAGTGTTCTGTACATGAACTCACGTCTGTCTGTATATGGCTCTCTATGTAGTGGTTGCTTTAGAGTGTTCTGTACATGAACTCACGTCTGTCTGTATATGGCTCTCTATGTAGTGGTTGCTTTAGAGTGTACTGTATGTGAACTCACGTCTGTCTGTATATGGCTCTCTATGTAGTTGTTGCTTTAGAGTGTTTCTGTATGTGAACTCACGTCTGTCTGTATATGGCTCTCTATGTAGTGGTTGCTTTAGAGTGTACTGTATGTGAACTCACGTCTGTCTGTATATGGCTCTCTATGTAGTTGTTGCTTTAGAGTGTTTCTGTATGTGAACTCACGTCTGTCTGTATATGGCTCTCTATGTAGTGGTTGCTTTAGAGTGTTTCTGTATGTGAACTCACGTCTGTCTGTATATGGCTCTCTATGTAGTGGTTGCTTTAGAGTGTTCTGTGTGTGAACTCACATCTGTCTGTATATGGCTCTCTATGTAGTGGTTGCTTTAGAGTGTACTGTATGTGAACTCACGTCTGTCTGTATACGGCTCTCTATGTAGTGGTTGCTTTAGAGTGTACTGTATGTGAACTCACGTCTGTCTGTATATGGCTCTCTATGTAGTGGTTGCTTTAGAGTGTACTGTATGTGAACTCACGTCTGTCTGTATATGGCTCTCTATGCAGTGGTTGCTTTAGAGTTGCCTGGTTAAGGCAAAACTCCACAACATCAAATGGAAAAAAAAACATGGAACATCCTTAAATATTATTTGCAGTTGAGCAAAGAGGCCAAGTTAGCTGAATTTCATGAATAAATTACAAAGACAAAATACACTAAGCGCTATACTAATTAATAGTATTTTCCAAAACTTCTATTCATAATGTAACAAATCAGAATGTGTTATTTTGCTATGATGAAGTCAGGGCACGGTGCCTTGCTTCATTTCCTGGTTCAATCCTAGTTCAGTCAGTCCACTAACTTAAATATTCCACATAACAGCAGGTGTTTTTATTGAATTATTATATCTCTATTTTTCCATAAAATCCATGGGGACAACAAAGAAACAAACCTCAGTGTGGATTTTTAGTGCCATCTGCAGTATTCTTTCTATGAAGAAAAGCAAATAGAATCCTCCAAATATTCCGACGGCTTTCGCGGTGTAGTTGTCAGATTTTGGATCAAACCCCAAGGCCTGCTCATTTGAGAAAAAGAAAAACAAAGAAAAACATGTGTAAGTCTGTAATACTGTAATAACTGAATAATTTTTACTTGATGTCAAGATGACAATTGATGTATGATTTTATATATAAACTACGTGACCTATATGGTAATGCTCAGCCTAAGCATGATATTAAAAGTCGGTGTCCTTGCACATATTATGACACAAAATGTTTGTGAAATGAAATGACTGTGTCCCTGTACACATTATGACACTGAATTACTGTTCTAATACAGAATTACATATGATATCAGATTAATGTGTCCTGGAACAATCGGGAGTTCTACCATCCTGTAGGTTTTCACTCTAACTCTAACAATGTGCACCTCATTCAACAGCTAGAGAGCTTGTTGAGCTGTTAATTAGTAGTATTTTATTGATTTACCAGAGACAGAGCACATTAATACACATTTTCAGTTTCCACATCAATGTAAATGTGCCAGGGTTAACTAATGAGCTCATTTTCATCCGTAGTCCCTAACCTGCATGTCTTTGGACTGTGGGACGAAACTGGAGTACCCAGAGGAAACCCACACAAACACGGGGAAAACATGCAAACTCCACATAGAAAGACCGAGGTAGGGCTCAAACCCATGACCTTCTTGTTGTGAGGAAGATAGTTATATATGGTCATATATTGGTCCTCTCACCTCTGGGATGAGCTGCAGCACAGCATTGGAGAAGAGGGTGCCGATGGCCAGGCCAATGAAATAGGTCAGCACCTTGGGGAAGTAGGGCTTCTTGGTGAAGGGGATGAGTGCCAGACCAAGTAGTGCAGCCAGATTAATAATGGTGACCGCCAAGACCCCAAATCCCCAGACATCTGGGGAAGGGGGAGACAGAGGTGGCCCTTTACAGCTACCCTGGGGAACATTCCTCACCCACAACCTACTGTATTAACCCTGGAAGACACTGTTGTCAGTCATCATGCCAACAGCCCACACCACTGATAAGATATGCCATAGGAACTACGGCTGGCGGACCTGGTGTCTGCTTAGAGTTTGCGTAAATTATATAGTCCCAGTTCGTTTAAGGCAAAGCCCTTCAAGTCTGCAGTCCGATGAATTATTAACATCAATCAGTCCAATGTCCAGAACTACTATAATAGGCCTTTGAATGGAACATAGCCTGGCATACAAGTGAATATCCACATAAGGATCCAGTCTGTCACATGTACCTTGATGTGGTTAAAAGCTGAGACAAAAGACCATGCTTCGCCCTTGGTAAAATATAAACACTACAGTACTGTAGTAAGCACAGGGGATTGTTGGACAACTACGAACTGAAACTAGGAGGCCACTGAAAAACTGATCATGCCAAGACAGACACCCAAAACCTGAAGGACATCCTCCTACCCCTGATTCTTCCAATTAGAGTAAAGCTCAGCTCTTCCCACTGCACAAAAGTGACCAATCTCTGCTGCTAAGAGGCGTATGTGCATTTCCATGGAAACATCAGTGCTGCCAAGCTGCATACCAGTCACTCTTCTTCCCCCAGCCCAGATGGTAATCACATTCCACAGGGCAAACTCTAATGGAGGATTGTCCCCCAGCAGGCGTTTCACTGAGTACGGCTAGTGTACGAAACCAGGCTCCAGCAGCCCATGCAACAAGCTTAGATAACGCTGACATACACTTTGCCCCTGTATCAGAGTACGATCAAGTTTATTGCACAAAAGCACTGCTTTCTTCCACTTCAAAACTAAATTATGGCAAGAAGAATGAAAGAATGCAATTGATATTTGGTTCAAGGATGTTGAAGGCGAGGGCAAGTAGACAGTAGAATACAGTGTTTGTCAAACTCATACAGAGTTTATATGACAGAGTAAAAAGTACTCTTATCAGAGTTGTTTTACACAAAGGCACTGGTAGGTCAGTGGCTCACAATAAGATTCCACCCTGGGTGTGTCGAAGTGTCCCTGAGCAAGACACCTAACCCCTAAATGCTCCTGACGAGCTGGTTGGTACCTTGCATGGCAGTTGATCGCCGTTGGTGTGTGAGTGCATGTATGAATGAGTGAATGAGAAGCATCAATTGTACAGCGCTTTGGATAAAGGCACTATTTAAATGCTTACCATTTACCACACTAGACAGATAGATTTTTTTTACAAGCAGAAATCATGAGTAGAAGTTGAGATAGTGTAGGGGGGTGGAATTATTGCTAATGGTAGATGATGATAGGTACATGCCAAGAAATTATTGGTCACCGTTTCTGCTTTTCAATTTCCTCACTTAATCTGATATGGTTAATCTGATATACTTATTATCAAATAATGGCCCATGATGCAACTCTAATGCACAGGCACAGTGACAATGTTCTGTTAATTATCTGGCACAGACACAACTGACTAAAGTTTAAGCTCTATACAGAAACAGAATGGCTACTAATAAATAGGTCATTAGCAGTAAAATCATTACATAATAAAACTACCAAGATACATAGGTGCAATAAAATGTACGTAAGTTCTCATAGCATCAGCTATTTAAGCACTCCACATATTAACTCAGTGAGCACTTTATTATGTATTTATTACTTTTTTTTTTGACTTATTGGTCTTCTGCTGCTGTAGCCAATCCGCTTAGAGGTTGTGTGTTCAGAGATGCTCTTCTACATACCACTGTTGTAATGTGTAGTTACTTGCATTACTGTCAGGAAGGAAACATCTGCCAACTTATGGAGAAATGAGTCCAAACTAATTGGGAGGAACTTCATCATGCAGCAAGACAATGACCCAAAGCACACTGCCAACACAACAAAGGACTTCATTAGGTGTAAATACCCAGTAGCAAGACCAAGGTGTAGCTTTCCGTTCAAAGTCTTTATTGTAAAAATGGCAGGTCAGACAGGGGGGGTTCGATAGCCAGCAAACGGGAATAGCAGGGAATAGGCAGTATGTTATACAGTGTCCAGCCAAAGGGTCAATACACCAGCAAACAGATATATCAAGGGTAATCCAAAGCGAAGTCGTAGTCACAGGCGACGGTTCGGTAAAGAGCGGGCAGAGCAGACAAGAACAGAATCCAAAGACAGAAGTTGAAAAACAAAAACAGGTCGATAAACAGCAGTTCAAAACTAGACAGACGGGAAAAGCTAAATGCAGAAGTCGAAAACAAAAAATAGATCGTAACAGGTATCAATCAGAATATAATGCTGGACAGTATGGTCAGGACACATACCAATCTGGCGACGAACTAGACAAACAAAAGGGTTTTTATAACACAGGTAACAAGAGGGAAATGGCAATCAGGTGTGGGAAACAATCAGGAAGTGAAACAATGGTGAAACTAATGAATGGCGTGAAATTAACTGACAGACAGACTACACAGGCACAGTGGGCACAGAGGGTAACAAAGCCCGGAAACGCTAGGCACTTAGACAAAAACTAGAGAACGAAAAACACCAAACCTGAAAATAATTCTACTCTTGTCGCGTGTTCATCTTTTTATCTCAACCCCAAATCTATTCAGTGTATTGCAAAAACATAGGAATTGGCCTTGCTGTTCCAATACATTTTGAGGGGACTATATATATGATACACAAAATGTTAGTGTGGTGATCAATGAATTCCCATTGGAACTAGGAAGTTGGTACTAAATATCTTTCAGCCCAAAGGGATACTGCTCAATTAATTTCAATCTTTTAAAAGTAAGAATTCTACTTGAGATTTGAACACGAATCCTTCGGGTTCCAAGTCCAACTGCCGAAATGCAGTTAATCATGGCCTGTCAGTCACTATCAGGCCATGATTAGGCTGGAGCAGTTTCAATCTAAAGGATTTAGAAACCATCCCCTCTGTGGCAACACTAGTGGTAACACTTGCTTCTTCTCAAAATAGACTTACTGTACACTATGCACAGACACCAGAAAGGTACCATAGACACCACTCAATTGACTTTCACCATTGATGGTACTACAGTGCCTGCCCACTCCTGCAGATTCTTTCTCAATAACATCAGGAAGATCCGACCATACCTGACCACGTACTCCACACAGCTACTCGTCCAGGCTAAGGTAATCTCCAGACTACATTACATTACATTACGTGGCATTTAGCAGACGCTCTTATCCAGAGCGACGTACAACTAAGTGCAAATCAAACACAAGAACAAGTGCAAAAGTTGACCTGAGAGGACAGTACTGTTCCGAGTCCTAGTGTGAACATACAGAAATTCAGAACCCTTGAAGAGTACAATCAACAAGACTAGATTATTGCAACTCCCTACTTGCAAGTCTGATAGCCCTTTCCACTTGTGTTTTTGCCATCCCAGAATAAAAATGAAAAAGAAAACAACAACATCAAAACAAAACATGTCTAGAAAAGTCTGTTTTCAGATATCAATTTATTTACTTCATGGTCATTGGTAAAGGCTGTGGTTTATTATTTCATGGTGGATAAACATATAATATCAGGAGGAGTAACAAATCAATAAAATTCCAAAACTTCAAAATCTGTCACTTCAAAATACCTCTATGGATTTATCAGAACATGTTGTAAAACTGATTTTCTGTCATTATTTAATCATTGAAGGCATACAGAAAAAGTGTTAAATCAATACAGAATACATATGGACCCTATTGTGAAAGTTGACTTAACACTGGACATTTTACTGTGGCACCTTGTTGATATTCTATTACAATACAGTAAAAAAGTTCAGAGCTATTTTAACTCTTACAGAGTTTATATAAGTTCAAGAGGAATCACGTATACGCCATCAGATCATTTCACCGAGCTGAAAGACCACAAAAGAACACATTGTGCATCCATGCAGAAATCACAGCAGAGTCCTTGGCAATGCGTGTTTAAGTTTGGAAAAGATTCCAACTACTGTTTGTTTTACTGTTTTATTTCTGTTCCATATATACACTCAGTGATCACTTTATTAGGTATTCATTAGACTTATTAAGTCTTCTGCTGCTGTAGCCTATCCACTTAGAGGTTTGATGCATTGTGTGTTCAGAGATGTTCTTCTGCATACTACTGATGTTATGTGTAATTATTTGCATTACTGTCACCTTCCAGTCACCTCTCTCATTAACAATGCGTTTCTACCCGCAGAACTCCTGTTCACTGGATGTTTTTTTGTTTTTCGCACCATTCTCTGCAAACTCTAGAGACTGTTGTGCGTGAAAATCCCAGGAGATCAGCAGTTTCTGAGATACTCAAACCACCATGTCTGACACCAACAATCATTCCATGGTCAAAGTCACTTAGATCACATTTCTTCCCCATTCTGGTCTGAAAAACAGCTGAACCTCTGCATGCTTGTATGCATATAGTTGCTGCCACATGATTGGCCGATTAAATATTTGCATTAAAAAGCTGGCGTAGAGGTCTACCTAATAAAGCGCTCACTGAGTGTAACTATTCAACTGGAGTTATATTTGAATATATAAATACATTTCATTTTTGGATATAATGAAGCAAGGCCTCACCGTGGGCATGCAGGGGTTCCTCTGTGACGGGCGCATTGATGGGACAGGGGGGCAGAACAGCCTGGTTCAGAAGGGCAGGGCAAATTCTCTCCAAATGACCTGCACTCAGCTCGCTGAGGTTGCTAAAGCCATACTCAGATAAAATGTCATTCGCTGACAGGCACTGCGGTGAGGGACAGAGCACAAATACATTTTTTTTAAAAACTTTTTTTATTCATTGAGAAACTTTTATACAAGGAGCAGCTTATTAGCTTAACGTGCTTGAAAGTGGAAACAAAAGGTAATACTTTGCCCTTGGTAAAATACAAACAAAATTTGATATGCAGATTAAAATAATAAAAACAGAAAATAAGGACAAAATAAACAAAAACAGAAATAAGATGAGACTTAAAATCATCAATGGAATGGATGAAGCTGTGCTAATCTCAGCTATACGATTGGCTGGTGATAAAATAGCAGGGTGGAAATGTATTCAGGTTCAGATCGCTTAAATGCCCAAGACACAAGTCAAGGGACAGTAAATTGCTAAGCATTGAATCAACTATTTCTGAGTACGCACAGTCCCAGTTGGACTCATATGTACTCATAAACTGAATTAACACTGGACTAACCCCCTGCAGGCGATATGAATGGTGCACGTGCATCAACGTGCATGTCTTACTCTCTCAGTGGTTGTTCTGATGCTGTAGCAGATGAGATAACACAGCAGTGACCTTATGGGGAATTCTGTGTGCCCTGTACTCACAAATACTTACACTTTTATACGACCTACACAAGATAAAAAAGTCACTTAATCTGGCAAAGGATTCAATTAACCCAATGTAAATTAACAACAAACAAACGGATTGCAAATTTGAATGCAATTCTCTGTTGACGCTGTAGTCAAGTGCATGGTAAACCAGACAGTGGAAAGCTTAGCATGTGGATGCAGTTTATGCTGAATTAAAAACCTCAGCCAGTGTATATTGCAGTGATTGATTGTATTAAAGGTTTGTGCAAACCTACTAGTTTCAATGGCCTGGTATAGACAGTGTTACCCAACCCCTCTCCAAAAAGTTGATAAAATGCACAGCAAATTGTCAGTGTAGAATAAACTCTAATGGAGTACTTTTGACCCTAATAGAGCTGATTAAATAATACAAGAGTTAACAGTAACAGTAATTATGGAGTGTGCTCAAGTTTTTTACACAGCATTTCAATCAATGCATGGTACAAGTATAAACACTGCACACTCAGGTTTATAAGAAATAATGGATCAAATACGGATAAAGTTACCCAGAACATGTATTTCATGACATACAAGTCAACATGTCAAAATACAATCCAATAAAATTAGGTATGTTAATTATTTAGTTTCATTTTCATCAGTTTCATTATTTAGTTCATTATTATTATTGAATTGAATGAGATTGGCTTACTTCAAAACCAGCATATTATTCAATCTCTTTTTATCTCTGATTTTGAATGCCGATAGGGATTAGCCATTGATCAGTAATACTATCATCGTCATGAAGAGTGCACTTAACACGTGCCAAACATGTCAATTTAAAATTTTAATTCTGTAGCCTATTTGTAACTGTGATTACCAAACAGTATTTCGTCTGATGAATGATTGTAGGCATTTCATATAGTACTTGTAACTAACCAAACATAGAAGCGTACCTTTGACTGTATCGATAAGTTTCCTCCTTCCAATATTTGGTCTGGGTTTCTGGTTTCCAGTAATTGTAGCATTTTCTCGAGGTTTTCAGTTGATAAAGTGTCCCTTTCACCATAGAAAATAAAAATGTCCTCTAAAAACGTCGATACTTGCACAGAGACAACGGGTGCTAGAATACATGTTGCTGCAACCAATATTGTCATGATGTTCACCACGCGAGGTCTGGCTGTACTCATCGTGCTTTGCGAAAGTTGACGTGGTCGGTCTTTATCAGAAAATTATAGCCAACTTCAGCGTTGATACTGTAGACGTGCACTACACAAATATCTGATTATTGAGCAATGCCCGGTTTAATTTAACTCACAGAGGCGAGATTCCCTTTGAAGAAGTCGACTATTTCACCGTTAACCGCGATTTAATTCTTTAGCAAGGTACAAGATTATGCCAACGTGCAAGCGCTTTTATCCTTTCACTGCCACAATAAATAAGTAATTACGCCTACCACACGTGCATATCCTATGTTGGCTTGTTTAAATCTCTGCACAAATGCAAACATTAACAGGGCAAGAGATTATTTCAGCACTCTCGCAGTACAAAGATCAATTCACTCCCGAACAGAGTAAACGTATCGGGCTTGCTTCGCCCTGGCTCGTGCGGTTCAGGGCGAAGTCATTCAATTTCAATGGTCCTTTGTGTGTGTCTGTGTGCGTGTGTGCGTGTGAGCGTGCGTGCCCGTGTGTGTGTTTCCCCAATGTCAGCCTGCACCCTAAAAACTTGATACCCTTTGTATTCAATGTTACATCTTAAAACATTTTATAATACGGAGTTAAAGCTTTGAAATCATGGAACATATACATTCTAATTGAGTAGAGGAGAGGCATACTGTCACATTTTTCACTCTTCACATCACAATGGAATAAATAATGTCATACCAAATGAAATAATGAAGCCCCGTTAGCCAGAACAATTTATCTAAAGTAAGTCCAAATCCTGCAATTACGCACGTCTGTATATTAATTATGCTATGCGAACCCAGCGATATTGGCGGCACGGATGGTGCAGTGGGTAGCACTGCCGCCTCACAGCAAGGAGGTCCTGGGTTCGAATCCCCGTCGGCCGGGGCCTCTCTGTGCGGAGTTTGCATGTTTCCTTCGGGTACTCCGGTTTCCTCCCACAGTCCAAAGACATGCAGGTTAGGCTGATTGGAAAGTCTAAATTGCCCATAGGAATGAGTGTGTGAGTGAATGGTGTGTGTGCCCTGTGATGGACTGGTGACCCGACCAGGGTGTATTCCTGCCTTTCGCCCAATGTATGCTGGGATAGGCTCCAGCCCCCCTGGGACCCTGTTCAGGATAAGCGGGTTCAGATAATGGATGGATATTCCTAAACTGTCAATTACCTGAAAAGGACACATACTTTATTGAAAAGCGTAGAAAACCCCCTGCAAGAAACGTAACATGTTTTACATTAGTTTGGTACGGAAACAATCTAGCAATGCATTTACGCAGCAATAAGTAGTTAAAGACAAAATTCTCTCTTAGGTATAGTCCCGGCAAAAATATAGTTCTAGGAAAACGGATTAGGAAATCAACGATTGCCAGAACAGTCGTGCTTGGTTCCATAAATATGTCAAGGGCGATTCTAAAGGGGTGGACGGGGTGCCACCCCTAATATCTGATGGGCCACCCCGCACATAGCCAGTCTGCTTTTACCAAGATACCGTTTTTAACAAGAAAAATATGTGTGTGTCTTTAATAGGAAAGCTAAGAAAAAATAGTTTATTCATGCAAGACAATTTATCATATTATTGTTGGTACCTGGCTGTATGACCTATTTTGTGTACCCCAAACTACCCCTTATTGGATTATTCTTCTGCTCTATTTGGATCACTTGTTACTGGACTTTGCTTTGTGTATTGGATTTAGTTTCTTGGATCTCAGTCTGTACATTTGCCTGTTCTGTCTGCATTTCTGTGTTTGGACTTTCGCCTGTGACAATGACCAAGATTTGGATTACCCTTGTCATACCCTTTTGCCCCATATTGCTATTGGCCGCCACCACAAACTGTGTTCTCTGCCATACCAGTCTGCCAGTGTTTGACCATTGCCTGTCTGACCTGTCAGTTCTTGAATAGAGATGCTTATTCAGTTAATTTCTGGGTTGCCATTGGTTCTTCTGTCCTGACACCTATCCACTTTGCCCCCTTGCAGTTGAGTGGTCGACGTCTCACAAATATGAGAGCATGGTTAGCACACATTACAATCTGGCAAAGAACTGAGGGAAAACAAATATGAGGGTGGTTAAATACACAAAGTGATTGGACAGAAAGGACAAACAGGTGAGTGAAGGAAACAGGTAAGGAGACACAGGTGAACTGAATGACAGAATGAATGAAGACTACGGAAAGTGAGATGGGACAAAATGCGCTAGAACCACAAAGGAAAACGAAAACATTAACAGGGGAATGCAAAGCATGGCAATAGGGTTAATTTCATTTCATGAAATAAACATAATTTTAGACAAAATAACTTATATATAACTCATGTAATCACTTCAGTGATATTCAATCATTTTATTGAGACAGTGTTATTTTTAAAATTTTCATTATTATTGTAATTAAAGTTTTTTTTTTTGCAGTGTGTAGTGGATTCTAGTTAGTATGTGCAAGACCATTGTACAAAAGCAAAATTCATAAATAAAGAAATAAAACATATTTTGGTAATACATAGTCTGATGAATATGGGTATTTATATGGAACATAGCTGTCCATTTCAGTTAATTGAGTCATTGTGATTTCACCTCTGAAAATGAACCTATGCCAATGCATTCATTATACTTTGTTATATTTCATTATCCAAACCATAGTATGTAAAAAGTTGGGACTGATCCAGTGGCAGTGCTTTGGGAATTGAAACTGAAAGTACAAGCACTTTATTAGGTATTTATGTGTTGTCTGTTCAGATATGCTCTTCTGCGTACCACTGTTGTAATGTGTGATTATTTGTATTACTGTCACCTTCCTGTCAGCTTTGACCAGTCTGGCCATTCTCCACGGACCTCTCTCACTGACAAAGCATTTCTACCCACAAAACTGCTGCTCAGTGGATGTTTTTCTGTTTTTTGCACCATTTTCTGCAAACTCCAGAGAATGTTGTTTGTGAAAATCCTAGGAGATCAGCAGTTCCTGAAATACTCAAACCACCCTGTCTGGCATCAACAATCATTTCACAGTCAAAGTCAGGTACTCCTTGCCTGTATCTGCATGATTGTATACGTTGCACTGCTGCCACACAATTGGCTGATTAGGTAATCACATGAATAAGTAGGTCTATAGGTGTTCCTAATAAGGTGCTCAGTGAGTGTATATCCATTCCATAAAAAAAGGAATTCAGTTACCAATCCAAGACAGCCTCCTAGTGGTTACCACTCATACTTCATGTGAAAACTTCCCAAAACCCAATAAACCGAACCAAAGTTAATTTGTGGTAGAAGTCTGAAATACAGGCAATGCATTATTGCATTTCTGTCCAGAAGTCAATAATGGTCATTGTTATACAACATCTATGACAATTAATTTTGTTCAGCATTAATATTACAATTAACATATGAAATGCCTTTAAAGCTCCAGAATAGTTGGTCCTCTCCGTATATCACATTAATTTCAATTACTAAGCAGAAAGTCTTATAAAGTGTGACATAGAGAATTACATATCACTTAATAGCGCTTATATGATCTGCTGTGAACCCAGTACCAGGTATGTTTCTAGTTCTTTAAGGGAAAAAAACACAAAAAGTACAACAGTACTCTATTACCGTGCTAGTAAGTATCAGTGTATGAGTTTTTCTTTAACATTTTTAGACACTTTTTTCCTGAATATAGCATCCCATACAGGGCCACTCTGGACTGATGCATGCACCATTGGGTACAATGGCAATGTGCTCTACCTAGAACATTAGTAGATTGTTATTACGTAATTTTAGTATATCATAACCCATCTAGCAATTCAGTGTTTCAGTCAAACAAAGAAATGTAATTGCAATAAATTAAATACGGTTAGTATGTGGTAGCCATATTGCCATGTATACAGAATATTTTAATAGAATTGTAGATACCCAACTGCGGTTCATCAGTAGCATCTTTTTGTAAGTCATAAATATATTGACCTTGAAGCTGTAACAGTGTGTATAAAATCTCATACGTCCTAGTGTGTTTAATAGGTGTTTTATAATATGAATATTGCATGCACCGGAGGCATTCGCAGCTTTGAGGCAACATTTTAAGACTGTATCCACCAGAGGGCAGCACGACAAAAGTCGATTTTCGGCTTTACGTCACTGGGAATTTCCAGCAAGGAAGTCAAGTTTTAACAAACACCGAGAAACAGAGGCTGTTATCCTCATAACTCGAGCCACAAGACTGTCTAACTTTCAACGAGTATTCATATGTGTATTCGCAGTTATATATAAAAGGTATATCTGTACTTTCCTATCAAACATACGCACGTTTTGATCTCGCCAAATGCAGAAGACTGACACGGCGGATTATAGCTAGCTAATTTATAGCTACCAAGTTAGCAAGGTAGCAATCATCAGTTTGAACGGAGTTGTCACCTACCAGACTAACCAACTACTGCACTAGCAACATAAACCTGGACGAAGTGTGACTCGAAAAGGTAGGCTTTCTCGTGTATCAGGAATATGAGCTTGTCATAAACGTAGCTATATCGTTAACTTAATTGATAGTTGGGTAGATGGCAGGATAAGCTATCCACTTTTCTTCAGTCTTGTTTTTGGGCTCTAGTTGTGGCTGAAGCTTTTGTATCCACTTCCTCATAAAGCAGTGCTACTAGATAATATTTCCAGCAGTTTCATAGTTGTTAGTTTAGCAAAGGTATTTTACTCCTGCGTATTTTTAATTTATGTTGAATCCAAGGACGCTGTTATAGTAAGTTAGTGATACATTAGTACAGACTGTGAAGTTAGCTAACACTAACAAAGTTAACTGTAGTACTGAACGGGGTTAATGCTAACCTGCTAGCTAATTAGCGGCTTGCCCTATGATGATCAGTTAGCTAGCGAAGCAACTAGATACGGCAAGCTAGCTATTTTTTGAGTTAACTAATTAGGTAATTTGCATTTCATAATATGGTAAATAATAATATGATCTGCTTTATCTTAGACTCTTAATAAGTAGTATATCCCTTGTAGTCACGTGATATGACAGTTTGAATGTTACATTAATTTATTCATATGATCGTTTATTCATGTGAGTGAAGCTGGCTACTGTTGTACTGAAGCACAAAGTGAGAATTTGTCTAGAATAACGGTCTTAAAATAGGATGCTTTCAGTGAGATAAAGGGTACCTGCCCAGGTTTCTGGGGAGAAGACAAAAAAAACAAAAACATTTGCTACTATTTGATCTATTGTTTTCTACTCACTACGGGCCACCATGTTTTCGGGGTGATGAAGGATTTGTACTTCACTTTGGATCCAGATGGCAATTGACAACCTCTGTCCACAGCATTTATTGGGTGTTTAAGAATTGTTTACGTATTGTCTAAGAATGTGTCAACACAAGCCAACTATGAAACTAAGGTGAAACACAGAAAACAGGTTTCTTGTTGATTGGGAAAGAGGCTAAAATATAACTTATGCTTTAAAATATTTGATAACAACTTATGTATACTACTATACCTACTCAAGGAAAAAGTATGGAAAACAGGTTGCTCTCATGAGTGATTAACAGCTAGACATGCTTCTTTTGCTCATTTATGGATCTACATCAATGAGAAAAAGAAGCATTGGGGGGGTGGGGGGTGTGTTCCCTTCAATCTCCTTCAATCTCCTCTTCAGGAGGTGAAATGTATGCTCATGCATGCATGACTTGGCCAGTCAGAAACCTTCCCCTTTGTCTCACTTATGAAGTCCTGTCTGTTGGCAGTGTGTTTTGGGTCATTGTCTTGCCTTGGCCTTTCCAACACGTTGGTAGAAGTTAGGCTAATTTCTGTGCATCTTTGCAAATTGTAATCTCGTCTTCCAATTTTTTCCACTGAAGAGTGGTTTGCATCTTGTAGTATAGCTTCTATATTGCTGCTCTCTAAGTCTTCTTTGAACGGTTGATTGAGGTACCTTCGTCCATGCCATGTGTAGATTCTTTGTGATGTCACTGACCAATATTTTGGGGGGTTTCTTCACAGCTATCACAATGTTTCTGTCATCAACTGCTGTTGTTTTCCTTGGTTGACCTGTTTGATGTCTGTTGCTCAGCACGCCAGGGGTTTCTTTCTTTTTCTGGACATTCCCAGTTGTTGTACATGTCGTCCCCATTGCTTGTGCAATGGATATGATTGATTTCCCTCATTTCTAAGCTTCAAAATGGCTTTTTCTTCTCTGGTCTTCATGTTGGTTCATCTTTTCTCACACAAATGCAGTCTTCACAGGAAACCCCAATGCTAAAACCAAGAGGAGACATTCAGAGCTATTCATTGTTTAACCAATCAATCTAACAGGACACAGCTGGGCAACAAGTAACACCCGTCAGTCACATGTTCCAATACTTTTGCTCACCTAAATATTGGGTGGTTTGATAAAATAGATGACATGTTCTAAGTTGTTTAACAAATCTAGATAAAAATAAAATCTGAAATTCGTGTCATTTCACGTACATATTTTGACCTCTCACTCTATTCCTGGTGGGCAGCAGTGTCTGCAGGTATTTGTAGTTTCCTTTCAATCAGTAGCCAATTAAGGCCTTGAGAACACAGTGTATGGGCTCCATAGCAAATTGATGACTTAAACTACCTGATCACTTGTACAGCAGCACCTAAGCAGCAACACCTAAGCAGCAGACACCATGGTCCTCCTGGACTGATTTTTGTTAAGATGCTGCAGGGCTTGTGGATGTGTTTCTTTGAAAGCCAACAGAAAGTTGTCCTCCACCATCAGTTGAAGTTGAAGGTGATTTCAGTGAAACCTCTTTTTGTTTTGCAGACGCCATGGCAGAGGAGGACCCCTACCTCCAAAGTCCTGTAAGTACCGTTCCAGCTATTCCTGTTATTATGGTTCTTTTTCTTCTTCTTCATCTGTGTTACATAAGGGCTCTAATCACTTCTTGCCACTGTAATTTAAATGAAAAGGAATTAATACAATTGACATGATGGTGTTGTTTGGCCTGACAGTATTGTGGAGCAATGTTAACCCTGTGAAGAGTATTGGTTTTGTGGAATGTTTTTCTTTCTTTTCAAATTTCTAAGCAACTGTTCTAGAAGTCAATTGATTTCAATTCCCAGTAGTAGTGGTAACTTTAGCATTAATGTTCACTTAAGCACATTCTAATCGCATATTTGTGATCTTACACCTTAAAGGGTTAAGTCCTGGCCTTTAATAACAGTGGTACTGTCCACTGTACTCACACAGGCAGATTGATCATTGAAATTCAGATTCACAGAGCATTTCAGGCAGACCAACGTAAACACATAGCCTATAAGATTCTCTGTTAGCCAATATCACCCTCTGGGGTGGATATAACCACAGTGGAGAGATTGGATTCTCATTAGGGGCTGTGTATTGCGTTATCTTTAGCTCATTAGCAGCAGTTGCAGTTGGCCTTGTTGGAGCTCAATAATGTTTGCTAACTTTGCTCACTGATTGGTGAATACTGGCTCTGTGGTAGTTTCCTGGCTCCTGAGAGATGTGAAAAGAGCAGAGCGGTCGAGGTTTGAGCACACAGGAAGCCCTTCTTGGAAAGTACAAGGCACTTTGGTTGCTACAGTTACCCCTGACTTTGAATGAAGCCTTTTACTTTTGGGTACCTTTGTCAAAAAAAGTGCTTTCTTTTTTGACAATTGCAGTCTTCGTCTGACCTGCTAAAAGACTTAAAACAAAATTAAGACAAAATTAAAACTTATGTTTCTTCATAATGATGAAATGTCAGATCAGAATCTTAATGTCAGAACCTTTTGTGTGTGGCTCACCTGGGGAATGGGCGTGGATAGTTTCTCATCTTTTCAAAGACCCGCTCTAAATCTGCACCCATGAAGTAGTACGAGGGTCATTCCCAGCCATGGAACTTACTGTTACTGGTGCCTCGGCATAAACAGCGGACCCAGACCAAGAAACTACAGTATTGGTGTCAGCTGCTTTTTGCAAGAACCTCACAGGTTGAATTTTAATTTCGACCAAATTCTTACTTGCAACTGTCACCCCTTTTTTTGACAGTTATATGAGTTCAGTTTCTTCTTTTGTTTTAGTTTGTTTTGAGAAAAGCGCTTGCAATCAGACTCTTCATGTAGTATTGACCATTTAGCTGGTTTAAGATCACCATGCTAAATGCCATAATTAAATGTGTCAGTGTTTTTTTGTTTGAGGATAGAAGGAAGCTGGTTTGGATTGTTCATTGCTTTCTGGGTGGAACCACATCAGTGTGAAATGAATGAGGAGGTTTTAGGGGATTTCCCTGTCTGTGTTTGGAGTTCTTTCCTTTCTCTAGGACACTAAAATGAATTGTAAGGCAAGACGGATACAGAAATGAAAACCTTGTACTTTGGAAATAAATTTGGTTGATGGCAATAGATAATCACATAGCTGTGTTATTATTCAGTTTGAAAACCAGGAAAGGGCTTCAGATTTCCTACATTCCAGAGTTAAAGTGAAATATCAGCAAAAATTAATTAAATAAATGTAAGCATGCCACCTTGAAATACTTCTCATCTGTTTTCTTTCATTGAAATAACAGATTCAGATCTTTAGCTCTGTTCTTGCTCAGTCAGCCATATGCAGTGACTGTGACTTCGATATTAATTGTAAAAGGCCCTAGGGTCTTGACCAAGGGTGGCCAAATTCTTGTACACTACTGTAATAATACATGTTTCAGTGGTAATTGTTCAAAATCGGTTTTTTATCAAACAGCATCGCGTAGAAAGTTTCCATGGCGGTTCGGCTAGAGCAGAATGAACAACCGCTGATCCACCTGCACTGCAACTGTGGTTCCAATACCATGCTTGCATTCTGTGGTGTGGTTACACCGGACCTGTTGTGGTTACAATTTGTTCACTCTATGCATAATGGAAGGATTTCAGGGGGTGGGGGGGGATATGCAACCTTACTAACACTTCTCTGTGGGTCCTCGTGTTTCTCTCTTTCTTCCCTTCAGTTTATAGATGTGGAACCATGGATGGGAATGGAAGTGCTGAATTACCCCCCTATGTCGCATGCCAACACGCTGAGGATAGGTAAGAGCAGTGCCTCCAGGCTGTGTGTGAGGTGGTAGCGTAATAACAAAGGGGTAGGCTGTCAAAAGGTTTTCCGAGAGCAGTGTTTGTAAACTATGGGTCTCGGGAGTGTATGAGGCAGGCCCCAAAATGAGTGTTGTCCACTCATGCTTGTATGGGTAGGTGATGGGACCCCAGATGATATTAAAAGGTATTTTTAATTTGGGTCCCGGTATTAAAACATTTAAGAACCAGTTTCCTAGAGGTTAGCTGACCGTCTTCAGCATGCGAGGGTTTTCACAGAGCAGAGTGAGTGACATTATGGATATATGGATTTGGACCGCTGTAGTACTGTGAGAATGAGGCTCCACAAAACAAAAATGTTTGATTACTGGATAATGGATTTGGATCAAGCGGTGTGGTTTTCTGTCGAGAGCCAAACCTTTCGATTAGTTCAAATGAGTGATTGGGAGCTCTGTAGGTCCACCTTAATGGGATTGGTGAAACCTTCTGTTTTCTGAGTATCCTGGCCAGAAATATGGTATGAGAATGTTTTTACAGGTGGGTTCCGACTCATGTATGCATGAGCTGTCAACATGCTACGTTTAGGACTTCGGGCACACATTTTCCTTCCTGTAAAATGAAATGGCCTATATTTGGTCAATCTGATGAGGTTGGTGAAATATTGTACTGCTCCTGAGGGATTTGCAGTGTTGAGCCACAGTTGAATCAGGAGTGTGATCTCATGCATAAAAATACGCAGGAGAAACTGCCGAGCCAAGGTTTTAAAAAGGCCGCTCTTTCACTCGCTCGCCTGAGGAATGTTGAGGCCGGCGGTGCAGATACAGGCCTGCCTTCTCCACTCGCCCACTCTCGCTTCTGCATTCTCCTGGCACATGTCCAACGGTGACGCCATAACAGCGGGGCTTCTTTCCGGGGGACGTGCCCCCCTGAAATTATATGAGAAATTGTGTCAGCTTTTCATTTGCTGTGAGTAAAGTTACATCACTTTACATTCTTTATAGTTTTGGCTTATTGTATTTTACAGTCTCACAGTGTCGGTTTGCTTATCACGCCAACCAATTGGCTACCTCAGACTTGTACATTAAGCCCATTGTCAAGACTCATTTCTGATTGGTGTGTGCTGCCTAAAGCCTTTAGAGAGTGTGTTCATGCTGATGCAGAAATGCGCTATGCTATTGAAAGTAGATGCATGTTCCTCAGAAAGTAACTCCCACTCTTCAAAGTGGCTCAGTTACACAGAAGTCTAACTACTGTGTAAAATAATATTTGAAAACATTACACATATACTTAAAACTTGTTTGAACAATATCAGTAAATTGGCTCAGCCCTTGTTATTCATTGGCTGAGGGAATCATCAGTTGTCCTATAATATTTGGTTGTATTTGTGCTTCCTCCAGCGAGACATTTGAATTCCTTCAGTGATATTTGTGTTGTACCTGAGGTTGTCTTGTTTCCTCTTTCCTGTTGAAAAGTTTGCTGCTTCCTGTTCACAAGCACACACTTCCTGTCGATGTAATGCAGTACATTGGGCATAATTGTGTAATGCCATTTTGTATTTTGTCTGCATTACTGCTATCATTGTGCTTATTGGGCTACCATGTTATTAACACTAGAATGAGTACCATGGCGTGTGTGTTGCCCTCCATTTTCATATAGAGGGATGTCGTTTAAATCTCACTGTGGATTGGTCAGTATCGTGCTAAATGGAGGTTCCTGAGGGAGTATTGTATACTTACTACACACACTGCGCTGTCAGAAGCTTCAGCTATTCACCCATACATTAGCTTCAAAGCTGTTGCGGGGACATTTATTGCTAGCTGTCAGAAGATTATATTTATATTTTCAAACATGTTCTTGATGGAGGACATAACGGGTCAATTGCAGTGTGCTTAGCTGGAGTTTAGACAACAGGTTTAAGCTTTTACACCACAGACTACATTACAACTGGACCAGCTAGTTCATATTTGGATAGCTGTTCCAGTTGTAATGCAGTTCTGTGGCATAGGGTTTTAAACTCCAAACTGTGGTTTGACCTCCAGCTATGCACACTGCAGTTTACCCATTACGTTCGCCAAAAAGAGCCTGTTTTAACACATGAATATAATCTATAAAAATTTTCCTGTTTCAATGGCTTAGTGCACGTGAACGCCTTGTTCTCGAGTGACACATTTTTTCTTGGTGTGCACTAGGTGTATAATGTGAAAAATTTTCTAGCTTTAGTTTGCCTGGCGAATTGTAATTATTCAGTATTGAATGTAGTCATTCAAATTATTCACTTTATTATTTTTATTGCAGCAGATGGGCCTTATCTTCAAATCATAGAACAGCCCAAACAGGTAAGCGTTTTAAAATACACCTTCTCCCATTCTGGCCTGGGGAAAGGCTTGCCACCAAAAGTCCATGTAGCTAAACATTCGCTCTCTTTCAGAGAGGGTTCCGTTTCCGCTATGGCTGTGAGGGGCCCTCCCATGGCGGCCTCCCAGGAGCCTCCAGTGAGAAGAACAGGAAGTCCTATCCGCAGGTGAAGGTGAGTCCACCAATCAGAGCACGGCGCCTGCAGAAAGAAAACCAACGGAAGCAAAATGGACACATCGTCACGGCAGCAGTGCGAGGCTGTAACCATGGGAAAGGATTTCCTTTATTGATCACTGAATCACTTTTGAGAATGCGCCCTCACTTCTTTGTATCGTAACAGTATGTGCTGTATGGATCTTAGATTGGGGGCTTGCCACCGGTTTTGTGTGTGTCCCTAACTGGAAGTTGCGTACCCTCAAATTATTTTACATTTTGTTGAAGATGTCCTTCAGTGTCTTTAAAGCTGTCCCATAACAAATAAACAGAAAATAATTTGTTGTCTTTAGTCGGTAGTATGACAAGCTTGTTCCAAGACTAGGAAGCGAAAGGGTTCATGCATTAATGTACTCTCCTCAGAGTAAGCATGGCAGATTTCTCATTTATGATTCTTTCACGTGTTGCTGGTCCTTTGCTGTTCCATGTTTAGTCTAGGTACGAAACAGCCTGAGTTGTTAATCTGGTTTCACACCGGTGCTGTCCATGTCCGTTTCCGCAGCGGTGCTGTCCATGTCCATTTCGCCCGTCCTGTTCTGAGCCGTCACCAGCGTGAGAATTCTCACTTCGGAATCACATTGATTCGTATGTGATGTGTGTGCTTTTGGTTTGGTTTCATTGAGGCATGACCTGCTAAAAACCCTGCTTGAGTCTGGGCACCTGTGGGACAGGCTCAATACTGTTTGGATACATGCAACCACTGTCTTCTTCTTCAGTACTGGGCAGTTACCAATTTCACTCTACCTTTTTTTGCAATGTTATGCAATGTTAAATACCAAAAACTCCTTGTGTGTTAGCAAAGGAATTGTCGCAATTACCAGCATTGGTATTGAATGTGGGGTTGTGGAACAGTGGTTAATCATCCTTCATCCTTGATTTATTGCAGGATTGGAAAGGAAGAACAACCATATGCATATCCGGTAGTATGCACAGGTGCAGGGTTAAGAACTGTAATCCAGCTGTACACTGTTTCCAGTGCTCCCAGTGATTTATGAACAGGAAAATGTTGTTTTAACCAAGCAGCCAAAACCAGACTTTGTTTTTGAAACTCAATTGGTCTTGCTGAGAGACGTTGCCTACTAGCGCCAGTGTGGTTGGCTAAGGCTAGCGCCGTCCTACATTAGGCTTGTTTAAATAGGCCTGTGAGCACCTCTGGTGGGAATGATATTGTGGACAAAAGTGCATTCATTTGAGGGCTCGATAGCTATTCTCATGTGGTAAAGAGGCATTCCAGGATCCTTCCTCAACTGATCATGTCTTACTTTATTCCTGTTAAATTTAGAAAAATATCCTACGTGTTTACATCACAAATTATGAGAATGTGCACAGTGAAAAGGGTTAAATATTTAATATTATCCGTTTGGTTGATGGTGGTTGCTTTGGAAGTGCAGTTAGAGTACCCTGTGTCTGGCTGCGCTAGTTAAAGATTGAAAAAAGACAATAGCCTGCAGTTGACACATTTGCATTTGCCTGAATAGGCTACTGTGGAAACATGTCATTAGTGTCTGACCAGCTCTGTTATTCAGTTTGCATGTGGAAAAGTGCAGTCATGAGTATATACTGTGGGGTGCAAGAATTTGGGTTTAAATGGTTTAAATGACATAATGAATCTGTATGTGATCGAAAGCAAACCTGAACTCTAACTGGTACAACATGAGACCTTTCTGCAAATTGTGAAGCAAGATTTCTTCTACAGTTTATAAATGTTAAAAAAGGAAAAGGGACCTGTGAAAAAGTTTGGGAACCCTTTTGGATTATTCTTTGTTACTTTTTTAAAAGATGATTACTGAAGCCCAGACCATGTGATTTACTAGTTAGGGCTTCAATGAGTCAGGTGAATATAATTCCAGGGCTGAACTTTTTATTCTGAAGTAGCTCCATGCCTTCTAAATTATCTATTTGCAGTGGTTGTTCTGTCTGGTGTTAACAACAGTGTGTTCCTCAGAACAGTTGCTTGCAAGGATTTCAGAATGAAGATGTTTCATTTCCACCAAGAAGAAGGCTACAAAAACTCTCAATATTTCAAACTACCTGTTTCCACTGTAATTTTTGTTTTACACTTTGTTGGGGTCAGGATGCTTAACAAAGAGAATCCCCCAGCATTCTCAGTTATAGTAATGTTGGGCACTGCCCTCTTCCAGGTACAAACAAACAGTGTTGTGCCGTATCCCCACACGTGTAGACTGGTGAGTGGGTTTCACCGGGGCTTGGTGGGAAATCCCCATGTCTGCACCATCTCTGAGGAATTTAGTCAGAAATGCAATTTCTCGTGTTGGCTGACTCTCTCTCACACTCTCGTCTCTTCTGTTCCCAAACTCACAAAAGGTTTTTGAACATTTAAGGGTGGGGCTGCAGCTGCTTGTCTCAATGTGTCTTTTAAAGTACCTTTTTTGAAATGGAATAATGCTTTAAGTTATTGTTAGGGAACGGCAGCAGAAGGGATGGTAACGGACAGATATTGACTACATTGGGCACTAAATCGATCTGATATTTAGACATATGCAACTGAATGGAAAAACGAGAGACAGATTTATAAATTCCTTGACTTTACAGAATTGGTTTTGATTGCCCTCATTCTCTCACTCAGTCTCTCTCGCCTCATCGGGAATTTCCTCCTATGTCATCAGTGCTATTAACAGGAAGCGTTGAGCTTACTCAGAAGCGGGAAACGCGGTGGCGTGCGCGCCCTCTCACTCTACAACATACTCAGACCTGCTCACGATACCACACTGCCAGTTTTGCCTCAGGGCTTTATGTTCTAGGTAAATACCATATTTCCCTCTTGCGATTTTCAGAGCTATGACATTGAATTTACTGATTAAGGATTGTACAGTCAAAGAATGGGTTTGTGTTTCACTGTGTAGGCTACATATTGCAGTGTTAAAGGTTATACTCCCCGTCATTGGTGGTTACCCTTTCCTTTTTTGTTTTTGATTTACTGAAAGCTCTGCGCTTCGTGTGTACCAAGAGCAGCAGCTTCCTCTTTCATGACGTAGGAGTTTTGGATAAGCTGCGTCGCACTGGGGAACAGCGGAAGGGCTGGCCAGAGTACAGTTTGACACAGGTGCAACACAAACCCCGAAAGTTTTATTGTGGTGGTGATGACATATGTATACTGTGGTGGTGATGTCACCTCTGGGAAGTAAATTTCCTTTTTCCTTGTCAAGAGGACCTTTCTGCACGGACTCGAAACCTGGCCTCAAAATGCAGTCCAGCATCAAACAAGTTAGCTGAGCCCAATTTCCTGCTACAGCTATTTAAAGCTGCACATCACTGCAGTAGCGTGTATGATGACATACACTGTGTAATGTTACCGTAACCTTCCTGTCAGCTTTGACCAATTTGGCCATTCTCCTCTGATGTCTCTCATTAAGGTGTTTCTGTCTGCAGAACTGCTGCTCACTGAATTTATTTATTTAATATTTTTTGCACCATTCTTTGCAAGCTTGAGACTAGTGTACGTGAAAATCCCAGGAGATCCCAGAAGATTCTGAGATACTCAAAGCACCTTGTCTGCCATCAACAATCATTCAATGGTCAAAGTCACTTAAATCAAATTTGTTCCCCATTCTGATGGTTGATGTGAACATTGACTGAAGCTCCTGACCCGTATCTATGTGAGTGTATGCATTGCACTGCTGCTACACAATTAGCCGATTAGATAATCGCATGAATAAGTTGGTGTAATAAAGTAAAAATGTTCCTAATAAAGTGCTTGGTGAGTGTATCTATGCGAAAGTATAAAAATGTGTTGAGCATTGGTTAAGTATAAATGTTAGCAATGCTCCGTTGAGTGTTGGTGAAGTATCCACATGCAGACTAGAATCGGTTTTGGGGATTCTGTTTGTTTTGGATGCCGCGTACACAGTGTCCCTCGTGCCCTGGTTGTCCGTGGCTTGGCCCGTCATTGCAAGTCACTCGTGGGTCGGGCTGTGGAAGGGCTCTGGGTTTCCCCCTCGCGGTGGCGACAGCAGGGCGGTGAACACCAGAGGCAGTGGGCCGTGGTTGGGCCTCCTCTGTGTTTTGAAAACCTTCGCCTAGCAGCAGCTAGCGTTCGCTACCCCGTCTTTACTGTTTCACTCGGTGGGTTTAATGATACAGCATTCGTGTGGCGCCCGTCGTAACTCTTCTGTCCGACATGTCGCTTAGCTTTCGGTTTTTATGGCTGTTTGTGGAAAGTCGTTGGATTTCCCTGCTTAATTCCCTGATAATTCATTTTGAAAGCTTACTTGTTTAGTAGTCTTTGTCCATTTTTTCTTAAGCTTTGGGTGATTATGCCCCTGTGTGACTCACCCTGGAGTTCACCTTGGAGAATTAAAATAAAATGAGAAGTAAATGATGGCCATTCATGTGCATAGCTGTATGACCAAACCTTCTAGTTTTTATGTACCCAACCCTGTGTTCCACATGGACACTGCAGTCATTCCAAAAGTGTAAGCAAAAGAACATTACCACAAGAAATAAAATAAAAGCATAAAATACAGTCTCATCTCATCCTATCCCACTATTGGCAATACACTATTTAAAAGATAATACGCTAATTCAAGATCTACTGTGTGGTGTTGATTGGGCACCAGGTTCATGAGCAGGTCCAGACTGCAAGTCTGTGGCCGGGCCCTGTTTTAGTCCCCGGCTGAAGAATAACACCCAGACGACGTCCTGCATAAGTTGTTCTGGTGGACGCGGAGGGGCTAGGCCGTCTTAACGTGCTTCTCTGGCGGCAGGTCTGCAACTACCAGGGCATGGCTCGTGTGGTGGTCCAGCTGGTCACCTTCTCCAAGGACACACACCTCCACGCCCACAGCCTGGTGGGAAAGCAGTGTGACAAGGGCATCTGCATTGCCGACCTGCAGCCCAAGGACTCCTGCATCAGGTGCGCTCCGCCGACCCTGTGTGCTCACCGTTACTGCTTAACAGGGAGCTGAAGGCTTACCCAGAGTTAGGCCTTCTGTTACTCTGTGCTAGAGTTAATGTAATCATTGAATTTGAGTGAATATAGCCAGATCTTTGGGCGGTGGTTTCGACCTACAAAGCAGGGGCCCCCTGCCCCAGGCCCTGGTCCTGGTCCCTGGGGCTGCTGATTTTTGTTGAAGCTCTGCAGCTGATTTGTTAAACTCACTTCCCTGGTTATGCCATTCTCAATCGGTTACTGATTCTTAGCAAGACAGAAAAAAACCACGTGCCACTCTCCAGTACCAGGGTTGTAGACCCGTGCTGTAGAGTTCCTGATTCCATTAGGATCTAAGTGATTTGACATCACAGAAGGACCGTGAGATCATTGTGCGTAGCCAATCAGGGTTTGGGATTGGCCCTGGTTGCTGACGTTCAGGCGTGGGTTTCTGCCGTAGTTTTCCGAACCTGGGCATCCTCCACGTGACGAAGAAGAATGTGAGCAAGACTCTGGATGAGCGCATGTCTGAGGCCTACAGGCAGGGCTTCAACTGCGGCGTGGTCATCCACCCGGAGATCGACTGCCTGCAGGAGGAGGTCCGCCAGCCCCGCGAACTCACAGGTCAGCTTCACAGCTGTTAATAAGTGTGTGTTATACAGTGTGCAATGCGGAATGCATATCTCATGCTGTACGATTATATTTGTGTTGTATTCATGAGCAAGCGTGCGTGGCTGGCGGTGCATGTGTATAATGATAAACAGTATGGCGCTGTGTGTGTGACTGTCTCTGTCTATGTGTGTGTGCGTGCATGCATAGTGTTAAACGATGTGGGCGTTGTACTCATATTTCAAACTGCATGATTATGTTTGTTGATTTATGAGTGAGTGAGCAAACAAGCGAGTGTGTGTATGTGTGCAGTGTTAAACGGTGCGTGTGCAGAGTTAAACAAGCGAGTGTGCACGTGAGCATTTTAGGGGATGTGCCCCAACAGTGTGTGTGCGTGTATAGTGTTAAACAGTGTGTGTGCGTGTATAGTGTTAAACAGTGTGTGTGCGTGTATAGTGTTAAACAGTGTGTGTGCGTGTATAGTGTTAAACAGTGTGTGTGCGTGTATAGTGTTAAACAGTGTGGGCCTTGTACTCATATCTCAGAGAAACGATGTGTGTTTTCTGTAGAACATCAGAAGATTCTGGTAGCCGATGCTGCAGGGGCGCAGGCTAAAGACATGGATCTCAGTGTTGTGTGTCTCATGTTCACCGCCTTCCTGCCCGATAGTGACGGAGGCTTCTCCCGCCGGCTAAACCCTGTCATCTCCGACCCCATCTACGACAGCAGTGAGTCTCAGTGAATGGCTCTATATGTCCTGTCTGTACAGTACAGTGTGTTCAGTCTGTCAGTGAGTGGCTCTATATGTCCTGTCTGTACAGTAGTGTGTTCAGTCTGTCAGTGAATGGCTCTATATGTCCTGTCTGTACAGTACAGTGTGTTCAGTCTGTCAGTGAATGGCTCTATATGTCCTGTCTGTACAGTAGTGTGTTCAGTCTGTCAGTGAATGGCTCTATATGCCCTGTCTGTACAGTACAGTGTGTTCAGTCTGTCAGTGAGTGGCTCTATATGTCCTGTCTGTACAGTAGTGTGTTCAGTCTGTCAGTGCTGTGGCTCTATATGTCCTGTCTGTACAGTACAGTGTGTTCAGTCTGTCAGTGAATGGCTCTATATGTCCTGTCTGTACAGTACAGTGTGTTCAGTCTGTCAGTGGGTGGCTCTATATGCCCTGTCTGTACAGTAGTGTGTTCAGTCTGTCAGTGAATGGCTCTATATGTCCTGTCTGTACAGTACAGTGTGTTCAGTCTGTCTGTCAGTGAGTGGCTCTATATGCCCTGTCTGTACAGTACAGTGTGTTCAGTCGGTCAGTGAGTGGCTCTATATGCCCTGTCTGTACAGTAGTGTGTTCAGTCTGTCAGTGCTGTGGCTCTATATGCCCTGTCTGTACAGTAGTGTGTTCAGTCTGTCAGTGAGTGGCTCTATATGTCCTGTCTGTACAGTACAGTGTGTTCAGTCTGTCAGTGGGTGGCTCTATATGCCCTGTCTGTACAGTACAGTGTGTTCAGTCTGGCCACGGAAGCAGGAAGTGTCTCTGTCCCTGTAATCTCATCATATCTATGACTGCTGAATCTGAGCTAATACAGAGCAGAATATTGCCCCTTTGGCTGCTGCTACAACCACATTCTGCTGTCTGTGGGTGTTCTGACACTCGCCCTGAATCCGTATCCGATGACCTTTTCATTATCCACCCTACACGTTTTATGAAATTCAGCGGTGAGTATGCCCACCAGTTATTTGTGTGACACGAAGAGGAATAAAGCCACATCAGTCCCGGGCCTGGTGTCCTTTCTCCATCCCTGCACGCACCAGCTGCTCCCTCAGCAGGGAAAAACTGGGTCGCTGCTTTCAGTTTCACCTCCTCCCCGGCTACACGCGACTTGCATTTTGATCTGGCAACCCGCTTTCTTCAGAAATGCTGCGGTTTCCTTTTTCATATTCAAACTAATGAAAGCTCATTTTCCATTTGGGTTTTTATCTTTGTGAAAAGTGCATATTATAAACATTTTGCAGATGATATCACACAATGTTTATGCTGCCGGTAGAGATTGTGACAAGCCGCCTCATTACTAAGCTAAATATTATCAGCATTCTGTTTGTGTGTACTTGTGTTTTGTACGACTGTCACTCTTATGTGTGCATGTGTAACAGGCAAAACATTCATTCAAGATGGGCTCATTGCAAATTCATTGTAATAATTCATAGTTCATATATAAGACGCTTTTCCCACGTTTCCCGTTGGAAATGTGAATGCTTTTATAGCAATCCCTGGGTAACGTTACAGTTTGATCAGTGAAGATGTTGTAAACACGTCTGAGCGTCTTGGAAAATGATGGACAGCGAAATGTGATGCATGTACTCACTAACACTCTTGCTCCCTCTCTCCCTCTCTCCTTCTCCCTCCCCTTCCCCCCGTTCCAGAGGCTCCCAATGCTTCCAACCTGAAGATCGTGCGGATGGACCGCACAGCGGGGTGTGTGACCGGGGGAGAGGAGGTGTACCTGCTGTGTGATAAAGTGCAGAAAGGTAGGGGGGCTTTCCTCTTCATGTTTACTGTCACCAGCAGAGTTCTCATCACTGGATCAGGATCCCTAAGTGGCTTTAAAGCCACACTGGATTTGCAAGCAGTCGATGTGAAGGTTTTAGCACAGTGAGTGTTGTTGAACCTCATAGGACGTGCCGCAGTGCTCTTTGGGAATATGAGTGAATGGATCGATAAAAGCGGCTTTGACCTGACCATGAATGAATGGAGGGATGATGAGTGAAAGAGAGGATGATGATGGAGGTTTTGACCTGCCAATAAGCATTGTAATGATGGTGGCCTGGACATTATGAAATCTATTGAATGTATGTACAAAGTCCTGTTATGACACAATCAACAAAAGCATCTTGGCTATGACTCCCAGCTGGTGGGAATTGGGAATTGACGCTCAGGGGAATTGACGTTTCATTAACAGACCTTGGTCAAATATGTAATTGTTTTGGATTCAAATTCTTTTATTTGCCCGATTAATCTTACCTGCTGCAATTTAGCCAACCAAGATGGCCAGAAGGCGGGTTTTGCAAATTTTGAGAGTATTTCATAGGTTCCAATACACCGGACAAGATCAGTAAAGCATAGAAATGTATCTGTAATTCATAATTGTAAAAAATCTAATCACATCTGGTTAAAGTGCACATTGTCAGATTGTAATAAAGGGCATTTTTATACATTTCGGTTTCACCATGTAGAAATTATAGCAGCGTTTATACATTGTCCCCCCATTTCAGGGCAGCATAATATTTGGGACACAACAATGTTATGTAAATGAAAGTAGTCGTGTTTAGTATTTTGTTGCATATCCTTTGCATGCTGTGATTCATGGACATCACCAGTTGTTGGGTGTCTTCTCTGGTGATGCTCTACCAGCCATCTTTAGCTCATGCTTGTTTCAGGTGCTAATGAAGTTTTCTCTTCAGCATATGAAAGGCATGGTCAGTTGGGTTCAGATCGGGTGATTGTAAGAATTAACCATTTTTTAGCTTTGAAAAACTATTTTGTTGCTTTAGCAGTATGTTGGGGATCATTGCTGTAGAATGAGCTTCCAAGTTCCGGCCAAAGAGTTTTGAGACATTCACTTGAAATTGAGTGGATAGGATGAATCTATACCAGGGGTACACAACATCTGGTCTTAATAATTTAATTGACTCAATCATATATTATCTGACATGTGTATGAGTATCGGCTACAGCTGCAGACTGCAAGTATATTGTCATGATTTCGCTGTGCTCAAGTACCGGAGTGAACCAGAGTAATTTATACAGTTGTCAGCAAATTAAAAACAAGGCAATTGGTTGGAACAAAAACCAGTATGAGGACCGGGGTTCTGAACCCCTGGTCTACACACTTCAGAATGTATTTTGCTACTACCATCAGCAGTTATATCATCAATGAAGATAAGTGAGCCAGTACCTTCGGCAGCCATATATACACAGGCCATAACACCCCCACAAATCTAAAAATGTGGCAAATCAAGACGTTAAGGGTCTTAGTCCCAAAGATTTTGGAGGGCGCTGTACGTACTCTATTTGACCCAGGTCTGTTGGTTAATCGGCTGGGGCAGCCACGGGCAGACCGTTTGTTGCCACAGCGTTCCAGTGACGTTACAGAAACGTGCGACCGCGACCTGGCGGGCCGACCGCGTTCCTGGTGCGTGCGCTTCCTGCCGATAGCGATCTGCCGCCCTCAGTCTTTCAGAGCCCACGCGGCGCTCTGCCTCTGTACTTTTCACGCAGGAGGCACTCCGACCCAGACTCTGACCCTGGGGGAATTCCCCAGTGCAGACGGAGAAATTCCAAGCACCGCGCTCTCTCTCTCTCTTCCAATGCCTGGAGTCAGGCATGTACCTGCTCTGGAATTTTAATTTTGTCATGCGACCGTTACAGAGAGCATGTTACTAATGAAACACAATGAAGTGTTTGTCATTGTATTCATAATAATCATGACCTAAGTTAATAGCATACAATGGTATGAAATGCTGTTAATTATGCTATATATATATTTCTTTGTTTATAAATGTGTGTGGTTTTTATTTTCAAAAAAGTCAATATATTTACAGTATATTGAAGTATATTAATTTTATTGGAAGCATTATAAGCCACACCTGTGATGTTGGGGGATGCCGTCAGCATCAGGTTCTGATGCAAGGCAGCACATTCTAAATCCACAGGGCTTCAGTGTATTAAATTAACAGAAGTTACTACAAGGCTTTGTTGAATGCTCAATTCTCATTCGGGTATTCTATGCTAATTATTTTTTGATAGCGGACCACCTCATTGTGGATTAAGTTGCATGTTTAAATTGGTTCTAGAACAAGTTGCCATCCTGGTCAAATCTGCAAATATGGTATTGTGGCATATGTAGAAAGGTCAATGATGGACCACAAACCACAAACATAGGCTTTAGGTTATCGTACTTACTGTATATGTTGATTGGACAGATCAACCACTTGTTTTTTTGTTAATGTTGTAGTGCATTTTATCCCAGAACACGGATTAATAACCCACCAAGCATCGGTTAGACATCTCATCAACACGGGTCATGGAGATCGATATGGATGTAGATTAGTGGGGAAGAAATTAAAGTTTTTTGACGTCGGTAATTCAATGGGTACAAAACACTGATCTATTGTAGGTAGAAAAGTAGTTGCTTCATGACTGGATGCCGGTTTACAAATTGTTTGGGGGAATTGATTCTGTGCTCTATATCAGAGAGACTAAATCCCCACTGCATCGCCGCATAGGTGAAGATTACACGGTGAACGAGTAGTGAAAGTTCCCAGCAGGGCTTACGCTGCCATCTTTTGTGCCTCCTCCCCAGACGACATCCAGGTGCGCTTCTACGAGGACGACGATGCAGGGCCGATGTGGGAGGCCTTCGGGGACTTCTCCCCCACCGATGTCCACCGGCAGGTCAGCACCACAAATAAAGTTGGATGTGGGCAATCTAGTATGCACGGGCTGATACTCGGATGTGGACGACGTGTACAGTATATCTGACACTGCTGATGTTTCATTTGATTGATGTGTCAATGGCTCCTCCTCCCAGTTTGCGATCGTCTTCAAGACCCCAAAGTACCGCGACCTGAACCTGCAGAAGCCCGTGTCTGTGTTTGTCCAGCTGAAAAGGAAGTCTGATAATGAGACCAGTGAGCCCAAGCCCTTCACCTACCACCCACAGATCATCGGTGAGCCCTGCACAGCGTCTCTGAGCTTCCACGGTCATCTGTTCATTTATGCGTTCATTTTTATGCCGGACACTGCTCTGCACTTGTCTGCTGTCCTTTCTGCACTCCTGACTGCACTGTCTGCTCTGCATTTAGCAGACACTCTTATCAAGAGCGACTACATTTCTTACATACAGTGCAGTCCGGTAGTATTAGGACAGAAGTACATCTATTTCTGTTCCTTTGGGTCTGTTCTCTTGCGCATTGGATTTGACCACGGATTGGATTTAACTCCTCTGACTCCTGTGCCCAACTCTTCTGACTGCCGTGCCCAACTCCCCTGACTGCCGTGCCCAACTCCCCTGACTGCCGTGTCCAACTCCCCTGACTCCTGTACCTGTCACTGTGTGCAGATAAGGAGGAGGTGCAGAGGAAGAGGCAGAAGACACTCCCTAACCTTCAGGACTACGGCCCCCAGGGGGGCGGTGGGGGCATGTACAGGCCGGGCGGACCTGGTTCTGCCCCAGGAGGGGGTCCTGGCACCGGAGGTATGCAGGGGATGCATTTCACTGTTCGAAAGCTGCTGAAATTATTATTAGTACTGAAATGTGCTCATGTTTGGGTGGCCACTGGGCTTCTGAGCCTGAATCTGATGTGTTCCAGGACACTACTTCCAGGGCTATTCCACCAACAACTACAACTATGGAACCGGCTACTCCTTCCCCCATGGTGGGGGCGGAGTCGGCATGAAGCACGGTGAGTGACAGCGCTACTACTGCCCTATAACATTGGCTTGTTGAGTTTCCTCGCAATGAAGCAGAAAACTGGAAAAGTTATGTTTGGCCACCACTGCAATCCTGTGGCAGAACACTGTTGCCGTAGGTTGCTGACAGGGAAAAAATCAACTAACTACAAAAGATTTCCAGTTTGAGCCTGCCAACCCATCTCAAAATGCTAAAAATGCACGTAAAATAAGCAGACGTTTATCTCAAAGATCCCAAAACCCAATTGTGCATTGCGTGACGTGGGTGGGTCCCTGGGTGGTCACGTGACCGGCGTCCCCTTTCTGTCAGCCTCTCAGGGCCCGGTGGGGGACTCTAGCCAGGACGGCGAGGACGACGAGGACCCCGGGGCTGGGGGGGCGGAGCCGGTGTGTGACGGGCCGTGCCCGCAGGCGGGGGCGGAGCCAGGAGACCAGGCCTCGTCCAGCGGGGAGCAGGCTCTCTGTGAGTGGCAGCTGGAGCAGCGCATGGTGGAGCTGGCTCAGAGGCAGGCGGAGGCGCTCTTCCAGTACGCCCTCACCGGGGACGTCCGCGTGCTGCTCGCCGTGCAGCGCCCCCTCATGTCCGCCCAGGACGAGAACGGAGACACGTACGTGCAGCCACGGCCGTTTTCTCCGCATTCTGTCTGTGAGCACTCTCAGCAGTGTCAAACCATACCACTGTGCTCAGAGGCTTTTCTGTAGTCGTTAGGCAGTGCTTTTCCCTTTGTTCAGTGATTGGTTGTCTCTGTGGCAGTGTACAGTAGGGAGGTCCCTGCCCGAGGCTTTCCCTGCGCCTGATTGGTTGTCCTGTGGTAGCATGCAGCAGGGAGATCCCTGATTGGTTATCTCCGTGTCCCCAGTGGTCTGCACCTGGGGGTGATCCACAGCCGGACGGATGCAGTGCAGAGTCTGTCTGAGGTCATCGCTGCTCTCCCGGGAGAGGACGTGGTCAACATGAGGAACGACCTTTACCAGGTACCTCACGCACTCGCACACACACAAGCTCTCGCTTAGAGTTAGGCACAGGAGTCAGGGGAGTTTAGGTAAGTCAGGCACGTGTTCAAACCCAATACTGTAGAGTGCTCCCATTTTAGGAGCATTTGCTCCTCAAAAATGATGTGTACTAACAGGGAAAAAAACATTACTAATTGGGACGCTTTTGTTGTGGTGTATGCCATCCACTGGAGTAATCATTTTTTTAATAATAATTTTTACTAATATTTATAGTTGTTGGTGTGGACGGGCCTTTTGTCGGTGGCGCTGAGAAGCGTTATTCAGTGGTGTCCGTGTGTCTGTCCGTGTGTCTGTCCCAGACGCCCCTGCACCTGGCCGTGGTCACGCAGCAGGAGGGGGCGGTGGAGGCCCTGCTGGCTGCTGGCGCTGACCCCAGCCTCGCCGATCGCCACGGCAACATGGCCCTGCACCTGGCGGCCCGGCAGAGCACCGGGAGGATTGTGGGATTGCTGCTGAAGCACAGAAACGTGGCCGAGCTCATGGACCTCCCCAACGCATCAGGTACACGTCACCGAGGGAAAGAGTACGCCTTTCCTTATGGAGCGTCCGGACCGCTGTCTGATTCCAACAGACAATAATATACTGCAGTACAGTAATGTAGTAGCTTCCCATCACAACTATTTTGTAGATAACTAAAAAGTAAGCAAAGTACAAATGTAAAGGCCTGCCTTATATAGCAGGGCTGTCCATTGTATCTAAGCCTGCTCCTGGATGTCTACTCTCCTGTATGTTTTCACTCCAACCTGAAAGAAATGTGCTTAATTCAACAGCTTATTAGTAAAATCAGGTGTGGCAAATTAGGGTTGAGGTGAAAACCTACAGGACAGTAGTTGTCCAGGAACCGGGTTTGGCAGCCCTGGGGTATAGAGTCTGTGGCTGGTTCAGCGGGGCTGTGCTGTGCTGCTCTAACCCTGTGTGTGGTGCTGTGTTCAGGGCTCTGTGCTGCTCTAACCCTGTGTCTGGTGCTGTGTCCAGGGCTCTGTGCTGCTGTAACCCTGTTTCTGGTGCTGTGTTCAGGGCTCTGTGCTGCTCTAACCCTGTGTCTGGTGCTGTGTTCAGGGCTCTGTGCTGCTCTAACCCTGTGTGTGGTGCTGTGTTCAGGGCTCTGTGCTGCTCTAACCCTGTGTCTGGTGCTGTGTTCAGGGCTCTGTGCTGCTGTAACCCTGTTTCTGGTGCTGTGTTCAGGGCTCTGTGCTGCTCTAACCCTGTGTCTGGTGCTGTGTCAGGGCGGCCTGTAGCGTAGTGGTTAAGGTAAATGACTGGGACACGCAAGGTCGGTGGTTCCAATCCCAGTGTAGCCACAATAAGATCCGCACAGCCGTTGGGCCCATAACCGTGCATTGCTCCAGGGGAGGATTGTCTCCTGCTTAGTCTAATCAAATGCCAATAATGTAATGTAATGTGTTCAGGGCTCTGTGCGCTCCACCTGGCTGTGCTGGCTAACAGCCTGGGCTCTGTGCGGGAGCTGCTGCAGGGCAGGGCCGATGTGGACGTGCAGGAGCTGAGCTGCGGCCGGACCCCGCTGCACCTGGCTGTGGAGCGGGACAACATCTCCCTGTCCGGCTGCCTGCTGCTCGAGGTAACGCACGCACGAGACTGGGGTATCCTTACACTGAGCTGGGGTAACTTTACACTGAGCTGGGATAGCTTTACACTGCGCTGGAATGACTTTATAACTGTACACTGTGCTGCGATAACTTTACACTGAGCTGGGATAGCTTAACACTGAGCTGGGATAGCCTTACACTGAGCTGGGATAACTTTACACTGCACTGGAATGACCAGGGTAACTACACTGAGCTGGGATAAATTAACACAGAGCTGGGATAACTTTACACTGAGCTGGGATAACTTTACACTGCACTGGAATGACTAGGGTAACTACACTGAGCTGGGATAACTGCGTTTAAGTGACGGTTTTGTCGCTGCAGGGAAACGCACAATGCTGGGGTCCTTGTTTATATAGTGTGCGTCTATATAGTGTGCGTGTATGTGACAGTGTGTGTATGTGCGTGTATGTGATGGTGCATTTTGTCACTGCAGGGAAACGCAAATGTGGACTCCTGCACGTATAACGGATCCACTCCCCTGCACATCGCCGCAGGGCGCGGCTCCGTCAAGCTAACGGCTCTCCTCATGGCTGCAGGTGAGCAGCGCCGCAGTCAGCCGACTCCACACAGCCAATATCAGAACACAAGCTGTCAGTGCTGCTTCTGTGAAGACAGGAATATTCGGCTTTTCTCAAGCCAAGAAAAACCGTCCCTTTGTTCAGTCTATCTTCGCTCTTAAAGGGTCATGAAAGACCGGCCTATGCCCAGTCTCCGCCCACTGTAATTTTAAAAGATGCGATTTGGAACAAGGCGGCGGTGTCAGTTGGGCTGTTGGCATTCAGTGACGTGTCATAGTCAAGAATAACCACAAGCGAATGGAAAAATAAGATTAAGTAATCTTATTAAATGTCAAGTCAACTAGATTACGATCCATAACCATGTCTGTTAAATTATTGAAGACGTGTACCGTTCCCTTTAGTTTCAGGAGTGCTGGAGCGTGTCTGGCCTACTCTATCTCTTGCGAGTTGTTTTTTTTTTTTTTTTTTCTGTTCTGCTTGGCTGACATTTTGGAGGGAAACCCTTACCGAACAACAGTAATCATCGCTATCTCTCTCCCTCTGCTCCCGCCTGCAGGTGCTGACCCGCACAGGCAGAACGGTGAGCCTCTGTATGACAGCGAGGAGGAGCGATGTGCTGAGGAAGAGGAGGATGAAGAGGAGGACGAGGGCTTTGTCCCGGGCACCATGCCGCTAGACATGGCCTCCTCCACTGAGGTGGATGTCCTCTCATTGCCTTCATCATGAATGATACTTTAATTATACAGCTTTCCTGAGCAAGCTTTACGTATCATTAAAAACTATTAGCATAAGGACACACTATATTACAACAAACTACACAATGACGCCATTGAAATGGCTGTCTATACAAATGCCTAGTTTACCATTTTCATTTCAGTCAGTCATTGTTTAAATGTTTTTCTGCCCAACATCTTACCCACAGGTATATGACATTCTGAATGGTAAACAGTACCAGCCTGAGTTCACATTGACCACTGCGCCCCCCCAAGGTAAGCTCCCACATAATGCCAGCCTATCCTTGTCTTTTCTGAACACTGCCTTTCATACTGAGCTTGTTTAATTGGCTACTCTGTAGCAGCCCTGTCACTCAGTGTTCTGATGTGTGAGTACCGTGTGCCCCGCCCTGACAACGGTGTGACCCCCAGGCGACCTTCAGAAGCTGGACCAGGAGGTGAAGCAGAAGCTGTGCCACGCCCTGGAGCAGCCCCCTCAGAGCTGGGAGAGCCTAGCCAACGAGCTGGGCCTGGGAATCCTCAACAGTGCCTTCAGACTGAGCCCCTCGCCTGCACACACGCTGCTGGACAGCTACGAGGTACACACACACACACACACACACACACACACACACACACACACACACGCTGCTGGACAGCTACCAGGTACACACACACACACACACACACAGACAGCTGGACAGCTACCAGGTACACACACACACACACACACACAGCTGGACAGCTACCAGGTACACACACACACACACACACACACTGCAGGACAGCTACAAGGTACGCACACACACACACACACACACACACACACAGCTGGACAGCTACCAGGTACACACACACACACACACACACACTGCAGGACAGCTACAAGGTACGCACACACACACACACACACACACACACACACATACACAAGCACATACACACCCACACACAGTGTCAGCCTGTACCCCGGAGCTCAGTCCTGCTCATAACCTCATCAGAGCTCTCTGGATGGCAGGCTAGGTCCTGAAATGGCTAGCACCTTTGAGAGAAAGATTTTTGGTATTTGTTTCCAGTTATGACTGGTTTTCCCCTCATGGTCTGAAAGTTGGCACTTTTTGGTATGTGAGAGAGGAAAAACCCACTCATTTCAGTACGTGACATTTTCAGTGCAGATGGACAACAGTATGTCACGCAGGACACTCAGCGCCATGGAAAACAAAGGGTGTCATTTTCTTCTCGGGGCCACTTTCTGGAATGAGTGGTCTTTTTTTTCCCTTTCAAGACTTAAGCACAATAACCCCCTGCATAACTGACCTGAATGGGATCAGAGGGAGGCGGATACATAAACCGCTGAAAATGTAAAAAACAATGACTGCTGATGCAATTTCAAACTGTAAATATTCAAAAATCCATCCATCCATCCATCCATCCATCCATTATCTTTTACCCGCTTATCCTGAACAGGGTCGCAGGGGGGCTGGAGCCTATCCCAGCATACATTGGGCGAAAGGCAGGAATACACCCTGGACAGGTCGCCAGTCCATCGCAGGGCACACACACCATTCACTCGCACACTCATACCTACGGGCATTTTAGACTCTCCAATCAGCCTAACGTGCATGTCTTTGGACTGTGGGAGGAAACCGGAGTACCCGGAGGAAACCCACGCAAACACTGGGAAAACATGCAAACTCTGCACAGAGAGGCCCTGGCTGACGGGGATTCGAACCCAGGACCTCCTTGCTGTGAGGCGGCAGTGCTACCCACTGCACCATCCGTGCCGCCTATTCAAAAATCAATGAATTTAAAAAATGTATGCAACAAACCAGTACTAGCGCCGTTTTGTTTTTCGTAGCCATGTCCTCTGTTTGAACTTATAGATGGTTAATTTTCCATGGCCGAGGAGGTCCAGTAGTCCTAGCTTGCACCAAGAGAGTACTGGATTCACATGATAGTCGCCTCTTGGGCAGGCTGTCAATCTTGATTAGAAATGGCTATTGGCATTAACATTTAAATACAGCCATTTAATAATCTGATCATATGGGAGTTTACACAGAATTCATACTGTGCTTGAATTACTAATGCCCTAAACATTTCTCTGGAGAACATGCAACCCAGTGCTGTAAATATTTCTTTTTTCTAACAAAAAATTAAATAATAGTAAATAAATAATAAAAAAGGAAGATGGGAATCATACCAGAATCACAGTGACTTTGAGTGCACATTTAAACTCATTTAAAGAAGAGAAAGGAGATGAATTATCCATGGGAACATTTCTTTTCTTGTATTGCCTTTTGAGCAGTACCTCCACAGCGTTTTCCTGGCTGGTTGTCAGTCGGGTCGGGAGTGAGTGAGATGTGTAGCAGCTGTCGGTTTCCCCAGGTTTCGGGAGGCACCGTGACAGAGCTGCTGGAGGGCCTGAAGGCGGTGGGAGATGAAGGTGCCCTGGACATCCTGCAGGGGGCGCTGGGTGGGGCCGGGCGTCAGCCGGAAGAGCCTTTCCCCCCGCGGACGGAAGCGAAACTTGGCGGTAAGCGAAGCCCCAGGGGGACAGACCACGGAGCTGTGGCAGCCCTTACATCTCATTGTGTTTCTGCTGTGCTTGCGCACCTGCTCACATGTTCCTCCTGCTTTTGATTCAGATATTTTCTGTGTTCCATTGATTTTGCCTGGTGCAATTGAGCCAATAAAGAGAATGTGGGGTGTGCACTTTTTGTAAGTATCTCATAGGCTCCAATACACCAGACAAGCGCATTAAAGCGTAGAAAAGTATTAACACAGGTCTGGTAGGAACGGAGAGATCTACCATCGTCTTGATATACACAGACCTGAAGGTTTTAGCAAACTCCTTCAACTAGTAGCTGATAAACACAGCTAGTTCACATCTTCTTCCAGCTAGTTTCTTATAAGTCATTTGACCAGACAACTGTGAATTTACAATAGACATGTAGTTTCAGTAGAAGCTTTTCTAAGAAAAGCAGTCGAGGAGAAATTCCAAGGATGAATGTACGGTGTTTTCCCATCGTGACATCAACCATCGGAGTTTTGCTGTTGGCATTTGGGCCACCCCTGTCCAGCTTCCCCATGCAGCAGCGTGACCTGTCGGCCTTCCCCTTTGCTCTGAAGAGTAACAGGCGATATATTCAGTACTGTAGCGCCTCCAGTCAGATCAGGGATTTTTCAGGGTTGAGACGGGAGGGGATTCCCAGGTGAGGAAAACCTAGTTGCTGGAGAGAAAACTGACTCAAATTCCCTTCCCTTGCTATCTGGGACATCTGCTCACTCCGGATACTTCCACACTGATGTTTTGTTTTGTTGTCAGGCCAGTGGAGTGAGTTTAGAGAGGCTAAACTGTGAACTGTGGCAGTGTGGTCCTGCTACTTCCTCTTTGCTGTGGTTCACACACATCCACAGCCTGCTGTGTGTGCCTGGAGTTCCCTCCATTTCCATTGTTGCTGTGAGCGCTGAAGCATCTGGTTCCTCTGGTGTTGAGGAAGCCACCATGTGGCCACACCCAGAAATGGCATCAACTGAGGCTCTCAGCCCTCCCCCAATGGTGGTGCTCTTCGGCCAGACACTGACCACTTTTCCAATTTCACTATACTAACAAGGACACTATGACAGTCATGAACTAAGAGCTTTTACCAGCTTTAAAGATGGGCGTCCTTCTATGGAGCTATTGAAATTTCCTCCCATAAGACTGCTCTCTTAACCTTCTTAAGTGGGTTTTTAACATTTTTATTCATTCCTTTTTTCACAGCACAATTTTCTGTCACTATGGTAACAGGATATACCGTTTGAAAGCGTTAAAACTCACAGTTCTATCTGTGTAACATATTTTAAGATGCCTTTGCTTTTGTGACAACAGTACCATATCTTTGTAACATGTGGGTGGCAAAACAAGCGTGGGGGGAACTTAGCTTCTTTGCACTTTGGAAATCCATATACTACAAGAAATATGGTAATGTCAGTGTCCTTTCCACAGCAAAGGTCCAGCCAACCAAATGCATTAGTTTCTAATTCTAAAAATGTGCTAACATGGAGAAACCTCAATAGAATGTCCATCCTTTACTGAGAATTTATCTGGGGGAATTCTCATTGTTGTCCGTTTTGCTGTTGCATAATTGTGCATAGAAATGCTTTGTGGCTGTGCTTCATTGTACGTCTAACCGCATCAGCCACAGCCGCAGTGATCTGTTTTGATTCAAAAATTTAAAATCTTTTCAGTGAGAATAAAAGCTTCCTCTTTCACTGTGTTTGGACTTCTGTAACTTTGCTTTAGTGATAAAAGAGTATTAGAGTATTTCTGACATTGAAAGCAAACCCCAAGGGATTACCCTTCAGAACAGAGCAGGATTATGCTGGTAGTCAAAAGGGTTCAAGAATAGTAACCATTTATTTTGGGTATATCATTTTCAAGCTTGTGTCAGGAAAAGGGGTGATACTTAAGGGGTTAAACTAACTTCATGTATTGACAACACTGCAGAAACCAAAAATAAATATTTTAGTCTTATATTTAGACAAAGCTTTTTTCCATCCACTTCCTGGAAACTATTTGAAATGAGATTTTGAGTCATCGTGTACCAGTGGGCATGTATGTCGGTGAAATGTCTGTCAATTTTCTGTTCCCCTCCAATCAATATCCTTTCACACAGCAATGTTCATTCTTCCCTCTCCTCGCGTACTCGCAAATGTCATATCACAGAAGCTTGTGCTGCTTCCATTTCAGCCTGTCTTTAAATTTCACTTGTCAAAGGGAAAGTAACTTAAAACAAGTTTAAAAAAAGAATAATAAAAAAATTAATAAAGTAGAAAATTGTTGTTTCATTACAAGACTAAGGGCCGACTCACTGACACAGGTAAAGCTTAGGCCGAAACTTAATTGCGTTTTCTATGGAGAATCTCCATTCAGAATTTAATTTATTTTAAGACTAGACTTAAGCTGTGTCTGAGAAAATGGGCCCATGAAACACTTGAACAGCCCTTTACAGTGAATGTTGTAGTTATTTTATTAGTTATTATAGTTATTTCATCTCTTACTCACACCTTTCCTTTTACCTTCTCTCATCCTGTCTCTTCATTTCTCTTCGATCTGATTCTTTCCCTCGTCTTGCTTTCTCTTCTCTCTGCTCTTCTACTTTATCTGTTCCCCTCTTGTTCCAGTCTTGTTTTCCGTTCACTCACTCGTTGTCTCTCTCCCTTCCCCAGGTGTGCCCGTGCCCCAGCAGGTACAGGGCCTGAAGGGGGATGATCCGGAGGAGGGGGGCATGTGCGACAGTGGGGTGGAGACGTCCTTCATGAAGCTGAGCCTCAGCATTTCGGGGTCCCTGTGCGGCCCCCCAGAGCCTAATGAGGGCCCCAGCCTCGCCATGGAGGGGGAGGTATAGTGAGGGTCCTCGCTCCTCCACTACGGCACCCGACACATCCGACACCATGGAAACGGAGCGCGCTCAGAGACGGTCGTCTCAGACCAAGCATTCCTCAAGCAGAGGCTTGTCCACCTCCCACAGCGGCTATAGTGGCCCCAATATCTTCCCTCCCCCCTTTACACTGCAATCACAGTCAACTGCTCCCAAACTCTGGGATCAAAATGCTCCAAACCAAGACAATCATGAAGGAAACAGGGCGTACTACTGAGTTTCTTTTAAACATTTTTTTTAAATTGTCCATAGAGTGAAATGTGCACGACTTTTCTCCCACACTTGGAAAGTACCCTTCCTAACTTCAGAAATTCAGTTCCATTTAGTGGGCAGGTTGAGAATTTCAGTTTCATCTCGATTGGTTCAGAAGGATGAAGTCATCTTTGCAAAGAAGAGGACCCTCGCTCCCCCTTCCTCGACGGAGAACAGTGAAGCAGCCTCCCCCCCCCCCCCAAACGGCCCCATGAGAGATGGATTAACCACACCTGTCGGGATAACAGTGTGACACGCGGGTGGGCAGGAAGCTGCAGCGATGACCTACCTGTGAACTGACACAACGGGCCATCCCACCCGCGGAGATCGTATGACTCAAGTCCGGTTGCCAGGGACGTCACAGAGTGATGTCAAGTGAAACTGTGTCCACGCTGCGGTGGATGTTGGTTTGTTTGGCCAATCAAGCGCTCTCTTTTTCATTGCTGAACAAACCAGTCAACATAATTACATCGTTATTCAGTAAGAATTGTCCTTACATCAACTCATTCTGTGACATCCAGTGTTCTTTTTGAACGTCGAAGACGAAATCCAAAGATTATGGAAAGTAAACAAAAAAACATAAAAATACTGTGTTCATACTGTGCATTTTATGCTTTTGTTTTTGTTTTTTTCTTACTCATCCCTTTATGTACCTGTCCTGTTGAAATTCTGCCACTATGCATTTAAAAAATGGAATGTATTTTTTGGTTGTTTGCCGTTTATTATTTTGATTCTGTGGCATTTTTCTGTTACTACCTTTAAACTTGCTGCAGCTACTAGTTTGAAAATGGTACTTGTGTAAAGCTTTTATAAGTGTGAAGCTGAATCGAAAGCTTGTCCATCTGGAGATTCAGTGCAGTTTGTTTGTCTGAGACTTGAGACTTAATCATTTTTAAGGGACTATGCAGTGCAGTACAGATACCAGACAAATGCTTATTCATAGTAAATTAACCTGTATAACAGGAAAAGTTGCTATAAGGTAAACAAGTAAATGTGTACAGAGAATTCCCTTGGATTGGTGCAGACGCTAGTGTGCTTCACTGAAGTCTATGGAATTTTACATCTAAGGGAGGAGTCCTGTGAATTATAAAAGTGATTGCATTCTTTAAAAGCTAAAGATACAGCATTGCTACTGCTATAAAACACCAATTTAACCCATTGTTTTCTCTTTTTTTGTTAGTTTTTTTTAATTGCTACTTAATTTTTGGCTTCTACTGAAAAGGAACTAACATGCTCTGCACTATGATCTATCCAGCCGGCATATTTATACATGCGCTTTGAAATTCCACTTTGTATATACACGTATGGAGGCATTGGAAAAAGGCGAAAACTGTGTTCAAGGTTTGCTTTTTAATTGGCTGATTGTAATACTTTTATAATAAAATTCGGAAAAGTATAAAGTGCTTTTGGACATTTGTGCTCTTAAGCAATATAAATTAATATTACTTTCGGTTATAAATCAACGGCACCTTTTGAAATATCTCCCCCACACATTCACTGTTGCTACTAGCAGCATGTGTGAATCATCCAACTGACACCAAACCACTTCAAGGTGCAGAGACCAAACTGCAAAGTCTAGCACAAGCAACATTTCACATCAATATGTTGATGCATTATATGCACGTATTGTTTAATAGACTCTTGTTAATGTACCGCAGGCCCTGCTGAAAATGCCAGTGTAAACGGCCTAAGCTGGTCAAGCTGGTTTAAGCTGTGTTTTGACACTATTAGCTGGTCAACCAGCTGTTCACCTGCAGACAAGCCTAAATAGTCAGCAAGTCCACCAGTTACACCACCAAATGACTCTAACGTTACCATCTTAACCAGCTTTGTCCGGCTAGAGACCAGCTTTGACTAGCCAACGACCACCTAGAAGTGCTGAAAACACAGGTTAAAGCAGCTTCAAATCCTCGCTGGTCTTAGCTGGAATTTTCAACAGGTTGTATCCATCCAGTTTTCCATGGTTTTTATCTCAGTCCAGGAAAGTCAGAGCAGCTCCCGCTGTCCTCTGTAACGTGTGCTGTGAAATGGCTGCTTTCCCCACTGCAGTCCAGCAGGTCACACAGCCTGAGAAAGACCCTTTCAATATGCAGGAAGACTGCAGGTGGGGTGCTGTTGCACGAGAGCCCTCCCGTATCCGGGCAAAGTTAAGGCCAGGTGTGCCAATGTGCCATAGCCACAGCCACAGCCGGCTCTGGCACAGTCCAGATCCCATAACAGATAGCGGGCCCATCCACACAAAGGACAAGCCACCCAGTAGCCCACCTTTTGTGGTAAATGGTAAATGGTAAATGGTTGGCATTTATATAGCGCCTTTATCCAAAGCGCTGTACAATTGGATGCTTCTCATTCACCCATTCACACACCAACGACGATTGGCAGCCATGCAAGGCACCGACCAGCTCGTCAGGAGCATTTAGGGGTTAGGTGTCTTGCTCAGGCACAGCCTGACACAGCCAATGGTGTCTTGCTCAGGGACACTTCGACACAGCCCGGGCGGGGGATCGAACCGGCAACCCTCCAACTGCCAGACGACTGCTCTTACTGCCTGAGCCATGTTGCCCCTATTTTATACCAGGTCCATTAATACACTGGGCATTTACTTCAAATAACAATCATAATTATAAGAAAACAAAATTTCCCCTGAGGTTGGGTGTCCATAAGGTTGCGGTCACTGCTGTGGTTGGTACACCCCCCTGAGTGAGGTGACCTGTAGGGCGTGGGACAGCAGGGCGGCGCTGGTGGGGCCCCAGGGGTAGAAGCGCACCGTCCGGCTCTCTGTTACCATGAGGAAGCCATTAGACTCAAATCGTCCTGGGATGTCCCCAACGTCCAGCCACAGGAACGGGGTGACTGCAGAGGTGTGGAGAGTGACTGAGTATGTGTCCCCGTCCTGACGGATGCTAGTCTGTGGACACACACACACACACACACACACACACACACACACACACAGTCATGAGTAGACAAAACAAGGCATACATACAGTATAAACAGTATTGAAATGTAATTAAAACCAGAATAGAAGAAATACGTACATTTTCTACAATCTGGTAATGAGCACATTCTTTACACAGAATAAACCACAGAAAATTAACTAAAAATGGTGCCACGGCTAAAGCTACACCAGTAGTGCATGTACCAGTCTGCAATATTCAGAATAAAGAGCAGTACCTGAAAGCAGAAAACCATCATTAATCATGAGCTTAAGAAACCAGATTTAAAGTAATAATGGGATGGTAAGATTGGTGCTCACTGTGATATTAGGTGTCTGCAGGCCTTGTGCCTCTCTGGGAGAGCTGAGGAAGAGGTGGTTTGTGGGGCCGCGCTGGCCTTCGGAGTCCTCCAGGTGAAAGGTCAGGATGCAGGTCAGCGTGCTGCAGTTCCTGCATCCCGCCAGCAGGGCAGTCATGGGCTGCTTATACAGAGGCAGGGCACTCCCTCCACTCACCAGCGCCGCCCTGGAGGCTAGAGTGCACACCGGCTCCAAGCTGCTCCACTGGTACACTGTAATCTGGTAATAAACACATGCACATTACAATTTTACATAGCATAATCCGGGCCCGAGCGGGGTATGAATGCAGAGATGGGGACTCGAGTCGCACATACATGGAGTCCAGACTCCACTCGGACTCATCCAAAAATTACTTGAGACTCGACTCGGACTTGTCAATAAGGACTCGTGAACAATAAGAGTCTGCCAAATGGCATCGTGAAAATGACAAAGTGAATAATGTCACAGCCAATGATTCTTTTTCAGTTATTCATATGAAAGATATTCCTTAATTAAAACACACCCAACGTCGTTTTACGTAATTTAATGCATAATGTAGCTAGATGTAGTCCAAAAATCACTGCTCCCGATTACTTGCATAAACAAAATCTAGAAATTTTTTCAATGATTATAGTAAATGCTTAACAGTTACCTTTCATTTCAAATGTCAAATCAAGAGTACATTAATGAACCAATACTGCAACGTGATTCAAATTTCAACATTTTGTAACTTTGTTTACAAAAAGTTATAATTATTATTCTTGAGTTGCAGATGCAGAAGCCTAGACCTACACTAAATTTAAATGGAGATTGTCCATACAAAACTGCATTTAGTCCAGGATTAATCTTAATCTGTGTTAATGTAAACAGCCCCTATTTTGTTATTGACCATCATCTTATATTACAGTCCATGGTAATGCTTACATGAGTCACACAAAATAAATGTCCTTAAAAAATAAATGGTTATTTTTTTAATCTTATTTATTTATATATCAATTACCTACCACACCAGACCTGAGGTTTTGGCAAGCCTTTTTCCAGCCATCTTGAGAACATTGGCTCAGACATGGTAGTTCATTGATATATTAATTAATAAATTAAATAACCACTATCTTTTTGTGTGCCCCTGATAATACTGTTGTCACACACTTGTCATGTACAAAATATGTCTTCTATACTTCTGGTGTCTATATCTTCAATTTGCCTAGGAATCGTGATTAATTTCTATAGCCATACTGTTGTTTAGGCAGCACCATTCTGGAGATTTGAGACTTGACTCTGACTTGCATTTGATGAATTGTGAACATCTCTGTATGAATGTTTGAGGAGAAGAGCATAGTTTGGGTTATAATCCTAGATCGGCTGTTAAAGCATACCACAGTATTACCAGTGGAGAGGGATTGTACACACAAAGACAGCACAATGCCGTGACCTACCACAACTTTGAGAGTGAGGTCAGAGGTCAGGTCGGATACAGCGTAGATCAGTAAAAGCCCCTGGTCCTGGAACCCCACTGGCAGCACAGGGGCAAAGAAGTCCTGGGCAAAGTAATGCAGCATCTTCCACTTGCCCCCAAACTCTGTACAAGAGGGGGAAACACACCCTCTACATTATTACTGCCTTTACTGTGCACAGAGTCCTTCCTCTGTATGGAGGGAATAATGCAAAAATAGACACACAACTTCTAAAAATAAAAAGGACAGCTCTATTAAAGTAAATAAATCCAAAATAAAATAAAGGACAGCTCTGTTAAACTAAATACTAAAAAGAAACAAATGCAGTAAAGGACTGATGTAAAACACTAAAATGGATGATCGTTCTGATATGGAGACTGCTGATCTTACTGATGCACCAGACAGCTCTGTGATCTGAGCTGCTGTCGGGTTTCAGTTCTGAAGGGGAATAACAGGAGATCTGGATTTCACTGTCAGACACTAAAAAAGCTTTCAACGCAGTCTGTAAATTCATGCATTCAGACACACATAAAACAGACTTAAAAATCAAGACATACAAATGTACATAATTCTAGTATGAAAGTTACTGACATTCTGCAAACAAAAATGTGTGTAATGTTTATATAAATGCAAGTGTGTGAATGTGGTTGAGTGTGAGAGAGAGTAAAACAATATGACTAGAACTGCATACTGACCAATAGAGGACCAGGATGGGCCTTGCCAGATGTCATTAAGTTGCCAGTAGAGGGCGCCCATGGTCTTGCCTTGTCCGTTTATGATTTCACTCCGGCTCCTACGGTAGAACTCTGTCTGAGCCTTCACGCACTGCGCCTGCATCACCTGCATGACACACATATTTTAAATATTTTATTTTACACCATGTGGCACACACTTTTAGAGTCTCCTGTACACATACGCATTTTAAACCCATCAACTGTGCTCACACTGAACTGACAAATGCATTCACACATGCTTAAACTGAGCTTTGTGCACACTCACTAAACTGATGAGACTGCTGCCACATTACAGCCATTTCCATTTCACCTTGCCAATGACTTGTTAGCTTTCCTCACAGTGCTGATTGGCCACATTCAAAAGAGCATTGCGACTGGTCGAGTGAGCCAGTGCACCGATTGGTCGCATGCAGATCTGGCTGACTGAGTGGGGTGAGCGAGCGCTATGATTGGCCAGGTGCTGGTGTGAGGTAAGGAGGAGGTGGACCTGCGTGAGGTAGAGCGTGTCTCTGTAGGTGAGGAGAGGGTCAGGAGAGTCCGGCAGGTGGAAATGCAGCTTGGCCTGCTGCAGCATCTGCTGGTTGCCGGTGTCGTGGTGCTGCCGGTGCCGGGAGAAGTTGCTCTGGTAGCTCCAGTCTTCAGGAGCAGAGATCTGTAATGGACAAGATCCTCGTGTCACCCACCATTACTCAGTTACAATAGCACACTCCCTATAGGATAAAACATTACATCAAGGACCCAATTTACTGTGCTAATTAAAGATCCAAGTAACTCTCACGACTGTAAAATACTCAAATACAAAAAGAATACAATATGCCCTCTATAAATGCAATTATTAATTAACCATGATTAAGATCATTATCAACATCATGTAATGTTTTACTAAAATGTATATTGCTCAGGACAAGAGCATGTGCTAAATGATTGTAATGTAATGTACGGTGATGATGATGATGATGATTATTATTGTAATTATTATTAAAATTACCTTCTGCAGGGTGGAGAAGGAGGGCCAGGACTGGAAGCCGTACTCCGAGGCGAGGCGGGTACGGGGGAAGGCCCTCCAGTCCCAGCAGTCCTGCAGGTAGCTGTAGAAGTGCGTGTCCCCAAAGTGGGTGTCGTAGGGGTTCCGGGCCACCCAGCCCTCCTGCTCCGACTCGGCCCCGTTGGTGGGGCTGGAGGTGAGGAATGGGCGACTCGCGTCCTCCTGCAAACACAGAGAGGGAAAAAAAAGCTTATAATGCCTGCGTACCTCAGTACAACACACCGATACAGCAGCAAACACCTCTTGGCCCATTGCCCACCATAGTGACGGGGCCCATGTCATACAGTATTGCAACCATACATGGACAGCTAGACATAACTAACATTGCAGCAATCCTAATCAATATTATGTATGATGCACTGACCCGAGCTTTTCTACTTATGTACAAGACTTGTTGAATGTTTTTCGGCATCAGTTTGGCCCAAGCTAATTGTATGATAATTGTATACACATGTGCAAAGTTACTGTCTGTCGATAAACTATAACAATAAATATTAATGGTGCCTGTTTTTCAGTTTGTTCACATACACTGCAGTGAGTGGCGGGGTGATAGATAGCAACAGTCAGACCCCAGGAGACTAACAGTAGCTCAAAGCTGAGCACTGACTTCTGTCCGAAGCCAATATGCCGTGACAGAGGGAGGAAAGGAACGCTGTATCTCTATCAATGCTTTAGGCCCGGCAGGAGTCTTATGCTTGGCACCTGTTCTGCATATCTGCCACGTGACTGGTTCCCTTCCAAACGCCTTCAGGTATGATGATGCTAATGCTATGAGCTGGGTGCGAGTGACATTGCCAGTGTTATCGCAACATGCTTTGCCATTGGTTGAAAGGAAAGGTGACTCATGGTAGGTGACTGAGCAACAGGAAATCGCAGGTAAAATGCTATGAATCATCGGCGCTGCTTAAACAGTAGCGACCCTTCTCAATCCATAAACGTATCTCACAGCGTTCAAATCCTTTTCTTTTTTTTTGGATGGAGGTGTTGAATCCAACCCTGGCTCTGACGGTTTGTGTTGAAAGGTCTACATCCATTCAGCACAATAGACTCCCATGGTTTAGATATGGATTTGTTTTATGTCAGTGTTTGTCAAAGAGGTGAATCCAAAATGAGAAAAATCCAACTATGTTCTGCTGCTGCCTCAGTCGAAACACATATATTAGTTTCGCAGAGAAATTGTCTTCCTACTCTGTCCACTAACAGTGTACCCAAAAGATTCGATAAGGGAATCGAAAAGATTTGGATTGAATAAAATGCTTTCAAACCCCAACTCTAAATAAATAAACAAACAAACAAACAAGCATGCACGCACACAGTTCCCTACAATCAATGCAGCACAAAACCTCCTTTTGTAGCGGGCTCAACCAAACCACCAACACAAAATACATAAATGACTTCCACATAAGATGGTTTCTTAGAGCCTGAGACTCTGCTAGTCTCCATTTTATGTGTTAAAACACATTTGCTTTAAAAATCATAATGGATGCCTGTTCTGTCTGATCAAGCTATGACTCCACATAGGAAGTTAATAGACAGATCTTAATGTAGGTTAGTGTATACTATAATGTCATACAGTGGGTAGTGAAATGGATTTTAGCCAGGAGACAGAGATACATTTCCCTGTGGACAGTTCAAGCAAAAGGTCAGGTCAAAATTTGGCATTTCAAGAACTTATAATCATAGGGCTTTATCTTCAAAGTTTTGAGGTGTGAATCTTTAAGATTTCAACCCCCATAGCAATACACCGATTCCCATTGCCATTACATTATTTATATTATGTTTTACTGACCATTCCCACATTAATAACAATTTTTGTAACCAAAACATTTTCATACAATCTTAGGGTTGTGACATTTAATGGCAGCAAATTAGAAAATGAGTGCATAGAGTGGAGATCTAGTGGTTAAGGTGTTTGACTGGGACGTGGAAGGCTGGTGGTTCAAGCCCCAATGTGGCCACACTAAGATTAGTGCAGCAGTTTAGCCCTTGAGCATAGCCCTTACATATAACCCCACATTACTACAGGGGGGATTGGCCCCTGCTTAGTTTAATCAACTGTAAGTTGCTTTGGATAAAAGCGTCAGCTAAATAACTAATGTCAATTTCCTTAGCATTCCTGAGCGTTAAAGGTATACACCTGCTGTGTACATTCAAGGAGTAAGAAACTAAATGAACCGATGGCAACTGGCCTTCTGAACGATCTCCCTGATGTTGGTGACGTAGAGCGTGACGTAGTCCTTCAGGTAGCGGTCGCGCTGGGAGGTGGGGATGCCGAACCAGTTTGTGGCGATGGCGGCCTCATTCTCGTTGTTTGCGCTCCACACGATGATGGAGGGGTGGGATTTCAGCCTCTTCACCTGCCGCCAAAACAGGAAATTACATCGCTCAACTCACAGATTCAAGGCTTTCAAAAGTTCATATTATCTGGGAAGTGGTAATATTTCTTATTCATCGTCTCCACTACATGGGAAAAAACATGACCTTTGTTGGTGAAATATTCAGCGTGAAAACGGTCATTTCCATTTTGCATTTAGACATGAGTGTAGATTCGGATCACATCAAAAAGCGCACGAAGCGCTAATTCTCACACCATCACACAGGAAGTAACCTCTTCACAAAGAGCATACTATTTGTAAAAATGAAGACTTCAACAAGTCTTTTTTCCCCCTTTCATGAGCAATTTGTTCTCAAAACGAATCTGTACAGAGCAGATAAATTACAGCTTTATTTGCCTCCTTACTCATAAAATGTAGAGCGGACATTCAGACTAAGTTTTATTAGTGTTATCTGTCCTCCATATTGCTTCACCTGCATGAACATACTGCTAGCCCAAGCAAAGAGCATTCATCTGTTTCAAATCCCTTGGCATGAACAGTGCAGTATATGAGGTACGACAGAGCCTGATTATGTTGTTAGTTGTTGCTGTTGTAATTGCAATTGTCTGCAGAGTTCTACCCTTCTACTGTTTGAGATCACAGGGATAGGGTTGTATGTGTGTGCGTGTATGCATGTGCATGTGTCTGTATGTGTGTGTGTGTGTGTGTGTATATGTGTGTGTATGTGTGAGTGAGTGCATGTGCATGTATGTGTTTGTATATGTGTGTGTATGAGCGTGTGTGTGTGCATGTGTGTATGTGTGTTTGCGTATGTTTGTGCGTGTGTGTGTGCGTGTGCGTGTGTGCCTATTTTCATTGCCCGCACGCATGCAGGGTCACTCCGAGGGGAACTCCGCCCCCGCTAAAGGAACACACAAAATGAAAAGCTGGATTAGTTTTAAAGCAGAGCCTCTGCACTCACTGTTCACTGTTAGGAGCGGGCAGAGAGGAACAGAAGCAGCAGACAGAGACGGATCGTAGAGGAGGGAACACGCGACAGCAGCCAGGATGAGGGGATCAGGGATCAATGCAGCATACCTTATCCTCATCTGACTTCAGCAATTCTGCCACGCACAACGATACAGCTTCCCAGCACAAAAACAGCATGTGCACAGAACCCACTGCATTTACATTTTTATTGACATTTATGTACAGGCTTTCAGCAGGTGTCTCACACAGAGACATACGCAGATTACATTCACAAAAAAACCATTTATACAGCTGCATATTTACTGAGCCAGTTCAGGTTAAGCATGCTTCTCGAGGGTACAATTGAAGTACAATTGAATCACTCTAGGAATTGAACCAGCAATATCTCAATTACAAGTCCGTTTGCAGTCCATTACATTAGGACTGTTCAATGGCCATGACTGCTGAAGCTAAGAGGAGCTGGACTTCATTAGGACATTGATAGGTGAAGCCCATCAGGTTGCAGACAGATATTCTGCCAATAGGGGGCACAGGTTCTTCCAGATCAAAATAAAACAGAAATCTCCCAGTGCATGTGCTGGGTAGCTCATTCATGTTTAGGTCATGTTCTAGTGTGTGGAAGAGCCCTATGGTTGGGTATTGGTTCTGGGCCATGCCTGGGGTGAATACGGCTGCCTGCCCCACAGGGCTGTAGCATCCTAGGCAAGGGAGGGCTTCAGTCAGCTGGGATGACAGTGCATACATACACCAGCGACCCCTGCATGTCCGCCCGTTTATCTACACATGAACTCTCGTCCTCCGACTCATGTCTGTGTGAGCCCAGCTGGTTAAACAGTGATGTGACAAGAACATGTAGCTGATCTCACATGCTTCAGAGGAGAACATGTTTGTCTACCCTCGACCGACTGGCCCAATTAGGTACAGAAATTAGCATTAATACACACAGACACACACTCACACGCTCACGCACGCGCATACACTCACACACTCACACACACTCACACATGATTGGCCATTCCAAATTGTGGAGAAAAGGGGATGAAGCATGAGAAAGGGAATAGGAAATGGTGGTAGTGCAATGGGAAGTAACTGGTGTGTTGTCTCTACACAGAGATTATGACTCAGTGTAGATAATAAAGATCCCATTCACGCTTATCAAAAGGCAGTTAGGGGATTAAGGGCAATTAACTGTCGTGTCCTAGTCAAATTCCCTAACTGCCTCTCTCAATCCTGACAATTACTCATCCTCCCAGCAGTTGACTGGCTGTGTCATCTTTCTCTTCTATGTCTGTTTATTCTGTACTAATTTTGTTCCACAAGGTCATTACTGCAAAAGAGACTTTTTATACTGCGGCAAAATGACATAACAAAGAGCGTTCAGCTGACCTTCCTGGTTAAGTTTTCTGAATGAAGTACCATACTCCTGTAGTTCTGCTTCAAAGCACAGGGTTACACATTTATTTACTCAATAGTGCGACAGGAGAAGATGATCTCCTGTGAATCCGTTATCCTCTTTTTTGAAAATGAACCCAGGTGTTCAGGGAGAAACGTTAAACTATCGGCCGCATCAGACACAACGACCAGCCCATTCCCTTTAGTGCCAGGCCACATTGATGCTGTGTATTTTGTAACTAAGACACCACAGGAAAATGGTACTGCAAAATGTCATATGGCAGCTGAATGTTACATGAGAATGTAATATATATGAAACTAAATGTTACATGATAGCTGAAGGTTACGTAAGAATGTAATATACACTCAGTGAGCACTTTATTAGGTATTTATTAGATGTATTAACATCTGCATGATTTTATGCATTTAGCTGATTAAATATTTGCATTAACAAGCTGTTACAGGTCGTACAGGTCTACCTAATAAAGTGATCCCTGAGTGTACATAATATAGAATGTAATATGCTAACAATGCAGTGGGAATGCAATATAAATAATAGAGAATGTTGTGTACACTAGCTTTAACATGTGGTCACACACAGCCAGGGGAGATGCTATATGAGAGTGTGTGTCCAGCTCACCTGGTGAGTCACCTCCTTTCTCACTGTCTCTATGAACTCGGAGTCAGTAGGGTACAGGGCGCAAGCGAACATGAAGTCCTGCCAAATCTGAAAGACACAAACACAGGGTGTTATTCTTACACTTCCTGTTTCGCTTTTCTAAATCCGGCATGTTGCGGGTTGAATGTGCTTCAAGAAGCACAAAACATGCCAAAACTAAGTTTAAATGCATAATGAAATAAATTAGATTTCTGATAACATCATTTAAAATTCATTTTATTCTTTTTTGCCAATTGTCATTATAAATTCTTCTTCCGCTCCCTCACTGAGCATTATGCAATGAACCTGACCTGAAATTATCCTTAAATCAGCTGCCTGTTATTTGCTGTAAACTACGCTCATTCAGTTGTGATGTAACTTCCTGTTCTGTAAGGTCTTCTGCCAGCAGGAGCACACAGCGGTGACATTAATTAAAATTTTGAGTGTGAATTACAAGATGTGGCTTTCAAAGATCGCATCAGGTGGTAAGACACAAGCCGGAGGAAAGCTGTAATGAAGTGAACACTATGGCATAATAACATAACCACTAATTAAGGGATCTTTAATTAGTTATAAATCCTGCCAAAACTATGATGCAGCTAATTATTTTCAGCTGTGCAATGTCAAATTTACAATGCACTGTGTTCTTCTGAAGGAACAAGATTTGTTTTTAAATCCAAATATAAAAGCAAATGGCAGTGGCTTGTGCTTGCTGCCTACAGCTCGGTGCCAAGATAGTGTTTCTCCGGAAAGAGAAAAAAACAAAACAATCAGTAAGACTGAGATGTTACCATGACACCCAGTTCATCGCAGAGACGGTAGAAATGTTCTTGCTCGTAGACTCCTCCCCCCCAGACTCTCAGCGTGTTCATGTTGGCATCCACAGCTGACTGCAGAAGGTTCCGCAGCCTGACGCAAGCACAGAGAACATCAATCAGTGCAACACACAGTGTCAGGGATATTACCAAGTGGCTTGTCAACTGATGGCTTGTCTATGATTTTTCTCATCACAGTTCATTACATGTTGAGACAGTTTACTAATTTACTAATTGTAAAAACAGTTTGTAGGGGCGGAGGGCATTTTATTACGAATAAACAGTATGAGGCGAGTTTGTAAAAGGCATTAGAGGGTGTGGGTAGCAATGAATAAATCCTGATCCAAATAAGGTCGGTTTCACCTTGCAGTCTGAAAATGACCTTGTAGTAGTGCACCGAAATGGCTGCCGAAGGGGAAACCACCAAGACCATAAGTGACTCAGCAGCCATTTGGTTATAATTAACTGTTAATGAATTTAATAGTTGGTCCTAAATTTAAAAGGTAAAAATTGCTCTCCTTCTCACTGTCAAGACTATCTTAATTGAATCAACTTCATTAGGGAAGGAACAGAACTTGAACTGTTTGAAAATAGTTGAACAGTAACCGTGACATGGGAACATAGTTAGCAGCTAAGGGTGGGCTTTTTGTTGAGTGTTGTCTGGTAAGCCGGAACATAAAGATGCTACTGGCGGTGGCTTACACGCTGGGCGTGACCTGATCCTGGAAGGCATGGGCTGGGATCCAGTTGGAACCTTTGAGGAAGATGGGAATCCCGTTGATCCTAAAGTATAAACTTAATCCGGGGGACTCTGCAACGGGCTCCTGAACCAGCTCCGCTGTGCGGAAAGACACCTGGAACACAGCATGCTCACTGACCTCTGTTCATTTACAACTGCACACTCCTCAGATGTACACTCAACAAGCTCATGCCAACATATTTACTGACTGCCTGTCGATCCAAGCTTAACAACAGAAAACAAGGTCAGATGCAGGGTTCCATTTCAAAACATAGCTGATCAAACCACGTTGAGTGGGGAGTTGGTCTGAACTGGTCAGTCAACCATCAGCCTCTAGTCTAGTGGTTAAGGTACGGGGCTGGAACCCGGAAGATTTGTGCTTCAAGCCCCTGTGTCGTCACAATAAGATCTACGCAGCTGTTTGGCCCAGACCCTTAACCCCACATTGCTCCAGGGGGATTGTCCCCTGCTGGGTCGAAACAACTGTGAGATGCTTGGGTTCAAAACTGTCAGCTAATTTATTATTATTTACCAGCTGTAGCTTTACCAGCTGTAACCTACTGTAGCTTGAGCAGTTTTTTCTGCAGGGCAGTAAAGTGAAATAGCAGGAAGCGCTGACCAGGGTTTTGGTGTCGATGGCGAAGCCTCCGTCCAGCTCCACCTGCACACTCATGTTGTACTGGCGCTGAGAGCCGTGACCCCTGGGCCACCACAGGGCCACTTCAGCGCTCTGCGGGGAAGACAGGCCCGTTTCAGTAACAAAGTCCTTTTCCAACTAGGCACATTTAGCCAAACGGATTCATTTGGTATTTAATAACTCAGATTTTCCCCTTACTTATTATTTATTAAAAAATTAAAATCTTATTCACAATATTTTATTTGAGTCCCCCCCCCCCCAATTTTGTTCCCCTTTTCACCAATAATTGCACAAATATTGTAGGTTTATGGTTACAAAAAAAAGAAACTACAAACTAGTTCAAATACTAAAAAAGGCCAATATGCCCTTGACAGATGAATGTAGGTGGTGACTATGCAATAGAGCAGAAGTCAGGCCACATCAAGTGCTCCTTTTAGTGCTTTTGGCTTCAGCTGGTAATCTGAGGAAGAGGAAACTTGGTTCACTGTGACCTCATCCTATTTGGTTACTATGACATTACTCCCATCCAGAGAAACCTGTGGCTGAAATAGTGATGACACACACTGTGAAAAATGATGGTACTGATGGGGTACACTGCTGACCACACAGGGCCTGCAGATATACAAGGCCTTATAGGTCTGGCTACTCCCAAAACGGTTCCTCCGATGCAAGTACTTGGTGACCCCAGACCTGATCCAGGATCAGCTTACCAACCCTTAATAATAGCACCAACCATATCAGAAAAAGAAAGTAGGTGACCCAGGGTCAGTGCCTGGGCAAGTGTCGATTCACAGGCTGGTATTTCCCACAGCTGAGCCAAAAAGCCCAGGTCTACCTTGTTGACAGGAAGGATGAACGTGCTCCTGCTCTCTCCTGCTGGCAGGAAGACCCGGTAAGTTTGCTGCGTAGCAAGTTCAGGAAGGAGGAGCGTCACGTATCCCACTGCCGCCACCACCGCATCACAGTGCAGCTCCACCCCCACACTCCACTGGGAGGGGCCATCTGAGGAAGTGGAACAGTTCAGTAATCTGATGACATCACATCGAGCCCAGCACTTATGAACACATTCCTCATAAATGCTCAGCTGCGTGCATTCTGTCATGATAGGGAAAGCTTTCCAGCACATTTCAATTGGTATATTTCATGCGAGTACAATATGCCCTATATTATGCTCACATAAAATATAATACAGTGGTGGGAAAGGAGGGCCATATCTGCTTTGGGATTTCACACAAACTTATTCCCTCAATTATTTCATTAGCCCACTCATTTACATGACCTGACATTTTGGGTGAATTCCCTGATAAGCTACTGAATGATGCATGCAGTGCTGACTACTTTTCTTTCCCTAGATGAAGCATTGGTGAACCAGCATTGGTGTATAGAGCTAATGAGCTAATACAGCGAGGGATAATTAATAGAAACAAAAACATGCTGCCAGTCTGTCCTGGAACAAAATGCCCCCACCCCATACATATGTAAGCATATTTGTAGCTATATATGATGTACAAGCATACTAGTCAGCTGAGTTTATGTGGTACATTTGATATGTGGACATTACTAATACACGGGTACACGGTGTAATAGAAGTATAAAATAATGATATATGTAAAGATTTATTTTTATTTGACTTGCACGGTAGTTATCCATGGAACAATTACTAGCTTCGTATCAGCGCTAAAGAGGATATCTCCGCTGAGAGGAGATGACGTACCACGAGCCGGTGTCGTGGTGAGATACAGCAGCCGCAGCGAGTCGTAAGCCTCCAGATGCACGCCCCCCCACAGCCCCAGGGTGGGGAAGGACGGCCCCCAGTCCCAGCTGAAAGAACTCTGCGCCTGAAAAACAGCCCATGAGGGACGGACGTGTACCGTTTCGCACCTTTGCGCAAGACGTCTCGTGTTTACGAGAACGTCACGGCCGGTGACAACACGTTGTGCCAACAGCTGGACCACATAAACAGAGGGCTTCAAGGAACCTGCCGGAACATATTTGCGCAAGACCCTTCCCACGTTTACACTTGGAGACAGGATCCTGACTGAGACAGGGCCTGATATAGACATTGCATTACGTTCCATTACAATCACTTAGCAGCAGGCACTCTACCTATAGAGCAACATATAGCAGTAGAGAACATCAGTGTTGTCTCTCGGGAATAGAAAAATGCAGTATCACCAAGAAGGCACAAAGGCCCATTCATAATCATTATGTGTCATGTTAACCTAGCAAACAATATGCATTTCATATCAGTAAAGGAAGTACCAATAGACAGATAACATATCGTGACGAAGTTATACAAATAACATTACCCAAAATGTCATCCAATGCTTGAACACATCCGCTTTAATCACTTTTGTAACTTAATCACAATATGTAGAAGGGTAGCATACAAAATTTGTGTCTGCGACTCTATGTCCTATGTTTTTGGAAAATACTTTGTGCACACTGGAGTGTTTACACGTGAATGAAAAAAAAAAATCATTTCAATTGCTTATATTTCAAAACTATTTTTTTCATGGCAAAATTAATTGTGGCAATAATTAGTCAATATTCCATTACATTATGAAGCGTTGAAACAAAATATTTCATTTAAATATATTTTCAGTTTATTCCCTTTCTGTAAGGGTCTCGAACAGCCTAAATGAGTCAAAACAAAAGGGGTGTGGACTATTAGCAGGGTCGCAGCATTGAAAGGGAGACTGAGGAGGGGCTAACGAGCTCTTCGAGGCAGCGGTGCTTTCGTTATATATAGCCATACAGTTGTCAAGAGATCTCAGCATTCCTAGCAATGCTGCACATCGCCTTTATTTAAAGCGCGTTCTCAAGAGACAAACAGGCCAGAAATAGCCGCGCCGAAGCATCTTTGCTACCCGCTAATTACCCGGCGTGTCCCCGTGGGCTTTGATTGCCTGGGCCCAGCCTGAAGGCTGGTTATAACAGCCTTTTCAAGGACCTGTTATTATTCAGTATTCAGTCTTCTAACAATGGTGTAAGAGCAGGTTACGTACAGTATGGCACTCATAATGTAGGGACAAGGTAAGCGCGTTGTGCGTTAGCCGGGATCGAGTGGCCCTCCGGAGGACTTGTTTACCGATTTTAAGAGATAATCAAGTAAGAGGCGTGAGAGGACCATGCATTTTTAAAGCGGTAGCAGCTTCTTTTATTTAAGAAGTTGTGTTCAGTGAGGCCAGTTGCCTGGGCACCACGCAGAGAGAGGCCTCAGCTCAGTGAGGTGTTGTTACAGGTCACTGGGTTTGTTCGACTGTACATCGCCCTAACAGTGGGTCTATAAATCAGGGTCTTACTAGTAATTATAGCGAGCAGTGTCTGCTCACTCTTAGTCAGTGTGTTTGAAAAGTGATGGTTCTCTATTGGAATTATCATTGAATTTTTGAATCCTGGAATGGTGGGTGTGTGAAATATGAGCATATAACTAATGCTTTGCTTGAGAAGGTGAAATCTGGGCACCCCATGCTTCACGCTCAGATACTCACACACCATTATACTGACATATAATCAATTTCCGGAAGACAACCAAACACATTCACACGGTTTCTCTTCACAGAATCGCTGTACGTATTTAAATCACTGAAAGGTCGGTGCCAAATAACTTCAGATATCACCTGAGATTGAGAGAACTAATGGGTCGGCTCACCTTCCTGATGAAGTTGATGTGACACTCTCCCTTCTGCACAGGCGGGGGGCAGTCGGGAGGGACCGGGTAGGCGGAGTGAGCCTGGCTACGCTTCGCGGCGTACGCCACGGCTGATGAGAGGCCGACGGTGAGGACGTTCCCCCGCTCCCTGAGCAGACCTCGAACCTCAAAGCCCTGCCAAGCACACGCTGCGTCACACAGGGGAGGGCCAGGGGGACATACCCCAGGCAGGGGATGCTGGGATTCCACTCACATATCGGAGGAACATGTTGTCCGTCGTGCCCACGGTCGCTCCGTTGAGGGTGATGGAGGAAACTGTGTCCACGCCCTCAAAGACCAAAACCACCTTCTGCTTGCTCCTGATGAGCCACAGAAAGAACATATTTGATTGAGCCAAAGTATAAATCCTCTAATCCAATAAAACATACACAAGTTATCAACAAATGAAACAAGCTTAAACTATGAGCAGAAAGTACATAAGCCTAGCATAAGTGGTGGTGGTGGGGGGGTTCATTTGTTGTTAAAATTTTACTTTTTTGCTAATATTTTACAACATATTATTTGAGAGGGCATTCAAAAGAACGCAAAAAACAATTGTGAAATGGGAGACCATTCAGATGAAAAAACTAAAATGGCAAGCTCTACACAACGCTATGCAAGCTATAACGAGTGGCTATGAACGTCTTGGGATGGTTATTGTGGCTTAGAGGTTATCGATGGTTCTAAGAATGATATTTTCCAACAATAAAGACAAGTGCAACAAGAAGAAGTGTGCTTGCCTCATCTCAGTCGGCACTGAGAATGTGCTTGTGTATGTCCAATTGTCAAGAGAAATCCACCGGTAGGCCAAGTCATTGAACCTGTAATAGGGGTCCTGTTCCAAACACAAGCAAGCTCTATCAAAAACACACCCAATAGAACAAACCCCCATGCCACACGGACCGATGTGTAGACTGGTGTAATCTGGGGTAACATTAATTGGATTTGTTTCACCGCGGACCTGAAGTGAATGCACTGCACTGCAAGCCACTTTAATGATAGGCCTTGCAAAGTCTGGTAATTGGTACTGAAAATTGCCCCTCTCTACAGAGCACAATCCACACTGCATGCACAACAGATAAAGGTAAATTAAATTCAAATAAAGTTCAGTGTGTCTGAAGACATTGTCACAGGATTGGATTTTTAAGATTTCAAAAACTGGGTGTAATACAGTATAAAGTACAATAATGCTACCAGAAAATAATAAAATAAGTATATTGGTAAGTGTAGCCATGTCTCGTGAAATCCTGCCTTGGGTTCTCAGGGCTGTTAGTTTTGTTTGTAGTCTTGATACCTTTTTGGTGTCGCACATCTGAGCAGCCAAAGGCAGGTTTTTAAATGTGCGAGGCTTGTGGCTATTTGTTCTTATCTGCATGGGTTAAGTCTGAGTATTAGACCACTAAAAGTTTGGGGACACAGTACATTGAAATGGTGATTAATTACAGAACTTCTAGCATTAACCATGCAACATGAACTTTACAAAATGCCACCATATGTTGTGTACATTTGGTGTGCATTACTCTATATTTAAAATGATATATTTATGATATAGGACTTATCATCAGTCTGCTTCCCTAGATGTGGTCGCTAACATTTTTCAGGAAGAGCAATAAGGAAGTTTGTGTAAGGAAGTTAATTTCAGTAAACATGAGAAATTGGACTATTCATTTTGTTTGAGATGTTTCCGCATCTCAAATTCATGTCCATCCACAACATGTAGCTCCCTTCAACCGACTGATAACTGATCCATGTGAATGATGCGACACGGTGGAAACACTGACACCCGATACCATTATTGTTGCTTGTGCCGCGTCCTTGTTTGCCGTCAACTGATAGGACCCCTGTAGAATCGATCTACTGACCACACCAGCTCTGCGATTCCAGCGTAGTCCACCATACTAGCATGCATTTGTGTCTAGTGTTGTACTAGTGTTCACCGAATTTCTCTTAGCACATCTGGTCATAAGAAAACGCGCGAACATGCAGCCTACCTGTATTAGTCCCTGTTTCAATAGTCCTGTATGCACACAACCAGGCACGTCTGCACCGAACGACAATGAACCGTTCGAGTTGGATACTGTCCATTTACCATTTAAACTATACGTTTCAAAGCCACGATTGCGTGACTCTGGTCCAGATGATTCACAGCGTCCTTCCAGAATCGTTAAACTAAAAATGCACATAATGGCTGCTAGAACTTCTCGGAGCGCATTCATTTTCAAACTGCTCGATTAGAAACAAAGAATTCAAGCTCTACAAAAAGTATTTTCACATCGTTTACTGTTTAACGGCTACTAATCTTGCTCTGACATTTCTGCTTCGACCAACTTCCTGCTTTTGGTAGAGGCCGTCATATGACAAATCAGCTGACCGCCGCTGCGGGTCATGCTTCGTGAATACTCATTTGTACGGCGTTTTAATATAGGGCTTTTATTTTGGCAATACCCCTGGACATCCATCCATCCATCCATTATCTGAACCCGCTTATCCTGAACAGGGTCGCAGGGGGGCTGGAGCCTATCCCAGCATACATTGGGCGAAAGGCAGGAATACACCCTGGACAGGTCGCCAGTCCATCGCAGGGCACACACACCATTCACTCACACACTCATACACTCATACACTCATACCTACGGGCAATTTAGACTCTCCAATCAGCCTAACCTGCATGTCTTTGGACTGTGGGAGGAAACCGGAGTACCCGGAGGAAACCCACGCAGACACGGGGAGAACATGCAAACTCCGCACAGAGAGGCCACGGCCGACGGGGATTCGAACCCAGGACCTCCTTGCTGTGAGGCGGCAGTGCAACCCACTGCACCATCCGTGCCGCCGCACCCCTGGACATTTCTCCGCGAAATTGTCGGCAACTGTCGGTAACTTCACACTACCCACTTTATTCTCGCTCCGACTTCAGGGAAGGAAGTCGTATTTGGCAAATTTGCTAGGGTTAAAATAAATCACTTGAAATGTCAAGCTAATCTATCGGGGCTACCGTTTAAGGACCAATATATTACAGGAGCTCGTCATTTCCTCAATCCGTGCAGAGCATGTGCCAGCACTTGTACAGCCATCAACAAAACGATCCATAAAAGTATTTCAGGTTACAACGTTTCGGGAAGCAGGGAAGGGTTTACGATACTATACAGATGAAGTCCAAGTGACGCATGATTTACAAATATATCCTGTAATACTTTCCCCAGGTATACCCGTACAAGTGAAGCAAGTACCTCCTTTTGATCATTAACTGCTAACGATAGATCTCCAACAGCATCATCCATGCACCACTCATATTCAAGTTGGTATGTTTACGGAATACTTCCTTTATGCATAGGATAAACCCAATTTAGTAACATGCATGCGGCAAAATGACAGCATCTCAACTAAAAAGTTTGGAACCATAAATGAAGTCAAGAAGCAAACCTGGTTTCAGTTCCCCTGACCGTACTTCCGATGAGCTGTATAGAATCTGATTTCAGACATTTCCAGAGGAATTGAACCAGACTAAGAAACCAGGGAATAACTAAGGGGGGACAGGTGACAAAGAAAGAGCTCTGCAGTCCCAAGGCCCACCGCTTTTATTATCATTACAGTGAATACAGCCACATACAAAAAGACAGCTTTATACAAATTGCACCAGGCTACCAAGTATTGGTTTATGCAACTTTATTGAGGGGGGGGGGGGGGGGGGGGGGAAAGAAGAAATAAAACAAATCAATAACTTGCAGAGCTATTAGTCGATCAGTCTTCCGTTGAGGGCTTTGCATCTTTTTTCAGTGCTACAAGAAAAGTGTTTTGGAAGATGGATCAACTAATAGCTCCCAACTTCTAAAAACAAAGAAAAAAAAAAATACAAAAAACAAAAACCCTAAAAAGGGGGCCGAGTTCTCCTCCCACCCTACCCATCCCATCCTCCAAATTTGCATTGTCTGCAGAACATAAACTTTATTCCTTTATTAACATGCATAAAATACAGCATTATATTCGACTTTTTTTATTTCTTTTATTTCTTTTTTTTTTTCTTTTTTTTTTTTTTAACTTCCTCGCTGCTGATGCGTATACTTTACAGCAGTTCACCATCCAGGCGGTCAGTTATGAGCAGAAAATACATTTGAACAGACCTCAAGGTCTCTAACTTTATTGGGAAAAGCTTACAAAAAAATGGATGCTGTCCCAGCAATGAGGTGATCCTTACAAGATGGGGCTGGTAGCGCGTGGAGCATCCTTGTTTTGTTGGCATCTTCAGCACGTGTTAGAGCGATGAGGAACACTGTTGTTGGTTTGGTTCTTTAAAGCCTCATAACCAAGTGGCTGGGGTGATGTGTTGGCCTGCTATGGCCACATGCTCCATTGAGTTTTCAGAAAGAACTGTGGGCAGTTTCCTTTTTTTCAATGGGAAAATTACATTAAAAACTCAAGAACCTGGTCTTGGCCTGGGCAGGAGACACCATCTTCTTGTGAGAGCGTGTGAATGAATGCGGGCCAGAAAAAAAAAAAAAGAAACATCTAAATATGGTTTTATACAGGGGAGCAGCCAAATAAGAAAACAAAAAAATAAAAATAAACCAGTAATTTAAAGTTTATTCCAGCTATAATACGTGTTTGTTCTGACTTCGGCGAGGTGGCATCACATTGCATACTTCTGAGTCCATTCCCGCGCTATTCTGTTGTACCTGTGTGAAGAGAAGGAAACAGTTACACTATAGTATCCCAGCAATCAACAGAACAGGATAACCGCACCACGCATGCAATACATGACAAGTGTCACTCAGGAAAAACAAGCACGAAAGTGCAGCTCAACTGGCCAATCGCACCAGCCGTTTAACTGTACATTTACCTATGACCAACCGCAAAACATATTTAAGCTGCACCTAATTGAAATACATTACCCGAGGACAGGGAAAAACCAGCAGCTCATACTGTATACGCGTAACTAAACTGGGCTAAAACATAAATCAGAAACTTTTCGGAGGGCCAATAGCTTTGTTGCATGAGCCGGAACTAGGTTTGGCCAGGTGATGTCACAAGAAACACTAAGCAAAGTTCAGACAATGGAGATATTCACACTTTAACGACCTGCTGTGTCATATAGGGGATTGAGGCTGGAGACAAGTATCAGCGTGGCAGCCGGGTTAGGACACATCCGGAGGAAGAGTGGCAGTGCTCTACCTGTAAACCTCCTGTCTAATCGCCATCTAGCCATCATTTCTAAAACACCTCTCAAAAAGCAACAGCTAACGAGTGACCAAACTGTCATGCTGTTAAAACATTGCACTAAAAGATGTCAATACATGAAAAATAAATTCAAACTGAACTCCAAAAGCCATGGCAATGCAGTGAGATAACTGACCCAGGGGCTCACTAAAGCTTCCTGTTGTGGACTTTCAGAGGGCAAAGTACAACAGAACCAAAGGGGCCGATGGGACAACACTACTGGACGGTTTTCCTCTATGTTGAAAATAACCATCCTATTTTAAAAAGTCAAATCAAAGTTGTACCATTTAGAGAATTTTGAAACATTTGTTAAAATTTATTTACAAGCTAAAGGGTAAATGGTTGGCATTTATATAGCGCCTTTATCCAAAGCGCTGTACAATTGATGCTCACATCTTGGTCCGCTAAAGGTTGTGCACCTCTGCTACTACTGTGGATGGCAAAATGCTAGCTACATGACAAGAGAACACTACAGATGCAATGTGCTATGATAGCAGTGAGCTCTGGGAAGACACTACATGAGGGGGGGGGGGAGGGTTATGAAGTTGGAAAGAAAAAAAACATAAGAGCCAAATGAAGGAAACGGGCAGATAGTCATACAACACACCGATTCATACTGGCTGGTGCTTCAAGATTCACGGGCTACTTTGACTAACAACCTATGACAAAGTAGTCTAGCCAGTAATCTATTACATACTAACCTGTACTGGCTATGAATATAGATCAAAACACATCACACTCCATTATTCTCAGTGAACGCTGATGTTCCACACAACATGCTCTACTGCTCAATTTCAGCACCCGTTTCTGAACAAACACCACCCAAGGTTCAAATCACCAGACCGAAGTCGAGTGTTAAGTACATCATGCCGTTTCTAAGCACTTCAGATACAAAATCAAAACAGAGCAACTTCCAACGCCCAAGTCCTCCCAGCACAGCGACCTGTGCGTGAGGTCTCCCATAACAGCCGGATGGGACACAAACCTTGTATTTGATCATATGTCCATTTTTCAATACTGTTGGAATGCTGTGATTCTTAGACCTTTCTAAGGGATTTCTACAGGGCGTCTTAGTCCATAATGGGTTAAAGAGGTCACTCCATCTGCAAACCCGCAGTCCAACCCCACTGAGAGAATTAATAATGCAGAAGACCGGCTGCAGCGGCCCCGCCTCAATCGCAAGCGGTCAGGTTAATGCGCTCAGGCCAAGTACAAATGCCTGGGGTTAGTGAACGTTCAGCTCGGTCTCCATGCGGTTCAGTGGAGAAACACCATCCCCCTCACGTTCCAAGATGCAGGTACCCTTACCCTAAAGCATTGCATACTTGTCTGTCCATTCCCGTGCTAGCCTATTATATCTAACAAAGCAAAACGGTCCAGGGTTATGCAGAGTCAGACCCCCCACCACCATTTCAGACAGTGCGAAAATGACTCTAAAGGTGATGGGGACATTTCCATCATTAAAACATTTTTCAAATACTTCAGAATCAGCGTTTCATGCAATAGGAAAGGATTATCTAGCTGAAGTTCCAAGAAAACTAAGAGTAATCCTGGAAGCTGCCTACATTAAACGCGTGTGTGTGTGTGCGCGTGTGTGCGTGCGTGGAGGCGTACTCACTTTTCGTTATCTGTTTTGTAGATGCGTGCAATCTCGGGCACTAGAGGGTCATCTGGGTTTGGATCACATAACAGTGAACAAATGGACAAAAGAACTGCAAAAAAGAAAGAACCTGTATTAGGACTGCACATTACATTCATTTTAAGCTCTCCTAGCAAAGCACTGACAGATACAATTGCTTTGATCATTGTGCCAAACAATTGCACCCCAACATGTACAGCTTCAGTTGATTGCCAGCGTTTGTCCCTAGAAGGGCTCGTATGAGATGTGTACAGTTCTGTGCCGTTGGTTGTAAGAGAGGCTAGGGCTGGGTTCACCAGAAGCGCAGAACTATACTAGCAACTGTGGGATAAGAAAAAATGCTACATATTCCTTTTTACATCCATTAGGTGCTCATCCTTCCAAAGGGTGGCCATTTATTTGTCAAATTACATCAGTGATTTGAAAGAGGCCTTTACTAAAAAGAAAATTAGCAGAATGCAAGCTAGCACACCACCAGGAAAAAAAGCCTGTCCTATCCTTAGCATATAATGACAGCTTCACCCAGAGGTAAAGTGCAGAGGTCAGCCAAACATGCTACCTAACAGGATTTAAGAGCACAGAGGACTTGTGAGACTGCACCTGGACTGGAAACTAGACGTACTCACACAAGCTCAGTGACAAAAGAGCACAGGGCTTTCATTTAGCAACAAGAACATAGCAATGCAACCAAACATGAGCTTACATCCTGCTAAGTGTGCAAGCTGACAGCTTCAAGGGAGCTCTTCAAAGCAGAGGTTTATGAAGAACATGGAGGTTAAACGCCTGAGGCCTACATTAAAGCAGGCTTAGAATACCAAAGCTCTTACCTTTAGAAATAGTTAATGCAGGCGACCACTGTGATCTTAGAATATCGAGACAGATGCTGCCATTACTGTTAATATTAGGGTGATAAATTCTTGTGGTAAACGCAACCTAAAAAGAAAAAGGGCAAAACTTCAGGTTGTGTGTCAGGTTTCCATAACAATGATTTAGCTACAGATGATGGATAAAAGAATGCAGGCAGAACACATTTTAGCAGAGTGTTTCACATGCTCAAACACCTTTTGCCTTTTCTGAAAATGTGGAGAATGACTGGTTTGTGGTTCCAATATAAAACTGAAATTGACAGAAACGTTTGAGTAGCCAGTTCTTTAACCACGTATTGAGCAGCATGACACTGTCAAGCCAGCAGCAGTGACTACACAGCGGCTCTTAGCACCCAGGGTGTGCTTACAGGTGAATGGAGAGCACCCTTCTTGTTGTGGAGAAGCACTCCAGCTCCTGGGTGTGCCGTGTGAGCACACTGCATTCTGGGAAACGGGACAGATGCACTGTGAAGCCACGAACGGTGGGCAGTGTGCCATTACAGGCCCCTGAACGGCATAGCACCTGAGCCTGCTGTTCACCCAGCCAGTGTCACCTAACAGCCAATACAATACAACGGGGCAACTCATTGCTGCTATATGCTTCTAGAATTTCTTCAACAAGCAAACAAGGTGCTAAATCAGGGGTGGGAAATTCTGGTCCTGGAGGGCCGGAGTGTTTGCAGATCTTTTCACAATTTACCCTGGTTGAATGATCTGACTGGTTGTATACACTGACAATGGTTCACTTGTAGGTTAGATCACTGAAAAGCATTTCAAAAAGGGACACTAGAACCTGTGCTTATCACAAAATGTAGCTGAAATGTCAGATGGCGTAAATGTTAGGGCTAAATTAGGCCAGAAGTTGGCATGACAATCAGAAACATACAGCCAGCATTGCCCATTTCTGTACTAAATTAAAGCCACAAATTTAACTAGGATGAAGGGCTGACGAGACACTAATTAAAAAATGACTGTCCTAGTCCTGCATGGTTAAGACATTACCATATAAATTGAGTTCTAACCAAATGTCGATATGAATGAAATGTATTACGTGGCATGCCTATTATGATAAAATGTTCCAATTCATTTTTACTTTAGTTTCAGGTTTTAGGTTATCTAGCCATCTTATCTTTTCCATTATCCTGGATCTTTAAATGCAGGACTTCAGAAGCATGAGCAGAAAAGCATAATCAAATCAAATCTTTAGGCCTGCTGACCTAAAATACATTTCCAAAAACCTCAATGGATTCACGCAATGCGTGCAGTGCTGACTCGTTTAAAGAGACTCACCTTGGGAGGTTTGAAAGGGTAGTCTGTGGGGAAGTGAATTGTCAAGAAGAAAACACCACCCTGATATGGACTGTCATTCTGCAGGAAACGGGGGGGGAAAAGGGAGAAGGCGTCAAAATGCGACCGAGCCAATAACATCAAAATCTGAAAACGTGCAAAGCAGAGGATATGCAATACTCACAGGCCCCATGATTGTAGCTTGCCAGTGAAACACTGTGGAGAAACGAAATGTGCAGTTAGGAGATGGCGTTTCTGAAGAGCCATGTCAATGCAAGAGCAGGACACGTGAGTGACACGCGTGTGACTTACTGTCATCTCCCACTGGGCCTGCGGAGCATTGTGCTGGGGGGTCACGCGCCAAGTCATTCAGCTCCTGTAGACAGACAGAGAGAGAGCCAGAGGGTGAGACGCAGGTGAGGCAGGCCAGATGGAAGATTCTGTTCACAGCATTTGTACTTCCGGGGCAGTCAAACCAAATTTACGACTAAAAATTTTGAAAGGCTCAACTGTGGAACTCAATCACATCCTCGCGCTGATGCAGAATCATCAAAAGTTGCCGAAATAAAGTTTGACCCCAGAGCTCCAATAGGTACCTCTGCACATTTCAATAACTTGATTGCAGTGGTTTCCACTCAGCACATTATACTACTCAAATATACTCCATCGAAAGCTCGCTACATCAGATTTCTAAATTGACTAGAAATGGAACAACTTGAGGTACTGAAATTACACTCCCTCAAACCGGCCTATGCACTAGCACACATGGCACTGGGTAATCCAATAAGTACTTAGCATAATTAAAACCTGGAGATATTTAGAAGGAAATTAACTTTGAGAAGGCCTCCTTCAAGCTAACGATTCCAGTTTGTTTCCAAAGCAATCCTGAATTGCCCAAATGCGCCCAAAAATAGTTCAACACTCTTTGCACATTAGAGTACCAAGAGAAAAATGCTCTTCAAATGCTTCTCATAACGCATTTCGTCACTTAAGGTGCAACTCATGCCCTGACATGACCCCAGCTAAACAATTACCCCTGTGACGGATGCCTGCACGGTTTCCCTAGGGGGGCCAGAGTGCACCATGTGATGACAATTACAGACAAAGCTTTATCTGCCAAAAAGGAAATTACGCAGACAAGTTAGGCCATGTGAAGTCGAGACCATTTCCTTTACAAGCAAAACAGAAAAGGGGGGGGGGGGTGTCATGTTTCCATATTTCAGCCGACCACAAAAACGGCGCTGGCCAGCCGTTCACACGGTGAAAAAATTGCCAATGGCCATTGTTTGTTTATGGTGCGTTTGTTTCAGGCACTGCTGGTGCATTCTATGCTCTGCTACAGTAAACAAAAGCTAGGCTGATCCTCATTCCCAGTTTGCTCTGTAGGGCTTGTACCTTCATATTAAGTCAGCACTTGTTAAACAGTTCGTTCCTTCCCCCATTTTGAGTGCTTAAGAGGAGACCGCTGCCTGAAGTCCCAACAGAGGAGTCTCACATTGAAGTCTCGGAGACAGCCAGACTCTGCTGAGTCACTGCCCGCCAGACTGCGCTCTCCTCAGTAAGCCTGCCGGGCCTACAGAGACGGCGCATCTCAGAGCAGCTGCCATTCCAGGACACGGAGCTCTGTGGAGATGTTCTTGCGCTTTTGGGGACCAGATGGAGACTGCCGGGAGAGGAACGGCACCCGAGCCGCTGTTCTTCAGCGTGGCGGTCCGGCTACTTTACGGCTGTACCGCAGGACCGCACACCGTCAGGATGACTGGCAAGCCTACTGCCTGCCTGCTTTCAGGAGAGGAACCAGCCTATGTGCAGATCAGCTTTGCTCAAATGAAAGCAGAGGCAATGGAATTCAACGGTTGCCAGCATTTTTAAAAATCCCTCCAGGGATGGACTCCTCAACTCCCGCAGTTTCTTCATAAGTGAGAACTACTGACATTGAGGGAAAAGGTCACAACCTTATATAAAACTGGTGCAAAGAGCATATTACCCAAGGCCAGGCCAAGGACACTTCCCAAATCTATCCGGAACACCCATGATCAAAAAAGTGGACTGCCAAAAGTAGCCTTTCCAACCTGCTGCAATAGGGCCCCTGGCAGCTAAGGACTTCAGCACAAGAGGACTTGCGTCACTAATAACCGACCTTCTCAGGTCCCATTGACATTCACGTTGACGTTCATTTCGTCAAGGGGGGGGGAGGAACCCTTAATTGCATCTGCGGGGGACGTCAGTGCCCTGCTGTCTCTAACCATTCAGACAACGTGGCCGACTTCTTTAAAGCAAATGCTGGTTTCAGGTTCACATGCAGTTCCGCACAACCAACGTGACAACAGCATCACCTCTTTGCCTTCTGCTCGCATGGTGTGAAGCCGAGATGCTAACAGCCACCAGCAGCGGGGCGGCTGCATGGTGCTCATGCGGACTGCACATCTCGTAATGAGAATGAGGACAGAAGAGAGGTCCGGCAGGAGGGCGGAGGGATGAAGAAACACGCAGCGTACAGTGCACTGCCAGTCTGCAGCACACGTCTTCAGCACTTAAAACTGCCGAGCTTCGCTCAGTCATTCACCTGAGCCTTGGGGTGGAAAAATGAAAATGACTCCATGGGTAAACGGCAAGATTTGCCATCAGAGAAAAGCGGATTTGCAAGTCTCCTACACTGCTGGACCTCCCAGACTGCCTGGAGACTGATTACCATTTCAAAGAGAAGAAAATATGTATTCCATCTGAACTCTTCACAAGTTTTAACACCTGACCTTTGCTCACACTTTGACACTTGCTCTTTAAGCAAATCAACGTCAGGTGCCAAATCAGATACAAAGGCCCTACAACTAAACCAGCAAAATGCTACTCAACAAGAAAAACACTTGACCCGAACTCGAATTACGTTAAATCGGGAATAAATGTTAAACTTAAAACTTCGAGCATAGGAGCGAGTTCAGGAAAGTAGTTTGAAATGTACAAAGGGAACTAGATTTTCCTAGGCTCACTAACAGCCTTTACACAGATGCCTTTTTAATTAGTTTGTACATTTTTTAATGCATCCAAACAATCCCTGGGGCCTAAAGGTCAGAAACAATCAAAATTCACACCTGCAGAAATATTTTTGGGTAACACACTACAGCTCTTGGACACCAGCATTCAAAATGAACATATTCCCTACAAAATTAAAATTGTGGGGAACCCAATGACTTGAAGCCACTAATCTGGCTGTTGTGAAGGGTTCGGTTACACCTGTTACCGAGTCCGGCATGTCTGCAGATACAAACACACCCCTTTCAACAACAGATAAAAATACCAAAAAAAAAGAGTCCACACGTGTTGTGGGGGTAAACATTTCAGCAAAATTACTTATGTCATCTACGTCAATGTCAGACTTAGGGTTGTCACTGATCTTGGCACATGCTGTCCACCACTGACCGGTCTACAGCAGAGGTCCACTGACAAGGTCATAAGTTCAAGTGAACAGTTCTCGGTGTAGTAATCCAAAGTTCTACAAATGATATACAATGATTTTTCCTGTTACTGAACGACACTTACCAGGAGCAAAGACAACAAAAATCTGTTAACTTGGCTGAGCTTTCGAAGAAGTTTCGCATTTCAGCACGGCTTGTACTGAAGTGGTCAGCACAGCAATGTGGTGCCATTTCCTCTGTCACCCAACACCCAAGAAGCCCCGCTATAGCTCCCATTTTGGCAACCTACAAGTATGCAGGCTTGTGCTTTCACCATGTCCAGACAACAGCAGGCTGAAGTTGTCACACCTCTTTCAAATTTCAGACTCACAAGGACCATCAAGGAATGATATGCAGATTTACAGAAAACCAAAGGAGGCGTCAAAAAAAGTGTTTGAAATTTGATCCATATTAGAATTTAATTATTTCTTACAGGCCACAGTATGTGCAGGGAATGGTGTACCCTAGGAGTGTGTTCTAGAGCCCATTCAATTTACTTGAATGACTGGTAGCTGCACTACATCAAATTAATCAGTGAATTAGGCCGATGTCACTGCCACCTGAAAGCACACACAGGACTATTGACAGTTTAAACTCTTGTGCAGAATATTGGTTTTCAGGAAAAACCCACCAATCCATCACCCATCATTACTAAAGGAGCCGATAAAGGCACAGTAGCAGCACACGACTACCTGGTTAAAACCACAGACTGTAAATTAACTAAGGGCAACACCGTATGTCAGCAAAACAAAGGCTACAGTACAAGGCATTTTAATATGGAAGATTTGACATCGCTGGAGTCAGTGCAAGGGATGGAAGATTTCTCTTAGCTCAAGTTACATGGGGATAAAACGTGCACGTTACCCCCACATAACTGATCTCCTCAAGGCCCATATTGGACCTCAGCAATCACAAGGGAACTAATTGACACTGCAAATTCAACGTTTACAAGGTTACAATCAGACTGCAGGTAAAAGCAGTCCCCTTATGCGCAACACAGTTTGGATGTTTTAGAAGTGTGTTTGTGGGTTACAGGGAGTAGCAACTTTCCAGTTCCGACTTGTGCCACACTTGAATCTGGAAATACAATGATGTCACTCTCCACGTCACTGGGTAATGTAGTCACAATACTGCATTGGTAGCACTGCTGGGGTGCTTTCCAAAATAAGTATTAAGTCAGTCTAAAAATTCAGATGCCAGCAACAACTGACATTGAGGCCGACAGTCTGAATGCAACCATAAATATGCTACACGGCTTTCTGTTCAGTATTTCAATGTACCAACTGAAACCAAATCGATTGCTAAGCTCATTGTGTCAAGCAGTATTCACAATAAAAATCAGCCAGAAGAGCTTCCATCTGAACAAAAGTGTTTTACTTGCATTACATTCAATTGACTGCATTTCATATTTGGCTTCATATGTAATTCTACCACTTTCCTTAGATTTTAGGCGATGTGACTAAACACAGTTGAGAGAAATACAATGAAGTGGATTGAAGATTTTCGGAATCGCATTAGACTTGTTCACTTAGCACACAGCAGTGAAGGTGAGAAGGCCATTATGCGCGAGACCACGGGGAAGCCGTTAATGCACGGGGCAGGCAAAGCTTCTGAGAGTAACCTTCATGAGAGCTTGGGGGTCTCTGGGAACTTGTATAACTGTTGATACTGATTGGTAACAATGGATGTTTCAAGATCAGTTGCTTGGGAGCAGAATTACACTATAGAATTACACTATAGGTTCAAACTGGAAAACCCTCAATTATAACCACAGTGGGACACAGCCAACTCTGGAGCGGCAGCAAAATGACGGCACTCATTACTCGTACGTCGTGTCAAGACATCAGATTAAAGTGGACAAATGGCCAAATACATATTCACCAGAATTAGAAGATTTTTATGCATTTGAGAACCTAATGGTTTACCTTTGACACTGATACCACGTTGCACCATTTCACACTCATTTTCAGTAATTTCACATTTTTAAAGACCCTTCAGTCGCCAGGTCATTGGCGCTATAAGACACTGTACACTTCAATTTGAAAATCGAATTAACCTACACTTCAATTAAGGCTTCTAAGATGACAGTTCTAGGGCTGAGGAATTAAGATGTGAACATTTGCAGAACCGCCTTTTTTCTTTTCTTTTTTACAACTGGTTGTTGCTGACTTCCACAAAACCGGCAACTTGGCACCACTTCAAATGGCTCTGGCACGATGAGAATATATGCGCAACCTCAACTACAACTGACAGGCAACATTCAGTCACAGCATAAGAGTAGGCAGATCTACAACCTACACTTCATTTCAAAAATTCACCAATAAGAACATTTAATGGCTGACAAACTGCCAAAAGCTTCCACTATGTCAATATTTTGTTAGTCTTTCAACATCAGCTCAAACCAAACACACTAGCTCTATAGGCTCTAAAGCAGAATGAAAAACTGTTGGGACACATACAATACATGCCCTGTAATGATTTCAACTAGTCCAGATTTTCTTTCGGATACAATGAGAATCATTGATATCCTAAATAAAAGGCTAAATGAGTGGGCAAGGAATTGCATGTATTCTAAATTTCAACAGCAGAACAGAAGTGACTCGAATCCAGGTACTGGGGCCAAAAGAGCAAAACCTCAGTTTCTTTGCCAATCGAAGCCGGTTTAATTTTCTGTGCTGGATTTTAATTATGCATAGGTGATGGGACAGAGGTCTCGTCATAGTGATTGGGGCTGGATGAGATGAGGCCTGTGTGTTTTTGGCAATGGCGTCTAAATTTAGTCCTGCTTTCTTTGGGGCAATGGGCCGAGAAGGCAAAGGGGACTGCGCAGTGGAGACTGAGGTGTGTGTTTCTAGGGGGGGAGCGTGAATGGACCAGCACATGCCAGGGCTCCAAATGAAACCTTCACCCAGCTGTCTTGTTACTTCAGAGCCTTTTCTCAGTGCCCCCCCCCCCCCCCCGGACCGGACTGACCGACCAACCGGTTTGTGCCAAATAAATGACAAAAAGACCTTAAGAAAACTGAACTAATCATACTGCAGTGCTGGATTTTACTGCACCCATGTTTTGGCTGTGAGCAGTCTTGGACAGGGTACATACACAAGTGTAGCTACTGATACATACACACGCTGACATAATTCAACCCAACCCCATTAGGTGGTTTGTGAAGGCATTTACACTTCAATGAGTAAGACCGTTAATGTCAGACAAAATCCAAATAAATTCCATATATAGTAGAAAACACAAGACGACGTCCATAGACGCATAGTACATCAGGGTATGCAATGGAAATAAAGGATGCATGATATATTGGTATTGGCTGACGTTAGTTAAAATTTCCATTATTGCATTATTGGTATCGGTCAGATGAAGCCAATATGGCAACCAGTGATTATTTCTTTTTTTAACCATTTGTGCATCATTCTTGCCTATGGCCATGGCTGGAAACAACATAAGGCAATAACACAAGAGGGCTTATAATTATTTAAAAGAAGCACTGTTAAAAAAAACTATTATTAAATACTAACAATAACCCTTGGCTTAACTCAGAACATAAACACAGCATCAACGCTTTCATTCAAAGAAAAAAAAAAAAAGTAAAAAGCTTGAAACATGTATGCCATTAATAGCCTACCAATTTTCAACAGTAACAATTAACTGATGGTCAATCAGTTTAAAAAAAAAATTATAATTAACAACTGCAGTGTCAATTTGTTACTTCAGTTGCAAGTAGTAGTAATACCACTCCTTTATGTAATTTTGTTTAGCCTACTATTGCCCTCAGTAATTTCTTGCAAGAAACTTTACAGCAAAGCTGGGGTTTTATGCATTGGCCGGGTCAAAATGTTGAAATATTTTTTCCCCCTTATGTGTTGACCCCATTTATAGTATGTCAAACTCAAGATTAGGGTATGAACACATTTCTTATACAGACCAAATCAGCGAACATTAATTACCAGTAATTACCGGTTATCGGTATTGGCTGAAATTCTGATTTTGGTGCATTCCTAGCCTTTGGTGATTATTGATCGGCGAGTTCCACAAGAGCTGCCACTGGCTACATAGCAGACTACAGCACTGGCAAAGGCCGGCTACTTTTGTGGGAGCAAATTCTACATCTTTTGATGCTACATCAGTGACTTCAGACACTGTAGTTTTCAGTAATGACTCCGGACCAGTATGAATAGGTTTTTTTTTTTAAAGAGGTCGGCATCTGCACAAAGTATTTAGTAGGAGCATAATGAGTAACCCAACCTGGTATTGGCCAACATCACCCTGTTAATTATTGGATAACTGATATTGGCAAAAATTCAATACTGTGCATACTTACTGGAAATATAGGCTCAAAATTACCATTTTAAATAATTCTCATTTACCCTAGGCAACTCCGAGATCTTTAATTTCCTCGACTGAAGTCTTCCCTTCTCAATGTACTTCAACGCGTGAACCTAATGGCAGTGATGCATTTCCACTGCATTTCTGTTGCTTTGATGAGGATTAATCTGGGGTTGCCTGTGCCCCTTTGGAGAGTCCCAGAGCTCAGCGAAAATGGATTGACAAACGTGGTCACTCACAGATGCAGGCTGCACCACCCTGGCTCAGCCCCACAGGCAGCTCACCGGTCAAGCCTGTGCTCCTGCAGGGAGAGCGTCGCAGGAAGCGGACTACGACAGCCGACCGGTTCATCATGATGATGGCAGGAAATAAACTAGCTGCAATTTTCTCAGGAATCCCAATTGGAATGGGAAAGGGTTACAAGGCACAGATGGTGCAAGCTCACTACAACACCCAAACCACATTCCAAAATATCAGCAAATCCACACAAAATATGCCCAGCACAACCATCTGAAATGTGAACACTGACCCTGGTACCATTCCCCAATTTGATGAGCAAAGATATAAAATGCAGCTACATCGTTAACGTCGACAAACAGCCATCTTGTTTTCCATTGAAAATTAAAATCCATTAATCTACCCACAAGGTAACGTATGTAGGAGAACAGCAGACATACTACAAGCCTTTAATATATGACGGCAAATGGAGACAAGAAAGATTGGCATGTGAGAATCAAAAACATATTTAAACATGATCAACCCAAAATATCAGGGAACATAACACAGGCAATTATGTAACAGCCTACAAAACAAAACAAGAAGCAGCAGCAACATTACTGGCTAAGTAAATCACCACAGATAAACAATTAAAGGAATGTAGGTCATCAGAAATCTGGTTATGCAGTTTATATTGCTCAGTTCTCCCGCCTTATTCTGACTCTACAGTGCTAAACTTTTTATCTGGCCCAGCCTTCTTGGGTTACTAAAACACAGCAACACAGAATATAATCTTGGAATAGCCCATGTCCAGAGGTATATGGATGAGGTGAAGGAAAACCAGGTCCCACCTGCAGGAGTCGCTCACAAAGAAAATGGCGAGCAATAGCAAGCAGAATGTTCTCAGATACAACACCCCAAGCAGCCAAGTCGCTCCTGCGGTCGGTGATGCTTACCATAACAAAACTCAAGTACAAAAACAGGATGTTCAGTGTCACAGTTCACCAGCCTTACAAAAGTCTGTTCAAACAAAACAGACTGAGGTGAAAACTTGCACATTATGACTAATAACGTGGAAGGGATAAATTGAGAATTTGCTACCAGCGCATTAATGGGGGGTAGCAGGGATTCTACAAAAAATAAAAAAAGAATTTTAAAAAAATCAAACATGAGTGACTACAAATGGACATGCAGGTTAAAATCATACAATTGTATAAACTAGACACGAGAGGTTTTCAGGCATTAATACGATGTGACAGTAAATGCTTTAATTCACAGCAGTATATACAGGACTTTGCAATGTGCCTCACTAGAAGTGCCTGACTATATCTTCGGACAGCCTACTGGGAGATATACTTCCCAAAACTTACATTTAAGGATATACAAGTTTCAAGACTGCTAGAAATCCATCCAGATGTTTTTTTTGTTTTTTTTAATCTTTTTTGTCATGTAAAGGCTATATAAGCCATTTCTATTTGATTCCATACAATACTGAAAATAAGGAATACACACACCATGCAACCATCTACACAGGTAAGGTACACCTTACAGCCACTCAGCCGGTCAGTTTGCGAAACGGAAAGAGCATGAGCATGAGATTAGTTGTATTCCAACCAAGATTCTTACACTTACAATACACTTGTCGTTTACATAGTCTAATACAGGTTGAGTTCATACTGCATTTTGTGTCAATTGGCTATAGTGTTATTAAGCATTTGATAATGAGTTGACTGCATTTTGATAATCATTTTAACATTATACTTTTCTCAAATAAATTAGATTGGTACGAAAACGCACAGAATCGAACCAAAACAGACCCCAAATGCGTGAACGCAGCCGTGAGTTCTGTGAAGTGTTGCACCATGTACTGTGTATAATCACACCCTTTGTAATATATGAATATATATGATTCAGATATGCATCATGTCATGACTAAAGAAATAACAAAGGAATTCCGCAACATGACGATTACACAACGTTTTCATTCCTTTCCATCCGCTGCAATTCCGAGCGAGGAAGTCGTGCCCGTTATAGGAAGTCATCATTACAGCGGATAAGCCAGACAACTTTAAACGTGACATGTTTCACACTGTGCCGCTTGGTGAACATTACTTGCTTATAATTTACGATCATGGGGTTGTTCTACATCGGATAAGAATTTTTGGAATTCAATTTGTGAGACGCATACTGACGGAAGCAGTTAACCATTATATGTTCACAGAAAGAACATATACACAAACGTAGCTAGCCGAACTAAACGACCCACGTAGTGTTTAATAACGCAATTCCGAGAATAACTTTTCGCTAAAGTGGCGTTAACCTTACCTAACGTGTTACACAGAGCAAGTGCTAGCTACATTCCAACCACCTGTCACTCGGGGATTCTGGACTAATCAAATAATCTTCGGGGATGAGTAACCTCCGTTGCGCGACTTTACACCTCTAACCTTAACGACTCAAACTTCGATGGTAATCAGTCGGATATAATTCCCGTCATAAAGAAATAACTATGCAAGGCCGTTAAGCAAGGGCTAACGTTGGTTAACTTAGCTACAGATGGAACTTAATAGTCGTCATTAACATAGCCACATAACGCTAACAAGCTAGCTAGTAAAGTTATAGGGACATTAAAGGGTCTCATATTGATACGCTCTACTTTTCAAGATTCACACTGGCATATTAATCAATCACTTAAGTATCTAGCTACCTAGACCAATAACAGTTACTGGTCGGCCCGCCGTAGCCGCCATTTTAAGAATAGCTAGCACATAAACGTTAGCTAGGCGCACACACTTTAGGAACGGACGTGGTTAACTTCCAAATAACGTTAGCCAAGTTAATTGACATTTAAGTTATGTTACCCAGCGTTACGTTAGGTAGGTAGGTAGGTAGGTAGCTAGCCTGGTTTGCTCATCAGTCATTCACGTTAGCCAGCCAAATGAGCGTCATGAGCTATGACAGTGAATGACAACATTAAGAGTCAAGTTAACTTAGCCGTAGCTAACATTACCGTTATAATTTATGTAACCAACTGGATATAGTGAACATTAATATCAAGCTCCTGCGCCATATATTTGGCTACTAGCCATAGAGAGCCAGACAGTGCATTTCCAATAGCAAACGTAACGTTTACGGTGGCTACCAAACGTGTAACATTACGTAGCTAACGTTATAGTTATAAATTATAGCTACTAGCCAGTGCTCCCTGGTAAGTTCGGGTTACCCGCAAGCAAGCGTTACCTTTAAAATAACTACGAAGGTAGCTACTCAGCAGTAGCTAAAGTAAACTAACGAGAGATTGGCACAAACCGCTAAGCTAGCTTTAACGTTTGCACATGGCATTTGCGAAAAAAATGTAACTTCGCTAAAATGGCTAGCCAACTGCAGTAGCTAGCTAGCTAAAGTTAGCTGCTAAAGTAGCAAACCCCATTTTGGCTTTCGCTCAGCTTCACTTTAACCCGTATAACGGCAATATTAACCTTATTTCAGCCAAACAGTCCCATTACGCTAACCAACATTAACTTGTAATTTGAAGACTAGCTAACGTTAAAATTAGCGATATAGCCAATTTGTCTGGCTACAACACGGACATCAGAATATCGTCAGTTCCTACCCATGTTACGTTAACTTAACTAGCTAACCTACAAAACTACCATCCGCAGTGAGTATATTTAGAGTTCATAGACTATACGCATTCAATTGTTATTGTACATTTCAATGTGTATATCCTTATCCTGGCTCGCTAGCTAGATATGTTAGGTTTAGGCTATGGCTATGGCTATGGTTATGCACTCCCGCTGGTATTGCCCCCAAAGCTAGCGCTGTCTACCTTAGGAACGTTATCAACCGACCGGCGTAAAACGCAGGCCTAGTACCGTTAGCTGGCTACGGTAGCACGATTAACAGTAGCTCTATTCAAACCACAACATATTTGCTTGATAGCTAGGTACCTTCTAAATTAATGTCTAAGCTGAGACGACCTTTCATTAATAATATAAGTTTGTAATCCAACATGTTATAGTTCGTTTCACATCAATTTACCTTATGAATTCGCTTCAGCGCCATTCTCTCTTTCTGTGGGTTACCCGGGGCAATCTGTTCCCAGTTGAAATCGCCAGGTAAATAAAAAAAAAAACCCGAATAATTTGCAAACTAAATAACTGCCACGTTTTCACCCAGTGTGACTCAATCAACGGTGACCGAAGTGGACCAACGATCACCGGTTTTATATCCCAATGCTCTGGCCACCTAGCTAGCTATCTGACGTTCGTGCCGCTCCAGCTCCTCCGTCCTGTCCCTCTATCGCTGTCTTGTCTTCTCTGCAGTTCCACAAGATGTCCGCTCCTGCCGGAACTACACACACCCATCGGGCGGACCTCTATCTTATATCACTCCGCCCACACCGCACCACGACGTCAAAAATCAACCCTGGAGCGGAGTGAACACGTAGCGGAAGCGTGCCTGTCGCAACATGTTGCAGTTTTAACTAGACATTTCCTGAAATGATGCTCAATTTCCCAAAACTGCAAACACGAAAAAAAAAAAAAAAAAATCTCACACTGACCTGTACAAACCTCAAACTTCTATGTCAAAATCAAACACTGTAGTCAAAAACATATTGTCTTCCATCTAAATCAAACTGTGCCTTTAGAGAGCACACAAAATGGTAAGTGGTTGGCATTTATATTGCTCCTTTATCCAAAGTGCTGTACAATTGATGCTCCTCATTCACCCATTCATACACACACTCACACACCATCAGCAATTGGCTGCCATGCAAGGTACCAACCAGCTCATCAGGAGCATTTATGGGTTAGGTGTCTTGCTCAGGGACACTTCGACACACCCAGGGTGGGATCGAACCGGCAACCCTCTGACTGCCAGACCACCTGAGCTAATGTCGCCCTGAGCAAAGTGCAAACTGTCGCCCAAAAGCAATCAAATTCATAAACACTACTGAATACCCATAACACATTGGTGAATATATATTACTATAAAAGCTGTTAAAGAACATTAAAATCAGAGACCTTCCTATTTTAAATGAATATAGTACGTGTTTACATGTTTACAGTTACATCTCAACAGCAGAAGCCTCTCTGATAACTAATGCAGAAATTTGTCAGTGGTCATCTTTTAAAGCCAAAATTGGATTTTTAAACAAACCACTTAATAAACAAAATCAAGGTAACAAATGTGCAATACATCAATTTCTGCAGTATTGTGTGCCAAAACAAATAATGTATAGGCATTCAACCTAGGGAGCCAAGTGTTCCAGCACACAGCAGTGCCTGACAAATTGCTCAATGACACCATCATGAAGAACTGAAGCATGCCAACAAATTGATCTCTGATGGGCGAGTCAGCATATATTGTACAGGAACACACATACAATATTGATTTTGTCATTTTACATGAGGATGATTTGAAGGAAGTTTCCTATGCTATTTTGTGCGTGTTTTCATGCCATTATTGATGTGTTGAAACCCTTTCACTTCAACAACTGCACAACATATACGCAAGCAGTACTACATCACCCACATATTGCAACAGCTACACAGCTACACAACAAAATGTTCAGTGTTAGATTAACTCTGATTAGTTTTATCCAACCAGTCTGGGTTTTTGATCCCTATTGTACTCATATGAACTCTATAGCAGAATTAACACAGAACATTTTGTGTGTGCCAATACCAATGTGTACACACTATGTTTTTCATCAGGATGTGGTACAGAGCCTAAAGAAACTGATGCAGATACAGACTCAGGTAAATTAGAAGGCTGCTATTTCAGGGTCAGAAGAGTGAAATGCATCCATCAATCTATAATCTATTTTGTTTGACATTTTTATGGCTTAAAACATTTTCCATCTTTCAAACAAATAACACACATAGCAAAGCAATTGTCTGGGAGCAGCCTGGATGAATTAATTTACATTTACTATCTAGCATTGTGTGTTCAGAGATGCTCTCCTGCATGCCACTGTTGTAATGCATGGTTATTTGCGTTACTGTCACCTTCCTGTCAGCTTTGACCAGTCTGGCCTTTGTCTTCTGACCTGTCTCATTAACAACATGTTTTTGCCCACAGAACTGCTGTTCATTGGATGTTTTTAGTTTTTCGCACCATTCCCTGCAAACTCTAGACTGCTTTGCTTGAAAATCCCAGGAGATCAGCAATGTCTGAGATAGGCAAAACACCCTGTCTGGCACCAACAACCATTCCACAGCCAAAGTCACTGAGATCACATTTCTTCCCTATTCTGACTTCTGGTCTGAAAAACAGCTGAACCACTTGAATTTAGTCAACACAAGGATATACTATTTAAAAGAATTCAGATTGAGGGAAAAATAATGCGAATTACCATTTGCATTAACTGATCAATAATTTATGCATTTATCCATAGGCATCACAGAAAGAGGCAATAAGCGCATATAAAAAGTGATATGAAGAACACAGTGACAAGCCAACTAGAGCACCCAATCCAGATATACTCTGATGCTAATTACGATTTGATATGACACAATGCATTTTAAATAATATTATCTTGGGGAAAAAAAGGAACAGGTTAAATAAAAAAAACAGGCACCATGGAGTAATATTGGATTGGAATGGTGCCTATTTAATCTCCTCAAAACATTAGGACCACGTGTTTGTTGTGACTTGCCAATACGTTGACATTAATTATTTCATTGGCCAACCAATTCTTGCTCGTGTATATTTAGAAAGTTAGAAAACAAGTGCTTGTGAGTAACTTGGTTTATTTTTTATTTTCTCTAAAAATGTTTTTCGTTGAGATCCTGTATGTTTTTAGTGCTGCATTGGCGTGAACTTTTTCATGCGTATGACTGACTGAAAAAACAGACAGAATATACATACATGACATTATTTGTGGTCAGTGTTTATTTGAAGCTTTCAAAGGCTGTATAAGTACTCATAGTTAATAATTATGTGTACTGTCAATGTTTGGAAGGCCTGTGGATATTTCTATAGGAAACCATGACTCACCAGACTTCCAGACTCACCTTTCTGTGTAAGTCTAAATACCTTCTACTAATTTTTCTGAGACGTTGTGACAGTATTCATGCACTGAAATGGAGTAGATACAAATGCATTAAATGATCTGATCCAGTTTAGCCACTTTATTAGAACATAAAGCTGAGAATTTCAACTAAAAATATCCAAATCCTACTAATGACCCAAATATGCGTTCTATTTTAGGTATAATGGAGAAAATGCACAAAAGAAAGTAAATGTTTATTTGCCTCAGGAACCGGATTCATAAAAAATGTGCTTTCTGAAAGCTGAGATTCACTGTCAACAGCAGCACCACCTCTGTCAGCTGATATTCACTATCACACACTGCACCACCTGATATGCACCGTCACCCACAGCTCCATCTGTGTCATGACATTCATTGTGTCAATCACAGCACCACCTACATTGCCCGCTATTCATTGTGTCACCCATGCAAAACCTGTATCACCCGATGCTACTTGTGTGAACCACAGCACCACCTACTACCCTGTAATCACTAGATAACTCACAGTGCCACCTGTTGGTCATTAATAAATTGCTTCATATATGCCTGTACGACAGAGCTACCCAACCTTGCTCCTGGACATCGTTTTCACTCCAACCCTAACAAAGCACAGCTGATTCAACAGCTAGAGATCTCCTTGAACTGATGAATAGTAGAATCAGATGTGCCACACTGATTTGAATGAAAACCTACAGGATGGAAGAACAGGGTTGGGCAGGCAAAGTGATTCATTTCAAATATTAAAGACAAGTAGTAATAATAATAATAATAATAATCAATAAAATGAAAGAAAACCCAAACAAATAAAAGCCATATGAATGATTTAATAACACATTGAAGATGTAGAAAAGTAAATGAATACATAATGATGGGTCAGTTATACTTTAAATGTCTGTGTCTTGTATTCTTTCCTCAGGCGTGTGGCTCCCTCAGCAGCTGCAGGTCCAGGTTCTGGTGCTGAGTTCTGGTGCTGCTCGTCCAGGGTTCCTCCCAGAAATGAACTAAATTCATTCAGGTCCAGAACGACCGAAGCCACATCTTGAGGACTGAGCTCCCTCTCTTCATGAGCTTTAAGCCCGAGGTACAGCTTGCTTAAGCTGCTTGTGTGTTGCCTTCTGTGGAGCTCCGTTATCTCACCCTGCATCCTAAAACCAACACCAGCCTGTGTGATGATTCAACCGGCAAATCATAACTAGAGCATGACGTGGACACGGAGAGCATTGTACTTAGCATCTTTGTAGACAAGACACCAGTGTGGACAATTCAAAAAGTTATTTGTTTTGGTCTGCTGTGGGGACACTGTAGGTGCAGTCACATAAGCCGTTTTATATCCTCCCATCAATATGGCAGACACACACAGCCCATGACGCATACACATTATATCATACAGACACAGCTCTGATTTAAGCTGACCCTCCTGTGGTGTGCAACACAGTCACTGGCTCATAGCGGAGAATAAAGCAAATATAAAGATGACTACACATAATTTCTGTTAGACATTGCTTACTTGTTTATCTGAGGGTGGCTCTGATGAAATGACTTTTTCAGGACCGCAGTCCCGTGCCCATCGTCACAGAAAAAGCTCTGCAAATGGATTTTCTCCTCCCTCAGCTGACTGTAGTCCTCGCTCAGCTCCTATAGCATGGAGGAGACATAAACTGCAAGTCAGGTCCATTTCAATATCAACGTAAATGAGAGAAGGCGCAGAGTAAACGGCAACTTACTTTGAGGAGCTTGTCTCTGCCACGTATGAAGTCCTGAAGTTCCTCCATGGCTGTCTGGCTCTCAGACACCGCCACGGCCTTTTGCTCATAAGCGTCAGCAAGCATGACCTCCAGCTCGTGGACTCGTGCCGTTTGCAAATCCAGTTCCTGAGCTACAGCCTGATTCTGCTGCATTAGAGACTCAATTACCGCCTGAAACGCAAAAGCACAAACATGACCATGAAAATAAGAGGCTTATGAAATCTGAAGAGCCTCCAAATGATTCCTTCTTGCAAGAAAATGCAGGGATAACCTAACCAGACATGTTTGGGGATCTCTTAAGATCTCCGAAGAAAAAATTATGTTTTGTCCACAGCTGTAGAGCTGTGGAAAAATGAATCACAAAAAAACGAATTGCTCAACTATCATCCAAAAATGTGTGCTTCTGTTACATTTTCTATCTCACATTAAAAACCCTGAAAATGAAAGACCTTCACTCTGAAGGGAAAATCCTCTGCCTTAGCCTTGACAAAACTAGCAACCCCAGATCACACCCTCACCTGACCAGAGCCAGCTTGCTGTTGAAGGACCCAGGTGTCTGAGTTTATCATGCTATACAGCTATATTAAGGACAGGGCTCCTTCAACCCTATCTTTGTTTAAATATCCTGTTCTGTACACCCCAGGGTCACTCCTTACCCTTTCTTACAGGGTGCATGTCTTTTATCCGCGAAGTATGAAACTAATGATGAAAGTCTTGACATTATAGCAAACCTAGTAGTATTACTGTGAAATATGCTATCGCTATTTTAGCTGTGTTTAATGGATTCTTAACAAGGTCATTTAATGTAATTTGTGCTCTTTTAAAGTTGCCATATTTAACAATATTTAAATATGATACTTTTTTTATCGAAACGCTTATCCTTGTATGATCTGTGAAGGTCAATAATTAGAATGACTCATATCCTAGTTTCAGATTCACATCCTTACTGACCCGCTGTAAAACAGAAGTTTGCATTAAACAGATAATACTATGCGGAAATGGAATGTACACTGGCATGCAAAATCTATGTGGTCAGTTACAGAATGAGCTAAAAGACAGTAAGGTGTATGAGGCACCAGCAAGCTGACTATTACAGTAAGTGCAATAATAGCACACAAAGGGATGTTAATGAGCGACATGCACTTGTAGCGAAAGTGTGATTACCCTGGTCAGCACGTCTTCCTGCACCCGGGTCTGAAAGGAATCCTGGATGCAGGTGTCCACCTCCATGATCAGGGTCTGTGCCTCGGAGATGTGCCTCTGGAGGGCGCTATGCTCCCTGGCCGGGGCTGCGGTTTTGGGGGAGGCGCACAGGTCCCCCGGACCCTGCACACTGACCCTGGAGGAGAGGCTGCGGATGGACAGGCAGTCGTCGGGGGTGGCGGTCCCGCTCAGGACCTGCTTCTCCGCCCGGCACTGGGAGGTGCTGCTGCTGCTGGAGGGACTTCTGTCCCCCTCGTCCAGCTGCATCCACAGGAAGGAGTCGTCCAAACCCAGCTGTCTCCCGATGGGAGATTTGAGCCCTGAGTGTGGGGACTCAGAGGGCACGTCTTTGAGCTGCAGTCTCTGGAGGTCCTGCAGCTCACGTTGAAGCCTGCAATGAACAGCAGCTTGTGTGAAACAGTGTAAAACAGGGATCCTCAAATCAGTTTTTTTTTTTTTTCCTCCAAGGTAACATAATAGTGCTACTGATTGGCCTGGCTGGCTTCACTCCTGATTCCCAGGTAAAAGAAGGGGGGATGAGCAGCTGTTCTCTGCCCATGATCATGATTTGAGGGGTGTAAAACATAGGCTACTGACTTAGCTTATATTTACCATGTGAACTAGATGAGACGTTCATGGCTGTAGAACATTTCTTAATGCGAATTGTTCCTTATCTGACCAGTGTTCTGTAGTTGATACTTCAACCTTTGGTAATAACTTATGGTCCATTGCTTTGGATAAAAGCATTTGCTAAAAAAATGTAATGTAATATAAAATGTAACTAAGGGAATGATGTGAATAGGGCTTAATGCTGTCGCTGGAGGTGCCATGCATAAGTTTATGTCTGATCTATTTTGATTATCACTCACCTGATAATCTGAGTCTGGGAAAAGGACTCTTTCAGAGGTGTGTTTCCATTCTCAGTGTTAGTAAAGAGGGTCTGTAGACTCTGGTTCTCCTCCCTCAGTGCCCTAATCTCCTCCTTCAGCGAGCCGAGCTGTGCATCTCTCTCCCTGTCCTTGTCTAACCGTCACAACGTGAAGAACCAAATAAAAAGTTGCAACTATGCAATTTAAATATAATATATAATGCTGTTCAAAGATAAACAAACAAAAAAATAAAGGGCAAGTTTTGCAGATGAAGATTAAGCCTATTTCTAGACCAAGCTTAATACGCACAAAATGTTCCCCCAATTGAGATATATTGAAACGATAATTAAATGTTTCTCTGCCATCTCAGTAACTCAGCATGGACAGCACTAGACCCTGACCCTTGGTGAAGAGAGGAAGTCCTTCCTCTGAAACTCGCAGAGACTCCACTTGTTTGAGCTCATCAGCCTGAGAACCGAGACTCACTGAACTCATATTATCCTGCATGCTCCCGTCATATGTCTGAAGAAAATCAGATTCAACCACACACGTCAGTGGCAGTGCCTAGAGACTCCCAGCACACAGGACCTTTGTAAATCTTGCCTTCAATTTCACATTCCTCGCTAATTAATTGCTGCTAGTATGTTTGCTTTTAAACACTTTAAAATCATACATTTATACACAAATATCTATTAACATCAGTACAATGTACAGCATATTGGGTTAACTGGAAAGATCACCCAGGTGCCTCTTTGACAAAAGTTCTGTACAGATGACATGAAATACTCACCCTTTTCATCAAAGAGATCTCCATTTCTGCCTGATGGAGGACGTTCTCTTTCAGAGAGAGCTGTTGTTTTAGGCCTTGGATTTCCTGTGTATTTCCGATCATGACTTTTTGAGCATTGACCAGCATCTTCTCGACTAGCTGGCCTCGAATGAACTGCTCCTCCAGCTTTTCTGCAAACGCCCTATTGTCCTGGACTAGAGTATTTATCACATCCTGAGAATGAGCAACATGATATAATGAAGCGCTTTTGAAATTATTATTGCACACACACTGAGTTTATTACTATACTGCACAGAACGATTAATTAAGAATTTAGTCTAGTGTGAATTAATTTCATTACCATTCAGGTTCTTTGAAGAGTGCTGCAGAGCATATTAAATTCTTTGGATTGGAAATACTGTATTCCTTTTAGAAGGGTAACAATACGCAATACACAAGGGTAAGAATTCATATTTAAGATACCTACAGCGGCTTCAGAAAGTATTCAGACCCCTTCATTCACTACACTTGATTGTGCTGTACATTTCATGATAAATGGCCATTTTGGGCCATCAATCTACTCAATAACCCATAATGACGATTAATTATTTCAAAATACGAATTTATTAAAAATCAAAAAATGAAATCTCTCACACGTATTCAGACCCTTTGCTGTGGCACTCTAAAGTGTAGTCATGTGCATCCTGTCTGATTTAATTACCGTTGAGTTGTGCCTAGAACTTGATAGGAGTCCACCTGTGGCAAATTGAAGCCAAGGAACCTCTGTGATAAAATTGTGGCAAGGCATAGATCAGGGCAAGGGTACAAAACTATTTCTAAAGCCTTGAGTGTCTCTAGGAGCACAGTGGCGTCAGTAATTGTGAAAAGGAAGTTTGGAAACACCAGAAATCTTCCTGGAGTTGGCCGTCAGGTCAAACTGAGTAATTAAGCAAGAAGGACCTTGGTCATGGAGGTGATTAAAAACCTTCGGAAGTCCTAAGTAGAGATGGGGAACATTTGGACAGAACGATGTCTGGTGAACACCAGGCACTGCTCATCACCTGGCTAATACCATCCCAACGGTGAAGCATGGTGGTGGCATCATCACGATATGGGGGTGCTTCTCAGCGGCAGGGACAGGGAGACTGGTCAGAATTGAGGGAAAGATGAATACAGCCAGAGGTCCTTGAAGAAAATCTGCTCCAGAATGCACACGACCTCAGACTGGGGCAAGGGTTCACCTTTCAGCACGACAATAACCCTAAGCATACAGCCAGGACAACACTGGAGTGGCCCAGCCAAAGCCCAGACCTAAACCCATAAAACATCTGTGGAGAGACCTGAAGTTCACAGAAGCTACCCATCCAATCTGACAGCTTACCAAGAATACCAATTTTATACATTTAAAATGAAATCTACAACACAAAGTGACAAAAGTGAAGGGGTCTAAATACTTTCTGAAGCCACTGTAGATTCAAAATAAAAGAAAGACACAGATGTCCCTGGTATGACATGCTGTACTCCCAAATAAAGGCCAGATTTAATTCAAGTTAACTGTTTATCACTTGAAATATCAACACCTGAAGAAAGTAAATCAGTACCCACCTGACTGCACTTAAACTGGCTTATTAACTCACTTATATTTGGTCTAGTATACGGCTTCTTACCATTCGAACAGTTGACATTCCAGACATATATTGACAGATGTTTTTCACAATTTTTAATCTCTGAAATTATTAATGATTGCAAATTATCAAATGTAAACTATGAAATGTAAACCATGGAATTTGAAATGAGTCCATAGTTCTATGATGTCACAAAGGTATTTACTGTGTTCCCATGGTGACCATTATTTAGCCAAACAAACAAATCTTCAGTGGTGACAACAAACTAGCTAAATAGTGTGGTTACTCATCATGTTAACAGGAAGTAAGTTTAGCTTAATTACTCAACCCACCTTTAATGTGTTGTCATATGTGATCAGAGAAATTACAATGTCATTAGCGACTCACTGATATTTGGTTCCCAGTTAACACAGGAGACTATCCAACATAAATGTTTTGGCAATCAGAAAATTTGAAAAGCTATCTTTATTCCACTCTGTGGTTAGCAGGACAAACATTCATCACCTATTGTGAATGCCAACAAGCCCTACATCATCAAAAGGGAACAGCACTGGCAGGCAGTTACAAATGAGTGCACTCACTTTCATCGGGCCATTCATTACATTACATTTTTGGCATTTTGGCAGACGCTCTTATCCAGAGCGACGTACAGTTGATTAGACTAAGCAGGAGACAATCCTCCCCTGGAACAATGCAGGGTTAAGGGCCTTGCTCAAGGGCCCAACGGCTGTGCGGATCTTATTGTGGCTACACGGGGATTAGAACCACTGACCTTGCGGGTCCCAATCATTTACCTTAACCACTACGCTACAGGCCGCCAGCATGACAGCAATGCACATGCCCCAATGTAATACAACTCCAAGTCCCATACTCCTACAACACAAGTCTATAACAGCGCTTCAGCAGAAACATGTGGGTAAAATGCCCCTGGCACATAAAATATGGCTGATTTACACTATAGCTCTGCAGACGTAATGCAATGGCTCAGTGTCTGTCAAATCCCCACTCTCTGGGACATAGGCACTGTCGTGGGGTAGATTAAGGCAGCGGTCCCCAACCTTTTTTGTGCTACGGACCGGTTTCATGAAAGACAATATTTTCACGGTCTGGCCTTCCAAGTTTTGGGGGATAAATACAACGAAATAAAATGGTACGACCGGCATAAAAACAAATATAAAGTGCATAAAAAATACAACTCACCATAACGCTGAATCAGTGGGAGCCCTGAGCTTGTTTCTTTGCAACAAGAAGGTCCCATCGAGGGGTAATCGGAGACAATGACACCCGAAGTGTGTTCTTTATGTCTAGTCTACTCCGTAATTTTGTTTTGGTTGCCGTCACTGCAGAAAACCCAGCTTCACAAAGATAGAATCACCGGTCGCGATGAAACCGTATTTTAAGTAGGACTCCTGGTACTGTCTGTTAAATGCAGCTTTCTTTTTCTTGGTAGTTGTAGGATCTTCTTCTGTCTCCTCGTTGGGCCTTTCCCCCTTTGCAAAGAAGCTCCCCAAAGGCGTTTGTTTTTTACTCAGGTTAGCTATCTTGTGGGTTTAATGTTGGGGGTATCGCGTGTACCGAGACAAGCCTTGACAAGTCTTGACATGCGTAAAGCACGTAGGCAAAACGGATGTAATTGGAAGATAATCCGGTCGTTTTTTCCAAAATAAAACACCTTTCAGACTGATCAATAAAATAAGGAAATAAAATAATAAATAAATAAAATAAAAATAACTGATAGGAAATAAAATAAGTTATTAATTATTTCTGTGCGGACCGGTAGCAAATGACCCACGGACCGGTCCATGTCCGCGGCCCGGTGGTTGGGGGCCGCTGGATTAAGGGATATCACAGTGTCCAAATGGGTCTTTCATGGTCTTCTGGATAAAAGGTCCCTGTTTGAACAACTGGACTACTTTAACCACTGCAGCAACACACACACACACACACACAATGCAGACGCACACACGCACAAACACCACTAAATAAAGGATTTTGAAATATCATTTATATACTTCATGTCCGATACATCAGAGTTTTGAGAAGGCAGCTCAAAAAAGATGTCATCCGTAAGGTTTGTGCTTCAGAGGCTAAATTTCCCCAAACAAACTCTTGTCCTTTCAGCAGTCTCCAAAAACTGCTGTCACCACAGAGAATATTCAAGTGTCTAAGAGATTAACTACAATAAACGCGACTTTGGCAAAACTATTTTCTTCCCCAGCGCACCGAAGTGAAAACATGATCAGAATGAGCTTATTTCAGGAAACTCAAAAATGAAGAGTTATTACATTCTTAAAGAAAAATGAAATAAAATGCTTGACCTGACAGTACTGCATCTTTGCATTATTGTCCCTGCTTAAAAGTAGACCAAGTAGAGCCCACAAGGAGGCAGAACTTCACAAAATTCAAATGACAACAATAGCAGCAGAGGTTGGAGATGCATATTTGCCCAGTTTAAACATTTGAATAATTTAAACAATCACATTTTGTAGAACTACTTAAGCTACTTTTAAGAGCTTGTTTAATTTATATGAATCAAAGTTTTACAGGAAGCTTCATTTTTAAGTTTGCTTTCACATAAGGATAGTAGGAAATGTACATTTTTATCGTCTACCTGCCATTTTTTCCCCTCCCTCCAAACATGACAGCAGAGTTTTGGCTTAAACAGAGGCCCAGATATTCGTAATTTTTGTTCTACTTGAGGGACTATAAGGTGACCTGTGTATATATATTTCCATTATCCTCCACGGACAGAAGGTGTATGCGTTTGAGAGGTCGGGTGGAGTTTTCCTTCAGTGCTACATGACACTCCTGCCAGCTCCACCCACTCTTTCCCCCTGCAGTCATGTGATTGGCCTCTTTCTCCAGTCTCCGGCCACCGCGCTGCGCAGCCCAGCTGCAGGCCCGTTCAGTCTGAGGTCAGTCCCGTCTACACGGACCCCAGGTCCTGTCCGAGTCCGTCCGCCCTGAAGCCTGCCTCCACAGTGCTCCCGTTGTTGTGGACCCCATCGCTACTCGCCGGTGTCGACGCCTGACTGAATTCTGGTTTGCTGTTGCAGTCGCATTCCTCCAGCGTTGAGGATACTGGGGTTCTTCTTTGCGGAAGGCTGTTTGATGTAGTTTCCTGTGGTCCGTCGCCCTTGTCCTCCGTACCCGTAGTTCCAGCCTCATGTCCTCTTGCGCTGGTGTGAGATTTCCCTAAAAGAACCCCGTCCAACCCTCTTCCCCAGAGTCCGTGGTGGGGGCCCTAGGACCCGCTGCCGTGAGAGGACCTGCTGGCCGTGACTGGTGCTGGATCTCCACAGACGCACTCCGCTCTGTCTCCGTTATCCGGCTCGCCGTGCAACCCCGCCCCGTTCCGGCCCTCCAGCCGCTCCTCCTCCAGGGCCCATGCCCAAGGGTCCGGCCCCGACCACGGCCCCTCGGGGGTGGCCAGGCCCACGAAGTGCCCGCTGGCATTGAAGCGCAGGCCTTGAACAGGCGCCCTGGTGAGGTCAGAGGGCGTTCCGCCATCACCCGAGGCCTCATCGTCTTCCCCCGTCCCTGCCTCCGCCTCCGCCGCCTCCTCCGCTTCCTCCTCCTCCTGACCCGTCTCGCCCTGTGGTGTCTGCTCAGCTCCGGCCTCGGCCTCCACCTCCTGGCCGAAGCCTGGGGCTTGATTTTCAGCCTCCCCGCCAGGAGCAGCCCTTTCCTGGGCCTGGTTGGCCGGACCCTGTGGGGGTGCAGTGGGCCTCACTGGCTGATGGCACATGGGGCAGGTCTCCTGCACGTACAGCCACTTGCGCAGGCAGTTCCCATGGAAGAAGTGCCCACAGAGTGTCACCACAGCTGAGCTCATCTCCTACAAAACAGACACTCGATCACACAAGATACTGCACCTGGAATTGAGGTTGAGACCTTATCAGAGCCCTCATGAAACATTTAATGATAGCATAGCGCCCCTTTCACTCCCAAGCAGTAAGTGCAGTAAGTGCTCAGGAATTGCCCTCTCTACTCAACCAACCGAGACCGTAAACCTTCAACACAACTAGGGCTGCATGATATATTGAATCGTGGTTTTTGCAAACTCTCAAACTGAGCGTGAAAATCCCAGGAGATCAGGTTTCTGAGATCCACCCTGTCTTGCACCAACAACCATTCCACAGTCAAAGTCACTTTGAAGTCACAATTTGAAATGAAACAATAAATGTGAGGTTAAAGTGCAGACTGTACCCTTCAAAGGGATTCCTACATGCATCACCTGATATGGATGTAAATAACCTCAAATTAAAGGGGACAGTCTGCACTTTAACCTCTCATTTATTGTTTAATTTCAAAGCCAATGTGCTGGACTACAGAGCCAAAAGAACAGAAATTGTACCACTGTCCAAAGACATACAGACTGCACTGTAGCTCTGATGTAGGACCCTTCAAATAAAGTCTCACCAAATTTAGTTACAACCTAGAGGAAACTCATTGGTGGACCATTCGGGTGGTACACTTCAAAGCCCCAGTCCCCGCCCCCCTCCCCCGCGGTGACCCCTGGCCGACCTGGAAGCAGATGGCGCAGACGTCGTTGTGCAGGCGCAGCTGCTCGTGGGTGGCCCGGGGGAGCGAGTTGATCTTGTGGGCGGCCTCCCTCCGCAGCAGGAAGCTGCGCCAGCCCGACTGCGCCCGCAGCCAGACGTTGAAGTAGGAGTGGATGATGATGACCGAGGCGCCCATCCAGCTCCACTCGCCCAGCAGGGACTCCCAGGTGCCGTAGGCCACCACGCACAGCGCCACCAGGAACTCCAGCACCCGGCTCAGCGCGTTCACGCAGTAGATTACCTCGTCCAGGCTGTCGATGGGGTCCCGTCGAACCAGCTCCACCATGAACAGCGAGTAGATCAGCAGGGTGCCCGTCACCTGGGCAACCGTGGGGAGAAATGTGTTGTTTTATTCACCAGGCCCTGTCACTGGGATGTTTCTGAACTTGCTGATTGGCAGATAGAGCCCACCAATCATCAGGTAAACTTATCAGCCACAGGCAAATTTTAGTAGTATCTAGCAGGTGGCTGGTACCAATTTCACACACTAAGACCACCGGTCATCAGGCTCTGTGCCAGTGTCACTGACCAAGGCGAAACTAGAACTAAAACTGGGGATGACCCAAAAGAAAGCTGCATGTTCTTGTTTGTGTTCCCACAGTACTGCTCACAACATGGGCTACACAGTGTTGGGGTCTACAGTAAGCAAGACTGCAAAGACCATCAGTGTGTGCACATCAGCTCTTAAGACGTATGACCCTTGACCTCTGAACTCTGACCTCCTACCTGCAGGGAGGTGAGCATGCAGCTGGACACCAGGATGAGCAGCCAGAAGTCCATATGGAAGAACTGGGAGATCTTATAGGCCATGAAGCCGGGGAAGATGAGGAGCAGCAGGCACATGCTGAGTCCCCGGCAGTGTCTCCACACACTTCTGAGGATGGCACAGACAACACACGTCACTGACCCAGCGGTTACACAACTTGCTTATCTCTAACTTGGCAATTACTCCTCATTTACTCATTGCTTCCGCACACGTCCTAATTGAAATATCTTGAATAATTCACTTAAAAATTACTTTCCCCAAGTCTAATGTAAAATGATTCCTGTGCACATGCTGTTCAGTGATTGGGCGGCAGGCACCTGTTACGGGAGGCCCCCAGCGCCAGGATGATGGGGTCGGTGATCTCGATCATGGACTGCAGGGTGGAGGTGACCACGATGAAGAGGATGATGCTGAGGAGGAAAGTGCGCTGCAGCACCTGCATGTCCAACAGGCCCGTCTGCAGAGCCAGCAGCAGCAGAGTCACGCCCTCCGTCACCCCCCTGGAGATACACAGTGCAAAGCGGGATGAGGGTTGTCCTGCTCCTCACACACTACTGGATGTCGGTCGGTCGGTCGGTCGGTCGGTCGCTCGCTCGCTCGCTCACTCACATAGTAATCATCATACTATTGTCATTGGGGGAGGGCATTATTGCTGTAATTGCATTATGTATACTTGTATGTACGTGTGAATGTGTAAGCAGGTGTATGCATGTACATGGGTATGCACATGTCAATAAACATATACATATAATATATTTATACATATAAATAAGGCACATTTACCTGTGCATGACGTTCTCGTTCTGCACGGCTGCGTAGCCGCCCACGTACAGCTTGCAGAGGTTCAGCAGCCCCAGAGCCAGGTATGACACCACAAACGTCAGGCCCAGTAAGGAGTAGGGAGTAGCGCAGCACTCTGAGACACTGTTGGAAAAGAAATGAGCACACACACACACACACACACACACACACACACACACAGATATGCACACATACACAGAGGTATGTACACACACATACGGACACGCACAAACACAGGCCTGAGGCAACAGGACACAGCCAATAAGCATGTCAACGCATCATAAAATTAATGAATAACATTTTCTAGTCTCAACTGCCATGACCTTGTAGTGAAATTCATGAGAGGCAGAGCCAGCTTTAGTTTCAGAGTTCATCTAGTGGTGTGGACATTTCAGTCCTTTCTAAGGCTGGGTTCACCTCTCCTGAGAAAGGTTATCAATGGGGAATTTAAGCTCAGTTAAGTTCAGTTCCCGATTTGTGATGGCAGCAGCACCATCTTGTATTGTGTTTGTACTAGTTAGCATTAGCATTAATATGACAGCAGTTGAGAGAATTATTTCACTCTTAACTAATATCCTTGCTTCAGCCATTTATGCAGAGGACAGAGAACCTCTCATTGGACGGCTAACTGTACCTGGTAAGGAACACAAATAGCACTCCCTGGTGGTTGGTAAAGGGATTGCTGGATGTGATGTGTGAGTACATCTGCACCAGGAACAGCACAAACCAAAAGACACTGAAGAGGGTGGGGACGGCAAACTGATTCCACAGAGAGATCCCGAGTGCCAGCAGCCGGTACAGCTCCAGCACCTGGGAGGACGATAGAGACAGACAGACAGACAGACATTCACCTTCCTTCATGTACAACAGCAGACTGCTGTTAAGAGATTCATCTACAGGGTCCAGGTTCTTATCTATAGGGTCACTCCTAGCAGTTGTGCCTCAGCACACTTGTCCCTGGTTATGCACTCTGTTGTACATCGCTCTGGATAACAGCGTCCACCAAATGCCTGCAATGTAATGTAATATAACTCACTTTCACTACTGTTGCTTTGGCACATTGTACCCTACATGGTGTTATTTGGTTCTTCAGTTCCCTACAAACACTTCCTAGTTCCTTCACCTGACACACAACTTGATCTGACACCAATCAGATCCAACAGCCCTTAAAGGTCTTCTCTTCTAGGATATACACTTGGTGGTAAAGATGTAGCTGCTCGCTCCACCAGCGCAGATTCTGTCGTCCGCTCCCTCGGACTCACCTCCACCTGCAGGAGCTCTCTGTACGCTGCCCTGGCCAGCTGGTAGGGCACAAAGAGGTTGGAGATGAGGAAGAGTGCCACCTCCAGGCCCGTGAGGACCATGGCGAAGGAGCTGACGGCGACCAGGGTGGTGTGGGGCGTGTTGCAGAGGCGGGCCAGCAGGGGGAGCAGGTGAGCTGAGAAGAGCCACACTTCCCGGGTCTTCATCAGGAAGGCACACAGTGTGCTGAGGATAATCTGACCTGAGCAAATAACCAGACGTCACAGGTATATTATTAATGATACGTTCTTCTTATATATTATAAAGACAGTCACAAGGACAGTTAGGCAACAGAAATATACGGAGAAGGGAGAAAGAAAAGAATGTAACCTCAATCCTTTTGACAAACAGACATGGGTCAAATACATATTTGTTTTGGATTCAAATACTTTTCTACACTTTTCTGAACTTGTCTGGTGTATTGGAACCTATGAAATACTCTAAACAGTAGAAATCGGGCCTTCTTGTCCTCTTGGCAGGCTGAAATGTGCCAGGCAAGATTGGAAAAGCACAGCAAAGTATTGGAATCCAAAACAAGTATGTATTTGACCAAGACCAAGTCTCAAACGTGGTATATGGAAAGACCTGAAAGGCATATCATAACTGTAGAAGCTGTGCTGCAGTCACTTGAACTGTATTCTGTTGTTTTAGACAACTAACCTCCAAATACCCTTATACCAGCCATGAGTATAGGCAGGTTGTCAGAAACTTCTAGAAACATCAATAACACCCTTGCTCACACACACAAACTGCTCATTGAGAATGTACACTACAACTGAAATAATATCAAAAACCCCAGAAAGTGAGCTATCCCTTGAAAACAGAGCATGGTGAAAGAAGACTGGAAATGCTTGTTTGCTTCCCTCCACCAAGAGCACATGGAGAAACAGGTATTTGAAGTGGAAGGCTGTTATGCACTTCTAGGACCCACTTACTTGTCAGAGCAGCTACAAAACGGCTGAAAGCCAAGGAGTCCAGATACACTGCTCCCTCGTACGCATAGTGCAATTCCCCACGTACATAATCTCTGCAGAGGATTCAAAAGGTTCAAATTCAGATAAATTGACAGAACATGCTAACAGTATTGGAGTATTTAAGAAACAATTATTTGCAACAAGGGCAGAAAATATAATGCATTTGATTACATTTCATTTTATTTATTTATTTTAGCTCGATTCCAATGGTTGTTAGATTGTGAGACAAATCTGAAATTAAATAACCGTAAATAACCTAGCTTTTTGACTTTTTGAAAATGTTGCCTACATAAAAACAGTCTCCCTGTTGTTCATTAAACAGTGTTTACACTAACAGATAGCCTAATAATTTAGACAGCCTGTTCACTGGTGTCATGCGCCAAAGTGCAATTTACAGATTTAAAAGGCTTAAGGGTTCTTGTTTCTTATGCCTAAACTGTGATAAAAAAATGAAACCAGAAAAACTTGCAGCCCTCCAGGAAATCAGTTGACACCACTTGGTCGCACCATTTTTTTCTCAAACTGGAAAAGCAATGGCAAAACTCCACCCTGTGACACATGCACCCCTGATGCATCAACTCAGAAGCTACTTTGACATCACAATCTTCCAATCAGGTCAAGCTTATGCCAAGGGAGCCAAGTATGGTAGGCTCTCAATTAATTAAATGATAACATTTACATAAACTGTGTGCACATACAAGCCTGTGCTTCTATGTGAGCTCCAACCACAGGATCCAACTCCATACAGCTGACAGACCACTTATAACTAAGTATGACAGGTCACATGTCAAGGAAAAAAAAAAATTGCCGGTCACAGGTAACGTACTTACAAGAGAGCTTAGGCGAATGCTCCAAAAGGTGTACCCTGCTATTGACCATGTTGAATTTCCCCAGAAAAACAGTTATTATCAAACTTTCATTATTTCCCTCTGGGAAGGTCTCTGTATGGCATATACAGTTATGCTAGCTTTACATTTTAAAACTTTTATATGTGATTGAGCCAATCTCGCCATCCGTGACCTGGACAGGTTCTGGCATGCCACAGCAGTTTTGCACAGCTGGGCTCAGCTTGGTGTGGTTCCGTGGAAAAAGTGGGCCTTTGTGTGCCTGGCAGAAGCAACAACACACACCTGGAGACTTGGTGACCCACATAGAGCAGCAGGGCTGTCAGGACGTAGAGGTACAGCCTCACAATGTGTCTCAAAGGCAGGACCAGCACAACTATGCTGACCAGATGACCTGAAACACACACACCCCTCACTTCAATTTCAATGGGATATGGACAGGGTCGTCGCAAGACATGCTGACAACTACATCCAACCAGGTGACTAAGGATGTGATTGTCCAGGCAGAAAGCCCTTCAGTTTTCCTGGTTTGCAAACGTTGAAATATTTTCTTAAAACAATTTGAAGGTGAAAGATATCATGCATGCATGTCCAAATCAATATGAAGACGTAAATAAAAATATATACTCAATAAACTCTAAAATATGCACTCATTTACGTGCCACCCTAAAATAATGAACTTTTCCTAGCTCAGCTTGACACAAGACTATATTGCTATATATTATTACTACATAAACTAGCTTCCTACTGTTGGTAAAGTTAGCCAACATAATTAAGCCCGATTCTGATCGTATAATTAGGTACTCACCAACATAATAGAGATTCCAAATTACATATTTGTATTTAAAAAGCATGTCTTCATTCTTTGCCTTTAGATGCTCCGTGAAACTGTCTATGTCGCACTTGTACAACAAATCCAGCATGAGTATGCTAGGCACTCTCAAGGCGACATTTGCTATTTCTTCCAGTCGAGGCATTTTCATTGCTAATCTAATGCCAGCTTGCTAACGTGCTTCTAATACCTCTTCTTCTCACATGATTAATACCTTGGAGCCATGTTGTTCACCAGACAGTACAAACGGTGCGACCGAGATGGGCGTTCACAGCACATCATTCAGTACTTTTTTTACGATTTCGCTTGCCCATTTTTCGGTTCAGCACAGTGTTAGTTTTCACCTGTTGCTAAAACAACCGGGGGTTCAAATTGGTGAGGCACTGTCTTCCGTTCCCTTGAGCGCGGATTACACATAGCTATTAAACTACGTTCCTGTCTTTGGCGAAACGGAGCGAAGCGAAGCCGCCTGACAGCGTCCAGGTTCTGATCCCTTCGACATTCTGTACCTCCATGTTGTCGTCTCAGTTAGCAATAGCAAACCCGTGTCTGTACACGTAGACAGCTGCAGCTTTTTTGTTACTTGTGTTGACGTTTAAAAGTGCGACAAAGAAGCGACCTATACAATCGAACGGTCTACTTCTTAAATAAGAAAATAATAATATTTCAACGTGTTAACGTCAGAAGATGCACAGTTCTGCCTTTCTTGGACGACAATATTCTGGCTTTTCCTCAACATGATCAGCCATTGTTATGAACTTTGACCTTACGCACCCGTCACAGCGGCGACGATACCGTTGTTTGCTAACGCAATGTGACCACACAGTTCTGTGAATACAGATATAGATACGCTCTCTCCGAAAGCGGCGTTAGTTCCGAGTGCAAGTACATGCACAGCTAGTAAAAATACGTTTATACGCGTTAAAACTACAAAATATTCCTTATGTCGGATTTAACCATTATATTAATTATAATAAGAACCTGATATTCAATCAGCTGATATTTATTTTGAAATCCAGCATGATTTGGCATTCCAAGTAAATTCAGAAAAACAAGCCATCCATCCATCAGTCCATGGTTGGAGGAACCCTGGATTTTGGCATTTCTCATCACTTTATGTGCAGGTCTTGATGTATTATAATAATAATAATAATAATAATAATAATAATAATAATAATAATAATAATAATAATAATAATAATAATATGATGATGATGACGATGACAGGGCGCAGCACGGATGGTGCAGTGGGTAGCACTGCCGCCTCATAGCAAGGAGGTCCTGGGTTTGAATCCCGGTCGGCCAGGGCCTCTCTGTGTGGAGTTTGAATGTTCTCCCCGTGTCACATGGGTTTCCTCCAGTCCAAAGACATGCAGGTTAGGCTGATTGGAGAATCTAAATTGCCTGTGGGTATGAGTGTGAGTGAATGGTGTGTGTGCCCTGCGATGGACTGGCGACCTGTCCAGGGTGCATTCCTGCCTTTCGCCCAATGTAGCCTAGGATAGGCTTCAGCCCCCCTGCAACCCTGTTCAGGATAAGTGGGTTAAGATAATGGATGGATGGATGGATGGATGGATGGATGACAGCTCAGACAATTTTTGCTCTATAAGAGGCTTTACAATACTACATAAAATATTAAATGCATGCTAAAGAACAGAATGTGTAGGTGTTAAGAATGTATGTTTTCCAATATATGACACAAATATGAAAGATTGACACACCCCAGAACATAAAAGATCGTATAAGGTAAAGACTCCAATTTAGTGTATCTGTGTTCGATAGTAGCCTAGTCTAAAGTAGACTAGCAGCAGGCAGCTGTTAGTGAGTAAAGTATTGGAATGTGAAATCTAGCCAGGGAATATGGCTTAGCAGCTGAGTGCTGTTTTGCATGTATGATCAATCCCCTGCATCTCCAAGAAGAATATTTGGGGTGGTAGCAGGAGGGCTTGGGAACTGGGCCTGTGGGCTAGATTGCCAGCTTGAGCAAGGTACTTTCTGTAATCATTCTGTGTGTGAATATGGGTCACAGGACTGAGACAAATTTGATGCAATGGTGCCAGACCCATTTCCCAGAAAAATGCATCTCTCTGATGGCCATCACTGAGTTACAGTAAGATTGTTTAATTCGCTTTGCAACTGTCGATAGAGGAATGAACACAAAAACTGTTTAATGAACAAGAGAACTTGTCCCAGGTCGAGAGTTGGGACAGTTTGGACTGGAGTCACTTGCAGGATAAATATGCCTATTCTCTTCAAATTAGTCAAGATTCATACTGTCTCCATGCACCATTGCCTTCCTTATACAAGCCATGGTGTCAGTGTATTCTTGTTTTAAATGCTAAATAAAAGATAAATAGTTACAAGAGTTTGTTCACATTATATGATTAATGTATTTTGAAAGTGTATTATGTGTGGGGAACAGTGGCTGCTGACCCACTTCACACCAACACTAAAAATGACAACACATTCCTTGGACTTTCCACACCGAGTAGGCAGGTAAGCTATGCTTAAAACAAATTATGCATAGATCATCTGAAGCATACCATTTTATTTGTTTACCGTGTCTTCCCATCAAATGAGCTATGACAGAAGCATACAGAAACTGTACATGGTCCTGGTGCTGCAGTCATGGCACAGAACAGCTCTCTGTTCTCAGGTTTACATTCACACTGGATTGTGTTCATTTAAGGCTTCAGGTGAACTACAATGTCTCCAAAGAAGCAGGCTTACAGAAAGTAGCCTAGAACTGCAAAATGATTGGCTGCATATACAGTTTGACAGGATAACCTCAGAAAGCGAACAATTACATGCAACAAAGAATACTCAGGTATCTAGCAGATAGTACTAAGCATATCTATATCAGTTCTATGACTTTCCAGTAGGTGGCACTATGGGCCATGCAGTGGGAATCAGCCTTGAAAGTAACACAGATATCTGCCAGTGAAGTCAGGTTGTGACTTCAAATGCTACAGACTTTTCAAATGGATAATTGAATCATATATGTTTAATATCCACATGTATATGATTACATTGAATAATTTAATCACTGTTTCTTATGTAGAACTTCTGCTTGGTGTTTTCATTACACTACTGTCAACGATTTGATAATTCACTTTCAACAAATTACACGTTTCAAACAGACAAAATTATTTGGCTAATAAATGTTTTTCTTACAGAAATACCTGTACCATTGCATAGCCCTCAAATAAATCAAAATGTGCTGTTACAAGAGGAAAAGATGAATCTACATGGTACAGAAATGAACGCGACCATGTGGCAGTAATGTATACTGGCTTAAACTTAGGGTATGGTGTGAATGTTTTTATTGAATGATCAAAATCTATATTATGTTGGGAAAAAGTGTGGCAAAATGAAATTTAAACGATTTTTTTAAAAGACAGTTTTACGCACTTTCCAAGTTTTGGATGGTATGTACACAACTCCACACATGCTCCCCACAATATACATTATATTAAGCCTTGGGGAGTGAAAGGCTTGGGAAGTTTTTTCTGAGGATGTTTCTTCATGTTTGAAGTTATTTCCAAGCAAATATCACAGTGGTATAATAACTTTGTGATGGCCTGAATATTGACCTGCATGGAAACCAAACAAAAACATGCATTTGACATAATTTAACATTGCATATGACTTGGTTTTGTTTTTTAAACCATTTCTCATCTTGATGATTATGCCTTATTGGCAAAGGTCACTGGCAATAGCACTCCATGCAAGCCTGCAGACTGTTCCTTTTTATTAAATGAAGCCAACAGAACATGTGGCCTGATACTCAAATTCCAACCTCCGGGCAGACATGACATTGAATTTCAAGTTTTAACACAGGGGGGAGACAAAGATTTGAACACATTTATCAACATTTGAAGGATTTAACTCTTTCAACGTTTCCTTCATTTTCCCAACTTTGTTGCAAATAATTGGTCATTCAAGGACACAATGGAATGTGTACAATTATTGTTATTAATATCATACCTATGGTCATAAAAAATATATATATATATATATATTTTTTGCTTGCCTTGTATTCTGGTATCGGCCATTCTTTCCACACCATCTCATCAACTAGGAATATGTGTCAGTAAGGTGGAGAACTTTACTCCAAAGATCTACAAAACCTCTGTGGACACACAGTCGCCACCTAATAGCCTCCATCTCGTATCGTGGCGCCTCAGTGGTGCTGTGACACACACATACTCACAGAACAAAAATATTTTGCGTCTTTGCACTAGTAATCTCACAATTTAGAGACCAAAATTAGGCACGCTGAAAAGCAAAACTCTACATCTAGCTAACGCTAGGTCTGCGCATATTTCAGGAAGCGCACAGATTGGTTTTCCTATCGAGGCTGCCACTTGAAGAAGAAAGGCTTTGATTATAGCAGCATGATAACAGAACTCGATAGGTTCTATTCTTTCATTCCAATCTTTCATTCAAAAGTAAGAAACTGCAGGATATCGACCGCCTTGCGTTCTAGACTCGTCTAGTGCTGCAACACTGTCCATTTAAGTTTTGATTTGCCATCTACACGTTTATCTGCAGCCAAATTGACACCAGGACATTTTTAAAAAACATATCACCCCCCGTCGTAGTAAATTTCGTTGTCACAACGTCTGCCAACATCGGTTTCATTATTTTAAATTTATGTTACAAAAGTCACTCGCTGATAGAGTTAACTGGGGACCACGTATCAACTGGGTTCCATCATTATACACTTTCTGAAACTTTAAAATGATAGAAAACGCCATAATACAGTTTAGTTTAAATAATGTAAATTATTATTTTATAGGTTTAAAAAGGAAATAACATTTATAGGGCTTACTCATTATGTTTGAAGTTCCATGTGGTTGGTTGATTTGCATAAATATAAGCCAAACGCACCTTTACACTCGGTTATGTCTTTGTAAATAATGTTCAATAGCGTACAACAATAAACACATTACAGTCTTAATCATCATTGCAATTAAACGATTCTTCCGACGGAATTCCCAGAGTAATTTACAATGCATAAGACACCACAATAGTCTACAATATCAAGCGCAAATGTCCAAAAGAAAATTACTATTCTAATACAGTTCATTAATACGATAAGACCCGTAAAAATGAACAACTTTAAATAGGATATTCAAGGGATTTAAAGCATATCAAATTCAAGCCAATGAAAGCTACATCAGGCTATGGCGAATTGAGGAAAATCAATGTTTTGTGTGAGACAAGTAGAAAATGTAAATATGCAAAACAGATAAAACATGCAGAGATGCAAAAGATAATAAGAAACTGTACATTTTCCAAGACACAAAGAGATGATGTTCTCTTTGATATTAACCTCAGCAGAAGAGAGATGGGAATAGAGGAGATTACTATTGATCGAAGGTAAAGAGGAGCGCAGCGGTTAACACAGTTGTAAGCAAGATCTGGCGAATCGAATATGAGCAGCAACAGGACGCCAATTACCTGAACAGCTTGGGCAGGCATATTAAGAACATTTAAGTAAAGAAATAAAAAATAACTAAAATAAATGAATGTACTGGAAAGGTTAGACTACAGAGTCGCTGTGATATATTACCAAAAATCGTATTAAAAACATGATTTTTGTACACCCGTTTAGAGCCAAAGTAACTTGGTGTTTTGAGCCTGCCTGTTAATTGTTAGGCCAACAATATTCTGTAGACTTTCATGGTCTGATTTATTAACCATAGAGATAATATTCAAATGACGACCACAGACACAAAAACTTTCCAAGTTGAAAACAACTACATGAACACCATTGTTACACTTGCGGTTGACGGAAACATGATCAAAACCAGGAATGTATTTTTATATCAAACTATGGTCATTTACACACACTTTCAGACTACTGGCCTAGTAGACAAGACACCAATAGACCCAAAAACGTTTAAAAACAATACAAAGTTGTAATTTATTCTATAACCCACTAGAACTGTATTTAAACAGTTCGTTTGAGACTAACACGCAAAATGAATGTGCATTTGTATAACTAATAATATTGCACTTCTTCAATATCAATGCATTTCTTCAAGACCTTTTTACTGTAATCCCAAGGGACCACATTTAGAGCCGCGGAGACCGAAGCTTCATAAAAGTTAAACATCGGTTGTTTAGATTTATTTGTTATTCGTCAGGCTAAAAGGGCAACTCATTCTATAGTTGAATAGATTCAAATCTGCATCCGTACGATTTTGAGAATGCATTGTGCATGAAACCACGTATTTCTATAGGGTAGGCCTAGATTAATTATTTTTGATTCCGTAGAAAACTTTTTTATTTTTAAGTAATTATTATTGAAACACCACAGGATGGTGATGATTGTGGCGACAACAACAACAACAACAACAATAATAATAAAATAATAGTTATAGAAAAAATCATCATCATCATCATCGTCATCACCATAATCATAATGCAGTCGATGCATGTTTACTAGTAGCAGAAGGAAATGCAGCAGTAATTGCAAAGGCAGGAGCCGTGTGTATTAGTTTTCAATGGAAATAATGCGCCCTTATAGCATGACAATTAGGTTACAAAATCCGATTGAATGCATGTCTAATCTCATTACGCACCATTTCAGTTCGTTTTCTACGACCTATTGTGTAATGGCTCTGCATAAAGAGAAACCTCTCAGTTGTATTATTTAATCAACAAGACAACACATTTTACAGTCTATATCTGGGTCTAGTATATAGATCAGAACATCCACGAGTGAAATTAATTCAATCCAACGTACATTTAAAAATGTCACATTCAGAAAATAGAATGGGTATTCTAGGCGTAGCTATTGCACACATTTTACGTACCACTTCTTGTTAAGAATAGCGGATGCCATTAATGATTATTTTCGTGCGTTATCATTTTCCAATAAGGGACGTTTTGCAATGAGTGACCTCATTGAACCAGTGATTGCAGGTTCGCATTACCAGGACCTTTTTACCTATTGCATAGACTAATGATTTTAAATAACGTAGGCTACGTTTACTACCTGTATCAGCCACACAGTGTAACCACCGCTTTTACAAAATGATGCCTGTGGGCTACTGGTCACATTTCCAATTCAAAGCAATATTGAATATATTCAAATCTTATATTAACTACTAGGCAAATGACAAATGATACAAAATGCTATTTTAATTTAGGCCTACTAATGATGCAGCAGCAACTGAGACCGTTTATTACTTCCTCGCGCTCTTTTGACAATAGGCCTAACCTTTTGCTATTTATCTATATTTACATTTTTATTTTATTTTATTCTCACAGTAAATAATGCATTTTCTAGAACGTACATTCAATAAAGCGATTTTACTGACTAAATTCACCACTATTTGACCAGGCTGTACAGAATATGCTTCTGTCTCATATTTCAAACTCCCTCTTAAACAAAAGGTAACTAACGTCCCATATGTTTAATGTTAAACAATAACCTTTAGCCTGCGCTGCAATAATACATTGATGTGTTATTATGCACACATGAAGTATTCTTCTTGCTCTGACGTTTCCTTCTAGTTATAATGTGAATTTAGTGCGGCGGATTTTAAAAATGACGTACACCATGACTCCCTCCAATAGGATTCCAGTTGGGTCATTAATATCCAAATGTTTATCCCTTTTAAGGACGAGTCTCCGCCCTTGCCAAGTCCAAGTGTGTCTCCCCCGAGAACCGAGAGCTGGAGAACCCGAGAGAAGGTGCGATCCGCTGGGACTGAGGAGGCATAAAGAGACGGGGAGGAGGGGATGAGATTTCTTGCTACCCAATCCCCCTTTTCCCCAGGGAGAACTAGCCTTCCCTGGTTCATCCCTGCCTCTTGTTTGGTAATCATTTCATTTTACTCCTTTTTGAAGCGGTCGCTTGTTTTACCCCACTTTTCATTTCTCAATCCCGTGCGCGTATGTTCTCTCTCTTCTTCTAAACCAATTCAGTCACTCCCTTTTTCCCTGAACCGAAAAGGTGTCCAAGACCCTGGCTGATCATCCTCCTTTGAGATGCTTTACGGTTCTAACGCTTCCCTTTCACTCCCCCTCTTTTAACTTGAGACCATTTAATCTTGAAACCACTGAACTTGGTTTTGGATCTAACTTCAGGAGAAAACTCAAAGGGATACAGAGTCCGTCTTTGGATAAGAACCTCTATCGTTCCCCTTGCTGCGTTTTGGAAGGAGATTTTCACCCCGTCTCAGCTGGTTTTTGCCTGTTAATCCAGGTGCCCTTGTTTTGTGCTCGAAGGAGGATTATTTAGTTTGAACTGGTGTTAAGGAAAAGACACAAAAGGCGATTTTCATGTTCTCCATCCAAGACAGTCTCCCGCGGGGAGCTTTGACCATGAAAGAAGAACCCCTTACCAGCGGCATGACACCGGTCCGCTCGTGGATGCAGAGTGCGGGGATTCTGGACGCGAACACCGCAGCTCAAAGGTAATCATATATTTGAATACCAAGGGCGCGTGCGAAGGTGCTGAAGTGTTTGGCAAATGACAGGGAATACATGATACAAATCTGCCTGCGCACGAGAGAGAAAACCGTTGTGTGTTGTCTCTCTTGGTAAAAGGTCAGCGATGTAGCTAGTCTACTAGAGGGGGTTTTGCTTGTAGGCTATAGTAAAGCCCTAAGACTGAACATTAACGATAAACTTTTAAAAGGTGCTTAATAATAACGAAAAACGAGCGGTGTATTTTCGAATTCGAGTTGTCGAAGACTATATCCATTTGAATGTGTCCCAATGTGGTTACTGCAGTTTAAACAGAACATATGGACGTATGATTTGTATTGCCACTTTCTGCGTTTATTACTATGGATGAAAACTTTACCCGAGATTGAAAGGTAGCCTACGGATCAACGGTGCCTTCTACTGCTTGCAGAAAAATATCAAACGGATCGGTTAACGATTTCAGTTGAAGTAAATGCCAGATAGAAAAGTTGTCCCGTTCACAGCTATGATGTATTTTCACTGAATAAAGTCCTTGTTGGTTCCTCGTATTCACTTGGACACGCTATGACAGTATTAGCGCTGATTCGAAGGACAACACAAACTGCAAAGGAATAGCGTTTTGTTTCGGACGACGAGGGCGAGGTCAGGATTAGAACATCACTATGTTTTAGTTTACGTCCTTTTTTATTCGCCATTAGTTTTTTAACACATGAGTCTCGCTTTTAAACTTCAGGGGCGGGTTCAGTAACAGCACATAATTGAAATTATGTGAGTGATAGGGCCATGCATTTATGTAACATCAAGAACATTATAATACCTCAGCAAAATTGATATCCCACAGAAACGTTCAGTTTTTAGAGAAAATAGACATGCCATTATCAGTTTTAAATGAAGTGCAGTGTTCTTATTAGAATAAGTGGAGTTATTGTAATTAGTTGCACCCATTGCACCATGGCTCTTAAAAGCACAGAGATCTGTTATTTTTCAAAATCGACAAATAACAATATAAAATCAAACGTGAATATCTACTACAAAAAGCATTCTGTATTTCTCCATATAAATTTCACAAAGCACCAATCAGTTCTTGTATTATTATATATATTTATCATTGCAAGTTTGTTCGGATGGTATTCATTCCATTCAAATAACTGAAACTCTGATTTTTCACATTGGCTACGTCTTGTAAAGTCTGATCCAAAGTTGGCAACGTTTATTAGCCTACATTACAAAGCCATAGGTGGACGTGCCTTTATTTCGTTTGCTTGCACCCGTTTCATTTCAGCGATAGATATATCCAGAATGTACATTTTTATGAATTGAATGCATATTTTATATACAGAAAAACATTATTTATGTATAAATAGTGTCATATATTTTATATAATCTAAAACATACATCAGGCTAATTTACAAAACAGTTATGTTATGTAGCACAATTAAGTATCGTGGCTCATTACTGAAAAGGTCAAATGACAAGGCCCAAGTTTTATTTAGGCAATATTTATACTGACTAAAAGACCAGTGTTGCCTGTAATGTGTGAAATTTCTTGCACAAGTTGAAGGAGCCATGATGAACTTTGTCTTGCTCTAGCACAGGGCATCTGTCATTATTTTTCAGTTTCTATCCACTGACTGTTGTGAGTGACAGTAGGCTGTAACATTTTGTATTGTTCATAAATAAGCATTCTTTAAATGATCACTTTATTTAACGTTTTTAAATATGCATTTTAAGGGCCATTGAAGTTAATTCAGGCTAACGATCATCTGACCTCCGTGCCCATGGCTTCGATGCACAATTTGTTTGATGCTGTACTGTAGGTAGTTTTGCCTTTATTAGGTGTGTAAATCACCTATTTTGCCTTTAGAATCATTGCTATGATGTAGGCAATTTCTGTTTTATCTGTCTTATTGCCCTTGAAGAGAATTACCCCGATGTTTGACATGAGTGGCACATTAGCCAAGTGGCTAGATAAAGCATCTCGTTGAAATATTTAGTCCTGGTGGAGTGGTTGCGCAAACTGCAAAGCATGAATCAAATATTTTCTGCCTAGCTGCATAACTGTATAACTGTTGTTTATTAACGCTGATATATTTAGAAATAATATTGAGTAGTCACTGCCTTAATTTCTCATGACATGTGTGTCTTGCGTGGGTGTTCGGAGAAAATATAGTTCTGAAGTTCCGTGTTTCTCTAATGTTAACTGAACACTTTAAAAGCTATCGACCGGGGACTATTAGGTGGCAGATGTCGGGCTGTAAGCATATGCAGGGATGTAACGTGCAACAGCCAGATCCCCAAAACACTGATACTTTTGCGTATATATTCAAATATTTTATCAATGTTTAACATGGATCAATTGGTTTTTACTCGCGTTAATGCAGTGGTCTCTTGTCTTTTAGTTTTTTTTTTTAGTCTATAGGTACAATTTCTCTCTGACCAATTGTTAATATTCAGTTTGGCTTTAATTTTCTAATCACACTTAATGCCACAATATCTTTCAACAACACGATTTGAAGTTCGTAAAGTGTGCCTGGACTCTCGGTTTTCATACATTTGTTCTCCTTTCATCCAACTTCATGGTATTGCAGAGATAGAAATACAAACAATTGCAATATCATTTAATTCATTCATAAGGTCATCTTACTTTCCCCATAATAATATATAGACTATATATACAACTTCTATTTAACTTTTTAATTGAAAATGTGCATCCTAATCTGATTTCTAGTATCTTGTAAGAAATTACAGTATTGGTTAGATTGTGCTGTCCATTAAACCATGTGCATCCCTTTCTTCACCATTGAAAAATTGCATTATGTTTGTTTGTACAATAGATCTACCCGGAAGCCATTTTATGGACCCCGGCAGTTGAATGTAAAAACAGGGCCACAGGGAGTGAAAGTTTAAAGATTCCTTGATAATTAAATTCAGCAAACACCCAATACATACAGCCTACTTCAGATTCATACATAATGCTCTCCCAATGTTTCTGTGACATTCCTGAAGCGTGACAGCATTTCTCATGTCACTGGAAGATTTAGAAAATATTAGATCTTTAGCGTAGTGCCAAAAACACTTAACAAGCCCTAATCTCAGTATTGCAGGCTGTGATTTTTTTGGCCAAAAAGAAAGGGTGTTTCTTTTTCACCAGAATTTCATCGAAAAATTGTAAAAAGTAGACAAAAATTCCAAGTTAGTAAATTCATGCACAAACACAACCGCTGTTCTGAATGTGGCTTTTTCTGAAGAAGGGCATCATGGGAATCTGAAATGTGCATCCTAAATGTGTGCAACAGGCTGCTGAAAGGTCTGTCAGAGCTCTTTGATGCAGTTCTGTGGAATCTGGCTTCCTTGTGGTGCGTCGCACACCCACTGAGTCTCTGTGGTGAGGTGAAGGCAGGGGTGTACAGAGAAATATGGGTACACCAGGGATAGAGGCATGCTCCCTGGCCAGACCTGTAACTCACACCAAGCCACAGGCCGGCTGGAAGGTCCTGCGGAGTGTTGCATTTTGGGCCCGGATTCAGTTTCTCCCAAAGTGGTTCGGCCTTAACTTTCAATAGGGTTTTTCTGGCAGTACTACTGTTTTTTTCACTACTGTTTACACAATTTTTGTGCTTTTTTTGGATAAAAAAGTACTTTTGCTTTAAGATTAACTGTAGGCAATGTGGATTATTTGTTGTCAATTTGTATGGGAGGACAATATGTCATAAAATCCTCAAGTTTGTGAAGGATTTAGAGTTTGCTATGTCAAGGGTAAATAGCTTATGTTTGAGCACTCCTGGGCCTGTGTCAGTCAATCAAATCCGATGACTCTGCTAACCACTGGCTACAAGATGCCAATGTTTTCTTTGGTCTGCAAAGTGAATGCTCTCCTGTGAAAAAATAACAAAAAACTATACTGTCTTGCCTAACAGTCTGGAAATTGTTATAACCATTACTTGGTCAAAAGGCAATATCAATATCCTGAATATATAAATGGCAGAACAGGTGACTTCTTTAATGTGCAAAATGCGTACACTCAAAGCACACAGGGAGATACCAAGCTTAAATAAGTGTTTTTTTGCTGCAGCTGCCAGAACGGGCGAACCATTCGTCAGCACAGTCTGGAAGGCCCCGTCGCCTGTAACTTAACCCCATTAGAAGTGTACAGGTGAGCTGATAATGGCCTCAGCTGCTGCCTCCTAATTATACTCCTAAATGTTTACGGGGTTTGGTGCCTTGAGTGACAGATGGATAAACGGGCAAGAGTCGCTGCAGCCAGTCTGCTGAAGAGAATGGCCGTGAACACAGAAACCCAGTGCAAATAAAACACATCCACATGGAGGGTTCAGAATGTATTCCTTTATATTTCATATATATTTATTTGTCCACATTCTTTAAATTCAGTTTTAGGATTTGCGTTATATGCTGGCAGTGGAAATATTTAGGCCAGGGTGCATTTACTTTAAGTGATACCATAAAAACCAGTGACCAAAAAGTGCAATAACAGTGACTGTTTAAAAGTTAAGAACCAACTCCGGTTATATTAAATGTCCCCCTTAGGTAAGGAAAGTGTGAACGGTTATTGCTTAATGTGTTTTAATTGTTTATCCTTGTCACTTTGTTAAATACCAATGCATTTGAAGTGAAATACCTCCAAACATCCAGTCAGTAAAACCATATCTATGTTTTCTTTTTGTGTTTTTTGGATAGCATTTCTCAAAATAAACTAATATAAATGGTAAAGATAAAAATAGCAAACTTTTTAATTTCTGCACTGTATTGACAGTGGATCAGTGCTAAAGTACAAACAATAGTTCCCATTCAGAACAGAGCATCACAGCTTTCTCTGCCACCTGTTTTCCATTTATGTCTGTCATTACTGCCAATAAATACTGGCACATGAATATACAGCGCTGATACTGTTGTTTCATACTTTCATACTCTGCAATTTGCTCAGCAAGTTACGTAGTATAATATGGATCTGCGAAAATGTGATTGCTTGTCTAGCTGAAATTACTAACAAATTAGACCTTAGCTGGAAGCATTTAGGTACATCCCATAATAGCCTTTCATGATTAAAACAGCTGTGTGCTCTTGGAAATTCTAAAAAACTTAAAGGTGCCTCTATTATGATTTGTGCTATCCTATATTGTAAGTGTGTGTGAGTGCAAAGCAAATATGACATTTAAATAAACAATATGAGATAGGATAAGTGGTAGGATGGAGCACTTATCTCTGTGATAGTAATTTGTCTTTATGTACTTTTTTGGGTAAATACTAAAATACTGAATAAAGTTAATTGAAGAATATAAAGGCATGTCTCATAATTTAACAATGATGTTCACCCTGCCACCAGAGCCTTCAGTTTTCAGTTGCACCGACTTACAGTAAGTGGGAGATTGTGGAATTACTAGGCTCTGGCTTTCTGGCGAGCATTGTGCTTAAAATACAAAGTACGCTGAGAGACATACAGCCACATTTGTTTTGCTGAATCAAGCAGAGGGAAATCCTGTGGCTTACACTGCCTTGCAGATTTAGACGACTATACATCTCCATTTTCATATTCTTCATCTTTGAGACTCAGCTTTGGTGAGTTGTGCCTCAAGTACCCATGGCTTTGATCTTTTCAGACATATAGCCATACTCTCCTGTGACATTTCTTAATTGTCAGACCGACTGCATATTGACATGACTGTCAGCAAAAATCCCAGACCCCTTAGCTACCTGTTGTGCTATCCAGGCCTTCTGTATCATGTATTTAAAATCCACTGTAAAGAATGTCTAGGTTTGCACCAGACCCAGATTCACTCCCGCTCACTATTTCTGCACTCTATCTGTTGGAAATAAGGAATTGAAACAAAATTAACTTATTGATTGCGAATATAAGAAGCACAAACTAATACGGCAGAACTGTGTCACCCTCGAAAAATGAAAGGCACTAACAATGTTTTAACACTAAACGGCTACAGAGTGAACAAAGTTCAATTAGAACTCTTTAAGTAACTTAACTTAATGAAAATTTGTTCAAGGAACAAACAAACAAACAAACAAACAAACAAATTATCTTATTCATAATTTGCCTCAGTCAAACATAAGGAAAACTCTCAGCATTCAGAAAGCATGTAATATCTACACACCTTAGGGTGTGAAGAAAATGAATGAATCAGGCTTTCTTGCAGGAGTGGTAGCTTACCTTTTGAAGTCGGGGAAAGTACAATGCCACCATCCTCTGCACTGGCAAGGCCCTGAACAAAACTCTGAGCTGCTAAGAGGCTCAGTGCTAATGACTGTTTTGTGCTGTCAGAAGTAAAGTGAAAAGCTAGGTGGGTAAAGTGACAGCAGTAATGATGTGTTAAAGGGAGAGAGCAGGCCCTCACCGGGCATGCAGAAACTACAAGGCTGTATTTGAATCAAAGCCCACAGTTTATACACAGTACTGTGTTGTACCTAACAGTACTATAGCAAGACCTCTCACTGTGTGACTTTAACGGCCGTGTTCACTGGCGTAGATGCTACATGGAAGTTTATCTACAGAAAAAAAAAATCCTGATATACTTTTTGGTATGTTTTTCTGTTCTTTGTACTTTGTTGTAATGTTGTAAAAAAAATGTTGCTTTTACCCAGTAAAAACGACTTTCTGATCACTCTGATTGTCCGTATATTCACAAGATCATGAGCAAGTTGTGTTTTTTCAATTTATACCACAGCACCTTTTAAGGTAGTATATTTTCAGCTTGACAACAATGCGCTCATATTTATTTAGTTTACCATGTTGTTATTTTCTGTGTTTGTTTTGTCAGATTCTTAAGAAAAGAAGCCTTAGGTGTTACTGTCATTTTTAGAAAGTGCTCCTGTGGAACATTCACACTTTAATTTAAACTAACCTCTGACCCTTGTATTAATTAATACCCTACAGATATATCCTACAATATTTTTGAGTAGATTTTCTTTCGTAGCACTTAGCACTAAATGCTGCTTTGACAAGAACTGTGATTCTAACCTCATCAGTGTGACAGTCTCTTCTGTCTGTACTGACAGAGCCTCAGCCAGCCCAGGGGAAATATGCAATCGGCTCTTAATGCAAATATTGGTTTCATGGGACGGGATTAAAGGTATCTGAGACATGGACATGGTCTCATTGCCTTATCACAACTGATATGACTCCCACTGGAGCAGGTGCTCAAAACCTCCTGGTCATGTCTTCAGCCCGCAGCCTGGACAAATACAAGTACAAACACGGAAGCAAATAACTGACTCACACTGACATGATGTCTTAATGTATACACTCCCAAAAGAACCATGAGATTCCATAGAAGAAACCAATCTAGTCAACGGGTTCTTTTCTGAGCAAAATGCTTCTTTGTCTGGGAGCTTTCACGTCGCACCTATGATAGAGGTTTCCATAAAAAATTGAAATGGGTTTATCTATGTAGACAAGCCAAAGAACCATTTTGTGCATGCAATAGAAAATGACTTTTTTAACATCAGCTCAGAAATTATTGCGTATGCTCACCCTTCGAGATTCCCCCTCTGTGTCAGGCATAAGGGGTAACCCGGTAAGAATTACAGTCTCCCTTTCGTTTGTGTTCTCCCTCAGTCAAGTCTGCATGCGTGGTGGGAGATAGCAGCGGAGGGAAAGAGAGACAGCGAGAGAGAGAGAGAGAGAGAGAGAGAGCAGGCGTAAGATTTAGTGCTGTTTATTTGATTAATAACAGTGGCTGGTGGCCAGCCAGTGGATGATTTTTAAGTGTCGCATTTGTATAAACAAGGCGGCCGTGCGTCTGGCTCATTAATTGTGACGGGCGATTCATTCTTTTGAAACAAGCGGGCCGGAGTCGTTAAAGACTTCCCGGTCACACTCCATCAGTCCTGTGATTAATGCCCCCGTGGACCTGGCCTGCTAGGCAGAGAGGATGGGCTGCTCTCCGGGGTTTCCGCGGGCACCCCCCTCACCCAATCCTCCCCACACACAGAGCTCAAGCTTTTATAGTGTTAGTTTGCTGTATGATCCGGATAATTCAACCAAATGCGTCATGTCACCTGAACTGTAATTTCCGAGGTGCAGTGTTCTCTGGCTGTACCCAGCATCGCTGGGTCCGTGTTGTCTTGCTGTGGTGGCTGCTGTGTGCTTTGTCACCTCTGCGCTGTCTCCTATGCGCTAAATCTTGTAAGTGGGATCAAGTAAAAGTCATAAGGTTTATAAGTCACATAGTATAAGGCACTGCATCCATCAGAATGAGCTGTAGCCTTGGGCCAGTTTTTTCATTTATCATAATTATCGCTAACAACACTAAATTAAACCACAGCAGGCATATAACCGAGGCTGCACAGGGACTTTCTGTATTTCTGAATAGAATTCCTCTATGTGTGTATTTTCTGGTCTATTTCTACGTTTTGGTACGGTATCAATTCTTTTTTTTGCTTACGAGAGTCATTTTTTGAATGCTCCCCCCTCTTTGCCAATTTGGAGCGGCCTAGCGTGTTTTTCGCCAGTGACCATTGGTGCAGCCCCCACCATCGATTTGGCAAAGCGTAAACAAGCACATGCTCTCCTCCGAATCATGCGTTGCCAATCTCTGCCTCTCAGCAGTCCGCAAGCCGGGCTCACACAGACATGAATGGGAGGAAGATAGTGAACGGACTAGCCTGCGCTCACTCGCTCAGCCAGCAGGGGTCACTGGTGTGTGGCTGACTGCATCCCTCCCTTCTGTGAGCGATTTCGAGGACGATTGTGCATTGCATTTTGTGGCTGCTGGATTCGATTGCAGCGCATTCATGCACTAGATCAGTAGATCCATGTATCATGTATCACATTTTATAAGAAGGCACATGATGCAAGTCTTATGGAACAGAGCTAATAGTGATAATGCACTGCAAGTGTGGCTGTTGTTTTGTGCGGTTTTTCTCAGCTGTTGGCTATGGAAATCTGTCATGTCCCATCTGCCGTGATGTGGGCAGAAACAGCTGTTTTATTTATTTGTTGTTTGCCTGTCTGTTTTTCACTGATTTACAGATGCAATCTGTACAAAAAATGTGGGAACATCAATTTTTTTTATGAGACTGAGTGCTTTATTCTCCTGGTTGGTTTGCCAACATATAAATGGTTGCAGCTGCAATTAGAATAATTAAAATTATAATGAAAACAAGCTTTCAGAGCTGATAGTTCTCACTGTGAAAAATTCTGTCTGCGCACTTCCTTTCAGTTTGCTTATCCGGCATAGCATTACTAAAAAAACAACATTTGTACAATTATGTTAATGAGGGAAGCAGTTGTTAACATAATCAGAATTAATGAAACCATACTTTATGGTAATAAATGTACCACTTAAGGTTTTTGTTTGCTTAATTAAATTAATTTATTTAAGCTAAGAGTGGAAATCATTTGGAACACTGGTAAAATTAGAGAAAAGACAATTCACTTAAAAAAAAAAAAAACCTGAGTTAGCATTCTTTTGAGGCAACTTGTACAGATGTTATTGGGTCCCTATTCCTGCCTAAATCCATAAAAATACACCAATGCATTTCTGTAAACATGTGTTGTTCGTTGTATGCTGATTGGACTTTGGTCAGCACTGATGAATGTAACTTTTGAAAATGCATTTTTCTAAGAAATTTTCATCAGATGTGCGGCTCAAGAATGCATATTTATTTAGCAGTTGATCTGTTGGTACTTACACTAGATACACTCTATTCTAGATTAAGTTCTGTGATCTATATGATATGTGCTGGTATTTGACAATACAGCTTCAACAATTGGTTAGAAATGAGCTATTAATTGGGGTCATAGATGAAAATGATGACCACAATACTAGTCATGTTGACAGAAATTCCATGATTCTATAATTCCATATTTTAAATGAACAATGCAAATGAACAACCAAATTAACCAAATTAACTAAAATATGGCCCAGTATGTTAGCTAATAACAGATTGCTAATGATTACAGCTGATGAGCTAGTTGTGTAAGTTGTGAAAAATTATTTTTATGTACTCACACACCTTGCTCATGCTTGTAGTGTTTTTATGTTTTTTTTGCCTGAATATGCAGCAGTGTTTACGCTGAGTCATTGTGATGACTGGCTTTTGGAGTGAAGTGCTTTCACAAATATTTTTAGTTGTTGGCTTCCAGAATAAAGAGTCCAGTTTGTATATTTATATAAGGACTTTCACTGAGATTTTTTGCAGAGACATTTGACAGCTATTGTGCCTTTAATTTAAGGATGACAACGAATTGAAGTCCATTGAAGTCCAAAATATTCACTATTAGATTTTGCCTACTAAATGCAGTATTTGAATGAAGTAGTGACCTTCTTCAAACAGTTCTGTTGTCAGTTCTGGTGGGGTTATGTGTTTTGGGGGTTACCCATATCCATCTATGTAGGTGCCATTTGCATTGTTTAAGCAGCAGTTTTTACTGAATCTTACGAAATGTAATTTTATATAAGAATTATTCAAGCAAAAATGAATGTTTTTGGCAATTTCCTGTTCAGCGTACTCAAATATCTCCCATAATGCCTTTCGCTTGTGCCCTCAACCCAGAAGAAACATGCATTGCAGTCTGGGAGAATATGGCGGAGGAGAAAATGAAAACAATGGATCATGCTCCCTCTCGTGTAACATGCTATGAAATATTAATGTCATAATTGCAATTTAAATGGCTTAATCCATCCAAGACACCCAAAATTAGAGCTTGTAATTCTCACCCGAGCCTGACAAAACCCCACCAGAACCCGAGGGGTTGGGTCAGTTTGGCCCCTAATTCTGTTGTTTTATATCAGGCTCATTTGGGGTAAGGCTTAATGGATCCCTTTAGATTTTGAGTGCAAAGAGCCGTGTGAGCTGGTTGTAGGCAAGCTAATCTAAGCTCAGGTATATGCTCACCTTAATGGGTGCCTCAATGGATACCTCAGAGCCAGTGAGAAAAAAGAAATCCTGTTTCTCAACAAACTTTTACATGGTTTTTGATTGAGTTGCAAATGAAATCGTGGGGTTCATAAAATGCAAATACAGCGATGCCCTGCTAGCCGTAAAAAAGGAGAACATCAAAGTTACAACGGCATACTGCTCGAGCCTGCTGCCTTGCACCGTACTGTACTGACACACTTATTAAAGGCAGGTTCAAGCCGGGAGGCAACACTCAGGCTCTGGTCGGGCTCAGGCTGAAACAAACACAGGCTCACGTAGGGCCGGACCGAAATATCTGCAGCCGTTTCAAGCTCTACCATCCATTATAGCTATATAAAGTGTCAAATCTGAATATCAAAAAAGTATCTATGGTATATCTAATGATGCTTCTGTACAGATATAGTGGGACGATGAGGAAAAAGATGTTGGGGAAATGTGCCATTTAAGAATCAATAACAAAGGAATCATTGTGTGTTTATATCTGAACATGAAAACCATCCTGACCGGAACTTGTGGGGCATAAAAGACACAAGTTGCAAGACACAAGTTGTACAAGTTGTGGAGAAAGAAACTTCTGGAGACTTACTGTATCTCAGTTCACAAGGAAAATAATTACAGTATATTACTATAACACCAGTTCAGAGGCTCTGTTCGGTGGTGTCTCCTGTAGTGGAGGTATCGGTGATTGTTAGGCAGCCATACCCGTTTTTATTTCACTTCCTTCCTCTGCCCTCTTCCTCCTCCCCCTCCTCCCCCTCCTTCTCCTCCTCCTTCTCCTCCTCATCCACATTTAGATTACCGTAAATTCCCCAAATGTTGCCAAATGGCCGCAGTTGCAGCCTCATTCTAGCCTCATTCAAATCATCTTAGTCTGATCTGCTCACCATCGATTGTTATTTTGTGAGCTTTCTCCTCGTGTTGTGATCAAAGAGATCGCATAACAGAAAGCAGACCGAGCCAGTAATTCTGCTCCGCTCTCTGGCTTCCTCGGCTGTTGCTGTGACCGCAGTGGGTTTTTTATTGCTGGTTTCATACTGGCAACCTCACCTTCCACTCAACACACCATTAGGGGCTCGTATAGCTTGCTGAGCCAAGGGCAGAGCTAAGGGAAAAAGGAACCAGTCATATTCGGGGTTGACAGAAAATGACAGAGTGACGGAATATCACAGGAGACCATATAAAAGTTTGTGGTGCTATCTTGTACCCATTGCAGTACATCTAAATGAGTAACATGGGGTAACTGAAAGGGGGTTGACACTGGGGACGCGGGAGTATAAAACTGCTTTAGTTTGGCAGTGCTCCTGACTGTGCTGTGTAGTCTTATCTTAGAATAGTGGCAGAAATATCCCACTGCCTCTATCTCATTAATAGTAGTTCATACTTCATTTTGATCAGTTGACATATTTTCATTACAGCTATTCATATCACATTGCCATGCCCGCTGTGGACCATTCATAGTAAACCCATAGCAGGGTGGTCTGAAAGTAGAGGGAGTTTTGGTGGCTCGTTGGCACCTGTGTCTGAACATGGCCCCTCAGTCTCTGTCAGCCCGAGTGCTGCTTTTGTCACTAAATCGATGGTGAAAAGAGAGAGCATCGATGGAGGTGTTTCCCGCTGTCCCCTGAGGAGGGTGAACCAGCGGACATGGATTTGACAGACAAGCTGCTTAGGAGAAGGGGGGGGGGGGGCTCTGAGTTTGTTCCCAGACAAGTTTTCTCTTTGCTAAATGTGGAACAAGACAACAAGTATAAATGTGAGTATGAATGAGTCATGCACTGACTATTTCTCTCTCTCTCTCTCTCTCTCTCTCTCTCTCTCTCTCTCTCTCTTTCCCCCCTGCAGTGGAGTGGGCTTGGCCCGGGCCCACTACGAGAAGCAGCCGCCCTCGAACCTTCGCAAATCCAACTTCTTCCACTTCGTCCTGGCGCTGTACGACCGGCAGGGCCAGCCTGTGGAGATTGAGAGGACCTCCTACGTGGACTTCGTGGAGAAGGACAAAGTAAGGCCCGTCTACCGCTGCCGTGAAACACCTCGTCCGTAGCAATGCTCGCTGCCACTGTTTCACACAGAGCGCCTAGTGGCGCATTCAGACAGCTGTGTTTTTGCTGAAGGGGTCCAGGTGAAAGGCCTCGCTCACAGGAAACCGCAACAGTCCTGCTGGGATTTGAACTGGCAACCCCCAGCGCTCTAACCACTGCAGCATGTGCTTTGCGAGTCTTTTTTCAGTGCAGTACACCGTAGTCCGAAGGGGTGAGCATGAGTGCAGTGGTGATACTCCAGACTGTATCTGCGTGAGCTTATTGCCGTACAGCTCCTTCTCTCTTCTCTCATTGAACAGAAGTCAGCTAAAACTAAAATGGAAGCCTTTTCACATTGAACCCCATCTGCACTGCTTATGTTTTGTTACCTATGGTTCACTCCACCAGTGAGCTAGCTTGTGTGCTACTGCTGATGGTTTTGCTAGGTCGAAATCCATAGCTCATACACAGTAGAGCCTCACACCTGCTGCTTAGCACAGAGCCTCCTCTGGATGTAATCAATGTCTGTTTAGATGATTTATTCAAGCAACAGGGTCTGTTCCGCATGTGTAGCTACAGGGTGAATGGTACACACAGTTTGTCACAAGGTATATTATATCTGCTCAGTGTATATGTGTAGTTATTTAAGTCAAACAAAAGATGCATATTTTGACTCATATGCATTACTGATACTATGGTTTATTTTTCTTCAGTGTTTTAAGAGTATAGTTCATATACAGTATTTATATATGGGAAAATACAATTACAGTTTACATTTTATTTTTGACATTAGTTGCATGTTGTTTTGCAGGATTGTTTTTCAGTTCCATTTGGTGTTCATTTCTTATTGTAGAGAGAATTTCAAGTCACAGTTACAGGAGTGTGCAATAACAGGCACATGAGTCTAATGTAATTTCTTTTGCCATAATTATTATTCCAGGGTTGCTAAATAGTTGTAAATGTCTGCTCAATGCTTGTGGTGAAAGAAATTGTACCACAGAACTAAAGCCAGCAGTGTCACTGTACAGACAGGTTCCATTATGTCTTACACAACTTTCTTTTGTGAAATCATTTAAGGCCCACAGTAAAAAAGTTATGTAAAAATTTTTTTCAGATGTTTTCATATTTTGCTATTTATGTGCAAAGAAATGATAAGTTGACGATGGACTCTAATTGACCTTCGAAAAATAGTTTCAACAGCATGTTGTCCTTTGTGAAGGGTGAGTGAATGGAGAGGCATTGCAGCTCCAGTATGCTAACTGTAGTGGCCATGCTAGTTTTATCATCATCAGCAACTGGTTTCCAAATACAAACACAACAAGCATTATGTGTGATGTGCAGAGAACACAAAGCTAAAACTGAATGGAAAAGATTGAGGGAGTATTGCTGATTGCAACATTTCAGTTGCAACTCGCTGACCCATATTTCAGTGTGTGCAATGTCTGTCAGCTTTCTGAATGCTTGCGCTATTGGTACATCCTCGTTTCCTCTAGTAACATTCAAAGAACGTCCCTCAGAGGCCAGATCGCACTAAATTCGACCAAATGTTGCTGGCTTATTTAATGTGCCTGCTTGTGGCAGTAGGGTGGGCAGTTCTGCATATCTGTTCTGTTATGTCATTAATGACGTTTTAAGCAGCACACCACACCTCTATATTAGTAGCTGAATAAACATCACCCACCCAGAAACTGCATCTTATGAAGCAATTCTTAAAGAGAGAGCAATATACATTTTATTTCACCATGAACAGAATGAATCATTATGAAACATTTAACCAAAGAAGGGCCAAATCAACAGACAGGAAGATTTTGTGGTGACTTGAAGTTACATTATCCACCATTTCCTACATTTCTTATCTGTGTCCCGGATCTGGCTGTGAAAAATTGGAGCCCCACTTTCCCTCCTGCCTGAATTAGCAGTGGAGTTTTTATTTTTTTGAGAATGAAAAAGGTCAGGGGAGCTATGGATGTTATTGGGAGCACAGCCAGCTGGCACAGAGAGAGCCTCCATTTTGCCCTGCCAGGTCACAGTTGTCTGTGCCTCTATGACCCCTCCAGCTCCGCCCTGGGCCTCTGCCAAAACACAATGGCAAACTTTGCTTGGTCCTCCACAGGGGTGAAACCGGAGGCTGGAAATCCCAGAGTGCAGCTGGAACTCTGTGGTGTGGTACGCGAGTGTGTTCTAGCACCTATCTTGGGGCAAAAGAGGACTGTTCAGCTCATCAAAAGTCAGGGAAATGCACCTTAGATTTGTGTGTAGTGGTACTGAATTTCTCATTTTGTATTGTCTGTCACTCAGGGGCTTCTTTTTTATGAAATGTGTGGTGTCTGTAACATAATCTTTAAATGTGCCAAGGCAATTGGTGCTGTAGGTTTGAATGCTGGTCGACGACCTAAAGATTTTCTGTTTTTTCAATGGCATAATACATTTTGAGTGTATGAGTGTATTTATTACTTATATCAGAGACTCTCCTTCAAGAACTAAAAAATACTGGGCCATGCAAAGAAGTCTATGGAAATTACTATTAGCCCGTAAGACAACACTTTTTATCTGTGTCACCGGAGGGCTTCTTTTCAATGAAATGTGTGGTGTCTGTAACATAATCTTTAAATGTGCCAAGGCAATTGGTGCTGTAGGTTTGAATGCTGGTCGACCACCTACAAGATTTTCGGTTTTCTCAATGGCATAGTTAATTTAACCTTAATATAGCTAAAACATGGATTATTTCTGTCACATCATTCCTCAGGAAAAGTGGGAATAATTTGCCCGAGCGTCACCAGAGATTCTGTTGTTTTACCGAGAAATCGTAATGCGAACCTATTACATATGCTGATGCCATCACACAAGCTAACAGACCGACCTGCACATATCCTCCTCTGGTCCCATCAGACTGCACTTAATGATGACATCATTCTGGGAGGTGGCTGGAGCTGGGGGAATTAAAGAGCCGTAATGGGTGTTTCTCTTTGTCTTTTCCAGGAGTATAATGGGGAGAAGACTAACAACGGGATTCACTATCGGCTGCAGCTGCTCTACAGCAACGGTGAGGCGGAACAGTTCTGTTGATGACATTTCAACAGCGCGGTGTAAAGAGAGCACTCATCAAAGAGAAAGATAATTCTCATAATAAATCTCATAAAATATTTTATGGTTAAGATTAAGCAGCAAATCTTTCACATATTTAAATTTGTTGGTTAAATTAAGTTCAGCTGGGGCAAAATCCAGTTGTTACTGATAATAACTACAAATAAATACATTTTGTGTTTGTCCAACAAATGCGATCTGATATCAGACCAATGCTTGTAAACATTTACATTTTAGGAGGTTTAAAATGTCTTGTTGAGGGATGCAGTTACGGATTTAAATCTCAGTCAGTTGACCTTATGTGTTGTTAAAGGTTATAGCCCAGTCCACTAATGAATGTTTATATCATATTGTGCATTTACAAATTAATTTACTTATGAGGCAAACAGAAAAGCGTCACATTTTGATACTTCTCAGTTAACATTATCAAGTAATAACTGTAGTCAAAGCACTTATAACTACAGAATTGCTCATTATATATAATAAAAACAATTTATTGGATGCCCAGGTGTGCGAATTTGAACATAGTGTGAATTAACTGGAATTAATAATGTTTTTTCTGCTATATGTTTATGCAGTCATTAAGCATTGCTGTAAAGGCAGCGCTAACGGATTAATCTGTGAACAGGTTAATTGTGAACATCCCTTGTGCCTATGTAGGAAAAAAACAGTGGCAGGTACATTACGCCATTTAAAAACAGGTCGTTACCAGAGACACTGGAGTGAGACAGTAACTCGCTGCTCTCCTCCGCTCAATCAGCCGTTCTTCAGCGTCTATTTCTGCATCATCCTTACTTTATGAATCTGTAATGCTGCATTATGGAGCAAACGAGGGAAGGCAATAATCACTGATACTTCATTAGCCTCTACATTCTCGGCTCTAGTTGTCTTGAGGGAATAGGATGATTGGAGGGAGGGGTGTAAAGATCCCGGCAGTGATAAACAGCCACGGACAAATTATTTTGTTTTTATTATTTATTTTGCCCAACTGACTGGCTGAAAAGAAGATTGCAACCTGTACACCGGGGACGATTGTTCCGAAGGTTGTAAACACATTGCAAACATGAAAAGGTCATGACTAATTTCTAGAAACAAATGTATTCTTTATAGCTCATTTTCCATCTGTACTGTGAGAACCAAATTGCCATTAGATGAGCATTCTATTAATTTCACAAAATTGCATATCTAATTCATCCAATGTGCCATTACAAAGAATCAGGACTGGATAGAAAAAACAATTAGTCCTATGAGTGTATTTAACACTTAAATCAGAGACTCTCCTTCAAGAACTCAAAAATACTGGGCCATGCAAAGAAGTCTATGGAAATTACTACTACCCCGTAAGACAACACTTTTTATCTGTGTCATGAACGTAGTTTCCCGACTGCTCGTGTGAAAGGAGAAAAGTCGCAGGCAGACTTGAATGCATTTAAATTGGTTTCTATTACACCCAGCGCTGTGTGGAGAAGCTGTTGAGTGCTTGGCAGTTGCTATTGATTTTAACGTGTTCGCTCTCTCTGTAGGCATCAGGACAGAACAGGATCTGTACGTTCGGCTCATCGACTCCATGACCAAGCAGGTAAGAACGCCGCTGTTTCCACCACATCAGGAGTCTGTTTGCTGAAAATACAAAATATGTAAAAGAAAAAATGTAAACATGTACTCGGCAGGATGATCAACCGACACAAAAGCAGTAGCAGTATGGGTGGCAGGTGAGGGAGCTAGATTAATTCCTGTGCCTTGTGTGTACATGCACACGGGGTACACCTTAGTACGGGGTGAAAGAGTCTCTTGGGGCTGACCGACAATGCAGAAGTGTACGTGCTGCCCGCGTGTTTATTGTGATGGTGAACAATGACAAATCAGGATGTCTTCTGTCCCACGTGCATTCCATAAATAAACTCCCAGTGCTGGTGCCTCGTTTGCAGGGCAGTCGATAAAGACAAAGCGAACACCGTGTACCTGTCGTTGATTTTCAGCCCTCCCATGGTGTTGGTCTTCCATCCTGCCTCAGAGGCGTACATGGTTGCGTACTCACTTAGTCTCCCTTATTTCCCATGTTTGTTTCATTGGTTTTCAAGCTAGCTTCCCCAACTGAGCTCACAGTAAAATGTCCCATACATGCACACATAATACAATGTTCAGTGTTAAATCATCTCAAACAGAGTTTATATGAGTCAAACAGAGCCAAAATGACTCCATTAGAGTGAAATTTACTCTGTAAGAGTTGATTTAACACTGAACATTGTATTATGTGTGCATGTATGGGATTAACCAAATCTCTGTGGGGGCTGCGATTTAGCCAAGGAAACTCTAGAAGTTGCCACGCTGGACGACCAGAGCCTATGAGCAGGGCCTATGAGAAGGGGCCAGTAAAAATGAGAGGTCTTCACCATAACCTGCCTTGCGCTACTAACCTCCAGCCTCCTAGAGGGTGTGAGTGTGTGGCGCCCCCCAGAGGACATGCTCTCTTGGCCCCTGCCACGCCTGACCTACCCTGTCAGCGAGGCTATGGGGGCCTGGTTGGCATACGAAGGCAGGCTTACTCAGCCAGCCATTTCTGGGTGGGGAGGGGGAGGGGGCGTTGCTGCGGATACTAAAAAGGAGACTGAAAGTGTGAAAGTATGTCAAAGCAGCATTGTGTTATTCTCAGCTCCCCAAATAAGCTGAGAGAGCTTGCTTGCTGAGGACCAAGGTATAGGAACTAGAGTCTGGTTGGATGGTGTCTTTCAGGATGATAAGTTAATAAGCAGTTTGCAGTGAATTACTGTGACTCAATTCTAACCAAATTCCTGGACTGTAAATGCAGTATTTGTGTGGTATATTAATATCTGATGATTTATTTATTTATTTAGTTTTAACCTTCAGCAGACTAGGAAAGCAATACAAATACCTAGATTGGTTCAATTCAATACAATTGTATTGTACAGTTAAATTAAATTACAGTGAATTCAACTCATTCTCTCATTTCCACTGAATGAAACACCTTTAAATCTTCAAGAAAGGCTGAGAAACACCTTCATTTGGACTGAAAAACATTGCTTACATAAAGCTTAGCTGCGATAAAGCAATGTGCATTTGTGATATTGCACAGGGTGCATGAAATGTCAAGCTTGTCATTTATGAGTGACAGATGGACTTGGCATTTTGATTTCATTCCAGAATATGTTGTCTTTATTCTGATCACATTGCTGATCACAACAGTATGCGATGCCTAAGGGGAGGTCACCTTAAATAATGATGTGTTATTTCACGTGACAGGAACTGTCAAAAGCTGGTAAAGTTACACTGAAATAACCTTTGCAATGGAAGAAAACAACAAGGGTGTATTCACTCAGTGAGCGCTTTATTAGGGAGACCTGTACACCAGCTAATGGTGTAACTATTTGTTAATGCAAATACGTCATCAGCCAATCATGTGGCAGCAACTAAATGCATAAAATCATGCAAGCATGGTCAAGAGCTTCAGCAGTTTTTCTGACTGAATGTCAGAATGGGGAATAAATGTGATCTAAGTGACTTTGACTGTGGATTGCTCGTTGGTGCCAGACAGGGTGGTTTGATTATCTCAGAAACTTCTGATCTCCTGGGATTTTCACACATAACAGTCTCTAGAGTTTACAGAGAATGGTGCAAAAAACAAAATACATCCAGTGAGCAGCAGTTCTGTGAGAAAGGTTAGAGGAGATGGGCCAGACTGGTCAAAGCTGACAGGAAGGTGACAGTAGCGCAAATAACCACACATTACAACAGTGGTATGCAGAAGAGCATCTCTGAACACACAACGTATCAAACTTCTTAAGTGGATATGCTACAGCAGCAGAAGACCGATAAGTAAAAAAGTCTAATAAATACCTAATAAAGTGCTCACTGAGTGTTGCTTGGGAAGTAAACACCTTGCCATTTTATCATTGCTCATCAGAGCTGTAATTATTCTTAGTGATCTCTATGAGGGGAGGGAATGCCCTTTGTGATACAGAATGGCTTCCACAGGGACATGTTAACGAACCAATGAGGTCCTCAAAGGAACTTTTAGAATCAAGAAATGAACCTATGAAGTCCTTCAGAATTCACTAGAGCGTGGCCAGTGATTTCCTTGGGATTTCTTACGTTCAATTAAACACTTGTTTGTTAAGGACACGGCATGTTTGCATTTTTAGATTGCAGCTCGAAGGTAAAAAAGCTTTTTTTAAACACTTGCTAGCCTGTTCACCACCTCAGACCAGCTTCAACATGTTTTGGCCAGCTCAGGCTATGTTTTGAATCTGCTGGAAGCTGGTGATTTCGAGCTGGTCATCGCTGGATGTCACAGCAGTGCAGTGTGCTGCATGAAAGCGGTTCGGGCTTCAAGCTGCACTCTGTCCGTCGCAGCCTGAGTTGATGTCAGCTGATACTAGTCGGGGCCAACAGCATTAGTGGTAGTTTCACAGAACTTCTCCAAAACAGTCAGTCAGCCTGGCGTCCCCCCCCCCGCTCCCTGTCCCAGCTCCGCTCGCACTGCTCCATGTCAGCCCGTCAGGAATCGACGTGGCACCCCTGTGCGCCACAAAGCGCCCGCCCCCTACGGGCCAATCGATAGCCTTTAATCCGGCTGCAGCTGCCACCCGCCGGAGTCAGTAATGCCCGACTGTAGCAACGGAGCGATTCTCCTCTCTGTCCCACTGATTGACAAGCCTGGCGCGCGTACGTATGGTACGGCTCACGCAGCGTATTCACGGGCGGGGGTGCATGTATTTACTACAGTCTTCTCTGTGCTGTGCCCCTTCCCCAGTGCACCACTGCGGTGTAGCCTAAGACCCCCTCTGCATTCCACAGTGCCACTCCAGTCATGGGCTGAACCCACTGCTGGTGCTTTTCACAGACAAAATGGACAGCCCGCCCCGACACAAGCACTTCCGCAGTTAGAAACCCTCTCCGCTTCGGTACAGAGTTAATGGGAGAGAGCTGGTAGAGTGTGCTGGGTCTGAGGGTTGTGTGCACTCTCTCTGGCTCTGATGAACCTCTAGCCCCATGTCACTGGCTGCCTCTGAGCTATAGGTCTCCCAGGTGCTTGAGTGGAGGATTCGTGCGCGTAAGTGTGCCCTGATAATCCCAGGAACGGAAGAGCCTTTCAACATCACGGCGGCACACAGCGGCCCCGTGTACGGACCTGTGAGCATGGCGGTGTGAATGCTGTGAAGACGACCGACAAACCTGCAGAAATGGACGACGTACAACTTTAATTTCTTTCACACAGACAATTTATTTCATTCCCATCGCTATTCCGGTGGGAATGCCATGCACCAAATCCCACATTGTTGGAATGAATGTGTTTTACTGTAGATGACATACTATGTATACTATTTTTACTTTGTATATGAGCTTAAACATTATGCTATTTTTCTTGTAACAAAGTGGTAAGGGCAGGGAAGACAGTCACTAAGCTGATGAACTCAAGCCATTTTCTCAGGTTTTGTCACAGTTCCCGCTAATGAAGGATCATGTAGATACTTTATTTTATTAGAAGAAAATGTACAGACACGGACCAATCTTATATTTAGAATCACTTGTAATAAATCGAATCATTAAGGGCTGAGATATTTGAATCACCCTCTGAAATAATAAAGTAAGGGAGTATATCATCTGTAATGTCCCATCCCTGTAGCATGCGTTTCTGGAAAACGCAGGCCGCCCGACCATTCCTCCACGTCGCGACTCTCGCCATTGACAGATACAGCCGTTACATATGAATATTATCGACCCCGCTCGGCCCCCCTCCCCCTCCTGTTCCCATCCCTCTGGTGAAATTGGAAGTTCTTAATAAGGAAGAGAGGCCTTCACAACCATGGGATCAATAATGCAAAAGTGGTCGTTATCAGAAAAAATATCGTTCCCCGGAGGGAACCAGTCAACTTCATGTGACCAACTGACCACAGGGGGGTTGGTTGTGCACCCCCACATCTCCGCCTCCACCAACCAGGGCCCTCGGGGTGTGAAGATGAGGGAGAAAATACATTTCTTCTCCCTGTTAATATGTAGTTATCATCCTTCTTCATGTCCTACTGAGATTGCTCTGTGATGGATGGCTATGAAGTGGCCTCCCTCCACGGAGTAACAGAAATCAATGGGAAAATGGCCGTCTTGGGCTGTTTCCTTCATGTGTGTTTTAAGTGGTGGCACCCCTTGTTCATATGTCTTGGAAAGAAACGGTCCATGTGAGAAAGTTAAACCCAGGGAAAGTGCTTGATTGGACATAGATTGGTACGCCGGGGGTTAATTTTCAGACACTTTCTGATTTCATTTCAGGGAGCTTATATTTCATTTCAAGGTGCATGTGGTTTCCTAATTATAAGGTAAACCACTGAAAGTAGGTCAGTCCTTGTACCTTTTAAGTCTGTCACTATATCTATCGCAATTTACGAGGATACTGTTGAGTGAAATTAATAAGGAAATGCCAACAGGTGGTGTGTAGCAATAGGTAGTGAGATAGAGTAAGTTTTAATGAATCGCATCTTTCCTTTATTTTTACAGGCAATCATATACGAGGGCCAAGACAAAAACCCAGAGATGTGCCGTGTTTTGCTCACCCACGAGATCATGTGCAGGTGAGTGTCTCTGCGCTTCTGAAGCTCTCTGGACACTGAACTACAACTTTCTCACTGACATGAGCGATGCAGTCTAACCTAGGCTCTGATGAAGATGGAAAATACAACAGTATATTCTGATATGTTTAATTTATCTTATGACTTTCACATGAATCTTAATATAAAAGTAAACATAAACGTCATAATAATTATAATAATTACTCCAAGTATACATGAATGACCAGATTATTATAGCAAAATCAAAATACAAATACAAATAATGCAAACTTGTTATATATCAGCAATGTCAGCAATATTAAAGCATGGTCAATTGGTTATAAAAGCTTTATAAAGGTGTAGTGCCATACTTATAAAGGTGTTACATATGTTTTATAAAAGCATTATGTTGATAATAGTACGTTACAATGTATTCTGACCACCTTGTATATAATTATCATGCATTTTATTCACAGAGCCAATTTCTTTAACCCTTAGCCATGTTCATGTGTTACATAACCCCTGTTTTTCGGACTTTTTTTGGGATTCAAAATTGATACATTTAATATTTGAATATTAAGGATATCTAGAACTGTAAATACCATTAGTCCATTTGATTGTCCTTGTGTAGTACTTTTCCATATGCCAATAGGAAGCCGGGATGTGGAGTTGAGCTCTGTCAAACCGTAGAACCTGTCAAACTCTGTCAAATTAAAAAATACTGCACTGTGCTGCCCTGAGCCCATCCCCATCAGTGTCAAATCAGGAGCACTCCACACAGTAATAGCAAGGTCACATGTCAGGGGTTTGGGCCTATTCAGCTTGGTGATTAACCACTTTCACAAGCACTGGGAGAAGAGGACAAGTGTTTAACATTTTTTAACGTGAGGTCCGTGCACAGAATTCTGTCAAATGGCTGATGTGAAATAAAGAATTTGATCCTGGCTCAAAGGCGGTCAACTTTGGAGATCAGTGCACTAATCCAACATAAAAGCATGTAATATATTTCAGTCATAATACAACAAATTATTAAAATGCATTTTCATGCAAATCTATTCATATGAGTAATTAAGCACATGCCCTATCTTACCCCGCTCAATTTTCTGTCTAATGTCTGTTTTGGGGAAATATAGTTTCTGATATATATATATATAAACAGATAAATAGAGAGAAACCTAAATGAACGTGGAGAAAGTGGATGCCGTGTTTTGTGCAGGCTGGCTTCCAGCTTGGCACACAGCACAGTGTGGAAAAAGGGTGGCATCTCCCCAAAGCAGACCAGATTGCTGCATATCATTAGCTATGGCTTCAGCCCCGGCTGTGCTTTAGGTAATTACAGCAGTCACTCTTTTAAAAACAGAAAATAAAAACCCACCGTTTGAAATCAATCTCTACTTTGCTTCAGTCCTTGCCTTTATTTTCCTGTATAGTTCTCAGAAAGATGCAAACGAACACCTGATATTGACCTCAAAACCATTCATGGCTACATGCCGTATATCACACTATACTTGTGATACAAAGACTGCCCCCCCCAGGTTTGGAACTGCACCTACCAATGTCTTGTTTGAGAGGCCACTGGAAAGTCCACTTAGCAGATTTCCCCAGTACTAGCCTGGTGGGGCCGTAGCTCAGTGGGGTACAGGGGATTATGGAATATGGACGCGTTGCCAAGGGTTGTTTTCACGTCTGAGGGGCCCTGTACCCTAGGGGGAGCTATGTGCTCCTGGGGTCCTGTTTGTTTATAACACCTCTCTGCCAGTTTGAGGAGGCTGTCACCACAGTCGCACTGTTGGGTTTCCAATACTAATTGGTCTCCTGGAACCTTTGCTAATGGTCCACACTGCTGGGGGAATAAATTATGGTGGCACGATCTATGGCAACAGTCACACATGCGTGCGTGCACGCATGCGCACACACGCACGCACGCACGCACATGCACACACACAGACGGGTAAAAACACAATAACAACAGAGGGGCAATTTATATTCTTCCCCCTACAAAGGATGAAATGTTTTAAATGATTCATAAAGTCATATTGCTGTTGGAGTTTCTACTTAAATACCGTGCGTTAACATTCACTGCAGTAGGGGTGAGCGTATTGCATATACGATGATAATTAGTCTATTCAGGTCAAGCATTATGATTCTTTTTTAGAATGTGAATAGACGAATGCTGTTACCTAGAGGTCAATTTAAAATAGAACTGTAATATAAAACTCCATTCAACCTCTTACCTGTTCTTTTTAATCTTCAGGTACATTTATATATTCTTTTAAATTAGTAGTTATAGGGATTTATAAAGAGAGGTTAATAAGATGGTGATCTGAAACATTCTTCTTTGGAAAGGTATTATGTTTTAATTTAGTTCAGCAACTTGTACAGATGAATTCTGAAGTATTGGCTAACCTTTTCTTACTCTGTAAATAACTTTTTGAAAAATTGAAGCCAATTTGTTAGGTCATTTTTAAACAGAGTAATGTGTGTGTGATGTGTATGATGTTGATGTGAGTTGGCGCACATGAACTGTGCATGATTTTTCACCATGGTTTGCGCACTGTGACTCTCTCTGATTGGTGACTGTATGAATGGGCACCATAGACGTGCTGTAGGCCTGGCCCCACGTGCTGCCAGTGGTCAGGGGCCAATGGTGTCGGGCAGGACGGGGGCAGAGGGCTCCATGCCAGGGAACCTCTGGGTCCTGTCCAAACTGTCACTGGCTGGCTGGGTGACCTTGAGTGGACCTCCAGCCAGCTGGACGGACAGACGAGAGGAGAAAGAAAACTGCTCGGCTGTGCTCTGAGCACCGCAACCTAAAAATGTCACCAAATGTGTTCCTTCTGTGATTTACGTACTCTATCCTGTACCGAATAATAGCACTGTACCATATGTATAGGTACTGACCAATATTGAGAAATGGCTAACAGGTGACTGCCTAATGTTGGTCTGAGTCCCCACCTAATTCGTTTTTTGTGTGCATTACAATAATCTTGGATGCATACTACATTGTGAAAACATGCATCTGCATACATACAAGCTAGTCCTGAGTTCTGTGAGTAGCATTGTAGTTAAGCTTTGATGCCCTACATTCAGAATGTACAGAAGGTTCTGTACCTTTGCAAAAATGGGGGCCACTGCAATGGTGGTCATTAACCTGAATACAGTGGGAATGCACTGGAATGAACGTAGTCTGCTTTAAAGGCAATGTTATACTTCTTGTGTGCTCCTGTCTAATGTTAGAGGGTAGATGTATGGTATCTGATGTATTTTGATGTGAATATCTCAAAAAGGTGTGTCACTTTGTCCTTTCAGTCGGTGCTGTGACAAGAAAAGCTGTGGGAACCGGAACGAGACCCCGTCTGACCCTGTCATCATCGACAGGTAAGGGCCCGGGCTTTGCCTCTCTCATTGGTCAATGTCTAAACGGTCACAAACGGTGGCAGTGCTGTAAGACACGAATGCTCAGATGCTTCGTGCATCCCTAGTACTCTTTAAAATGGCTGCATATCCTTTACTTTTAGAGGCCATTTTCCATCCAGAGTCTGGTTCTAACCAAAATCACATCCTTTATTTGCCACAAATGGCTGACAATTTGACGCAATAGATTCAACATTTAAATATTACAGTCCACTAATGTCCTCAGAGGGGGTACGCAAGGGTGAACTTCATGAAAGAACAGTTTCCTGTGTGTTTCCTTTATATCTCTCACATGTTTCCTAACATCACCTAGACTGTGTCCGCAGACTCTGCTGTCTCTGCATATTCACTAGTGTTTCAATTGGTCTTTGTTCCAACATTGCCCTGTGTGAGTTCACTGAGAATCCACAGTTTCACAGTTTCCTGGATTTCCAACCCTGCCACTGTTAATGTTAAGAAATAAAATGGCTGTTATCAATGCTTAGACAATTGTATTTTTTATCAGAGGTGAAGAATAATCAGATTCTCTCCTTTCCTCTCCTGGTAGAGCTTTCTGTACGTACCTTTATTTAATTAGGCCAAAGAGTGCATACCCAGACAGCCACAATGAAAAAACTTGGTCAGCCCATTTCTGAGATTCCCACACAGTCCTTAAAAAGTGCAGCAGTGTTGCCCTGAAATTTTTTCTAAGTGTCTATTCAATGCTGTGAGCAGGTTGCTGATTACAGAAGTCATAACTCATCATATCCAAGTTGAAAGAATGAGTAGAGATGCAATATATATTAGATTACATTTTAGCTTAAGTCAAAGTCAATTCAAGTCTTTCTCAGTCAAAAAGGAAGACAGCAATGTACGTTCTCAAGTTTTGTTACCCTGAGAACTACAGAATGTTGATTTTCTTCAGGGAAAATGGCAATATTTAATTGACTCCCTATCACACTTGAAAGACCTGTTTCAGAGCTTAACCTTAGTCCTGGACTAAATCGAGTATTGTATTGAGAATCTCCATTCAAAATAGAGCTTAGTCGAGGACTAAACTTAAGCTGTGTTTTTGCAACCCAAAGGGTATTAGTGGCATAGCCATAGAGATTGTGTGGATTCCAATTGGGGACCTCAGGTATCTGTGGAGTACAGCAATCAATACCTGGGGTGAGGAATTTGTCATGTCCTCGACACGCCAAAGACACACAGTCCCGTGTTTGATGAGGGCTTGGGGTAGTGTAGAGCTGGGTGTCAGTGGGACTGATTTATGGCCACGGGAGCAAAGCCTGCTGGGACGTTTGTGGCCCAGGTATCGGCAGGAGTCAGGTTTTGGAGGCTTTGGTTTTTTTCCTGGACGGCATGCCCTCTTCTGAAAAAGATGACAGGTCTCCACAGGCGCGGGGGTCGTCTGTAGACCCGCCTCAGCCACGACCGCCCTGGAGAGGGTCCAGGCTGTTGGTTTGGGGAGGGGGGTGGGGGGAGCTGTGGAAGCGTGAGGTCACACCCACCCTCCCCACCCCGGCCCGTTCCCCTGGCCTCGTCCCGAACGTCCTCTCACCTCTCCGTGCTTTGGCGAGCAGCGCGTCGCTCGGCACCAGGAGCCGACGGAGAGCGGGTCACCTCTGACGGTTTTGTCATGCACAGAGGAGAGGCTTCTCGCTCAAACACATGGCACGGCGCCTGCTGGTCTCCGCTCGGGGGCCCGGCCGTGACTGACCCACCCGACGCGGGCTTGCTTTTTTAAGCACCGTCTGTGCTCCTGAAGAGCGGACGCCTTTCATTTCGTGTAAAACGGAAATTGTATAAGAGTGTCACGTTTTCCAGACTAGCGCATAAGCTGCGGCATTACTATGCTTCTGGTGAGTTCTTCTGGCAGGAGGTTCAATGTGCTAATTAAAGGGAAGCTTTGCTCCGGCAGAGGAACACTCTGATATTCACTCTCTTTGTCAGGTTCCAGTAGCTCGGTGTCAGGTATTAGTTTTATCCAGTGTCACTCAAGCAGGTGTATTTTAACTCCCTCTGTCAATACAGTTACCCTTGCTGCTGTACCTTGCAGCGGTCACACAATTGTGCTACTGTACGAATCAGCTCTCTGTTATATTCACACTAATTCTCTTTTGCCCTTGCCCAATGAAATGACCCCACCTTAGCCTCACTCCTCCTCCTCATTCCAATTATTGCTTTGCGTTCAATAGTCCTGACCCCCCTGGCTCTCCGTGGTCTGCCGCTTGGCTATGTGCGTCCGTAACAAAGCACCTGAGTTCCCCAGGGTGGGTCCACCAGGGCAGTGGCCGCAGGCCTGCATTGGGATGTAATTGTCTCTGATGGAGGGGGCAGCCCGCTTCATTATCCCGCCCCAAAAAATAAAAAAATAAAAATAAGCGCGAGATGTTTTATGGGTGACAACAGAGGCTCCTGATTTAGGGGCAGCCCATGCACTCGCCTGCATTTTACCTCCCTATTAAGAGATACCAGATTTACGAGCGCGCGGAAACCGCCGCCCCTTAAACCAACAAATAAATCACGCGGGTGCCGGCCCGATGCAAATTATGACCGTCGATTGTCTCTGTAAAAAGAGGCTAATGACAGGAATTCATTGGCCTGTTCGGCGCGTGGCTTCTGAAACGTGGCTTTGTAAATCAACCCTGAGGTTGAGGCCTCGCCTGGTCTCCTCCTCCCTTCCCCCCCCGCGCCCTCGCCCCTCATCTCCCGGTGCACCTCCTTCTTTAGGAGCTTCATTATTCTCCTGCTTTCTCCAGCTTTCAAATTTCACCCGCCTCCCTTTGTTGTATCTTCGTTTCTGTGTCTCTCCTATTCTGTGTGTGTGTGTGTGCGAGTACAGCAGGCATCAACAAATCACGGTCCTCACCTGCAGGTTTTCCACCCTCCCTTTACCTGGGAGTCTGTATGAAGACAGTCTGGCCAACCAGTAGCCCTATTTGTGCATTTAATTACCCTTGGAGTAAAGAAAACGCAGGCCAGATTTGGATTCTCGGGCCAGATTCCTGCAGTGGAGTATGAACTGAAAGATGCAGGACCGTCAAACGAGCTGCTATGGAGATGTGTTTGTGTTTCTTTGGCTCTGTGCCTCTGTCTGAGCCTGGTTGGTGTACGTGTCAGGATCCCCACATTAGCGTCGACGGAGGTTTTCCCCAAAGCACCGTACGCAGACGAGGCGAGGAGGAGGGGAGAGCCGGGGAGACGGAAATCGAAACCGCCCACGCACACTAACGCGGGCGAGCGGCTGCCCCATTTAGGCCAAAAATGCTGCCGAGGCAAGCAGAAAACGACAATACTCCCCCCCCCTCCTTATGAAATATTGGTTGCCGGGGTTTAAAACAGGTGTTATTACAAGCTAATACAGCAATTAGATCGCCCTGTGAGTTCCCCCAATGGGCTCGTAAATTTCCCCGGACTGCCAGGGCTTAACAGGGGCCCTTGTCTAATTGCCTGATATGGAGACCCCCCCACCACCACCCCACCTCCCTTCACTTTAATGTGCTACGGGACAGAGTTCTCTTCCCAGGAACTTTCGCTGGTTGGAGTCATTTGCAGGAAGTGGAGCAGGGGTGATGGCGACAGCTCCGTTATATCTCCCCCCTCCCCCCAGTGCCCCACGCTCTGTAACGGCCCGGCCTGCTCGTTTGGGCTGGCTGCTCGTCCATCACAGACGCGGGTCTTGCCCGAGGGCCTCTCTGTGATTGGGGGGACGGGGGCAGGTGCATCTCCGGGGCACTCGGCGACAGCTGTGAACACCCTGGCCCGCCCCCTCCCCCTTCATCACCTGCCCACCTCTAACTAAGGGCAGGCGGGAAGAGGACGCTGGGAAATTGCTGGTGGTTAGATTAGCGCGCTCGCTCTTCCACCAGAGCTTCTGAGATTGAGTAGAGAGACCCGGCGTGTCGGGGTCAGCACCGGTCCTGATTAGCTGTGTGTCTGGTGGATATGCACAAGCAAATGATGTCATAGATGTTGCAGTTCCCTAGTAAAGATGACAGGATACACACTGATGTCTGCAGATCACTGAGAGAGAGAGATAGAGAGATAGAGAGAGAGAGGGACAGAGAGATTGAGAGCGAAAGAGAGAGGGAGAGAGAGAGTAACAGTTGTGAGTTCTTGTGAATGAAAAATATATAGATAGTGTTTGAGAGAGACTGAGGTAGAAGGAGAGAGTGTGTCTTTTGTGTCTGAGGGAGATTCTGTATAAGACTGAGAGAGGGGTAGGGAGGGAGATGGTGTGTGTGTTTGTGGTAAGAGGAGAGTATCTGTGTTTTTGTGTATGAGAGAAAGGGACAGGGATGTACATACACTCTGTGAGCAATTTATTTGTGTATGCCTGTACACCAGCTTGTTAACGCATTACAACAGTGGTCTGTAGAAGAGCATCTCTAAACACATGAATACATGAACGTGTCAAACCTCCAAGTGGATAGGCTACAGCAGCAGAAGACTTAACAAGTCTAATAAATACCAAATAAAGTGCTCAGTGTGTGTATGTGTATATGCTGCATGAGAAATACAGTTATGAAAGTGATGGTGGTAGAATGAGTGTTTTGTGTATGAGAGATAGAGCAGAGTGTGAGAGAAAGTGAAAGAGCGTGATTGTGTGTTTGCGTGGGAGAGATGGAGGCAGAGGGAGAGTGAGTGTGTGTTCTGTGTATGAGAGAGAGGGAGAGAGTGAGTGTGTGTTTTGTGTATGAGAGAGAGAGGGTGAGAGTGAGTGTATGTTGTGTGTATAAGAGAGAGGGAGAGAGTCAGTGTGTGTTTTGTGCATGAGAGAGAGGGAGAGAGTGATTGTGTGTTTTGTGCATGAGAGAGGGAGAGAGTGAGTGTGTGTTTTGTGTATGAGAGAGGGAGAGAGTCAGTGTGTGTTTTGTGCATGAGAGAGAGGGAGAGAGTGAGTGTGTGTTTTGTGCATGAGAGAGAGGGAGAGAGTGAGTGTGTGTTTTGTGCATGAGAGAGAGGGAGAGAGTGATTGTGTTGGCCCCTCTCAGCGGGGCCGGCGGGGGGCCTGTGGGTGGGAGCCTCGGTCCCTGAGGGCCCCTCCCTGTAATCGCTCCATATTGATCGGTGAGTGAGAGCATCGGACTGGGCTAGATTAAGAGTATAGATTTGCAGTAAAAGGAGAACATTACTCGGGAGCCTGAGTAAAATTGAAAAAAATTGAGGAGGTACAGGGAGTAGGATGAATCAGAGGGAAGAGGGAAGAGGACGGATAGTGTGTGTGTGTGTGTGTGTGTATGTGTGTGTGTGTGCGTGTGTATGTGCAGGTGTGCGCATTCATATGTGTGTGTATATGTATGTGTGTGTGTGTGTGTGTGTGTGTGTAGGAATATATGTGTGTTTGTAGGTGTGTGCATTCATATTTGCGTGTATGTGTGTGTACTAATGCATATGTGTATGCAGGTGTGTGCATTCATATGCGTGTTTGTGTTGGTGTGTGTGTGTGTTTGTGTGGATGCGTGCGTGTATACGTGTGTGTATGAATGCATATGTGTGTGCAGTTGCGTGCGTTCATATGTGTGTGTGTACAAATGCATGTGTGAATGTAGGTGTGTGCATTCATATATGTGTACCTGTGTGTATGTGTGTGTAGGCGGTGGCTCCACGATACCTCTGAGAAAAAGATAAATATTGACACTGATGCTATGATGTTTCTCCTTCACTGAGTGTCTTATGAGAGTGAACGTTGTGGCGGGGGTTAGTTTAGGGCACGGTGTGAGATCATGTGACGGAGGTGTGGAGGTGGTCTGCAGGTGAACGGCCAGTGAAACACAGCTGCTGCTGCTGCTGGCTACGTGGGCGGCTGAAGAGAGGAAGAGGCAGGGGCCACGGGCACGGGGGGGACGAGGCAGACTCCTGTTTCCTGGCTGTCTGAAACGCGGGGAGTCTCTCTCACACGTGCGGGCGGGCGTCCGGCTCCCCTCTCCCGCCGTCGCGGCGTGCCGTCCTTCTAGGCCACCGTGTTCCAGTCTACTTCCCCGCTCACCGCGGGCGTCCTGGCGGCCTCTGGGATCCGGGAGAAACGAGACGGCGAGTTCTCCGGGAGCGCCGCAGCCTTTTCTTTCTTTTAAGGCCGCGCCCGTTTGGTCGCGGGAGCGGCGTTGCCGTCAGTCGCGCGGAGCCAAAAATAGAGGCGGGAGAGCTCTGAAACGGGGCCATCCAGCTCCGCACCTGGAGCTGCCGCTCCGCCGTGCGCGCGGGGCGTGAGACCTCATTACCGCCCCCCGTAGCGCCCGAGAGACGCCGTCGCAACGCTGCGTCAACGTTCCCGCAACGCAGTACCGGTGTCACGTACGCCCCGGGAGTCACAGTGGGAGGCTCGGCAGGCTCGGAGATTTTTTTGGGCGGAAAACCCGCTGTGGTCCACTGTATGTTTATCTGGGATCAGTGCTAGCGAGAACTTAGCAGGAGGACCCATTGAAAAAACTAGTGTCTTTTCTCATTCCAACAAACATTGTTGGAGAAAACATACAGAAGCATTAACATGTTGATTTTAATAAAGTCTTTGACCTGCTCTATCGTAAGCAGTTGTATGCTTGAGAGGCTAGTTTACATAGCATTGCTGTATTTGACTGTTATGTTGTCCATTAGCATTCTGAGACCTTGTCATGTCACTTTGATGGGAAAGCCCCAGATTACCTGGACTACAGATCGATTGCGGATGATACAGTGATGTTCCCCATAGTATAGTATCTGTCTAATGTGTAATGTATTGTAGTGCCAATATAGTTTCCCTCTCTTTCTCTGAAATGGGCATATACACACACACACGTACACACACATACAGTATGCACACACACATAAATATGGATTTTTAGTCTCCACCTATCAAAACGTGCACGTAAAAGTCTACACTGAAGCATGCATTTGTGTGTGTATGGTTTGTATGTGATTACATCTGCCCTTGTCCATAGGTGTGTGTGATTGTGTGTTTGTGTGTGTGTGTGTGTGTGTGATCAAGAGATATTAGGATGTGTGTAGAGTTAGGGAGATATCACAGTTCCACCCTCTGCAGGCTCAGAGTTGAATCCACTTACAGCACTGAACCCAAGGATGCAGCAACAACACTTCTCCAAATGTGTACCCATAACAACCACAGCCCTCACTGCACCATATCAAATCCTCACCCTTGAGGCAAGAGGTATAAGTGGAAAAAATGTGTGTAAATCCCAGCTCTCATTGATGCAACCAATCGACTTGTAGAGTGTGCATGTGGTAAGATATTTAAGTAGGTGAGATGGTCTTTAATGCTTAGTGTGTGTGTGTGTGTGTGTCAAAACCTAATAAGAGGGTTTAATGATTTGAGGCTAATGCGTTTGTTGTCAGTTTAGCTGTATTAGTTCATGTGTTAAGAGAATAGAGGAAACAAAGCTGAGGTTTTCATAACCTACTGGACATTCCCTGATCCTGGCTGCTAAGTGTTTTGTAAGAGGATGCATCACTTCAAAAGATACTCTACTGTGGCTGCGAACCCTTTGTACAATGTGTAATTTTCTATCGCATCACCCTGGAGGGAGCACTGTGGAGTGGAGTGGAGCCTGGCAGCAAATGATTCAGTGGATGTGCTGTTACTGTATTCCTTCGCAAGCTGATGCAGGATGTTGCAGCATTGTAACTTAATTATGATCCAATTGTGACAGAAGAATTGGTACACGTACAGCTGAGAAACATGCGGCCTACTGCGTTAGCCACCTTACAGAAGCCAGGGCCTAAAGTTGTCTCTCAGGGCTGAAATGGAGTGGAGGGAGCAAGGCTGTTGTCACCCAAAACTTGCAGATGGTTAAATCCAATCTGTGTTTGGAACCTGCTCATAGAAAACACATTTCCTAATCAGGAATATAAAAGTTTTTGTCAGAGCCAAAAGTCACAGAAAGTGCTGTTTACTGTAGGTTTTATTACTCCCTCCCCAACTTGTCAACCTACTTGCATATACACTGTCAGGAAATGCCCTCTGAAGAGTCAGTTCTAGAAGCCTCTGTCTCTGTTTCTGGCACTATCTGACCCCCCTTCCATAGGAGAAAAGCAATCGATCCCTCTCAGTGATCCCCCCCGTTGCGTTCAAAGAGCAAATCAGGGAAGGGATGTAATCCACTCTTGTAAACACACACAGAGAGGGGTCTCGGTAGTAGGGCGAGCGATTAACTCAACTGCAGTTCTTCCACCTCCCTCTCTCCACCCATGACCTGAGGAACAACTCCAACACACACACGCACGTACGCACACGTGCACACACACACACGCAAACATGCGTACACACACACCCACGCACACATGCTTACACTCACATACACACACACGAACCCACACACACAAACACACACACACACAAACATGCGTTCACGCACACATGCATACACACAAATGCACGCACGCACATGTGCACACACACGTGCACGCACACACACACACACACACACACACACAAACACAAACATACGTATACACACACCCACGCCCACATGAACCCACACTCACACACACGCACACACACACACACACGCACACATACACACACACACACACGCAGGCACACACACACAAGCACACATACACACACACACACACGCACGCAGGCACACACGCAAACATACACCGCTAGGCCCGTTTCCTTTAGAGACCACATGCAGGAGCGTTCCGTAGCTTCCCATCCCCATTATCTCTGATTCCAGTACTCTCTTCTCCCTCTCTCTCTCCACTCAATCACCAAAGTGTTGCATGAATTAAAGACTGGGAGATAATTTCATCCAGCCCTAATCACTGGCGAGTGTGGCGGGCCTAATTAAGCAGGCCCCGTCCTGCCTGACAGACACAAGGTGAGGGGGAGATCCTGCTTGCGATAACGCACGCGCGTCTGCAGGAGAACTTGCTGTTCCCTGCCGCGATCCTCCAGGAAGTTGAAGGTCGGAGCGCTTGAGGTGATTTTCCATGGTGGAGAATTCCTCCGGTTTCTTTATGTTCACTCTCTTGAGGAAGTGAAAGGTTGAAACTGTTGCTGAACCTGCTGTAAAGATCTTTAGATCAAATTCAATGTAAATATATTAGATTTGTATAATTTGGTTTTGCAGGTACAGTGAAAATGGTACCCTGAAGTATTTATGTAATCACCAGGAAGTGCAGCTTTGTAAGTCAGTTCATAGTTGTGTTCAACCTCTACCATTACAGTGGGTTGAAAGTAAGAGAAAAAAGAGATAATGACAGGTAGTGAGAGAGAGGGTGAGAGAAAGAAAGGGAGAGGGAGAGAGAGTGGGAGAGAGAGGGAGAGAGCGAGAAAAGGAGAAAGAAAGGGAGAGAGAAAGCAAGAGAGATTAGGGATTAAATGGGTATTGATTTTTGTATAAAGAGCCAAAGACCCAGCAATATGATAGGGGAGATGTCATAGGAGAGCATGGCCCTGGAAAACTTGACTGTCAGCTGCATCATTCAGATCAGTCAAGGAAATTCACACTGTTGGATGAGCTGATGATGTCACCTGTTGTCTCCTCCAATTATGAATGACCACAGAAAGAGGATAGCTTTCGAGGACCGTTCAATTAAATCCAATTGGACTCAATTAATTTCAATTTGCATAATAAAAAAATAAAAAAATGCAACTTAGAATGTTTTGATAGCTTGATCCATTTCTGAAGTAGCCCCAACACTGAGACAGAATTAGCTGAGGGTTTATATCCTGACTGAAAGATGCCTGTAGTCATTGAGCGATATGGGAAGAGTGAAGGTAAGGGAGCGAAGAACTACAGTACCCACACAGCCTGAAGTGTACTTCCACAGTTAATGAATGCTATGGACTGGGCCTGTGATTTGAAACACAATGCCATGGCTTAAGGGGGAATGAAGAGTCTGTACTGCTGTTATAGCAAAATATAAAGAAATACAGAATACACACTATGTCTGCATCTGCAACAATCACCATCTCCATACAAACACAGACACATACACACGCGCATGTGTGAATGCGCGCACGCACATAAACACACACGCACGCACGCACGCACACACACACACACACACACATACACACACAAGCACACAAATCAATACCAATCTATAATTCAGGATAGCTGGAGTTTGGGTTTTAGGGCAGGCCTGCTTCCAGCCTTCATAAATATTACAGTGTTATTGACGAGGGTCCGAATGAATTGGAGATTCTTTTTTCCCTTGTCCCTCTTTTTTCTGGTTTCAGGTATTGAGCAGTAAAGCCTGGCTTTATTAAATCGCTTCAAGATTGGGACAAGAGGGCTAACTAAGTTTAAATACGACCTCTGGAATTGACTAAATGGGATCATTTCTGTCAGAGTAGATAGCAGCTCAACTATGTGCAAATACTTGCTAAAATTCAGCTGACTCTCGACACTGAATTGCCTCATTCAGCTCAAGTGCTAAGTACTGTGCTATCTTTGTTATTTGTTAACAGAATGGGGAACTGGTTGAGCACGTAATTGTGATTATGTACTCATATATAGCTCATATATAACTAATCTATAGCTCATATATCAAAGACTTGGTGAATGTTGACTTTGAAAGGGAAATCTCATTCCACAGTGATGAGGACAGAACTTAAATGGACTCTGTGCCAATATGTTATTTTGGCCAGTCCTAGTTTGGCTTAGTTGCACTGGACCATTCATCTGTTTCATGTGAAATTATTCACTGTGCTTATTGAAAGCATTTTTAGGCAGTCTGTTGATTAAAAATGTATTAGACTTGACAATTATGTAAAAAAAAAACAACATTTTGGACATTTGTCGGATAAAATGCTCTCTATTAGAGTCAAATGTGCAATAACACTTCTGATAGAACATTTTGGTGTGTGCAGCAATCACATCCAAAATAAAGCATCTTTGGGTCGAGGGAGAGAGAGTAGAGGATAGCCAACAATGGCAATTACTGCAGAGGTGCTGTCACCAAAACACACACACACACACACACACATCCACACACATGCAGAAACCCTACCCCCCTCCCCCAATTCTGCACTCCTTTACTTACCAGCCGCCTCCCCCCTCCTTCCCCAGGAGACGGTAAGTTGACAGAAAATCAATCATGCCATAAAGCGAGCGGTCAACAGAAAACGTCCCAGAACCCCCTGCACGTGAAGCCAAAGGCCTGCGCGCTTCTTAAAGGAGCAGCGCCCTTTCAGACACGTCCCCCTCCCCTCCCGTAAACAGCAGGTGCACATTCTGCCTCCTTCTGCCGCTCGTTCATTATCCTGCAGGTTCTCAACAGTTTTATTTACCGCCGAGGTGAGCCTTATTTATCAGAGAGAGCAAGAGAGAGTGAGAGAGATCGAGAGAGTGCGAGAGAGAGAGAAAGAGAGAGAGAGAGAGAGAGAGAGAGAGCTGGCACTTGTTTGGAAAGTCCCCTTTTTTCCAGCCCAGCTATTCTATTTGTCGAGCAGATATTTAGCTCCGTGTTCATACTGTCCTCTGTACCTCCGTGAGGTTACGGTTTTTAATAGAAAGTTCTGCTCCTGTCCCCATTGCTCTGCGGAGCCTCTTTCTGTGAACATCTATAAGGAGACAGAAAAGTCAGATGACTTTTAGCTTCAACAATGATGAGACTGTATTTCCAAAGTTAAAAATGTCTGCTCAGTAAATAGAGCATCCATGCTCTCAGGGTGTCTCTAGGTGGCCTGGCTTAATGCCGTGACACAGATGTGAGTCTGGAGACCGATGTTGTTCAGGTCTGGCCTTTTCAAGATTGCAGAGCACTGCGGATAACCCTCCCTGGTGCAGAATGTGTGAGAATCATGGTAGATAAGGAAATCCAATGAAAGGAGATTTAGGCTTCACATGTCCAATAATTGGTGCAGCCTTAACACTCAGACAGCGATTCAGGAGAACCAATCAAGGTGCCTTTCTGCTGGGAAATGTGTTTTGATTGGCTTACATAGGCTGCTCCACCCATTTTAAGGGAGCTCACTCTCCCATTGCCAATAAAATCTTTCCCTAGGCCGACATCAGGGATGGGCAAGCTCAGATTATTGCCAAGTGGTCTCCGCTCTGAGTGTACTGGTAACGCTTTATCAATGCATTATTCATTTCCACATTGACTTATATAGCTTACTTTTTACATATTATCAATTTATACTGCTGGATACTTCACTGGAGCAATTCAAGTTAAGTACCTTATCTGGGTCCCTTGTACACCATACTGCCTCTGCATTAATATATTAATACAATAATAATACATCACAATACTTTATTCACTGTACTGCTGCTACATATGAGTTTCCCCGAAGCTCCAAACCCAAATCTGTTTATACTGCGTACCTATTTATTTGCCCGTGTTACTTATGCAATGCTTGTGAGTTAATTTGTGACATGGCTGTCTAGATTTCAGGAAAAATGGCCACGGTTGGAAAGACAACTTTAAACCTAGCAGTCTGTAGATTTCACAACCTTTTTCCTTTTTTCTGTCTCAAGGAATTCAATGATTCAAAATGAACAAAAAAGCTGAAAATACAGAAATGAGATTGATCCCATTTGAAGGTGGGAAAAATCAGCAGCTCATACATGCATTTCAGCTGTACCAGGGCAGTCTTCCGGATTGATCACAAATTCCGCAGACTTAGTCTATTACCCTTAGTGTTTTAGTTTAGTTTCCACAGCTAGTAACTCTGAGTCACATTATTTTTGTTAGATTTATTGATTTTTATTTGAATAAGTGTAGTCACTTGTCAGTAATGCCTGTGGATATATTTATGTGCTGTTAGCTGTGCAGTGTTGTACCTGGCTGTTTGCGGTTAGCATTCTGCACTGTATTCTGGAATGCCGTGCTGCAGTGATTGATTACTGCTGCCAAGCGCAGTACACACAGACACAAGTAATATAGTCATTTTCACCTATAAAACACCTGGAACAAAGGCTAATTTCTAATGGTAATAAAGAATCTATTTAAAAACCCGATGGCGTAAATATGGTGGTTGCTATTTAGGCCTTTAGGAATGATTTGTTGCCTTGATTTTTGTGGCCTAGTTTACTCTTTGAAGAAGCATTGGTAAGCATTTCATATACAGCGTGTGAGGCTTTGTTTCCTGCGGAAGGTGCGCAGTGGGGGATGTTGCGGTTCTGGTGGCAGGGTAGTAGGTTAGGTCTGGCCCTGTAGCAGAGTGAATTGGGAGGGAGGGGATCTGGTGCGACTCGACGGATTTTTAACGGCGGTGAGTCCCTCTCGATGGGTAGCGCCATCTGCCCGGCCCCCTTGTGGGGGTACTCGAACCTTCGGGTCGTGACGCTTTACTGCCTGAGTCTGCTGTCGGCAGATGGCAGTGCCAGCACCACTGCAAGCAGAAGGATATGCCTGGCACAGGATGGGGGAGGAGAGCGTGGCCCAGGACGGGGGAGGAGAGCGTGGCCCAGGACAGGGGAGGAGAGCGTGGCCCAGGGAGGCTAAGGGACCGGTGCGATGGCTCCTGCAGGGCCCCTGCCCAAACTGCGGCAAATAAGTGCGCAGCAGTCAGAGTGCTACTGCTAATGAAATTCACTTACCGCTAATGCTCCATTTACTGCTTCTACTGCTGCTACAGTAACATGCAGACTGTTACTGCACCTACTACTGCTACTGGTACTGCCACTACATTTACTGCTACTGCTACTAGTACTGGTACTGCCACTATATTTACTGCTACTGCTACTGGTACTGCCACAATATTTACTGCTTCTGCGACTGGTACTGCCACTATATTTACTGGTACTGCTACTGCTACTGGTACTGCCACTATATTTACTGGTACTGCTACTGCTACTGGTACTGCCACTATATTTACTGGTACTGCTACTGCTACTGGTACTGCCACTATATTTACTGGTACTGCTACCGCTACTGGTACTGCCACTATATTTACTGCTACTGGTACTGCCACTATATTTACTGCTACTGCTACTGGTACTGGTACTGCCACTATATTTACTGCTACTGCTACTGGTACTGCCACAATATTTACTGCTTCTGCTACTGGTACTGCCACAATATTGACTGCTTCTGCTACTGGTACTGCCACTATATTTAATGGTACTGCTACTGCTACTGGTACTGCCACTATATTTACTGCTACTGCTACTGGTACTGCCACTATATTTACTGCTACTGCTACTGGTACTGCCACAATATGTATTGCTTCTGCTACTGGTACTGCCACTATATTTACTGCTTCTGCTACTGGTACTGCCACTATATTTACTGGTACTGCTACTGCTACTGGTACTGCCACTATATTTACTGCTACTGCTACTGGTACTGGTACTGCCACTATATTTACTGCTACTGCTACTGGTACTGCCACTATATTTACTGCTACTGCTACTGCTACTGGTACTGCCACTATATTTACTGCTACTGGTGGTAATGCTACTGCTACTACTGCTGGTACTGCCACTGCTGTTACTGCTCATGGTCCAGCAACTGCTGCTACTGCTACTACTATTGTAACTAATGCTACTGCAAGCACTGCTATTGCTACTGTTGCTACTACTAATATTTGCTACTAATGCTGCTGGTGCTACTACTGTTCTTAATGCCTGTAATACTGCTCCTGCCACCTTCAACAGCACTACCACAACCACCACAACTGCCATCATTGCTAGTGTTAATGCTACCCATTGTATTGCACATGAATATTGATTTTAATATCATTGTATTTATTCAGATAATAATAATGACAATGATAACACTGTGACTTACAGTGTATCTTCAAATGCTAATGATGTTACTTCAAATCATATATCTTCATGTGTTAGCCAAATCATAAACCTTGTGTATAGTGACAGCTTTGTAGCTTGGAGTGGCGTTATTGTGAACGTTTCGGAGAGGAGCTCTGCGTTTGTGTCACAGTGAGAGCCGGGGCAATGCCGGCAGGGGGACCTCAGCAGCCCCAGGTAGCCTGCTGTCAGGCCTGCAGGTTCCAGCGAGCGCTTTCCTGCGGAGGCAGCTGGTGAAATGAACAGCCATTTTAAGAGCGGGAGAAGAAGGAGCAGGTTTTTTAATAAGGGCGCAGACGCCCCTGAAAGCAGGGAAAGAAATGACTGATGAAAGAATGGGGAAAAGGTACTGGGGGAGTTGTTTTATGATGTGGTGTGCCCCCCCTCCCCCCCTCCATCTTCATCCTCTCCTTCACTGACAGGCCGAATCTCCCTGGTGTCCACGCCGCCTCCAGCTAAAGATGAGATTGAAAATTAATTTTGGGGGGTTTCATTAAATTCGCTTTTTGGCCCATTTCCCTGAGTGGTCCCCGAGCAGACCGCCCTGGCATGGCTCGCGTCCGTGCTTGCCTCCGCCTGCCGCAGCCCGAGTCTTCAGGGAGTACCAGAGAGCGGGGAGGGAGGAGGGGATTGTGGGAAGGAGAACCTGAGAAAAGATCTGCTCTGGTGAAAAGTTTAAACTGTACGTGGTAGCGTATACCATATGTATTTAAACCCAGACTTCAGTAGGGGCTTTCATGAGGTGAGAACGCCCCCATTCCCGGATACGTTGGAAAGATATGGCATGTCTATACAGTAGCTGCGGTGTTTGCTTGATATACTGACAACTCGGTACAATACCGGCCTGCTGTCTAGTTTAATCGGTGCATTTATTTATAATCTGAGAGGTAGTTACTTTGTTTATGTCCCAACCTTGGAGACGTATTATTTGTAAAATTACACACACATAGAGGGAACATTTATTATCACCTAGAAACCCGAAGGCACAACATTTTAGTTTGCTTGGATGGATTGGACTTTAAAATTATTCTGTCACAAATCACAAATGAAATTTACATTCCAGACAAGTATAAGGCCTGTTTGCCAGTGTCTCCCCTATTCTGTCTCTCTCTCCATCTCTTGTTCTCAGTGTCTCATTTACCAAAACTCTCTACATGCACATTCAATTCATATCCTCCTGAGAACTGGCAGAAGGAATTTGAGGCATTACATTTTTTTAACATAATACAATTATCTTCGATAACAAAAACATAGAAACATAATATTTATGTAATCTTTTTTAATGTAGGTATCAGCACAGTAGAATTATGGTTCTTGAGATTGTCAGCTCTTAGAAGGATAGCATGTTTACAAGCTTCCTCTCAATTTCAGTAGCCGAAGCATGGCTACTGATTCCCCAGAATGCAAAACAATTCAAGTACCCTTACTGACAATACAGGAACATTGAGAGAGACATTTTCTTCAATGAACAGGGTTATCTGAATGATATAAAGATGAGTTAATCTGTATATAATTGCTGCCTCAGTCCCCCATCACTGTAGTGTCATGTCAGTATAGTCTTCTCCACCCACACAGTATCACACATGCAGGCCACCTGATGCTGGGCTGCATAGAGCTCCATACACAGGGAGATCCTGCATGTCCCACTGTTTGTGCAATATATTCTCATACTGCTCCCAGTCCCTTTTAAAGCACTCTCATTGTGTAGAAATTTATTTTGAAAATAAAGTATTGCCTGTGAAATAATATAAATGTTCTATGTTTGAGTGGCCATTGTTTGATTATTTCTGATACAAATACTAGTACTGATACCACTTTAAATTATTATACATTTTTATATATATATATATTTAATTTTTAATTTAAATTAATACTGCTGTTAAAATTAGTGCAATTATTCCTGTTGAATGTGCCTCTTCCAGTTGTCCCAAATCTAGTCATGTTCAGTCTGTTACAACTGTTTGTCTTGTTTAAAAACTGCTTTTTTCATGCTTGTTTTTTTAACTTCATTTTTTTGAAAAGTCTTGTTTTTTCTGATGAGGGGTGGGGGTGTGGGGGTGGGGGTGGACTCACGTTAAATTGACTTTTCAAGGTGAACATCCCATTACGGAGGAAGGTTGACAAATGAATTTGGTGGGCGCCTTGTTGCAGTGTGGGTAGCGATAGGGACCAGGCTGTCAATTTGAGAAATGAGGTTTGGCTCCTCGAGCCAGATGGGAGAGAAATTGAACAGTACATTAGCTAATTACTTATGCAAATCACCCCCATCCCGCACCTTAACGTAAGCATGCTGGATGATACTTGGGACGCCGAAGAGTTGTAGATAATACTAATCCTCCCCCATACACACAGGCACACACACACACAACCAGAAATCACCATGCAAAATGTTACGGAAGCAAATTACATGCAGAGGGGTTCAGATGAAGCACTGTGAAAGTGCAAAAACAAATTGATGGAAATGTCTTTGCCCCAATTGGAAATGACTGGTTTATTTGAGTACTGTATGTTATAGGACGTGGGAATCACTGCAAGCGCACTAAACATTGCACATTAATTTAACTAGCCATACAGATGCAGAATGACTAACTGCTCATGCCGCTCCACACTGTAGATTATTTACACAGCATGTACAGTGCTGTACGCTGACTGTGTTTTCACAGTCTAATGTTGTGCAGAACAGAGCAGCATCCCCAGGAAACTCCTTTTTCAGAAACTGACATATACGACATAGTGCACAGTAATTCCAACTCAAATGATAGTTTTTCAAGATGAAGGAATTATACCATGTTCTGCTATAATGGATGGATGGATATTCAGTAAGGTGCATTCTAAGTGAGCCCTTCATTTTCCCAAGACCAATAATTACACTTTGTTGCGGTTGTATATGCAAATGTAAATGCCATTTTAAATTGTTCAGACTTTCCCTACTTGTATAATGGAAGGGGATGTTTTGGTGTTATGAATCACTTTTGTTTGGTGCCTTTATCATATTTATATCACACATTCCTTTTGCACTCTTTGCAGCCTTTTGAAACAAAAGAGTAGTTAGGTGCTTGAGTTAAGAGTTGCAGATTGTAACAGAATTGTGTTTTGAAAAATCAGAAACAGGAACTGAAATAGATAGTGTCTTTGTGTTTTTAGATAGATAGATAGATAGATAGATAGATAGATAGATACTTCATTCATCCCGAGGGAAATTTTAGTTTTTTAAATTTATTTTGCAAGAATTGAAACAAAACATTTAACTGTAAGAAACTTGTGAAAATTCAATACTGCACTGTTGTTCTAGTGAAGTTTTAAATAGTGATTAAAACATTCTTTAAAACCTGCATGATTAATCGTGATAAGTTTTTGTACTCTTTAATAGGCCTCATAATTACATGAAAACAGCCTGCTTTATTGAAAGCGGTATCCTATCTTCTGTTTACCATATATTTGTCATCATTATGTCAATGATAAGTTTTGGTATCCACACAATTGGCAGGAGAGCAATTTTGGGGAGAATTATTTTTTTAATCAAGGTTCCCTAAAGGATTTTCTGTAAAACCCTAACCGCTCTGAAAGTAATTCGGTATTGGAAGGTTGCAATAACATCAATAGAGAAACGGCCGTAAGTCATGGGGTGTGCAGAATGGATTGTAAATTGAAGCATACCTACTCTACCCGGCTGTCAATCAGCGTTGTTACTCCCAGAGCCAGTGTTCGTTCAGCAGCCAATCAGAGGGGGACTTTACGGGCGTGATGACAGCTTTGATTCCATTGCATGCGCGGCAGCGCTCGCTCTGCTCTGGCCCGGCTTACGCGGGCTTAGCCGCATCGGCACAGTTTCTCTGCTAATAGCGCGCCGCTAATCTCACCTGTCAAAACATCCCACCACACAAATCAAAGATCTACTTTAATTAGTGAATCTGCCCGAGATCCTGGTCGGGAAAACATGGCAAAAATAAGGAACGCTCGGAGCCTCTGAGATAGGCGTCGGAATATCAAGTGGCTTAGGCTGTCCGGTGATCACCTGCTGTGGAGGCTGATGGGCTGGGGATCTGTGCGTGCATCGATTCATCCGAGTGTGTCGGGTATAACTGATTACGCACCGTGTGTATGAGCGAGTCGTTAATTAAAAAGGGCAGGAGAGACGTGTGTGTGTGTGTGTGTGAGTGTGTGTGGGTGTGTGTGAAAGTGTGTGTGTGTGTGTGCGAGAGCGAGTGTATTTGTATGTATGTAGGTGCGTGCATTCACATGTGTGTGTTTAATGTGTAGGTTATATGGCTGGAGATTCCATAAACTGTATGTTAAATTGCTTTGGATAAGCAAGCAAATAAATTATTCAATAATTTCACCACAACATTTCCCCAAAAGACTATGTGTGTGTGTGTGTAATGTGTAATATTTCCATCTGAGTATAAATATGTGCATTATAGCCAAAGGGAAGGATGAAGAATCACTTGGGTAAAACTGTTCTTTGTAACTGTCAGCCAGAATAAAGTGCTTTTGTTTGAGTTTTGAGTTATGGGGCATTGTAATGCCTGAAGAAGGGGATTCTGTAAGATATTGGGTTGCCTGGCGGGAGGCAGAGTCTAAACTTCAGCAACACTTGCTCTGTATATTAAAGACATGCTCTAGGGTTTGAGGTATTCAAACCCTAGAGCCTTTTTTTGTGTGGTGAAATAAGTCAGTCATGATCCTGTGAAATCCAATCCATCCAGCTGAGATGGAAATAGAACTGTGCAAGTTAAGTGCATTTCTCTGCACTATAATATGCCATGGCTGCTAGTGGTTCTGGTGTGATAAATGTATACCAGGGACCTTTCTTATGATTGTCAATGGACATCATCCCAGGGCCCTCAGAACAAAGTAACTGAAACAACATTGAGAGCCATGACCTTTCTGTCTTGTCTAGCTCTCTACTGAGTCTTAGGTTTGTTCAGGCGCATCTTTGGCTGTCCAGTGTGGGGGGGGAAATGAGTCTGCCACCTTCCCCTATAAAGGAGCTAGAGGAGAATGGAGGATTGTGGGTACCCCGCCCCCAAGGAGCAAACGTTCTGGCACCCATGACAGCCCGTGACGGGAAAGACCAGGAGCTCTGTGAGGAAAAGAGGATACAGGAATGCTGATGGGCTCCGGGATTCGATCCAAAACTTGGCCCAGTGGCTTTTCGCAAATTGAAATCCTGGCACTGATAGCAAATAAGTTATTTATTTTATTATTTTTTTGTTTAACTTCTTGTAAGGGTTCTGGGCTCTGTTTATACAGTATTTGTCATTTAATATTAGCAAGATTCATGGGCCAAACTTTTCTTTTTTAGCCTCTGCCTGCTTTTTTTTTGGTGCAGATCTTAGATCACTACACTGGCCATTAGTTCCAGGGTTTGGGTTCAGTTGGCAGATTGGTCCGAATTTTCCCTTCTTCTACAAAGTATCCCACTGGTCATGAGAAGTTTTGCATCACCAGATCCTTGCACCAGAAATATGGCATAAGATTAAAGGAAGCATAATAATTTGTGGATTTTAAAAGTGAATTGTGTACATGCCTAATATGTAAGGGAACATGCTGTATATTTCAGAGCACTTACTCTCATTCGATTTCCCCACTATCTGAAATCGAATCATGCCCGTAGTAGTGCTGACTGGGGCCAGGGCTTTACTGTCATTGGCCATAGGGTTTGCCAGGGAGGGAGGCTTCCAGTTGACATGGTACTTTTTGCCATAATTACTCTTTTGATCATTGGGGAGTCTTGTCTGACTGTGAAGCTCAGGTAGACTGCAGTGCAACTATGAATGAGCTTCAGAGAACAGCTTTGGATGCTCGTTGATAATGCCCAAAATTAAAGGGCTCTAGTTATTCAAGGCCCCCTTGTGCTATTTGCTTTATAAATAAAATAGCTTGGCATCAAACTAATAATTCATTTTTTTGAGTGCAAACCATTTACCCAACGCTGTGAAGATCATGCTGAGAGTATCACTCCAGCCTTTGGAACATTGACAAAAAAATACAATAAAATAGAAGAAAAAAAAAATCCGCATGACACATGTTGACTCACATTTTGGGAAAAAATGACACAAAAGTGCTCTCTCCTCCATAAAGTTCAGGCGAGAGGAAGTGGCTGAACTTTCCCTGGGGAAAAGTCCCAGAATCCCCGCAGACTGCAGACAGGCATCCTGCTCCCCACTGACACTTCCACGGCCCCTGCCGCGGGACCAGAGCCCGCCACAAAAAACATAAACGGAAACATATTTCTGCCCCAGACTGTGAGACAGTGCACTTTTAACCCTTCTGCCCGGCGGTGCTGGTTGAAGTGGTTGGCGTGATTTACTGGTTCCTGTCCCGATCCCTGACGCTGGAAACACCAGAAAAAAAGGGATGGGAATGTTTGGGATTCTCTCACCAGGGGTCTCCTCTCCTCAACAGCAGGGAATATTTCGCGGAAAATATTTATCTTGTTTTTTTGGATTACTTATTGTACACCCACGTACACACATATACAAACACACACACACGCATGCACGCAGGCACGCAGACACACACACACACACATACAGTGTGATATATATGTACTTTATAAATTATTCTAACACAGGTAAGACTGTCATGAAATCACCATATTATATTTTGTACTCTAATACTCTAAATTTTGTCTTGTCCAAGCTAATATAAGGCATTGTTCATTATATCTGCGACTGTACAAAAGGCCAGTTAAATACTCTAGATATACTATGTGGATATGGCCAGCTAAGCACTGCATATAACGTATCCACTGTTGCCACGTGGGGCAGTTATTGCAGTTATTGTACTTCTTTTTTTTTGGAATGCAGTGCCTTTTTTCAGCCATATCTTTTTATCCATATAATTCTTTATTGTCCTCTCTCTCTCTTCTACTCTCTCTCCCCTTCTCTTGCCATCTCTCTGTCACTCTATCTGCAGTTTGTTTGGGCTTTTTCTAAATAGCAAAAATATAAAAGTAGCACATAGCACGGCCTTCTCAAAGCTTTTAACCAACCCACTTATCTCATGCCATTTTAATAGAAATACACAGAAATAAATCCTATAAACCAAGCATATTTTCGCTCTATGGGAAGACATTACCTTCTAGGAGCGACTGCAGTGCATTACAATAGTCCTTGAAATCCAAACAGAATGACAAGAGGTACAATTACTTCTCTGGAACATCACCTTCTTTAAAAGACACTTATATCTTGTTCAGCTACTCTTACATGTACAGCATTAGGCAATTATTGAATGAGAAGAAGCTCATTGAATCTCATCTGCAGTACAGTGTGTGCAGGGCTATGGGTATGAGCCTGCACTCCCACAAAATCCTGCGTTTTTACTTTCAGATTCTTCTACATTTCTTGAAAATGTTACTCTATAAGCTTCCTCACATACCTTGTTTATTATCTAGATATATATTATTGCAAAATGATTCCTGTTAGAAAGGTAACGACCTAGTGTATAACATTTATTTGCATTAGTATAAGAAATTACACATGTATTATTAAGACATGAAACAATAATGGTAAAATATATTTATCTAGCTTTTGGCAGACCTCATTTTGGCACACTATGATAGAACTGGAAAGGCAAAGAGGTGTGGTAGTTTTAAAATATTGCCTTGAAAGCAGATCTTTGTTGAAGAAACTACTTCTGGCACTCGAGAGTAGGCCCTCTTCAATCTAAATGCAGTGAGTTACATTCCTTAATGCATTTAAGCAAGCATTACTCTGTTACAAGCCATTATAAGCTCATTATAAGATAATTACGCTTCACTGAAATTAATAAAAAATATTGTGCTGGAAATGAAAAATGTAATACTAGTTCCGACTTGTTAGGAAAGGAGCGAGTGAATTGGGGTTAAATCGAATTGCGGCCTTGATTCGTGCAATAATTTATTTGTTTGATGTAGTTAGGCAGGCCATTAGTTAGCGAGTGACACAGCAACTGACTTGGCTAGTTAATTAGCCTGCTAGCCTAAAGGGTGGTGGGCTCGGTGCGCGGCGCTCCTGTTGTGAGGTATCAGGGAGGGGGTATAATGAGAGACCGCGGGTGGAGAGACACACCGGAGCTCAGCGCACAGGAGCAGAGGGGGGCTGGAGAGACTACATGGGTGAATAATTTCCTTCCGTCTGGGATGCCTGCCCTGGCACCCTCTCGCTCACTGTGCCAGCTGTTGCCCTACCGCCCGTAGCCTGCCACTGCGTCCATAACCCCCCCACCCCTACACACACACACTTCCCACCAATATTTTATACTTTACCATCAACACTCATAAGTAGCTACCACAGAGAAGGTGGCGGTTTGGGGTTTGGGGGTTTTGGGCGAGGGATTGGTGGTAGCTGATTGGTTGCTGTAATTGGATAACAGCAAGACCCGATTTTGTCCATAGAGCTCATTTTGTCAGAATGCCAAGAACAGTCGTGGTCTATTGTCTTGTGATAATCCCCAATTATTTTAAAATGCGAAGATACTGTTAACCTTTGCAGTAGAAATGTATCACAGTGCAGTTTTATCAGTTCTATTTGTTGTACTTCAATTCTAATGAAAAAGACACCTTAATTAAATTTCTATTACTACTCATTTAACTTCCCATATACTATTCCATATTATCCTTGTGCATAATCACAGTATGCTATCACACTGTGTAATGATATAAAATAGGCATTAATATGTACCCCAATGATAGAGACCCACAGTGACTAATCACAGACGCTGGATACAATCCAAATCATATAATTTATCTGCCTTCCTTAAATATATCCTGCAGTTTGAATTAAGTTTAATGTGGTTTATCTTGGAAATGTGCTATGGGTGCATAGAACATGTCTTTAACTCTGGCCATAAACGATGTTGAAAGAGTTGTGCAACAATGTTCAGATATTGGAGAATTCTTGACCTTTTTTCTTGGAGATCTAATTTCACTTTCTGTGATTCAGAGCAACGTCTGGCACAAACCTTCATTTTGCTGTTATTTCAGTGCATTGGAATTCCATATCTCAGAATATGCATTTCAAAATAATCAGTGGCGACAGCACAAGCCGTAGAGCTGAATGTCACAAACAATGAAACCCTTTTTGCTCACAGTTGGACTTTTGTGTCTTATTGTCGGCTATAATGCATCATATCGTAACGCTAATCCTGCTCATTTTACGTGGGAAAATAGTCTCATTAACTGCTGTACATATGATTGAACTGGAGGTTTAAATCACGAGGTCACGTTGCAAGCAGAATGCTTGCCTGAGAGGGAATGGCTATTGTGTAAATAGCACAGAGCTAATGGATCGGATCGTTTATGTGCTGTGCGTGCCTTTTTTTATTTACTGCTAGCATAATGCCAAAGTCCTGCTAGAAGAGCTCTGATGCATAACTGAAGCCTTTAGCATTAGAATCCTAAAGTAGACAAGAGACCTAAAACCCACTCTCTGAGAAAGAAAACAAGCAAAAAAAAAAAAAGAAAAGAAACCCAAAAAACAACAACTGTGAATTACATTAGTGCTGTCATTTACTTAGCATTACTTGAATAATAAATCATTTTAAGTGTACTGGAAAAAAAAAGAGTCAGAAAGCATTTGCAACCGAACGGCAGGGAAAGTGTTCAATCTGGACGTATCACACGCACACCCATTCAGTGGCTCTCCTGGCTCAGATTTATGGCTTTGGATGGTGTGTCCAACCAATAATTTTCCCAGAGTTTTATTTGCCCACGGAGCCTCCCAAGGTGCCTTTTACGATAAGCCTGGGCCTGACGTTGCCCCGGGCCTTCTGGGCCCCAGCACTCTGTGGGTTTGTCCCAAATGAGGCGTGTCTCTGGATCGTCCTCCTGTCCTGAGATGGTGTCTCCAGCCCTGGCCGGGCATGGGGCCCGTTGTATAATGATGCCAGGCTGCACGATCGCCCGTGCGCTGCTGGGCTTAAGCGAACCTCGGCTGGGCACAGGGGCTCCCCTGCTGCCAAATTAGCTCCACTGACACCCTTGGACCGAGGTGTGAGAGATACCAATCCAGCCACTGGCATGGCTAACGCGATTACTTCATTTCATGTTTACTGGGGAGAAATAAAACCCAGGTTTTCAAAATAAAAGTGACTTTGCATGCTCAGCCTACATGGGTTTTTTTTTCTGATATGGCAGAAAAATGTATATCCCAGAAAGGGTAACGCATAATATTAATTCATAAGAGGTACTCCAAAATGTCCTCGTGCCATAATATTCAGCAGCAATATACAAATTGGCTATGAACAAATGTCATCAATTTTATATCATTTGTTTCTGAACAACATTTTGTGTTGGTGGGGGATAAGATTATCACATGAGAAAGACAACAAAAAAGTAACTCTTGCTTAACTTTCTTACATTTGAATTTAGAAAAAAACAAACATATTTTGATGTATAAGATGTAGAATAGTGAACAGTGATCTGAGAAGACACAGGCTAATGACAAATAGCATGGGTGAATGACATCTGTGAAACTGTGAAGCAGACTGCAATCTCAGCTCTCAGGGTGAGAGTTAACTATTTCATTTCATTTAATTAACTATGCTATGGAGGATTCAATAATGTGTATCTTGCAGTCACATTCTGTCACATTTTAAAGTCCTGGAATAAAGTGTGATGTCTGTGGAATGAAGTTGAAAGGAAGCAGTCGAGTGTTATGAAATGTATAATGCCAACAATGTAAAGGCCTCTGTACAATCACAAACCACAGTGAAATTTTTACTTTTATCTTTCAAGTGTTCTCTTTAAAGTTCTCCAACAACACTACAAGTCGCAGGTGCTTAGGAGAAAGGAGAGTATTTAACATGGACAGATTATATATTTTTAACTTGGTACTCATTTTAAAAGAAAAGTGTTACTATTTGACAGTCTTTCGGCTGCAGATGAACTGGTTCATGTCAGGCTTATTGGCAAATCAATAAAATAATTATTTAGTTAATTCACTGAAATGCAGCAACAGAGTTTGTCTATCATTTTGCCCCTTGCGTTTTACCTGTGCCCATAAAATTGCTCACAGTTAAATCAACTTTGATTCCGTACAGTCAATGAACACTTTATTGTGTGTGAATGCTTTATTTCAGTCCATAATTAAGTTTTTACGTTTAAACTTTAGTAGAGTACAAATTCAGTGAAAAAGCAGTTGTGTCATAAAACGCTGTATCAGATGTTCTAGACCAATCTTCACTCCAGACAGATTCTTACCCTGAGAGTATATAGTTTTATCTTCTTTCAACTCTTTCAATTATTTCAAAGAAAATAGTTGGAAACCTCGGCAACACTGCAATACGGCATGCTGTTCACAACAGTCTGCTTTAAACTGAGTGCCTACTGTAAGAGATCTAATGACCATCAAAGCTTGGCATGGTTAAACTTCATTTGCACAGCCTTCTTAACAAATTTCCCTGTAGTTCACATTCAATCTATATACTGTATGCACATGGGCATACCAGTCAAGGTTGTGAAGTTTTCCGGGCCCATGGCTGCCATGAGTGTGTATAAGAGGAGGCTGTCACAGTGGTATCCCTCTATGCTGCTGAGAACACTGGGGTCAATCACATGAGTGCTGTTTCATTTCTGAAGTCTTCATAGTATCAAGTGGAGAGGGCACATATAAAGATGGGAGATATCTGAGGTACATAAAACAGCCCAAAGTTCTATGATTGAATCAAATTGATGTGTGTCAACTGAGTTCAGGCGTGGAACTTTTGAAAAGAAGTGGGCACGCAGAATATTTTTTCTCGAAAGCACCTGTTCAGGCTTTAGGCCTTGGTGTCCTTGAGAAATAAGTAAATGTACTTATTTCCCCACTGTCAGGAAATAATGCTGCCCACCAACCCCTTCACCTTCTCACTCACCATCCCAAGCAAAAGTAGAATGCTTTGACTTAGGTCAAGACTCCATTTTAGTGGAATGTCATGGACATGCAGTTCTTTGTAGGATCTACGGTAGATTAAGCTCTTTGTTGGCCAGGACAGTAGCTGTCTGTGGTGTGACCTGATGCATAATGAAGACCGTCAGCAGAGGTCAGGTAAGCTGTCCGTCTCAGACGCGACACGGCCATAAAGGAACGGAGGCTGGCTCACGCTGAGGAGAGCAGGAGACGGGCTCTAATTTGGGCAGACCTATCCCGGTTATTCTCAGCTCTGTTCTCCTGGGCTTTCGGAATTCTGGGTCATAAGCATCCGAGAGATTTCCGGAGTAAATCTTTTCGAAACGGGAAGCATGAGATTTCCAGACACCTTTGCTCTTTTCTTCGTGACCGACGTTTTTGTAGGGGGTGAGAGTGAAGGGGGGGGGGGGGGGCAGGTGTTGGTTGGCTTCATAGCTTTAACAGGATGTCAATGCACAGGTTAGACTGAGAAGTTGTCACAAAGCCTTGTGGGATTTTTTAAGGTTCCCTCCATGGGTGGCAGGCAACACAACCCTCCCCCCCCCTGGGTGCGCTCAGTGGGAAGAGGAACAGAGAAAAAAAAAAGCGGTTGCCAGGGACTCCTCTCACCCTTGCTTGCCGCCCTTTGGTTTGTTTGCAGGCGACAACGTTGCAGGTGGTAATCAAACACCGGGCCGGAGAACAAAGATTGACGGGCAGTGTGAGGCGTTTGACAAGCCGCCTCGTCGCGTTTGTTCGCCCAAATTAAACACTCTGGACTTTTTTCACCTGCTCAGGCGGCAGGAGCGCATATGGCCCGCGAGTTAAAAATAAAGACAATGCGCATACATTAGCATGCGTAATGCGCAACGACCCCCATTTAATATGCAAATTCCCTGAAATATTACTGAACACCTTCTGTTCGGAGCGAATGCATTTGAATTTGCAATTAGAATTATCCTGCATAATTAATGAAAAGCGTCAATTTTTGGCTGCTTAGTAATTAGATTAACATGTTGACGGGGCACTTAACGGGCCCGGTGCGCGGGCCCCTGTGCTGAGGACGGGATGGTGTCTGCGGTCTCTCCGCTGGACATGTGGCCCGGTTTCAGGTGACCAGCCGGGACCAAGCCAAACAAGTACTTTTGACTCAAGGGTCAACAGGGACCCTCCTAGGAGTAGTAACAGTGCTGTTTCAGCCTGGACCAAATGTGGGTTGTCCCATACCAGACATCCTTTGTCCCATAGACACTCAGTGAGCACTTTTTTAGAAGTATGTTTATACTTCTATAACTGCTGCTGTAGACTATCCAGTTAGCGGTTTGATGCGTTGTGTGTTCAGAGATGCTTTTCTGCATACCACTGATGCAGTGTCTTTGCCTTAGTGTCACCTTCCTGTCAGCTTTGACCAGTCTGGCCCTTCTCCTCTGACCTCTCTCATTAACAAGGCATTTTCGCTCGCAGAACTGCTGCTCACTGGATGTTTTTTGTTTTTTGCACCATTCTCTGCAAACCCTAGAGACATGAAAATCACAGGAGATCCGTAGTTTCTGAGATACTCAGTCCACAATGTCTGGCACCAACAATCATTCCACAGTCAAAGTCACTTAGATCATATTTCTTCCCCATTCTGACATTTGGTCTGAACAACAGCTGAACCTCTTGACCACTTTTGCATGCTTTTATGCATTTAGTTGCTGCCACATGTTTGGCTGATTAAATATTTGCATTAACAAGCTGGTGTACAGGTCTACCTAATAAATTGCTCATCAAATGTATAGTGCTTTGGTGAATAACTTAACAAATTGGGTTGCTGTATGGTTGCCATGTGCCACAAATGTAATTAATTTGCTAAACACCCAGCATTAAGTAGTATGAAATGAGTAACATTGCATCATAATAAGGCGCTAATCTTGCCCTGTCCGATCTCATCAGTAATATTGAAACTGTGCATTTGTGTACTACATCCCCTATTGAATCTGGGAATGCTGGCAATCCTAGACCCATGGCCTGTGATGAGATGGTGATAAAAACAGACGCAAAAAATATAAAAACATCTATGTAGAAGTGTAATGTGTAATGTGAAGGTGGAATGTTTGTGTGTTCCTCTACCCTGTTTTGAACAGCACTGCTTAGGTATGGTATTACTATCATCTGTTTCATTCTGTACTAACTGACAATATTAATGAAAGCCAAAATTGTTCAGTTACAGACAATGTGTGGCAAAAATACTTTTAAAAAAATTAAAAATTTTGTTTACAGATCCTTATATCATTGAGAATCTATCAGATCATTTTAGATATAATATATTAATTTGCAATTAGTTTACAATTTGCCATAATTTGAACTTGGTAGTTGTTTAAGCAGACTACAATTTGAACTGTTCAGGAACACAGTTCATATTAAATATGCATGCCTGTTATTATAATGTATTTGTCATATACGCAAAATTTGAATTAATTTTAACGCAACCTGTCATGTAGTACTAATCATTACGGTTCTTTTGGGATTAAAATTGATGGAAGCCCATCACAACTTTTTAAATTAAAATAATTTGATGAAGATGATGATGATTATTACCTTTGACAATTATCTCCGACGCGCTTAAAAAATGCAAATTTCCTGCTGGGACGGAACTGGTATGACATTAACAAGCGGCTGAATGCTTCATGCGTCTGGCATGTGGTATTAGTCTCCCAGAGGAGCTGGGACAGTCACATCCCGGTTCATTGCCTTAAAAACGCAGACCCATATTCGACTAGTCACTAATCAAACTGCGTCCCATTTTCACATCGACTTTACAAACAACCGCAAATACATCCGGCTGTGGTCAGGTGATAGCTAATGCCACTTGTTACTCTGTCTGCAAGCCTGCACTGTGCTAAAAACAAACGGAAACAGATACAAACAGGTGTCCCGTATACATGCAGAAATATGGCCCTTGTTATTTTTCAGAGCCATTACTGACCGGCGGCCATTAGTGCGCTCTCTGTGGCTTTTCGGTGTAGTTTTCTCTCGGCAGTTGCACACAGTGTTGCTCACCTCATTATTCTCTCATAGATATACTTGGCCCCACCTCTGTTCTCCCCAGTGTTTAAACGCTGTGTGGTGCTCTAAGCTGTGGTGTGTGTGGGAAAATGTAAACGTACGTTCGAGTAAAGTGATGAAATCGCCAAAGAGATCCACCCGTGGCAGCCGAGTATCACGGTGTGTGTTGGCCAGGATTTCTGAGCGCATTACAAGCTGAACGGGCTGGACCTTTTTTGGCAGGGAATTGCCAGGCAGACGAGGAGTGGTTGTTTTTGTTTATCTACTTCTCTGGAGGCCGTTGCCTAATGATGCGCCGTGGCAACTTGAGTGCCCAAAGCTGGCAGCTTGAAACGGCCTGCAGGGCTAATCCACAGCCGTGGGAGTAGGGGTGTGAGGAGACCTCCACGCTGCAGCTATGGCAGAACCTCAAAACTCTCTCAGAAGATCAGTCCACTCACAGAAAAATCTGTTATGGCAATCATTTGTGTCCACTACCTAATAGTTAGAGTGTGTAAGTGCGTGCATGTGTGTGCGTGTATGTGAGTGTCTTTGTCTACATGTGTGTGTCCATGAATGTACTGTATGTGTGTATGTGTGTGAGAGAGAGAGAGAGAGAGATAGAGAGAGAGAGAGATATGAAAAAACCTCATTGTAATTTTAGGTAAATCGGGCAAAGCAGCGAACAAAGGTCTTCTTGTTAATTTATTAAGGTAATTAAAGAAGCTGTACCTTTCGGCTTTCTGCAAAGGCATGAACTGTAGCTGAAACAAGGTAGCTCTTCTGTGCACCTCTATCATGACATTGTATTGGCATTAATAAATGAACAAGGAGCATCCTGGGCATATTATTATTTTAAATTAAATAAGGAATACCTATTCTCTAAGTGCTAGTGTGTCGCTATGAACTGTAAAAAAAAACTTTTCAACCCTGTCTACTGGTACTTTTAATAATATGATGGGATTAATATGCACAGGCAGAAGCATATATAGCTATAATAACACTGGGGATGCATGAATTTACCATGATAATCTTGCTTTCCTTCATCGGTTGAGGCAGTAGAGCCTTCTACAATGTCCCCAGTTGTAAAGATTTTATGATTTCTCATAAATGTCTAATAACGTGGAGACTTACCACTGTAATTGCAGCAGGCAGATTACTGCCCTTGTGAAAAACTATTGAGAAATTAGTTGACAGTACCATAGACATAATTATTTGGCTTCGCTCCAACAAGCAGTATGGATTCCTCTCTATTGATAAGTCCATTTTGTGGGCCGAATTGGATATATAATACATGATATGTATAATTGATCATTTGCATCTTTGTGATGTATAATGTGCATAAGTAAAGCCATCACATCTGTAAGTGATCTGTGAGTGAACACGTGGGAATAGCCCTTCAACTGAGATGGGGTAAGAGAGGAATACTGAAGCCCTTCCTGTGTGAAACATGTGAAGGAGAATGACTCTTGCTTCCATCTTTCCCTCAGTGCCTACGTCATGCTAGCTGTCATTGAATTCCAGTGTGTCTTACAATATTACCATTACCATTGAGTGCTTAGTTAACCATTCCTTGCCCAACGTCTCGCTTGGATGTCTATGTTTTTTCATATTCATTTTAATTTAATTCATTTCCTATTGAGTGCACTATTCATGTGATAATAAACTTGCTGGTTTTTGCTGATGTTATTCTCTTTCTGCCTATATTTCATGATACCTTTTACTAAATATTTTTACTTTTAGTGAAACTGTACCAATAAGAATCTTTGGCATACTAAGAGGCTGTTTTGTAAAAGCAGTAGCCAGAGTGCTCTCATTTGAAGTGGAGTTGCCCTCCTTGCCCCAGACGGCTGTAGAAAGATGATATGAGCTGTTGTAGCTGTCCTGTTTTCAGTGAGGCAGGCATTTTGCATTGACTTCGGAAGGCAGAGGACAAGGTTTGTAGGTTCCGCTCTGTAAACCTACGGAATGGTGATACATTCTTAAGCACGTTGTTTTATGCTGTAAACCTAAATTATCAGGCACTGCTGGTGCTGCACCTATTAAAAAAGTGACATTTTCAGGTCAAATTACCACAGAGCACCACTTAATGTTACCTACTTAACAATGAAACGAGGATGTGGTTCACAAGCCCGTAGCCGTCCCGGAAAGTGTCCTGACGCACAGGTGGCCAGATGGTGCGGTTCGGTTCATGGAGCCCTGACCCACTTGTCATGCATCCGAGACCCGGTATGCTGGCGGTACGGGTGATGTTCGTCTGTTCAGGGTGCTCTGTAGAGCGCAGACCATGTCCCTGAGAACTGTGCTGGAAAAACAACGGTCTCTGCTTAAGCCCCAGCTGTTGGGTTCTCCATTTGTTTATGCAACGCTGACTCCCAGCTAAGGTTGCTCCCCTTCTTCCTCAAAGTTTAGGAGGCTATCACACCAAATTAAAACACTAGGACTTCACGAGCTCCGGATTGGTTTGATTCCCTGTAACTTCAAAGCCGGCGCAAATTTCATTTGTTTGGAAATGGTTGCATCACTCGCCTGGTTATGTGTCAGTGGCTACAGTGTGTGCTTTTCTCTTTGCTCTCCCTTCCTGTTAATGTGGGCCTGAGAGGGTCCAACATGAGAAAGGCCAAGAGGTTGATACCAAAGAGACCATAAAATGATGACTCTCTGTGCTTCATATTGCCAGCCCCATCTATATATAGTTACGTCACTGGAACTCCTTTGTGAAATAACTTGGTCTCGATCGGAACTCCTTCGTGAAATAACTTGGTCTCGATCGGAACTCCTTTGTCAGACCATAGCCGAAATGCCAATTTCATCTTATTTTTTTCCTCATTTAGAACAAATCTATGCCAATTGGCTTGTTATAGCAATTCACGACGGCAAGTGCCCTGATAAACCCTAAAACCCTGATAACAGTTAGACCTCCAGCGTGTAATCAACCAGAAAAGCTGATAATATCACTATCCAATGTTTAGGTTTATAAAGTAACATTGTAAATAAGTATAAGAATAAAGCTGAAATGTTACATTTGTGGCTGTTTCTAAACTAACTTTATGTATGATAGAAACAGAGTCAGCTGTACAAGTTATCAGTCAGCGTATGAGTTATTATCCCTTGCTAAACAAATGGCTCTGCTGACCAATGTGGGTCATATCGCACCCAATAATTTGATAATATCATACTCCTTTGCTCTGGGAAGTGAACTGAAATATATCACCCTCTTCAAAAAAGCTGAGTGCAGTTTCCTTCCCATTCAAATACTGCATACTCCACTTAAAAATCCAGGATGATATATAGAAGTGATATTTTCTGTCTGCTAAAGCACCAAGCTGCTCTTTGGACTGTCAATCAGTACTAAACTTCTGACACCCCAACACAAAAGATCATCTAGACAAGACACAGTTATACAGTAATTATTGTTATTGTGCGGGAAATCCCCTGGTGAGAGCACTACAGACAGAAAGATGCATATGACCTTATAAGTGATTTACTCATGTTGTTGCAGTTATTGCTTTAATGAGTGGACCTCATTTCTGCTATCAAAGGAAAGTGATACCATGGGGTTAGCAATGCTAATGAAAGATGCAAATGAGTCAGTCGGTCAATAGGGGACACTACCAATGCCTTCTAGGACTGTTTCTTCCAGTTAATCTAAAAAGAAACAAAACCATGTCTCTATAAGACATTAAACAATATTACTTAAGAAACCTGGGATTGAACTGTGCCTCCCTCCATTACAATATTATTTTTTCTGATATACTGAGGTACATCTGTACTGACAATGGAATATACTGCAATGTATTGGCAATATGTAGACTTCCTTTGAAAATAAAATAACATATCATATATTTCTTAAATATTGCATATTTACAATATGTACCGTTTCAAACGTTTTTTATGAACAGCGGATATGACGTCAGTGTTCCTAGAAAACTCTGGTAGTTGAGTGTTTTGTTTACAAGATGGCTAATAACAAAATCTGTACATTGCAGATCGTTTTGTAACTGCGGGGAACAAGTACATGTATCCGCAATTTTAAATGTCCTACAATTAATTAGCGAAGTCTAAAAAAGCAATTTAACTGTACTAAAAGCTACACTGACATACATGTTAACTTAGCGTTACTTAAAAGCTCTCTCTGCAATGAAGCAACTTTAATGTCCAATGTATAGTTATGAGTAACTTAGCTGGCGGCAAAGATCCTTGCTGCTCTAAAACGGGAACAGTAAAAAATAAGTGCTTATCAGAGGAATGCTAGAAAGAAATGAAGCCTGACTGGAAGTTTATTAGGAACAGATTAAAGATGCATCGGTATTGTTTTGGTCTTTGAAACGGTGTATATTTAAGTATATTTTCAGTATATTCCATTTATTTCACATCACATTTACCTAAGAACCAACTGATGTACTGTATGGTACATTAGCATTTTTCTGGCCAAAGTTTAAGCAATATTGCTATTCTAAAATGTTTTCACTGTGAAAGAAGTGGATTCATTTTGCAGTGGCTTATTCAGCAAGACTGAGGTACACAGGTCCTCTTTAAAGTGAGTTGTCTCCTTGAGTAGGGTTTTACCCTGCCTCTTGCTGCGCTGGTGTCTGTGCTCAATGGCAGTTCTCCCATTCTCTTAGTTTGAAGGGTCTAGAGGGATAGCATCTGTTTGCCTGCCTCTCCCTCTGTTTCCCAATATGTTCTCAATCTGTCCGCAGGGCCCTCTGTCAGAGGCAGCCCCCGTAGCAATGCCTGCGCCAGTATCCTACACCCTTCCGTTCCCTTCCAGTAATACCAAGGGGCCATCTCTCATCTGGCTGTTCGTCCAATTCCCTCAGTGTGCGATGAGTTGTACCCTTTTGGCTCCGTGCTCGAGTCCTTGGGTTGTTTCAAGTGCCAGTTATAATCTGACCTCAATGGTAATTGAGATTAGCAAAACGGCTCAGCTGAGATGGAGAACAGTAAGGTTGCTGTGGCTGTTCCGATTCGGTTCCAGGGAACTGTGTCCGCTGCGGTGAAGGTTACTGTAAGACTGCCCAGAATCCTTTGCTCTTTACACTTTTAGGATAGTTCCTTTGTCCCTTCCCCCAGAAGGGCTGAGTCGGTATTGGTAGAAAAACCTGCTGCGTTTATAAAGCAGCAGGACTCTATGTGAAAAATTGGGCCCATTTGGGCATATTTGTAAGTCTTGTCAAGAAGCAGCACCTCTGGTCTCCTGGTTAACAAATTGACTGTTTAATCTGGTGACATTCCTAACTGGGCCAAGGGCTAATATATGCATCCAAGAATAACTGGCCAGCGGGCGTGATAGATGGTGGGCTATTATAGGTGGTATTTAAATCTGAGAGGACAACTTCTCCATTGCTGTGGAAACTGACAGATTGATTCCAGTCAGTCTGGAATGGAGCTGTCACTCCAGGGGTGGAGCAGTTTTCTTAATTCCCCAGAGAGGGCGCTAGTTGACCTATGGACCACTTCTATCTGACTTCAGCAACACCACATTAATTTGGAAAATAAAGGGAACACAAAAGTTCCACAAACATCGGCCAAAACAAAAAGAAAAAACACTTCCAGGAAGAGGTAGTGAGGGATGCACTGAAATGATGAGGCAATCAGGACACAGAGTGTATTATGGCTAAAGGGCAAGGAGAGAAAATGACCATTGAGTTGACTGGAGGTAATCACCCTACATTGAAAGTTGTAGGGTCAGAGGTCAAATAATTTCAACTGCCAGATGAAACCAAAATGTGTGCCCACGCATGTATAAATATCTGTGTGTGTGTTTGTGTGTGTGCCCGCAACTGTGTATATATGCATGTGTGTATGAGTGTGTGTGGGCACATTCACATGTGTAAACGTGTGTGCGTGAGTGTGTGTCCTTGTGTGTATATGATGTTTTCTCAAGGGATGCCAGTTTGTTGTTTTGCTGGACTATTTATGAACTCTAGTCAAGAATGAATATTCGGTTATGCCTGGGTCTTACAGTGAAAGTTACAGACTTACTTTGACTGACCACTCAAAAATGAATTTGACAATGTAAACCAGTTTACGTTCTCAAGGTGAAAACACAAGTTTGCCAGTGTGGAGATTTCAGGTCAGTCTGCTGCACTGTAATTGGGCCAGGGATTTTTTCTTGAAAAAAGCAGGTTTCATGATTTTTATATTGAAGGCATACAGTATTTCAAGTACTTTATCAATTTACAGACATATTTTCGAATTATGCATTCCAATCAGTTTCCCTAACTTGCTAATTCTACCATTCTTGCTAGATACCACAGAGTATGCCAACTGGTCCTCGATTTTATGTTTAGCTTTACCCAAAATCAAGCAATTTACAGCAAAGGAACTAGGTGAAGTCTACTGTTCAATAAATTGTTTTAATTAAGCAGTTAAACAGATATCTTCAGTTGTTGTATTGAAATTATGTGTTGAATACTGTGTTGTAGTTCAAGGTTTGAATCAGATACCTTCCTTCTGTTCTTTGTGTTAATTCTTATGTCAACATGCAGCATATCTTTTTAGATGGCATCCCTCATTGTTAGCAGTGCAATTATTTGGGAACTGTTGCCTCTTGTCAAGAGCACCTACAGTTACAAAAGTTATCTGTACATGATTATGAATTTACTCCTTAGAAATGAGGTGAAAAGCAAACTGAAACTGAGGATAAGCATGCACACGTCGCATTGATAGTGTGAAGACAGCCTCTTATATTGACGAAAGCACTGAGTGGTTGTCTGCACTTTCTCAAATGATGCATTTCTGCACTGTAGACACCGGGGAGGTTATCGCAGCATGACACCACTCCTCATTCATTTTTCACACATTAGGTCAGATATTTCATTCTCTATTCGGAATTATTGTTATGGAGTAATTTCAGTTGGTGGGACAAATATCCTGTTTGCCATAGTAACGGGGAGAACATACTCCTGAGGAGATACTAGCCAGGGAATAGCCAGCGCTGCAGGAGAGAGGCATTCTCCCCATTTAAAATCACTCTTTCATAAACAGGAGTGTCTAAATATGGACGCTGGTTTACTGTGTGAATTGTTTCTGATTTCAGCTTTTTCAAGTGTGAAAGAATAGGCTATGAACCTGAATTTGCCTTTTGTTGTTTTGGAAAGATGTTTTTGCTTACACACATACATGCACAGACACATGCACGTACACACACACACACACACACACACACCGCTATTTCGTCTGTTGGCCTGCCTATGTTAGCAAATTACCATCATTTAAGCAGAGCAAAATGTGACCAAACCTGCCAGAAATAAATGATTAGATTTGCTGGCCCAGATTGGAATGAGATGGAACCGTGACAGAGGTTATGGCCTGTTATCTGTCCATGATTTCCACATAATTTGCTTTCATGCAGTATAAACTGGGCTCTATTTCCACTTGAAATCGATAAATTGCAAAGGGACATCGTGGTCAATGTTTATATACATGTTTATATTCCATACAGGATATATGGCATTAAAATCCACCGGCCATTTCGACTGCGAATTCTTCGACTGATTACCATACTTGAAGTGACTAAGAAGTATTTCAACAGTAAATTCACCAACACAATACACTTTTAACATCAAGTAGTAGTAAGTTTACCAGAATTAAAGCAGGCTAGCTTTAATTTTAACACTCTGTAAAGTGTTTTAACAAGAAAGCACCTATTGCAGTATTTATCCCTGGCTATGTGGTTAGTAAACATAAGTGAACGATAGTTCACACAAGAATACCAAAATTGCCACTATTAAGGTAATGGAGGATATTTTAGTGTTATCTCCAAAGCTGGAAAATAAATTCATGGTTTTCCTGATTTATATTTCTGATCATAATCTAGCGAACACTTAAACCCTATTGTTTGAAGTTGAAAACCGAGCAAAGCCGGGTTCGAGGAAACAAGGCTCGTAAAAGACAGACAAAATGGCTGCACCACACTGCATTGTGTGGAACTGTTGTATTGTTTTCCAGAGATACAAAGCGACCTCCGGTTGGCTCAGTTCCCTGCTTTAGGGTGCAGTGAGCGCTCTCACTTCTCAGAGAAAGCAGTGCCACATGTCCACCCTGTGGCACCCGGAGTGCAGCCTCCCTCTTAGTGTAAAATGAATTGGGGAGAGCAGAGACTACTCCTGCTATTCCGGGACGAGCCCCTGGCACACTCCCAGCGATGGGATCAGTAGGGACCGGGAATGGATCAGCTGGTAATTATGGGAATGATTGCTGGGGCCCGGAAGTGTGGCTCGCCGGGAGAGAGGACCGGATGCCCCGTCCCCACCCACGGCTATCAACAGCTTACACTTCTAAAAATTCATTTTAACCCTTTTTCAAATGTTTATGTACTGCAGATCCGTTGTTAATGTGTACTGTAAATAGTTATTTGAGCCATAAGCCAGCATTTGGACTATTTTATTATTTTGATATTTTGTACTTGCTTACTGGTCCTTTCAGCTTTGGACATGTTTATGACATCATGCCTTATTGTGCATGATTTCATATATTTAGACATTGTTTGGCTTGTAAAAAAAACAATTGTGTGAGTCACCTAATTACGTTTGGGAGCCACATAAAATCAAAAGATCAGCTGTTGTCTTTGGGAACAGGTATAATCTTATAATCTCAGTAATTTCACTCTGGAGCCTAGGCATCCTGCAGTAGCCGAAATCTGTGATTTCTGCTCAATGTTCTCCATATTTTCAGTATGGCATTTTTTATTTTTTATTTTTTTAATGGTGACATAGGTTCTGACTGTGGCTATATTGTAAATGCTCTATAGACTTTAAAAGGCACACATACAGAATGAGTTGAACGTAAAGGTTGTTCGTTGCATTAACTGCATTTTCCTTCTGAACAAACCTTGGGATATATAGAACACTCGAGTCCCCATGTTGTGCAGAACATGCAGAGCGGTGAAAAAGACAGAAAAATAGAGAAAGAGAGAGGGAAAGAGAGACAGAGAGAGAAAAGACAAAGATGCGTTCCAGGGACTGTTTTAGTGCCTCATCAAATATTTAGTTTGATTGTACATAGTCCTGTAATTGCCATCTCTGCTGGTGAATTATTGATGGGCCTGTAGCAGAGCTGAGCGGGACCCGAGCCTCAGACCACGGGCGAGGGGAGTCACACACAGACACACTCCGCAGGGTCTGGGGTCCCGATGGGGGCGTGAAACCCCCCCTCACCCCTGCTCCTGCAGTCCTAACCTGGAGGGTGGGGGTAGGGGTCTCGCAACCTGAACGGTTCCATCAACAGACACAAAGCCCGGAGCAGAATCGCTTTGCCCCACTAGTTAATCACACGTAATAAATGAGGCACAGACTGGTGGGAATTTGCCTGCCAGAAGCCCCTATTCAGAACCAGATGTATCAAACAGGACTGAAATCATATCACACGCTTGACTCCGCTTGCTTAGAGAGTGTGCTGAAATGCTGTCACTGTTTGTAGATCAAGCCCTAGATTCTAGATGGCATCTGAATCAAGTGCTAAGGAGTTTGGGTTAGGGAACCAGGAGGTTGCACGCTTCAGTCCTGTTCTGTGATTGAACCTGAAATGCCTGAGGAAATCTCTAGCTGTTTAAATGTGTAGGTTATGCGGCTGGAGATTCAGTAAACTATGTTAAATTGCTTTGGATAAGCAAACAAATAAATAATTCAATAATTTCACCACAAACTGTAATATTTCCCCTAAAGACTGTGTGTGTATTTGTGTGTGTTTGTTTGTGCTTGCCCACGCATGTGTATATATCTGTGTGTGTGTTTGTGTGTGTGTGCCCGCAAATGTGTATATATGCATGTGTGTGTGAGTGTGTGTTGGCACATTCACATGTGTAAACGTGTGTGTGAGTGTGTGTCTGTATGTGTGTGTCTGCATGCATGTGAGTACACACCTGTGTGTCCTTGTGTGTGTGATGTTTTCTCAAGGGATGCCAGTGTGTTGTTTTGCTGCATTGAGGCTGCATGAGGGATGTTATGGCTGGTTGACATGGTGACAAGTCCATAGAGAGCGCCCTGAGCTGGTCACCAGTCACAAGGTGCACAGTACTCTACCGCTGTTACCTCTCCTTTGGCTGAGCTTTCTCCGATTGAGCCGCTCGTCCCCCCGAAAGACGACAGAGAAATCTTATCCAGGCTGCAGACAGAGCCTTAACCGGACATGGCCTTACATCAAACCGTTATTGTCACCTTTCAACACACTCATCCGGGGGGGGTAACACAAAATGTCTGACTCCGTCGGTAATACAATATAATCGGACGGTGATGGTGAAACAGCTTGAGGAATCAAAGCGGGCAGGCCCGTGATAATTTATAGCTCCTTTTCGGTCTGGGGACAGGGACGTCTGCCCAGTAAATCCCGCCACAGTGTCTGCTGTGCATTAGGATCTGACAGGGCCACACGTCTGCATGGAAATTGATGGCAGGGCAGCTTAATGAGGTGATGGCTTACAAAGCAGAGGCAGCCTCCCTCATTATCTGCAGCTACTTTGCTCTAAGAGCAGAACAGAAAAAAAAAAACTCACCGAAATGAATAATTGCACTGTGGCTCAAGACGGCATTAATTATTTATGGTGTTTTAATATGTTTTTGATGGGGAGGGATGGGCCACTCTATGGAAGTTACTCGCTCTCACCCTCTCCCTTTCTTTTTCCTGTCACTGCTTCTCTTCCTCCTTCTTCTCCACTGTGGTCCGCTGTTTGATACGGGAGACAGTTTTGAGCCGGTTTGCAAAATTGTGAAAGTGGGTTTTTTTTTTTTGGAACAGGGGATACATTTATGAGGATAATTGATTTTGAGATTTTGGTAGTCTGGAGAGTGTTGTGCAATGTCTGAGTCAAAACTCTGTAATTTGAGTTTAAAATTCTGTGCCGTTTCAAAATGTCCTCCATATAGTATTCAAAAATTAATAGTGTAATAATGGCAAACAGTAATTAGGGGAAGCAATCCAATTTAGGAGTTGCACCAGTAGCGCTTAATGAACGTGTAAAAAACAAAACTACTTAAAATGAAATTCAAATTTACATTCATAATCACATGGAATAATACTATGCTCTCGTGACTCTTGGCAAACAATGTGTTTTAGTTCTCAATGTCAAAAACTGAAAAGTATATCAATTCCATCCTATTTTAATAGCTTTTCTCCAAAAAAAATGTGCTGTCAGAATTAATCAGCTGCTGTGATAAAATGTTTTGACAAGTTCACTGCATGTAATGAACAAGTTCCAAGTTTATACAGAGTTCCTGTTCCAAAAAGTCAGGTGTGAGCATCACTTAAAAAAAAAAAAAAAAAAAAAAAAACAGTGCTCTGCAAAGAAAGCCACTTTGGCACCTTGTAGGAATGTTGTCCCCGAATCATTTGCACGTCACCTCCTCTGCACAACTTTCTGTTTTTCTCCGCAGAATGCACACCATTTTCTCTTTTTTCTCCAGTGCATTTTGTGGGTGAATTCTCATTCTGCGCTGGGCCATGAGCTGGCTCTGCAGAAAGAGGAAAAAGTTTAGTTCTTGACGCCTCCGTCTCTCTCTCGATGTGATAATTGTGTCTGGGCTCTGTGTCTCAGCGCTGTGCCTCAGCCCCACACAACCTGTAATTATAATACAGTGCCAATATGGGAGGAAAAACAAGAGGTTCCCAGAACGCATCTCACCGACCGTCCCCAGCAGTCCGCTTTCCGTCCCCAAAGCGTCTCCTCAGGTTTCCTGATCCGGCTACCAAACCAGGAGAGAGTAACAAGTGCGTGCATGTCACACCAGACAATATCCGAGGTGCTAGCTGTATGTGCTTTATAAACAACCTGGTGTGCTGATTGATAGCGCATCACTGTTCTGGTTTACAGAAGCAGGAAGTACAGGCTCTCTCTTTGTGTGCGGTGATGAGCTGGAAATAAGCTCTTGGGCTTTTAGGCCATTGTGGATTGTTCAGAAGTATATAATACACAGGAAATGGAGGCGGCTTGGACCAATGTAAGGCTGAGATAGAAATGTTTCAGACGTTCGATTTGCTTTCATGCACCACTTGCATCATTTGTTGTAGTTCTGTAATAATAATAATAATAATAATAATAATAATAATCATAATCATAATACTCGTAATCATCAAATAATCATAATAATAAAAATAAGAATGAACAGTAACAATAATTATATAATAATATACAGTATATTTGTATTATTATTGTTATCACAGCAAAAATATATTTGTTCTGTTATTATTATTATTTTTTATTATTTTTTTATTATTATTATTATTATTATTATTATTATTATTATTATTCATAATAATAGTAATAATAATGTATTTATTAGTAGTAGTAATCAGATTTCTGCTACTCACCTCCTTAATACATTTCTAGTATCAAAACAGTAAAAAGAGAAAAGTTTGCTGGCTGCATTACTGGGTGATATGGGATTGTCCTGCCACAGTCACAGTTAATGTACAGCATCAGCACTCTGAGTTCACCCCATCCCTGCAGCCAGAGCATTGATCCTCAACCTGTGAATTAAACCCTAACTGAAGTGTTTGGATGGAAACGATCGTTACAACAGGATCATGTTTCCCCCGCCATAATCTGTTCTCAATATTACTCTGCTCTGAGAAGCCGGTGAAAAGCTATACTGTACATCATATGGAAATAGGCTATTGATTCATCGGGAAGTTGTCAGCTGAGAGAAACAAGTCTTTGTTATTACAGTGGCAGGGGATGCCGGAACGAAAAATACACTTTGAATCAAATAAACGGTGCGGTGATCAATGGTAACGAGTGCTTGCCTTCATTTTGATGGATACATTTCCGATCTGTTGTTCTGTTTTTGGTCTTTCGGTCTTGAGCTTGTGGGGCATGGTGTATAAGGTCATGGCTTTCACTCTGGGTGACATTATAAACACCCTTTGGGCAGCTTCTATACTGGAAGTGACGGAGGCACTGATTCAGGACTGGATGTCTGGCAAAATGTAAAATAAATGAAATTAGTACACTTTTCATCTCTTGCTCTCATTTCCAAAGTGAGAATGAGTGGCAGAGCCCAGTCCTCGTCCCGCCTCTACCCTGACCCCATCCCACTTGACTATCAGGGACAGCAGAGCGCATCCAAACTTGCCCAACTTTGATCCGTTTTAGCATCCCCGGGAATCCTCCAGGAATCTCACATTCCTTGTCAACTGGCGCCCGCTGGCAGATGGCGCCCCGCGCGAGGAGGTTACGGGCCTCGCTCCCGCCCCCCGCGGGCCTCGCCCGCCGCGCCACGCCGCGCGTCTCTCGCATCTGAGAGCGGAAAGCTGTCAATCCCGGTCAACGAGCGCACAGCATGCCCTGAGGTTTCTCCCTTTCGACTCTACTTTTCTCTCCACCAGTGTCTCAGCCCCAGTTCAATTTAATTCTCAATAAACACAGCATTACTCTAATATCAGCGTACGGGTCCAGTTACCAGCCCTGTCTCCTACTGTGTTTTAATCCAATCCCTATTGATCCATATCTCTGCTCCCAAGGACTCCAATATCATGTGAATGGAGCTGCTCCGTGGGCTCCCCATATTATTGTACTCTATGGCCATAAAGCACATTAACAGCCTCTGCTGTACCCCGTATCAAGTGCCAATCGATACCGGCTAAATAGAGACGCCCATTTTTTTTTTTTCTTCTTTCCACTGTGATTACGAAATGTTCATATTTTTAAAGGTATGGGGCCGGGCTTAGATTTTTATATCTGGTTTGTTTTATTGCAGGAGCGATACAGAAAGACTGGAATGTATGAATCCTTTTTTTTTTTTTTTAAGCGACTCAGATTTGTACTGTGTGTTCTATAGAAGGATGGTTCCCGTGTCTAATTAGACGGAAACAGATTTGGGTCGTGGACAAGACCTATTCGTATCTCCTTGATAAAGCCGATGTCTCCTGCAAGATCGCACATCACCTTTGAAAAAATAAAAAGTGGACCTCCTCCCACTATTGCTGGGGTTATCCTGTGGTTAATGTGACAAGGCTGTCTACGACCTTGTCAGCAGTTAAATGCCAGGATTAGTATCAGGATAATGTGCTGCAGAAATTACGCGGGAAGCGTTCTATCAATAATGGGGTAGGCTGGCCCTCCAGATTAATGTGAGTAGTAGGTCATTGCTAAAATGCATGGAGACCGCATTAATTCATCTGTGTACTCTATTAGGCCTCGGTTTTAATCATGCCATGTCATATACATTCATAATCCAATGCCGTAGGTGAAAATGTGCATATATCCCAACATAAGTGGAAAAATATTAACTTACTTACTTAAAATTATAGTGACAATCCATTTACTTATTACACATTTTGAAATCGCAATCTGAAATTTGAAATCTGTTTCCGGATACTGGATTTTTAAGTGATTTGAAGTAGCCCCACATATAGTGAAGCTATTTTTGTGATCACCATAGTTTAACTATCCTGTGTTTATTTACAAAGCCCTTTCATCAGCAATAAACATTGTCCCACCTTTCAATGTTGTTATAAATATGATTCTGATAAGGGTTCTCTGTGTTCTGCTTTGATAAAAGTCCGTTGACAGCCTTCTCTAATCCATGGAGAATTCTGTGTCACTTGATTGCTGTTTTGCATATTGGTTTCTTTAAATCCCTCAATTAAAGTTACAACTCTCAACCTCTGGCAGGTCATGTCGAGTGTGTTGTCTTGAAAGCCAGTCCCATGTGCTTATATCACAAACCGTCTCCTGTCTCAAATATCACACAATAACGGCAGCTGTGGCATTCTACTCAAAACATTTTTCTTTTTTCCCCCACAGATTCTTCCTGAAATTCTTCCTCAAGTGTAATCAGAATTGTTTGAAAAATGCTGGGAATCCAAGGGATATGCGAAGGTTTCAGGTAGGATATCTGAAACAGACCTGCCGTATTCAGATTATTTAAAAATAAACATTATTGCTTTGCTCCTCTTTTTCTCAAAAAGCCCAATAATAATTGAATTTGTCAGCTCTTATGGCTGTCACCTCCGCTATAGATTTGGAAAGTGCAGTCAAGCACGTGTTTTCCTCTAACACAGGTGATATCTGCTACTGCTTCTGATAACACAGTTTATAAGTTTTAACGCAGGCATGAGGTGGAGGAAGACGCTTCATGTGCTGCTTACATGTAGTTATACATTGCATTTACTGCTACAAGCTGGTGTCCACTTTCTTTGGCTGTTTGAAACCATAAAGCTTTTTGTTTAGGGGTCACCATCATTCCCCTTATGAATGTGCCCACGTCCTCTGACCCGAGTTCCCCCTCCCCATTGATCTCCCTTAGGTGGTGGTGTCCACAACGCTCAACGTGGATGGTCACGTCCTTGCGGTTTCCGACAACATGTTTGTCCACAACAACTCCAAACATGGCAGGAGGGCCCGGCGCCTCGACCCCTCTGAAGGTAGGATGCTCTCTGCCGACACGGTCATGTGGGAGGGTCATGTCATCCAGGCATCCTGAAGTCTGGGCCTTCCGGGTCTGTGTCTTATCAGAACAATGCTCATGTGGATCAACGTTTAGCCATTTATTATTGATCTTTACGCTTACCATTTATACTTGCAGTCTTCATGTTCAGCCCCCTTAACTCATTTAAACCTTAAAAAAAGGTTTAAATATTTGAGATGGAAAATATATCTTACTGAAATTAGATGGGTTTTTAGAAGTTCAGAGCATACATTGTGACAGCATTAGCAAGGACTGGCATTGTTTAGAATGAAAATGCTACAACTCAGAAGTTCTCTCCTGGACATTGAGACCAAAAGCTGCGGAACTGGAATATAATTCATGAGCATTGTCTTAAAATGTCCTAACATCTCTTTCTATGTTCCCACAAGTGTTAGCTGCCATGCAATCTTTCCAATCCCTCATCTTATCATACACTGTAAATATATTATTTTGCTTTCCCTGCTGTGCATATTGTCCCTGCAGCAAGACGATAGAAATGATAGCAAATCACAAAAGTGTGTGATCGATGGTAAGACTCTTCCCAAGGCCTATGCAACGATCTAGTCACTGGCTCCCCTGCCTGTTATCTGACTGGCTGGTCAGAGGTTACCCTTCCAGACAAGACTAATCAATCAGGATGGAAATGTGTGTGATGGGGCCCCAGTCTGCCAGTCTGTCTCTGTGGTGCGGGGAGGAGTGAGGCTTACTGGCAGATAGAGAGACGGCCCCTAATATTGAACTGGGATTCAAACACTGCCATTGATTCTCTGGAAAGTATGCCCAATTGGTGGCTATTAAGATTGCAATTACTGGGACTGTGAATATGATTGCATTTATAACTCTTAATGTACTTAATGTGCATTGGAGGCTATTATATTGAGAGTTATGACTCATAGCAGTGCAAAGAACAAAGGGGATGCAAAAAGTAGTTTGAATAGCACCAAAAAATGTCAAAATAAGAGCATAAAAACAGGTTTTAGTATTATATTTAGTATTAAAATATGACAAATGGCAATGTACAACACAGCCTAACATAGAGTATGAGCAGAATTGTTTTGGGGGGAATGAGATTTTGAGACAACAAGCTGTAACATTTTATAAAATCATATCATAGCACTGCTCTTGTTAACTATGTCATTTCTATCTATGTAACGACTGATGTATTTTGTATTAGACCTGCATTAAATCAAAAGAGTCCAATCAAATCAAACAAATGCTTCAGGTATATTTGTGTAAAAGTAAACCTGACACTTACTAGTTATGTGAATTCTTCAGCCGCTAAAAGTCAGGCCCCAGTTTCACACCCTTGCTGTCTCTGTCTCCGAAGCAGCCACGCCCTGCATCAAAGCCATCAGCCCCAGTGAGGGCTGGACGACCGGGGGCGCCACCGTCATCATCATCGGCGACAATTTCTTTGACGGGCTGCAGGTGGTCTTCGGCACCATGCTGGTGTGGAGCGAGGTGGGTTCTGTCTGAGTGCAGGCTGGCCTGAGTTTGATCTAAAACGGGGTGTGTTACATGGATCATGCAGAGTGTGTTCCAGGTTATCCACTATGAGGGGATTCCCATTTGATTTCTTGTTACTCTTTGAGGAATCTTTAAAGCTATTGGTTGAAGTGATGGTCCTCAAAAGTAATGAGAACGGTGCATTACAGTGTATTACAAGATCAGATAATCAATAAACTGCAACACTTCATAATCAGATATTGAAATTCTTGGCCCACCTTTTCTGATATTGACAGATGTTTTTTTTATACATATACACTTAGTGAGCATTTTATTAGGTATTTATTAGATTTATTTTTTAGATTTATTAAGTATTCCTTCTGCTTCTGTAGCCTATCCACTTAGAGTTGTAATGTGTTATGCATTCAGAGATGATCTTCTGCATACCACTGTTGTAATGTGTGGTTTTTTGCGTTACTGTCTCCTTCCTGTCAGCTTCGACCTGTCTGGCCCATCTCCTCTGACCTCTCTCATTAACAAGGCATTTTTGCCTGGAGAACTCTGATGTTTTTTGTTTTTTGCACCATTCTAGAGACTGTTTTTCTACAAATTCTAGAGACTGTTATACATGAAAATCAGCAGTTTCTGAGATACTCAGTCCACCTTGTCTGGCACAAACAATCATTCCATGGTCAAAGTCACTTAGATCACATTTCTTCCCCATTCTGACATTTGATGTGAAAAACAACTGAACCTCTTGACCACATCTGCATACTTTTATGCATTTAGATGCTGCCACATGATTGGCTGATTAAATATTTACAGTAACAAGCTGGTGTACAGGTCTACCTCTTAAAGTGATCACTGAGTGTATTAAAAATTATTTACATTTTTAAATAATGTATTTAAAATTATATTTTCCAAAAGTCCACATACAATTTATGCAGTATGTCACACTATATGTTAAATTGGCCCTACTTCCTTATCCCTTCCTTTGGTGGACAGGAGCCCCTGAGATGAACAGCTATGATATAGCTATGATATAGCTGCAATATAAAATATTAGGACATTCAGGTGCTGTTCCCCCAAACCCCTCAGTTTCTGTGCCCTCAAGCTTAGAGGTCAGAGTGCAGTGACAGAACTGACAACCTTGATGAAGCTTCTAATAAACACTAAATAAACTATATGTAATGAAGTTGTCACTTCTGAAGCTCCTCATAGGCTTCCTGCAATAGAGAGGTCATAAACCTTGCTGAACTTTGGCCCTAGAAACAAAATGGCTGCCCCCCCAGCGTCCCCCGTGCGCTCTGACAGTACGTCCTGTCGTTTTACAGCTCATCACACCTCACGCCATCCGAGTCCAGACTCCCCCGCGACACATCCCCGGCGTGGTGGAGGTGACGCTCTCCTACAAGTCCAAGCAGTTCTGTAAAGGAGCACCAGGGCGCTTCATCTACACAGGTGAGCCAGCAGGGCGGCGCCGTGCCCAGGGAGGATCCTCCTTTATGCAGTCGTGTTGTCTATCGCATTGAGTGTTGTCACCGTTATCGTTTCCGTTTGGCTTTCTTCACCCTTATCTGCGCCTCCGTGATGTCAGCGATTAAACTGAGTAGGTTCGACTTAATAATATAACACTGAGATGTTTTTCAACTTTTTCCATATTTCTGTATGTCAGCAGCTGGGGGACCCTTGATTTCGGTAGATGCATAAGTATTTCTTAACCCTCCACAGACAAGTGCACACACTCACACACACACGCACACACAAATGTACAGAAGCTTCTGGCTTCCATATCATTAGGTTAAATCAGTCTTTTCACTTTCCGATTATCCTCTTGAATAATCCAGACACCATTCAAAGTAGTGTAAAGGTCAGCGGGACTGTTTAGCATGATAACAGAATGTCACCGCATTCAGCATAAGAGAGGGGACTTTGCTACAACTGTCAGTTAAAGACAAGGTCCGTCTTTCCTTTTTTCTCTCTCTTTTAAGCCCTGTTACAAACACATCCGCATACATGTACATTGGGGCACAGAGACAACCTCACAATGGACTGCCAGTCTTGGCACTGTCAATTCTTTGGCAATGTTAATGGAAGATCAGTTCGCTGATATGACTGACAGAAGTACAGGGTATCAGATTCCTTTTTCTATTGGTCAGAATGATAATATAGATGGAAGCCATTGCATGAATAGTCACCCTTTATGCTTGCAGATTCTAAAGACCATTAACGCATCTTTGGAAGCGATGGTTTGGCTTTTCGCATGATAAAGCCTTCGACACAATGGTGTGATGTTTGTTGGACAATGTTGTGGACGAATTAAATTCCCACGGTACTTAGGCTCTGTGGGTGATGTCACAGCCTTTAACCCCATGATTATGTATTGAGAGACATGTGCATTATTTACTGTTGGATCTGAGATTAAATAATCTGGTTTAAAGGCATATGCTGTAATCAAATCATTCTAAAGTAGAGCATTTATATTTATGGTCTTCAGGCTGTATATATTAGGCCACGGGAAAATCATTTGCGGCACGTCTTTGTAATAACTTTCCTGCTGATAGATATAAAGTGGCTGTATGTTGCCTCTTCAGCTGAAGTGAGCCATCTGTAGTGCTCTGTTCATGGAGTCACCATTCAGCGGTATCGATGCAACTTGAGCTAATTAGCACATCATTAACGTGGCACTCTGAATACTACAGATGGAAATGCATACAAATATCACATTTTGTCTATATGAAGGGTATACCTTTACATACCTTAAATTGTACATGGTATTCGTCATATACTTTTCATAGTTACCACAGTTACCCCATGCCCAGCATTATTTTAGCCTTTAAAATACATTGGGTTTCTAATTAGTCCTCTCTGACAGCCATCAATGAGTTGAAGGTTAATAACTCATTCATGTGGGGTATCCTACATTTTGAACTGTGGTCGTGTTGCTTTTTGAACATTTTATTCACTGTTTTTGTAATTTTCTCAAAATGTGAAATTCCTAAACTTATTTTTAGGCCCATCTCTAAAAAAAACATCTTTTAATTGGGACAAAATAAAATAAGTTGGGGTAGATGGCGGACTAGAAAGCGTAGTCTCAATCAGTCACTGCCACTATGCAGTAAGTGTGCTAGCGGACTGCAGCACTTATGATGTGTAACAGTGGCTATTTGGCTGGATTTTATTTCGAAAGAATTGTAAAAATTCTCAATGTGTCCTGGTTTGTTGTTTTGAATAACTATCAGGTACTAACTTTGATATATGCAAAAAAAGTCACTTTCTGAAATAAAATATCATAAACCAAACAGATATCCTATTACCACTTTAATATCTGCTTACTATTGCTTTATTAACACTGTTGAAGTCATACATACAAAGTAGTATAATATTTATTACATTTTCCTGACAGCATAAGCAGCCCTTTAAAGTGATGTGCGAACTCCATTGCTTTGTAACCTACAAACTTATGAGAGACTATGTGATATATCTTCACATAGGCCTTATGAGCTGGAAAAGCCTCTACACACATTTAGTAAAATAAATCTGTAAACATACGGCTCACTGTAATATTTATGTACCGCCATTCTAGAGTCAAGGCAAAGTGCCAACTAGCCCACCATATCATGGTGACCCCTTCTGAGATTCCCTGTGGCCCCATCTCCCAGCTCACCCCCGCTCTCTCTCTCGCTCTCTCCCTCTCTCTCTCTGCCTCTCTGTACATTTATATACAATTCTAGGAAGCAATACATTTACAAAAGCAATATACAGCAATACATTATAATAATATAAGAATGAGTAAACACTATACATGTCTTACACTGTCTTGCAGTGACTACATTCGTACATATTCTCTCTCTCTCCCCACTCTCTCTCCCTCTCTACCCCTCTCTCTTTCCCTTTCTTCTCACCCCTCCCACTCTCCTCTGCTCTTGTTCCCCATGCTTTCCTCATGCTCTCCTTTCTTGTGGTCCCCCTTTTTCTCTCCCCAGTTGTCTCTCCGGCTGTGGCAGTAGAAATTTATAGGCAAATTAAAGACAGGAGCCGGGAGGTATTGACTATCCTGGGAAAACACAGCTCTCCGAAAATCAGTCGCAGAGTGCTGCAATAACTCACCACCCATCGATCCCTCCCTCCCTGGCCTCATTGATCCGCACTTTACCAACCCAGAGCCGGGCTGACAGGGGCTCAGGCCTCTCCAGCAGATACCCCATTAATAACACTCTTAATAATCATTAGGTCATGCTGATTATGAGGTGACAAGAATGAGGGAAAAATAATAGGAATATGAATAACAATCGCAATAACAATAACCATAAGAGTCATTATGATGATGTGCATTTCTTTATTACTTATTTAGAGGCAATTGTAAATGTAAATGCTGTTTGGGATGTCTGTTCTTTTGTTGTATGATATGTTATTGTGACTCTCATCTCAAGAGATTTTTGGCTGGCCTTTATACTCCGTAGTCTTTGTTCAAGCAGTCATCTCTACTTACAGCTGGCTTCCATCATTGAGGACAATGCGTGGGTATGCAAAGGCATGACTTGGAAGCTGTAAGAATGACACCCACAACTATCGATATCAAAAGATGCAGCAGTGCATGGATAAGTTTTAACATCTGAATAGTTGTCATCAACATTTTATGTGCAGGAGTACAATGCATCAAGGCAGAGATCGGGCGATTTTTTTATGCAAGCTTCCAGGCCGTGTTTTCATGGTTATAGCCGGATAAGGAAGGTTGTAGCAGATGTTTTTTAGAGTAGGCTTGGACACGGTCCACATTTGCAGATGCTTTTGATAACGTGGGGGTTTGGAGTATGGGGTGTGGATCTGGCTAGGCTGGGGGCTGTCGGTGGGGGGTCTTGGTAGCTGGTAGCGGCAAACGTTCTGTTGACCCAGATGCTTTCACCTGCACCGAAATTAAGACAAAGAGGCACATCGTCGGCCAGCAGCTGCTTCCTAGTAACCCAGCTTATTTAGCTGAAAAGGCAGTGCACTCCATTTCATAAGGAACACTGTCACATAATGCGACCTGCCTTATGCGATCTTCCTCATACGTATATATGTAGCATCCAGAGCTAAGAGAGCTGGGGGAGACTAAATCACTGGATTCCAACAGAGCACACTGTCAAGCATTCGTTTTCATTTTGACAATTCAATTCAATTCAATTCAATTCAATTCAATTCAATTCAATTCAATTCAATTCAATTCAATTCAGTTCAATTCAATTCAATTCAATTCAATTCAATTCAATTCAATTCAATGCATGGCAAAATTTTACATTTGTATTGGAAACATCATTCTATCCGGTATACCTGTCATCAAATAGTTTGTAAACTTAAGAAATACTATAAAAATAACAAATCCCCATAGCCAGTATTATGATGAACCAGGTCAGAACTGTTTGTTTTGTCAGCCCGGGGAACAATGCATTCTACTGCATTTGCTAAGAAGGTGAACCACACAAGTGAGAATCTCATGCCCAACACAGCAGGAAGGGTTTAGGGAAATGTGCACAAGCTGCGTCCCATAGGACTTTGATTTAGGAGACATTTCTGTGCAAGGGATTCTGGGAGTTTATAGAATGAACTACAAAGCCGTGTCAAGTGAAGATTGACTGTCCATGATTGTTTTAGCTCTGGACCCAGTGATGCTGCGGAGAAAAGATGGCAACTGCTGGCAAACCCCAAAAAAGGAGCTGATAGAAAGGCAGGGTGAAATAGGCAGAATTTTAACATACTGTTCACTCTTTTTAAAACTCTTTCTTACATTCATTATTAAAGTTATGTGAATCATTAAAAAGGCAGTCCCTTGAGTTGGGAATATGGGAAAATTGATCCATCTTTTGTCATAGTGACTGGTCACTAGTATGAGAACAATAATACTCCTCTTTTAATAATAAACCCTTTTTTGCTTTTGTACTGGTGAATGGAACTGATTAGTTGAACAGGATTCCATATTTAAAATATGAAATATTTAAAAGCCTTTTGTTTTTGCCCTGTTAATTGATCTGTTTATCCTCTTTCTTTATGGCATTCTAAAGCACTCTGTACCTCATAGATTGATTGATGAATTATGCCTGCAGACTTCCTCTCTTATCCACATTGACTTAATTTAAATTAAGTATGGGTCATTGTTACATTACAGCAACCCCTCTACTGAAACGGTATATGTGGCACTTGGTCCAGTAGAGAATGGGATTTGTCTCAGGCTCTGGGCTACAGTATGGCCACTGGTGGAGAGTGCACACAAACCTGGGCTGTAAATGGTGAATGGTAAATGGTTGTGTTGACTAATCCACTCAGGTGTTTAGAGGTGTTCTCCTCTCCATGGTACGGAGTCGAGACCGGGAGCACCAGTCAAGAGAGAGAGCTTCTGATGTGCTTCATCTATTTTGTCTTTTTTTTTTTTTTGTATTGTTTTTTTATTGCTCCAAACTCATGAAGGGTAATGGTGATAGTGTTCATGTATTAATTCATTAAGGAAATGAAACCTGAGCCTGAAGTTTCCTTTGGACCACACTGCATAAGCCTGATACTATAATGCTGAATTAGGGGTTCATTCATAAGTGTGGTAAAACAAAAAAGAACATGCCAACTGCTTCATATTTCTGAAGAAGGGACCGTTCTGAATTGTGTGAAATGGGTTGTCTCAGTCATATTGGCTGCCATAGTGGAAAGTGCTTGCTCTTAATTGAGTGTGTCTGGTGAACAGGGTAACTGTGATCAGTCCTGCGGTGTCGCCTCTTCATCTACCCCGGTGGGCTCCATCTTTAAAGGCCTGATTCCCCCCATCCAGCCACCCCCCTCACTCCCTCCCTCCCTCTCTCCGTCTCCCTGCTTCAGCACAGCCCGCCTGCCAATCACAGTTTAAAGTTCATGAAATTTCTATGAGCATCGATTTGGGATGGAGGGGGCTGCAGTGACAGGCTCTGGTGATTGATCGAGCTTTTCTTGCTTTGAATTTCTCCTTTTATTCCCCTTTGTGTGTGTGTGTGTGTGTGTTTGTACACACATATGTGTGAGAAAAGGTTATGGGTTTAAGTGGGTGTATTGTGTGATTGAACCTGTGCATGTGATTGCACATGGTTTGGCCCATGCTTGTGGGTTGTCTACGCATTTATGACTTGTTTCTTGTGTGTTTCTTTTATTTTCTATATGTACGAAGGGGACAAAGGGAAAAAAGAGGGAAAAAAGACATAATTCTGGATAAATAGATGGTGCTCATTCCTACAGTCTGTTATTATGTGTAATTTTGCAACTGCTGAAATAATGGCAGCCCAGAGTTTCATTTATACATTTTTCTTCAGAAAATCAAACATGCTATCACAATTCTACCGTGCATAGCTCCCTAGGACACAGAGTGGAGAAGAGTCGACACAGGGGATGTGGCAGACGCTGAATCTGCAATCAAAGTTCCCATAACCGAAATATATAGATACAAAAAAAGAAAATGAACTTGCCAGTGTTTTCAATACAGAAATATGAACCAGCCATTTGTCAGAGACAAGAAATAATAATAAAGAAATCAATTGGAAAATGTATTGAAATGTGAAATTTGCGGTGGGACGGGCCCCCTGAAGTCTCGGGCGCTCGTTCAGATGAAGCGGCCTCCTGACGGACAGGCCGCGATCACGCACTTTGTCTGGGCTGTCGGCTGTATTTGATGGCGCATCAGTGTAATAGGGGAAAGCCCTGGGGGCAGCTCGGTGTCGGAGGGAAGTGAAGACGGGGGGTAATGTAACGCCATGACGTCGCCGCCCGTCGTCGGAGCGCGTTCGATCGGGCCGCCGCGGCCGAGAGGCGTCTGTCATCAGGGTCGTCTCCGCCGAGCGTCCGCTCAGGAGCTGCGCTGTCGCCGCGGTTCACGCCGGCTTCTGGAAAGTACTGTGCGGAATAGCAAATGCAAAACTGTTGATTGCACAGTATAAACGTGTCCACTGAGACATGCTAGATGGTGTTAAACACTAATCTGGCTCCCACTAATAACTACCTAATGACTTTGGCCTACATTCATACAGTGTTGTTTGTCCTTAACATTGACTTCCATTTAAATATAAGTGTTTTTTTTTCTTCTTCTTCTTCTTCTTCTTCTTCTTCGCAATCACGGTTTTGCAAGTTCAGCAATCTTTATAATGAACTGAACTCACCAAGCTGTGTGCTCAGAAAACAAAGGACACTTGTTAGCCAGGCTTAAGTACACATATTGATTGAAACTAGGGCTGTGTCACATAGGGACACATGTTATCCCAGGGGGCTGCAGTGATCCAGAGATGGCTGGTTGAGTGCGGTGATTTTTAGTTCTGCTTGTTATACATTTACTTCCATAGTAACTCATATCCACTGCAAAAAACTGAAAAAAAAACACTTAGGGTAGCAAAGTGAATTACCGTCTGAATTATCAGACGAGACGCTTTGGCATAGATCAGAGGAACCTCGTCTTTCTTTGTCCAGACATAGTTGTCTTGTGGAGTTTCCTTCTTCCTTCTCACCTCCCTCTGTTTTATTCTTCTTAGAGTAGCTTTGTTTCAGACCAGACAGGTTCTAACACCATGTGCAGGGGCAGAATTGATCTGAGGGCCAGACATAGCTTCTGATTATGCTCCAGTAGAAAAGGTTCACAGACACGTTATGATAAATGAGAGTTTTATAACGTGAACAACGGTTTGTTAAAAGTGAAGGGATTGGCTAAGGATGAAATTAACATCAATATCTCTGAAAAAGCACAGAAATGCTATTCAAAGGCAGACATTTCTATGATATTAACTATTGCTGTTAAAGTAGTTTGTAAAAACCCCAAAGGAAAGTGGTTGTCAGATAGCGAGTATGGTACACTGTTCTAATGTAATTTTTCACACATTGTATTACAGATTGTGTTAATGTATCTAAAATGGCCTCTCTTCTCTTTGACACATTTGTATCTACCTTTTTTTTGGGGAATAGTTCCCTTTTCAATCCCCATATTTACACATGGTATTATTTTCTGGTTGCTCTCTGCTTTTGTCAGTGAAAACAAACATTTGCCTCTCGACCCCACCCTCACCAGCTTTCTCTAGCTTTGTGTATGTGTAATGAGGGAGCAGAGACAATGTGCACTGTCTATATTCATAAAGAAGAATAAAAGATTTCATGAAAGGGTAGCCACATCTATATTCTAATGCACACTTTCCTGTGAAGTACATTATTTCCCCTCGACCCCTGACACATGCACACACGCACCCCCCACCTCAGTGTGAAAATCTATACAAATTACAATGGAGAAAGTGGCACTGATGGCTGGAATTGCAGAATATGTTTACAATAAATCAGGCAATCTATCTTCATATCAGGCAGTTAATGCTCATAGGAAAAAGGAGGAGGTCAGGGTTCGAGCTGCGTGCTGCTACTCTTACGCTACCCCTGTTTCTTGGGAGGAGACAACATGGGCGGGGCTTAAGGTAGCCAATGAGCTGTGAAGGTTATAATTTATCATGGGAGTTTGTTGTTGAGAGCTGACCTCTCTGATTTCTCTCTCAGCTGCTGTTCAGTGTGAACTTTATGAATGAATGGATTTGATGAGATTCTTTATTTGGGGAGATACGTTGTCACATTCAATGAAGTGCATATGCCTCAGAACAAAACAATATGTATAGAGATGAATACAGATATATATCAAACAGCAACATAAAAAAAAGCCACAACATTAACAAAGTATTCCATCCACTCATATTGAAACAGATCTGTTTCCGAGTTAAGGACCTATATCTACGATCAGATTCATTCATTATGTTCCTCTGCCTCCTCTTGTTTGTTTTGGGTAAACAGTGAATTACTCTGTGCAGGTGCTCTGCTCCTCCTAGTGGTGCTCAGCGCCGCTCCGTGGCCCCTCCGTGGGAGGGTCGGCTCTTCCCAGAATGCCCTGCTCGCATGGCTCCGAGCATCTCCTCCTCATGCAGCAGCTCTCACTGACAGTGTGTTTCAGAATGTGCTGTGAACTGAGATATGCATTTTCTCTTGTGCTCCAAGAGGCATTTCTGACAACAATGCAGCCTGCACAGCATTCAGTGTTAATTCAGATCTAACAGAGTACATTGTGCCTGTTGGACTCATATGTACTCTGTTAGAGTTGAAATTAACACTGGACGTTTTACTGTGTAGCTATGTATGTGCTATGATGTATCCATATCATTCACACTAACTATTGTTGTGGCTGTAAGGGTGCTGCAGGCACATAAAACATTTGTTGGGCAAGCCTTTATGTGTTGAAGGCAGTTTACAGCTTCAGCATGCAAATTCAGAGACATGCGGCTAACTGTTTTGGGGCTACCCTCTGGACTTAGCACATGTAATTCAGCCCAGAGCCAAGGAGTGAATACTAGCACCCACTCTGCCCTCTATCATCAACAACCCCCACCTGTGAACCATTCTTCTCCTCTGAGCCAATCAACTCAGGAAAATTTGATTCGGAGGCCTGTAGGCCTCTTTCCGAGAAGAGAAAACAAATATTGTTAGAACGGTAACAACATCTATTTTCCCCCGCGTGACACGAGCAGCCGCGCTTCGCCAGCGTGCCCCTTATTCTTATTCATGAAAGCGGCAGTTATGCATATTGCTGGAAACTAGCTGTTCCATTTGCCCCGCATTTGGAGTGCCAATCATCCTTACAGAATACAAGGGGTGCTGGTGACAAAACAGAGTGGGCTAGAAGCCTGACAAATTGTCCCCAAAGTCAAATTTGACAGCACTTTATGATAAATGGGTTTGATTACGGAGAAATTTCTTTAACTCGTTTAAGGGTGCGTGCATGTGTGTGCGTATGTGTGTTTTTTTTATTAATCAGAAGAGGTGAAATTCCTTTTTTTCATTTGTTTGTGAGGATAAAACACAAATTGAGGGCAGATATAGGGAAAAAAGATTATATTAGCCCCAAACACACGTTGATACTGATATCTCAGAACAGGTGAGATTCAGGGCTTTGCCAAACAATTCAGAAATTGGTGATTGTCGGAAAAACAAAGAGAGAGTGACGTTATGAATTGTGTTTCTAAAGCTGCAGCCACAAAGCCAGAATGATGAAAGGGTCATGGTACATTTGTATGGATCTAAAGGTCTCTACAGTGCCCCAATATTAAATAAGATTTTAAACATTCAGCAATGGACAGTGAATAGACAGGGACAGGCATTTGTAAATAACATAAGCCAGGTGGACACCAGCAAAACCTTGTTTAATCCATTAATGTTGTGAAACTTTTTTATCAGGTGAAGTGGTGCCTGATTTTCAGTAATTTCCCTCTGTGAAGGACACCAGGACTCCATGATCGTTAACTTTGATGTCACGCTAACTGCCTTGGGCCTCTTGTCTCTCCAGCCCTGAATGAGCCAACCATCGACTACGGCTTCCAGAGACTACAGAAGGTCATCCCCAGGCATCCAGGGGACCCTGAAAGACTACCCAAGGTAGGGAGCACAGGCACCTTTCACGCACACACCAACATTTCCGTTGTTCTCAGCTGTGGACCAACAGCCCTAGATCTGTATACACGTCTGATTGGTGGGTTGGCGTGGATTTCTTTTGCGAACTTCACCAAAATATCCGCATTCGCATTTTGTAGCCCAACTGGATTTATCGACCCTTCCTTACAAGAGTAAAACACAAATCTACCGCGTCTGGTACCTGGCCTTTCCCGGCCCTTTTTTTGCAGTGGAAAACAAACTGCTCCCTGAATGTTTTATGATTGGTCCCTGAGAGCTGGAACTATGACTCACATGGCACACATGCCACCTCTTTCCCCCGGCAGCTTAATAACTGGCGCTCAGCGTCAGTGCGACTGGAAAGAGATCAGAAATAAAGCCCTGTACCTGCAAATCACACGTTGGGCCAAGTGCATCGATTACGGGCGCACAAAGTTTCAGGGAAGATTGCTTGTACTATATTAATTTGGACCGGCTGGGTTTGTGGCTTAACTTGAAACACATTTGTTGATGGCTGTGTTTTATGGCCAACTGAACCTGAGGTTGCTGCAACTAAGAAAGGAATGATGTAAAGTCAAGAAGGCCAAATATGTGAGACCCAAGGAGACCATGTGGACTCTCACTCATCCGTACACTCATTTCTCACTCACTCACTCACTCACTCACTCACTCACTCACTCATTTACTCATTCGCTCTCTGACTCACAAAATAAAAAAAATAAAAACATAAAGTAACCACACACACAAACATCACACACACGTGCACACATGCACGCATGCACACATGCATGTGCTTGCACGCACGCACACGCACGCACACACACACACAAACACACACAAACATCACACACACGTGCACACACGCACGCATGCACACATGCATGTGCACGCACGCACACGCACGCACACACACACAGAAACATGTGCACACACACACACGCAAACAAGAACACACACATGCACGTGCACGCACGCACGCACACACACACACACACACACAAACACACACACACACGGCTTGCAGTCAAGACTCCCTCCACTTGCCCGGGGCACTCTACTGCCTCGTTAGAATGAAAAGATTATTTTCCCCTAAAAAGCATGCTGGCTAAGTGAGTGAGATTCCTCTGGGCAGGGCACTGCTGTACGAGGGGATACAATCAGATGGGGACTGACAGTTTAAAACAGCTGCCAAATTGAACCCATTTATCAAATTCTGACATCTGAGATCCAGTCACCAAAAGCAGTTTATTTGTAAATTAATACTAATAGTGAACACACGTAGTCCGGCTCCTTTGATATTTGATTGGTGACAGTGGAGAGTATTTTCATTCTTTTTTGTCATTCTGAAGAAATAGCTTTTTTTTTTACTGAAAGCTTTAAAACACAGAGATAGATACACGCTTATTAGAAACAAAACAGATCGGAGCAGCTTCTGCATATGTCACGGTGAGTTGTCGTTAATGCAATCACGCGCGCTATGCGTGGGACATCCTCCCATTGCTGGGGGAATACTTCATGTTGGGACTTGAATTATTGTCTCTTTAGAATTGTTGCACTTAACAGCTTGAATGGCATTGTGATTCTCAATCTGCTTATGAAACGATATGTAGGTATGTAATTCAATACACACCATACACAAGTGGATACCAGAACAAACCCAAGAGAAGCGTTAGTGTTATTCTGTTTAGGGAAACACTCGAGTATTGAGTGAGGAATAAATGGCTTTGGGGAGAATGCCTCTCTTCAGTCAACAAGCCCCTGACAGATAGCATTTTTAGAGCAGGCTGTGTGTGCTTGGCAATGGCCTCTTCTGGGCTGAGCTGGATCATGTTTGCTTTTCATTTCATTTCCAGTTTGACTTACCAGCAGGGAAAGAGTGAAGCTCTGCATATTGAAAACTTGGATTTCCGTGTTCATTATGCCCCCCCCCACCTCGTGTGTTTGTGCGTGTGCGCGCGTGTGCGCGTTTGTGTGTGTATGTGTGTGTGTACACTGAATTAGATGCGTATTTTGATAAACTTAAAATTTAAAATAAACTTAAAATTATTTCACAAACATTTTATTTCTTTTTGGTTTCTTCAACTGACAATTTTTAAAATTAAACTAATGGATTTCACCAAAAATATATACAGTAGGTATAACAAATTGAAGTAACATTTTAGATTTATCCGATTAAACATGTTCGTTCTGTGTGTGTGAGCGAGTGAGTGAGTGTGTGTGTGTGTGTGTGTGTGTGTGTGTGTGTGTGTGTTTATGTGTAGATTCTAGCTGGTAGAAGAAGGCTTATTAAACTACAGAGTCTCTGTGGAGATTGCATCTTCAATGGAAAAACAGTCACATCAAAATGTGCTTACTGCATTTATTGCATATTGCACAATTAGAATCATACTTTGAAAGCATATTTACTGCACTGTTATATGCTTGAATGTTTTTGCCATTTTATTGTTTACTGATTATATTAGCCATCTCCCAGTAAAACTACATTTTAAATATGAAATTCATTTTTATGTATGAAATAAGGCACCAATCTCTGAAAGGTAAAAATAAAAGAGAACCATCCACTTTTAAAACTCTTACCAGCACCCTTCTGAGAGAGCAGAAAATCCAAACAAAATGATTAATAGAATAACTTTGCTTCCACTCAACATTTTAGTTTCAGATGGTTAGAATTAACAACATGTATAGCCGAGAACACTTGAGTGTTTGATGGGACAAGTTTTTAATTTGAAGAGATACTTCTATCGTTGAAGGATTCTTCGCGAAGTCTATTCCAAAAGGTCAGGAGGTGATATATAATGACTATTCATCATTATAATGCACACAGAGCCCTTGTGTAGAATGCATTCAGACATTCTATTTACCAGAACATGAACAATAAGCAACAGCTTATTTACGTCTGACCCATGTGCCCTCTCCGTGACCTAAACCCAGAGACGTCTCTGTCTCCCCCGCCCTCAGAAGAGGAGAGGGGGGCGGCGTGCGAGGCTGTTGGGCGATTGTAAAGCACCGGAGGTGCAGTCGTCTCGGCTCCTCCTCCTCCTCTCCGTGGTTGGTTGAGGGAGTGAGGGTCGGCAGGGTGGGGGTGGGGGGGATGGGGTGTGCCGTCTGGGAAGGCTGATTGCATTTGGGGCATGCGGCCAGCCAGTGATTCATCATTGTTAAGGGACATGTCGGCTGGCCCGGTCTCCTAGGTCAGCTGATCTGGTCTCTTAGTGTTGGAGGTGCGGGGTAGCTGAGCCATTAACTGAGCTACTGGAAAAGGAAGGGGAAAGTATGAGCACAAAACAAAGGCATGTGGGATTTTGGCTTCCGTGGCACCTCGTAAGTGCTTGGAACATGCACTGATTGGTAGGCACAGTGCCCCCTTTTGGTACCTTAAGTAAGCACTGGCATAAAAGCGCCATCTATATGTGCTGTGGTGGAGAGATTAATAGAGTTGTGTGACGTCTATCTCTATTATCTTTTTTCCCCCAACCCTTCTCTCAATTTCGAATGTGTAGTCGTATCTGACACTACAGCCTCCTTTTCTGTGCAGGCTGTGGCATGCAGCCGTGGCATTAGAGGGCAGCAGCTGCTGACTGAGCTCTCCCTGGCTCCGAGAGGCTGTAGCCAGCTATGGCCTGCTGGGCTGCTGATCTCTGCCTGTTTAGAATGTGTCCGGAAGGGGAGATATGACAACGAGCACCTTGGCTAGGTGTGTCATTCAAAAGCCCAAAAAGTTATTCAATTTTAAAAAGGTTTTTATAATTCCTAGACTATGAAGTGTATTTGCGAAGTACACACCAATTAATGCTAAAGGCCAGAAGGAGTTTTATGTTTCATAGATTAGTAAAGAGTTAACGTGAACCACCCAATATTTACAAAAGTTTTAAAACAGCTCCCGTAGTGATGTACAAGTAAAAATCTTGAATGCATTTTTTTTTCCTGTGTCTATGCAACAAGAAAGAAAAACAAAAATTTGTAGCAGACATGAGAGAGAAAGAGAAAAAGAGAGAGAATTGCATCAAAATGTCCCTATGGCTGCTCTTTTCCTGGTTGCAATGTACTCCCATGCAGCGGTGCACCCTGTGTTGATAAAAGGATGACCTTTCTCTCCTGCATTCGTGCTTTGGTTCGGGCCAGAGAGCCCTCGTGCACAGCGGACACACTGTGCTATCAATCCTGGACATCTCGAAGCTGAATTTCTGAGTGCGTTTATGCCTTTTGGGCTTTTATTTTGGAGACTGGAGGCCAGATTGGCAATCTGAAAGAAAAGGTTAGTTTTCCTGGCGCTCTTACTCACTCGACAGTGCGGTATTTCGCGGAGCACTGAGAGACTTATTCTGTATTCTTCATTGTGTTTCATTACGTCCCTGGGGTTTTAATATGCAGTTTTTATGAGAGGAGATCTCATCAGCAAAAAAAATTACCCGGGACTTCTACGAGATAAATGTCATCATAACTGCACAGAGCTGAGATGTAACTTTTCTTTTAAACTGGAATCACACTCCCGTTGACCATCCTGCTCCCGTTTTATTGCCCAAAGCAACACTTTTCACGATGAATAAATGTGATATTCAAGCCGAGTTTAAGCTCTGATGTAATGAATGCTTTTACATTACAGGAATTGACTAAACATGCTTGCTCAATGTGAGATTTATGGATTTTCTGCTTTGCCTTTTCTGTAAGCGGGGTGTATCGCAGAGTAGCTGGACAGTTTTTGGAGGCTTTCAGAATGATTGCAGTGCAACGTACGCTACCGCTCCTTGTCCTCCTCTGTCGAGTACTCGGCAGCAGTGATACTGTAGAAATTTGATGTCAATATTTATAGTCTCTGGGCTTTTTGTGGCTCACTGCCCTGACTGTGCAACTACCGTCTGAAATTTTATCATAAGATGTTGATGCTCCATAGGTTTCCTCTTAAACCGCAGATAAGGATGTTTGCTTGTGGGAGCAGGGCATAAATCCGTTAACATTCCCTCTGCATATTCTATTCTCAGTCAGGAAACAAGCCAATCCCTCGCAAATCATTTTGGTAGTGAGCTTGTTTGGAATAGAACAATGAAAATGGAGTCCTGGAAATGAATGCGTTTTGCGCTAGCCTCTGTTTCAGCGGTGCGGCCGTGGTGACGGCACCGGCGCTCTGCTCCCACAGGGCCGCCCCGCAGCCGGGCACGCGACCGGGTTCAACCCTGGCCCTGTCCCCTCGCTGCTTCCAGGTGTGGCGCGGTGATAAGGATTAATGGCGCTAACGGGGAGTCGCGGTATGGCGGTATCGATTCGGTGCCGCGAAAGCGCCGGGGCGCTGATTGCTGGCACTTAGTCTGACAGGAATCCGATGGCTGCGTCCCTCAGCTCACAGGCAGGCAGGCGGGGGGCAGAAGGGCTGACCCCAGCGCTGATGCCCCCCTACCGAGGGGGCTTTACCTCGCCCACACCCCGCTGCCTGTCAGGCCGCAGATCCGCCCGGGCCGCTGTGTGAAACGAGTCAGCCGTGTCTTTGCTTTGTTTCGCCGCCGCGGGCAGCCTCGGGGCGATGCGCGGGCGTGCCGCTGGGCTGGTGCTGTTCCCGCGTTTGGTGGGCCAGGCCCTGTGGCCAATGACCTGCGCTGTGGAGCTCTGGCTATGAGGCCAGATTACAGGCAGCTGAGCGCATCCAGAATCTTCCAGAGGACTGTTGGTGTGAGTGCGGTTTTCGCTGCGGCACTTCTCAAATAGTTTTTTTATATTCTTTCATATGGTTTGTTAATAGACTTATAGGCGATAGTAATTTAGAACATGATGCACACACACACACACACACACACACTAACACATACACACACATGTGTGTGGGGCGACATTAGCTCAAGAGATAAGAGCAGTCATTTGGCAGTTGGAAGTGTCCCTGAGCAAGACATCTAACCCCCAATTGCTCCTAACGAGCTGATTGGTGCCCTGCATGGCAGCCTATTGCCGTTGGTGTGTGAGTGTGTGTGTGATTGGGTGAATGAGAGGCATGAATTGTAAAACGCTTTGGATAAAAGGGCTATATAAATGCACCATTACCATTAACACACGCACACAATTACAAACACGCACAGACACACAGACACACACACATACACACACTCACACTCTCTCTCTAAGGCACGGATGACAGTGAGATCAAAGCGGCTCTTCCTCAGCATCCCCTCCCTGTGGTGGGGGCTGGCCGGCTGTCAGTGTGTAATGGAGGTGAAATAAGAGGCAGTCGCTCACACAGAACACAAACATGCCTTCAGTGGCACGGGCCGAGGAGTGGGGCCCGAGGCGGGGAGTCACACATTAACTAACTTCTGTTTTATAATGGAGATTAATGAACTCTGGGAAGGCCTGGGGGGAGCGGGGAGGGGAAGGGGGACGCTGGCAGGGCCAGGCTCGTAACAGATTGGCCGTCCGCGGCGGACAGCAGGGTACGGGTACAGCACGCGGGAATGTGCCCCTGTCCCTGCCACACCAGTCTGGAGGTGCGGGGCTGGCCTGGGAGGAGCGGTGGGGTTGGAGCAGGGCGACGGGGTGAGCAGACTGCAGACAGGGACAGAGGCAGGACACAGGTCTGAGATAGACAGATGGCACAACACGACACACGCAGACATGTGTATGCACACACATGCAAGCATGTCACTACACACACGCATACGTGCGCACACTTGCAAGCGTGCATGAACGCACAAACGAACACACACACACACATACACACACACTCACAAATAGACACACACACTCATGCCAACACAGACACACAGACACGTGCATACATAAATATGTACACAGGCAAGCACACACAGACACACATGTACACACGCAACCACGCACACATACAAGCATACACACACGCAACCACGCACACATGCAAGCACGCACACACAGGACCTACACACACGTGTAAAAGCAGGTGAGGGTCAGGCTCAGGTTTCTCCTGGACACCCAAGTCAACGGGGTCCTGCCTTAGTGACACAGGGTGCGCACTATACCAAACGCCACCCCCACCCTGACCAAACTGCCTGGATCTGAGGATGCTGTGATCCAATGTGCTTCAGGAAGTGGTACGCAGACAAAGCACTACAAGCCCATTGGCTCACAGCATAAGCAAATGAGGGGGGTGGGGGGGTGGGGGGGGTGCGGGTGTCGTGAGTGGCAGGGGAGAGCGCTGTCTTTTGTGTGTTGTCCCTCTTCAGATATTACGATCATTTATTAGTCTGAAAAGGCCATTTGTGTTAAGGCTGACCCTTCCCGTCCTCTGCGTGCCTGGAGGCTATGGGAGCGAGCCGCCAGGGCTTTCGCTGGTGTAAAGCGTCGATTTGTCTCCACGCGCCAACGCGGTCCGGCATACTAATTCGCCCCCGCTTTCTGACTGACTGGGCCATATGCGGCAGATCATTATTCATGAAGGCCCGGCCGCACTGTGGGAAATCAGAGGTGGAGCGCGCGTGGCTTCGACACCGCTCCGTCGAGCGCCGTACGCACGGACGAGAGAGGACAGGGGGCCGAGCGGGCGAGCGGTTGCAGAGCCGTGGCAGACGGCATGGTGAGGCGGTTCGAGGCGGAGAGAAGCGTGATCAGAGGGTGTTTTCTCTGTGAGAGTCGCGCTCGGGGAAGCCTGTAATTTGTACAATGGGATAATGATGGGGTAGCAATCCCCCAGCTGCTCCTGCTACCACTTCTGCTGGAGAGACACCTCCTTCCTTCCCTCCCTCCCTCCCTCCCACCATCATTCTTCCCTTAATTCATCACCTTCTCCCGTTATTTCCCCTTTTTCACATTGCTTTCGCCAGATTTTGCCCTCCCTCTCTCTTTCCTTCCCCTTCTGTTTCCCCACCTACAACTGGTCCTCATTTTCTCTCTCCCACCGCATCTCCCACCCTTCAATCTGTCTTTCCCTCTCTTTTGGCCTCTCTTTCTTTCACTCTCTTGAGCACTCTCTCTCCCTCTCTCTTTCCCTCACTCATGCTATCTCTCCCCCTCTCTTTCTCCCCCCTCTCTCTCTCCCTCTCTCTCTCGTTCTCCCTCTCTCTCCGTGCCACCATGGCTCCTCTCCTCTGCAGCCAGACTGCAATACCCCAGAGACTTCCAGCAGAGGCTCCCACAGTCTCAGCTGTGGCACAGGGCCCCACGGAAACGCCGGTGCTGTGCTACGCCGCGCGCTAAAACCCTCATCCCCGACCGCTCCAGCGCCCGAGCACTGTGTACACAAGCCCCTTCTCTGTTATCGTTGTTAAGGAGGGAGGGGTCACTGCGGCCTGCAGAGCCGCCGGATCCGATTGGACGCTTCCTGTCCAGTCTGGTGAGAAAACAGCCCCGGGGTATGAACCGGGTTGCCGGGGAGAGGCAGTGGGGGTGATGTGTGATGTATGGGGGGGGGGGGGTGTATAAATTAGACAGAGAGAAATTCAATAAACAGATGCAGCGTGTCTATAATAAACAGTCACTCGGAGGCTGCGATCCGAACTTCTGCAGCCAGCCGGAGTTCCCACGGCTCAGGGCCGCGTGGTGTAGCAGACGCGGAACACGCGGGTCTGGATCGAGGTGCAGACGGAGCCGGGCCCGTGCTCTGCAGCTGCGCCGTGACGCGGGCTCGCTCGCGGTCTGCGCTGGTCCTCGGGCACAGCTGTGCGCGCAAACATCTGTCCCCTTCATTACCATCACAGGTAGAGAGGTTCCTAGTGGCGCTGCTCCACACACGCTAATTAGACTTCAGCATCTGTCTGGCGTAAATTCTGACTTATGAACACCTCATGCATTTACTGCACTGCTCCGGAACAATATTAAGTAATGGTGTTCTCCTCAAGGTTATTCAGTATCTTAAGTATTGCTGAGGATTATAATGTGCTTATAACTGTGTTACTAAAGCGGAATACTAATTACTTTGAAAATCACTGAGGTATAGTTTACACCCATATTGTTGTTTTTCTCCATTGGTACCATGTGACACAACGAACCACAATTGTTATATAGGTGAGGAAACTCAAATGAAGTGGGTGCTGCTACTTATTTTAGTTTCTGAATTACTCCTTGTGTAAATATATTATAAACTGTATGGCCAATGGGGAGATGTTAATGTACCAAAGAATTCATGTTAGTGTACCATTATTAATTGGTGTACCTTTTGAGGGCTTTTAAGATCACAAATGTTCTCACCTCAATGCTCCTAAACTGACCATCCTCTGACTCCCTCTGTGAAGTGCTTCACTACTATCACAGTGACAAAAATTCTGCTATTGATCTATAATCACATTTTTTTACTTTTTGGATACCAATTTCTTTCTTATTCAAAGTTGAAAAAAGTGTTCAGAGGCCATTGCTGAAATATATTAATGACACTTCATCCATACATTTTTGTGTGATAGTGTTTGTGTGAGCTGTGTGTGGAATGGGTCACCAAGGGTATGCTTTGTGGTTGTCGCCATTTTAGGAGGTTCTGCTGAAGAGGGCGGCAGATTTGGTGGAAGCTCTGTACGGGATGCCCCACAACAACCAGGTACAGTACACATGTGGGCAATTTAGAAACAGGAAATTGGCAATGCAAAAGAAGAGGAATGCAGCTCACTTTTACGTTACTGATCTCTTTCCTAATCTCTCCCTCCCTCCAGGAAATCATACTGAAGCGGGCGGCTGACCTGACGGAGGCCCTCTACAGCGCCCCCCGCAGTCACAACCAGCTGCCCTCCCTCACGGGCTCCGCCCACTCCATGATGGGGGTCAACTCCTTCGGCAGCCAGCTGGCCGTCAACATCTCCGAGGCCTCGCAAGGTGCTGACCAGGGTGAGCGGGTGTGACCCTCAAACCCCAAAACTGGGCTCATGGGGTAAAACAGAAGCAGGGCGGTCCTGTTCCTTCCCAAGCTTCATAAACCTTGAAACAGAAGTTTTGGGAAAGGAGAGGGAATGAGGGACAAGGCAAAGAGTGACAGTTGGTAGTGAAGTATGCAAGCAGCTTATTACAACTAAAACATTCACTCCTCACGCTAGGGGTGGAGTAAAAATCTAAAGCTTGTCGCTCCTAATCAAAGCGATGGCCGTTGTGCCAACAGTGCTCTTCAGAGAGTTGTTGGTTCTCTTCAGACGTCTCAAACCAGTATTGACTCTTGGCTTATTTGTGATTAGCGTTCGCGTGTCAGCAATTCCTTTTCATCTGACATTGAATATTTATTGCACTGTGCCTCAAATATCTGTCTGGGAAGCAGTACGGAGCATTCAAATCGGACATGTGTCTCTTTGTGCACAGAGTTAAAAAATGATCACACAGTGTCGGGCAACGCTGTGGAATAGTAATATGGGCTGTGGATTTTGTGGGTTCAAATCCAGGAAAGCATTCCTCCTTCGGTAATGGACATAAACCTGTAGATTGTTTTCTGTTAAAGTGTGGCTGTGTGTATTTATGCAGTTCTCTAGGAGCTATACCTGACCAGCTCTTATTTCTTTACCAAAATGAGTCCAAATGAGTGAAACCGGAGCCCGGTCTAATTTTACCCTCTCTTTTCCCTCTCTTCGACCCCCTGTCTGTTTCTTACATTAACATCAGCCGGGGAAAAACACCTACATGAACCTATGAGATCATGGGGAGCCACAGGGAGCCGTGGCTACCCACTGTGAGAGGCAGCCTTTGTGAAAAGCTGTGCCCTCTCGCTACACTGCGTCTGATGTTTTAGCCTCACGAATGCTAATGGAATGCAATTTATTTGGGGAAAATTCTGGCTCACACAAGGGATGCCCACAGTACTTCTCTGATGTCTCGCCATCTTTCTGAATATGATCTCCCATGGCTCCACTGGGTCTTCAGTGGCTTTCCTTGTGAATGTCATGAACATGCAATCACAGAGTAACAGGCAATTGCAGTATGCTGTGTCCTCCATGTAATTTAAGCATTATTGGGGTTTTTTGTTTGGTTCCACTGTTTTTGGATTCTTCCTCGATCTGTTTGAACAAACTCATTGTTTAAACTGTTGAAATGAAGGGTGGGATGCATTACGCTCACACAGAATAGAGGACTCATTCGATGCGGGTTAAGGGTTACATCCGCTTTTCCACTCCGACCCTCATCCGCTTCCTCCCACTCGGCCCCACTGGAGCACCGCTCCCTCCCCCAGGCGAGAGCCCGTCCAATCGCAGAGAGGGGTGTGTTGACGAGCACTCGCGCCCACCCAATCCGCTCCGCCCAGCTCCTCTGTTTCCTGGTGGAGGGTGTAAGAGCCCTAGCGGGGAGGTTACTGACGGGCAGCTGGCCCAGGCCCAGGGAGTGGGCAGGCAATGGGAAACACGTGTGCCAGCGGAGGAGGGGATCTCCGAAGGGCCACTCCCTCCACCAACCCTGCATTCCGCCGTATTCCCACGCAATAGGAATAGGTCGTTGTGAGGCAGCGGTTAGGGAAGAGGGACAGCAGGAAAGCAGGAACAAATCGTGTGTCTCGCCAGCTGCTGTATCTTTGTCGTTTTGTTGCTTTTACTGAGTACAGGAAGTGCTCGATAAAATGCTCAGTATTCATTCAACTCTAACAGAGTCTGGAAGAGTCAAGTAAGGATAATGTGCACTTCATTGGAGTGAAAGCTACTCTATATTAACACTGAACATTTTGCTGTGTATCTAATGTTACAGTAGTGCTGCAAATGGGAAACGTGTCCATTTGGATGCTTCAAATCACTGTGCATAAAGGCCCAATTAGGAAATAATGCAATGTAATTTACTGTCTCTGAGATAAAAATTTCCGTCCTTGTTGTCACATTGCTCTGCCGGTCGAGGTGGTCGACTCTTACGCCGTGCATTCTGCACCCTCCCCTCTTCTCCTCCCATAGGCTACTCCCGTAACTCCAACAGCGTGTCTCCCCGTGGCTACGCCCCCAGCTCCACGCCCCAGCAGTCCAACTACAACACCATCACCTCCACCATGAACGGCTACGGAGCGGGCATGACCAATCTCGGGGTGCCTGGGTCACCCAGCTTCCTCAACGGCTCCGCCGCCAACTCCCCCTACGCAAGTAAGTCCGGAGACCGCCGCCAACTCAGCTCAGCGTCTGTGAGGAGCACCTGGCTGTGGTCAGAGGAGTGAGAGGCTTATGGCTGAACTCTGGCAGTGCCCTGCTGTCCTCTGGCTTCCTTTGCTTTTGTAAAATTAGTAGTTTTGTCCTGACAGAACGGTGCTTGATTTTAAAAGCAGATCTGGGCAAACGTATCAGATATGGTGCCACTCAGTCTAATGATATCGGTCCAGTGAAATCCTGTCTCACAGACTAAACCTTGCTACAGGCAACAGCCAAGTATTGTTTGAGGAAAGTTCTGAGGAATTTGGGTGGGGGGCCTTTTTCTCCATCTCTTATTTTGGCATGCTGCATATGGTGTCTTTCCAAGATGTTGAGCTCAAAAACATGCACAGAGCTTGAGAGTGCACATGTTAGGGAGATTACGAGAGGAAGAGTTGGGGCTTGTCTACTTGCTTCAGGCCTGAACAGCTTTGACTACAGCTAATCCATTTTCTCATTCCTTTCCATTCCTTTCACTAACTTTTTAACATCTTCATTGCAACACACACCCATGGGCAAAGCACGTTTCCTATTCAGTTTATTTACAAGATTATATAATTATTTTAAGTTCATATTATGATTTCAAATTAAATAAACTTATGAGCAATAAAAACTAAATACACAGTACTCCATTTTCATTCATATCCATGGATATCTAATTGCATTTAGTTAGTCAGTGCAGAACTGATCTGATATAATGTGTACCCATTTTGTGTATTTATGTTCTTAGTTTGCTTTATATTTTAAATAGATTTTCTTCTTACTGTTCAAGGGAAGACAATTAGATATGTTTTTACGGTATACTCTGAATAAATATTCATTTATAAAAGCACAGAAAATACATTTGTCAATCTCTCCAAAATATTAACATATCATTTATGGTTCCATTCTGACTTCATCCCATACAGTACATGAGGTTGTTGTAAACCGTTGAATGGAAAGCTTGGATACAAATAGAATCTTGTTGCTTGTAATTTTCAATGACGAGGTTGCTAGCTGAAATACAGACGACACAAAATTTGTCTCCCAAGGCCAATTCATGTCTTTCAAGATGATACCATACAAACAGAAAATATAGCTTCACCGTATCGAGACACTTTTGTGAAGTATGGTACCTTTTGTTGCGTACTTCAAAAATGAACATGGAAGGAGGTTGGTATGTTAAAACTGAACCCCTCGATTGAAGGGATCGCTGAAAAAATTTGGCTCTTAAAGAAAAAGGTTATGGATCAACTTCGGCCCGATGCTGACATCAGTTCATGTGACGTGGCCCGCCAAGGCCCCCTTCTGTCCAATCACAGCCCATGCCTTTGCTGTCTGTGCCTCATCTCACGCCTGGTGACTGACACGTCTGTCTGTCTGTCTGTCTGTTTCAGTCATACCCTCCAGCCCTCCGCTGGGGGCCTCCACCATCACTCTCTCCTCCAGCGCTAACTCCTCTTCCTCCTCCATCACCAACGCTGGCATGTTCTCATTTTCTCCTGTCAATATGATCTCTACAGTCAAACAGAAGAGCGCCTTCGCCCCCGTCGTGCGGCCACAGACCTCCCCGCCCCCTACCTGCACCAGCACCAATGGGAGCAGCCTACAGGGTGAGCACCCCGCCCCTTGTCTGCCTCTTAGTCCCACCCACCACGAGGGTGTTGGTAGATGAAGGCAGTTAAAATCAAATAATTTTGATAAGAGCACCAAGGCTGTGCTTTTTTCCCATTTAGTCCTCACAGGTCGGTCAGGTCAAAAGACTGATGGCTTCGGTGCTTTATTTTGATATTGGGCCTTGTAGTCCTCTGCTGGTTGTGTAACCAAGCATCAGGAAACCCTCTGCCTGGGTGCCTGACTCACACTGTTCAGCGACCTTCAAGATAAAAGACGAGTCATGGTATGATACAAGAATGGCTTCAGTCAAAGTTGATCCATAACCCTGTACTCACGTTTATAGGTGGAGTCATTCCGTTCTTATCTGAACGTCAAACACGTGTTTCCTTGTTTCCGTCAGCCAACGTTTGCAGCAAAAATTATGTTTACCACTGAAAACTCCCTACAAAAGCCAGCTCACCACAAATACAAAGAAGATTGAACACATGCAATGGACTTGGTGTTTGTCCCAAAGTCATTTGCTGGAAATACAGATTAAAGTGAGGACACGGGTTCATATTCAAAGGTCGAGGAACTCTTTCTAAATGAACACCCGGAATGTCTTCTGCCATCCTCCAGGTCTCTCTTACGAGGCATTGGGGAGTTGTGAATAATAATATTAAGTCTACTAACAACAACGAGTGGAATAAAGATGTTCCAGCAGAGGAACAGACTGACAAATAGAGTGAAAATATTTGTTTGTATCTAGTGGCCACATGTCACACAGAAAAAATATTTTTTGCGTCGGCTGCAATAAATGGGCTTCTCGGTTCTGCTGCTATGAGTGTAGGCCAGTCAATTCTAAGGAATGGGCAGAGGCAGAAATGGCATTTGGTCATTCTTAATGGACAGCTCATTTTACACCTTAGTGACAATTTAGTGTTTTACTAAATTTGTTTGTTACTTTTAGTATTGTGTAGTTCACAATTTAATGTGAGTAAGGCCAGATTGTGCTGTGGGGTGTGTTATTTTTCATATTTAAAGTTTTGATTAACTTTGAATTTGATTAAAGAATTGTAAAGGTAGTCAAATAATTTTGTTCAAATTCCCCATGCTATGGTTGAAAAAACATCAAATGTGTTGGAGCTGTTATCCCTGCAGAGTTAGAAATCATTTGTATAACCAAAATTATTAATCCCCTTCCTTGTATTTACAGTGTAGGGGTAATTTTCATTTGAAATCTAAATTTCTCATGTTGTTGCTCTATATTTGTCTCTATGTGTTGGCCTTTGTAGTGTTAAGTTATGTGCTTGTATCTTTTTTGTGCACTTGTCACTTTTAAATACCACTACTGGATTTTTATGGTGACTGGTATGTCCTATCAGTGATGTGGTTTATTTCTGGTATTTCAACAAGCAAAAATTTCTGGAAAATATGAACCCTTTTGTGTTAACAAACAAAGTCGAAATAAGCAAACAAAATAAGCATTATCAAATTAGGGATGATATCAGTTTTTGGCCATTCGTTCACTAATCGATTACTTGTATGACTTACAAATTCTTTTTAATTAGAAAATGATTTCTCATTGATACATTTCTCATTAGTTCTATGCATTCTTCACTGTCATATTAAAGTACTGTGCACAGGCACACTCTAAAGTTAAACTGATGATAAACATATCTGTTATGCTTAGGCACCTCTTCCATTTCATATATAAATGTACCACAGAATAACACTGAATATGTGTCAATTTATTTGTCTGGGCAGTGCATTCACCATGAGCCTCTCTGATCCTCAAACGTAATTCTGTGTTCAGCTTTCACATGGTTATGCTTATTGTTGCAAGCCCATGCAAAAGACAGCAGTAGAAGGACAAGCTCCCTTATTGTATGTTAGTGTGTTTTCCACAAAATGTCCATTTCAGTTTCTGCAGCTTCAACACAGGTCCTCTCCCATCTGCATTCCCTAGGCAAAAATATATTTTAGTTCACTTCAGTGTGTAGCAGTGCTTACATTTCTTTGATTAAACAGTGGTATCAAATCGTATTTACAGTACATGGTTCAAAATTATCTTATCATCAAAATAGTAATCTTATTTGAATCGGTTCAAAGGAAAGCATTGATAGCTGTAATTAAATCACTTTTTGTTAAAGTACAGTACCTACACTAGCATAAAATTTGCTTCATGCATACTTCCTCAAACAATACCATATGTGTGGTGTCTTTGGTTTGTTCCAATTGTAGCAACATGGGTCTGTGTGGAGTTAGTAACAAAGAAAGCAGAGATCATTTAATTCACATCATATCATTTCAATTTTTGTGATGCTGCTAATTTTCTAATGTTGATGTTATTTTAGGTTTGGCGTAATTTTCTTTTCTGGATGATGCCAGCTCTTTAGCATCCCTTAAATTTTGCATGCAGGTCTATGGGCGCCAACTGCTTCCAGAGTCCATTGAAATAAAGTACTATAAATACTTATATAAAATCTTATTATTCAATAGACCTTCGAGTGCTCATTGGGGATTGATTGCACAACATATCCATATGAATCATTGATACAACCTCCACATTTCATCAGCAATTCAAAAGTTCCTCAGTCGTCCAACTTTTACTTTCACTCCTCAATGTGGTCATATTTTATTTTTCTGTATTGTACAAAGCATTTGAATCCCCTGGCATTCAGATGATATGGTCATATCTGTCAAAGCCCTATATTCAGTTCACATGCAGTGGTACTGTGTCTAAAACAAAGAAAGCATCTCAACATTTTGTTCTGATGTTCAGTCTGTTCTTCTCAACATTATGTTCTGGTGTTCAGTCTGTTCTTCTCAACCTTATGTTCTGGTGTTCAGTCTATTCTTCTCAACATTATGTTCTGGTGTTCAGTCTGTTCTTCTCAACATTATGTTCTGGTGTTCAGTCTGTTCTTCTCAACATTATGTTCTGGTGTTCAGTCTGTTCTTCTCAACATTATGTTCTGATGTTCAGTCTGTTCTTCTCAACATTATGTTCTGGTGTTCAGTCTGTTCTTCTCAACATTATGTTCTGGTGTTCAGTCTGTTCTTCTCAACATTATGTTCTGATGTTCAGTCTGTTCTTCTCAACATTATGTTCTGGTGTTCAGTCTGTTCTTCTCAACATTATGTTCTGGTGTTCAGTCTGTTCTTCTCAACATTATGTTCTGATGTTCAGTCTGTTCTTCTCAACATTATGTTCTGGTGTTCAGTCTGTTCTTCTCAACATTTTGTTCTGATGTTCAGTCTGTTCTTCTCAACATTATGTTCTGGTGTTCAGTCTGTTCTTCTCAACACTATGTTCTGATGTTCAGTCTGTTCTTCTCAACATTATATTCTGGTGTTCAGTCTGTTCTTCTCAACATTATGTTCTGATGTTCAGTCTGTTCTTCTCAACATTATGTTCTGGTGTTCAGTCTGTTCTTCTCAACATTATGTTCTGGTGTTCAGTCTGTTCTTCTCAACATTATGTTCTGATGTACAATCTGTTCTTCTCAACATTATGTTTTGATGTTCAGTTGGTTCTCCTCAACATTATGTTCTGGTGTTCAGTCTGTTCTTCTCAACATTGTGTTCTGATTTTCAATCTGTTCTTCTCAACATTATGTTCTGATGTTCAGTCTGTTCTTCTCAACATTATGTTCTGATGTTCAGTTTGTTCTTCTCAATGTCTTGCAGCCATGGCTGGTCTCATAGTCCCCCCTATGTGAATGATGGCTCCTTCCCTGCCCCCCTCCACATTCTTCCAGAAGATGGACTTCGCCTTCACTGGCCCAGAAGTCCCCAGACCGTAACTTCTCAGAGGTCCTCGCTCCCGTGGAGGAACCACGGTGTCTCTGTGCTCCTGGAATGCAGTAGGGTGATCCCCACACCCCCACCCCAAACACACATGTACATGCTCTGGCAGTGACCTTCCCTGTTTCCATGTTGGTGTTGTCTGCACACACACTCCTGCCCTTTTTTCTCACAGCAAAGATAACTGTGACTGCCCAGGTCTCCACAAAAATGCCATTCAACATTCAAAATATTTACATGCACTGCCCCAAGGTGGAATCATGGGAAATTAACCAAGAGGTGTGATATTATTGGGGGAACCTATAAATAATATATCCCTCTTGCTCAAAAGGAGTAGGATTGCCTCTGGTTGATAAATGAATAACTTTTTACAAGCTTTTTATACCAGCTATTCAGTGTTTCCATTTTGTGATGCTGTCTGACTTGTCTTTTTCCTTCTTTAAACAAAGAAAGTCTACAGATTTAAAATTCACAGACTTGGGCAAGGCATTAGAAACTGCAGCACTGCAAATGAAAAGTTTGAGATTCTCCTGGGTTTTGTGCAGATGACGCCCATAAAATCAGTAATATGTATTGCCCCAACCCAATGAAATCCGAGCAGTTGCCTCTATGATTGGTCACTTAATAATAACTAAGCCATTAATGTAAAATGGGTGCCTGACCAGCCCCAGAGAATGGATGGATGTCCGATACCATTCCTCCTGCCAGTTTCTACCGATTCTGTCACAGTTCAATCCATCGTCGATTAAGTGTATGGAGAACACACTGATCCTAATCCCCGCATGACAGACTGGCTGAATTTGCTGTCAGGCTCAGGATGAGGAATGTTCACCATAGTAACATGATACATGAAATCACAGATCAGGTCAGATACACATAAATCTACAAACAACTCCGTCAGTGAGTCCAAATGAGTGAAATCTGAGCTTGGCCTAATCTCTGAGGAACTTTGGGAACTGAGGTAACCTCATACGAAAAAGTAATGTTAATATATATGTTGAAATATTATAAGAAATATATAAAAATAAGGAATACATATTTAATAAATGTCAGAATCCACGTAATATATTGAAAATATATAAATTGTTGACACTTTGATGTCACATCATTGCATGCATATGCTGTAGCATGCAATGTAAAATTACAAAAGACAATATTTGCATAAATCACATATATTAGAAGTGGCAGTGAATTATATATTTTCTGTATATGGCGTGTTGACATATATGTAAATGTACTTTTTACTTTTATTTTTCTAGTTTAACATATTAAAGCATACTTTTTCATAGGAGCATAGCAGATAGGAGACAAAGTCACATGCCAACACAGAAGTGTGCCAACATTTCTTCATGGACTTCAGTTCCAATTCTTCAAAACAATAATGATAATAACAATGTTTGCCTTTGTCTGTGTTGGGCCAATAGATTAGGGAGATGAAACATGTTCAGATTAGCTTTCCCATATTTGGCCATCTGTAGGATAAACACAAGGAACGTTTGCTGCAGTTTTAACCACATTTAGGTACCAGATTTAATATCCATCATCTTATTGTGCTTTTTGTATTTTGTATGTTTTGATTTATTTTGTTTGTTTTTGGTGATATAGGCTTGGGTAATAGTGAGGAAAAAATATATAAACACATTTGATGTCTTCATACTTTTTAGATACTGTACAAAAACAAAAAAGACCTATGAGAAAAAACACTTTTGTAACAGTTAAAAGATAGAATTGGTAAAACCACCCTGTTTTTCAAAGCAGGAAGCAGTTCCTCCACTTTTGTATAAAATGCATTCCTATATCTTTTTTGTATACAATTTCCCCCTTCCCTTTCCTTTGTCCTCTGTGTATAATTGTGAAGGGTGTATAATCATAGTTATTTACTAATGCACTATATTAGTTGGAACACCTATGAGAGCGTTGCATCTTAGCAAGCAAAAAAAAAAAATAAATCAAAAAATTTAAAAATCATGTACAGTTACAATATAAACAAATATTTCCATCTTTCGTTTGAAAGTACTTTACCTTTCATGTGTAAATTTTCCAGAGAACATTTCTAAAATTAACAATATTGATCATTCCTCTTTCTCATTTGAAGTTATTTGAAATGCACCCTTGTCCTTGCCCTGTGCTGATTGGTGAACGATGTTGTATTTTAATCACAAGTCATGCCGGTATCTCTGCCTCTTGACCAATGATGAGCAGTGTAATGCACCTGCTTATAGTAAACATAGTTCCAGTACTGTATGTTTTGTTCATGCCCAGTGCTTCTAAGATGGAGACTCATGGGAAATGTAGTGTCCGCTCTAACCAGCAGAAATTTCCATCAATTGTATTGTTCTTGTTTCCATCGTCAGTGTACATAAATGTATCATTTAGTTATGCAATTTGTATCACTGTAATGCAATTGAGGTTCACGCCACACACTTTGCGGAGTACTTGTAAAATAAAAACAAAATGTATATAAATTGATGCCTTACAGCTCACCATATATACATGCTGCATTTTCATGATTCATACTCATTCTTAAAAATGCCATTAGAAACAATGAAAACAGGTTGAAGTTTGAGGAACAAAAGGAAATGATGCTTTTAAAAAAATAATAATAATGTCATCCATGCTGCTGTGGAGAGTCATTTTGGATTCCATTGTTAGGTACAAATATGAAATCCAGTCTATGTGCACAGTGCAGATTTACAAATGGATGACAAACATACCCAGGGACCAAATCTACTGGGATGTGACAATGGCTGAGCCTGGAACAGGGACGATCAGAGAGAGAGAGAGGGCGCAAGAGAGAGTGTGTGTGTGTTGTGCATGAGTGTATATGGGCTTGAACGTGTACACAATTTTTGGTGTGAGTGCATACACATGTGGATTAGTAATACATTAAGACATACAGAATACATTGTCTTGGTGTGCATTACAATCAAATGCATGAAATGATGCACTTCATATGTACACTGCTTGTGTATATGTAAATGGAAGGTAGTATATACATAGGCTGTACAGAAAACAATAGCTCATCCATTTATGAATATGTCAGGGAATAAGAAGAAATGGAATGGAAATGATTCCACAGCAGCATGATATACATGATATGTCATTGAAATCAGTCAGTAGTTTGGTCATAACAATTGTAAGAGTTCTTCACTATTGACCTAGTCCATAGAATCAGTTGCTATGGAATGGTTGCCCTAGAATCTAGACTGAGAACATTTATAGTACAAAAAAGCTGTAAGAAACCTGAAGGGAGTCAGGCTATATATTTCATTTCAGCATTCAGTCAGCAGTCAAATCTTCAATTAATTGGTATGTGTACATCGTGTTACAAATTGCGGGAACCGAAATTCAACTGTAATCTGTGTATTCATTTAGAATCCACCACCTCCACCTTTTTGATTTACGGATAAATTGTCTTTGACTTTTAAAAATAAAGAAAAATCAACCAAGTAAACACAATTATGAAAAGAAATGCAAAGGAGATATACTGCTGGCTTATAAATGACACCAGGGGCTTGAGAATCGCAAAATGTCTGAATATCATCATTGTGTACAGTAAATGCCTTATACTGTGCTGGCTAATGGTAAATAAGAAGTTGGGGAATTGCTTTGTTTATGCAATGGAATCTCCATTAATTTTTAGAGTACTCTTCATTCTCACATAGATTTTACTTACCACAGAAAAGCTATGTTCAATGTTGTTTTTAAAATCCATTTACAATAATGTTCTCTCTGCAGAATTAAATTCAGTTCTTCCGGTCATTCCCACCCATTGACTACATTCCAGCTGTTTATTGTGGTTTCAAATTTGTTGGATGGTTTTTCTGTTTCATAATTGTAGATTGGCAACGTAGCCATTGCTTTTGGAGGATTTGCAGCTGCAGAATGTATTTTTCCCAAATGTTTTTTGAAATGTTACTGAAATGTAAACATGCTTGGATGGGAGGACTGCATATTTATAAAGTATAGAATATTGTATCATTGAAGTATATCAAAGCACAATGTTTAATTAACTTCTTTAACAAATGTGAAGGAAGGGGGGTGATGTCTGTTGCTTTTTCTTTTTCTGACTATGACCATGCTGTAAATAGATGCATGCTTCTCTGTGACCCAGTGCTTTTTTGTACAGATGCAGACTAATAAAGATGACATTTGGCTTGAAAATCCCTCTTGTGTAGATTTTATTCTCAACTGCGTTTGCGTAACCTTGCCTTTCAGAGGTTCATTGGAAACAACAGTAATTTATACAGATGAAATATGAATTTTATTGAAAATGATTTTATTCTACATCACAAAGCTGCTCAAACCCCAATGAAACAAAAGGAAGAGGAAGAAAAATGAATTTTAAAACTGAAGATACATGCAAATAATCATGGAAAATACATGCACTTGTGGAAGTAATTTAAACCCATGACCCATCCCTGTAACTTACAGTTTTTACTCAAAGTCAGGGAGTGATATAGAAAGTTCAAGTAGATTGATTCATAGTTACCTCTGTTTCCTGTCTGTGTCCAAACCCAGGTCAGATCATGTAGGACATGGAACAGAGAGGCCCCAGAACCCAACCCTCAATTTCCTCATTTTACGTTTGGCTGTCAGTGGGAGGTGAATTGGACGCCACAGGAAACGGACTGTCAGCCATTGCTCAGCAGCTCCAGATTAGTGTTGCCTTTATTACGGCTTTTCCTGGATTACTCCCAGGGAAAACTGCAGGAACAGCACAGCTCTGCTTCCAACATCACAACTCTGCATCGCGGCAATCAGAATGCTGAGCAAGTTATTCAACCCAGGAGAGTCTTTTATAACAATTCAAGAAAAGAAATAAGTTCAAGAAAATGTTATCTTTTTAAAAGTGCTAGTGTGCAAATTTTTGACAACGTGAAGTAAACAATAAAACTCAAGCTTGTGTTCATTACAAGTGCGCTGGATTGAAATGGGCCATCATTAACTGATTTTAATGTGATGAAAGCAAAATGGGCCAATGATTATTACTTTTTCCCTTGGAGATTTCAGTCCTCTTGTGTCTTCCTCATTTCCAGTATTCAAACTGAATATTGAACCACTAAACTTTATACAATTACAAATATATCATATACATGCATATGCTATGTGTGTGTGTGTGTGTGTGTGTGTGTGTGTGTGTGTGTGTATGTGTGACACACACAGGAGCCTTCAAACACAGTGCTTGAAGGTTCCTTGCCCATTTGCTTTTCCCTTAATGGTACCTCAAACATACCTCAACCTGAATAAAACGAGGGCTGGTCACAAATGCACTTGGGACAATCATAGCAGGGATATGGCATGTTTAGTTCCTACAGGGTCCTGAGATACTTACAAATGGACTACAGTGGATTGGTAAAGCTCTGTGTTACAATAGAACAGTGCTGTCTGCAGCACTGCCCTGCTGAAAAAAGCAAACAATCTTTTGCAAAAAAACAGCTCAATCTATGTTTTGAAACTGCTGGTAGCTGGTTGACCAGTTAGATCAACTCTATACTCAACATGGTATGACCAGCTGAAGCTATGTTTTGAAACAGCTGGTAGCTGGTCAAACCATATCAAGCTGATCATAGCTGGATTTTACACCAAGGCGTTTCAAGGTCTAACACCTCTCATGTTTTATTTGAAGAATATCATCCTATGCTATCTAACAGAAGGTTTGGGTCCCACAAGTTAGATTTAACAGGCTGCAGAACTCCTTCATCCCTCAGTCTATCAAGCTGATAAAGATGGGCTAAGGATAGGCCATGGGCAAGTGCAATCGGTTGGGGAAATTAAATGTAATTGCATTATGTACATTTGCCAGGCTAGCACTGCCACTGACTGTTGGTCTTATTTTGCTGAAAAGTCCTTCTGTATGTGAAAAGAAGGTTTTTGATCAGATAAATATGACAATAGAGTATAATCTTTTTAAATCTAAAAGCATAGATGCTTTTTACAATGATTACACTGAGGGAACAAGATAGCTCAAAACACTGTACTGTGTCTCAAACCCCTCAGTTTTTAAACCCCTCAGTTTTCAAACTCAAAGTTTAGACTTTGTTGGACACAAGAGTGTCCAAAGCTTAATAACAGCACATGGGATGGATGAATAGTCTTTCTGTTTACTTTCAAAAGGGCAGTAGAGGGTGGCATGTCACCAAAATGTGCCAATGGGGACTTTTAAAAACAGATCAAATTATCACCTCCCTCACCAAACTCTGAAAACTCACAGTGCCAGGCCTCGTGCCAGGGAAGAAAATGAGTCCAAAAGATTTCTCCAAAGTGCCAAGTGGGTAAGCACATTGTACAAGCCTTCCAATAAAAAAGTAGACCTTGTCCATTAACAGCAGATTGGTCGTGTGGGGCAGCCATTAACAGGACTGAGACATTTCGGCAAGTATTCAGTAATGAATAACTAGGGCTTCCTCATCGAAAGACATTTTTCACTGAAAGCCCCCAAGAAAAGAATAAAAAGTTCCTTAAAGTTGGAGCTGTTGATGCTGAAATGCCTTGTGGTAAATTCTGCAGAAACCCTTGTGCATTCTGGATGGCCTTAGCTTATGTGTAAAGGGCTCATGTGTTTTGGTCTTGGGCAAAAACCAGCAATAAATACAAAAAAAGCTGCACCTTTTGGCTCTAACCACTGACTGAAACACACGCACACTCACATGCACACGCATGCACACACACTTTCAATTTGCAGTGTTATTTGTAATATTTCCATAATATATGTAATGTCATGGTGATGCTCCACATTGCATTGAGTGGGCCTGTAAGAACCCCCTCTGGGACTGACAGAGGACTGGAAGTGATCTTACACAGGAAGTGTCTGGGCCTCAGCAGTGACATCAGAGTGCGAGACCCACAATGCTCAGCTCAGGTGGAATGCGAGTATCTCTTCCAAAAGTTCACTCGCGTTTGCAGTGTTGCCCCAGGCTCTTGATGCTGGGTGAGGCTTGGGAACTGTGCGCAGAATGCTGGACAATGTTTAAAAATACAATGCCGACTGGAGTGAAAATAAGCACTGGCATTATATTTCTTTATCAAATGAAAATACATCAATCTTGCAACAGCATGCTCATGTCTTAAACTTGTTGAAAGGCAGTGATTTGGCAATATTTACAGCGGCAAAGTGCCACAATCTGAACAGTTTCAGCAGAGGGAATATTCTCCAGTAAGTCACACTGTACTACAATGGCCCATGCCTTTGTAGAAAGTTACAACACAGAAAAACCCTCACACACACATACGCACACATACTGCAAACGAGAGAAATGTACGATAGCTCCCCATTTCTCCTTCTCTCCTGAGATCCAACCATTTCCTCTACCTTTCACTTGACCAGGAAAACTATTTCTGCTTCTATATTGGCTCAGTTTTGACATTCCTTTTTAAGGCGCTTTCTGCTGGATGATGTTTTATTCAGAGTCCAATCGAGAACACTTCCGTGGGAGAGGACAGGAGAAGAGAAGAGCGCTATGTACACCTGTTTTCTTTTGTATCCCTTCTCTTGTCTGTGGGAGGCAGGATGTTTGGCTTGGCGACAGCCTGCCCCATGACTTAATCCCTGGGTGCGATCACTCCTTTTTTTTTTTCTTTCTGGGAAAATAATGAAAACCCAATGCGGCGGCGACCAGGTGTTGAGTTTCAGTCTGCGCTTTAACAATGTCATAATGGCCAGCCGTCCCGGCCAACTAATTCACTTATGTTTCCCTTGTAATATTATGCCAAACATGAGATCTTTACTTTGTCGAATCTGGTAAGCATCAAGCCCACTGTATCAATGGGAAAGCTGTTTTAATAAGCATTCCCAGAAGGGAGGCCAGCACTGAAGAACACCTCTCTCCTGGAAACCATTAGAGTCCACAGGAAGTAGGAGAGAGAACCGCCCACACTAATTCTCAGGGAAATGGAGGAAAATGCAGATTCAACATGAGAAGTGTCTAAGAGAGATACGCTAATTCAGAACAATACGAGAATAGATGTCAGATAAATGAAAACCTACATCGCTGTACTCAGATATCGGCTTCATCCACCATTGTAATTTCCAGAACCTCTCCAATAAAAAAATCATTTCCACAGCATTCCTCTCGTGTCAGAGGAATTGACACAAGAGATAATTTCTCTCTTGTGTCTCTGTTTGGTCAATGATGTGTTCCCACTACACATGTCCTTGTCCATTGTATTTGGTACAGTAAGACTTGGCCTTGTGTCAACAGCCCAAAGGGTCATTCATCCCCCTGCCCCTTTGCAACGTTATTAAACAGTTGTGGTCTGGAAAACATACCTTTTCAAAACACAGTAGACTTCTCAGGACCTCTCCCTCACCCAAAACTGCTATACAGAGTCTTGCCAGTGAAATCAACCTTCACTGGAGGATGCTGCATGATTACACTACACTGGACATGTGTCAGATTTTATTTCAGAAGTAGCCATTTTGTGGCACGTGAGGAAGTTTCAGGGTCTTTATTCTGTAACTGTTTTGGCTGATGCCATTATCTGGGCAAATTCACAGTATTTTTTTGCTGAAGAGTGGGCTATGTCATCGAGCATGATTTCAACTGTAGTTCATTTTATTTTCTGAAATGGCATACTTAACATTTAGAGAATGATGCCCATTCACACACTTTAGATTTGATCAAATGCATAAAGGTGCAAAACAGGGTTGAGAGTGAAGTGATGCTTCAGTATGGCAATTCATCACAAAAAGATGATTGCTGGAAGCATGTGGGTTGAGAGTGCTTACCATAAGCTAACAGATGTTGTTTGAAGAAGGATGAGCAATAGAAGGTGCAGTGCTATTTGCTATGTGAATGAGGACGGGTGTACTGGTGTTTACGTGCCTGAAATCAGGAAAGATGATGTTCTTGATGAGGTCTGTGCCTTTGGCTTATGCTGCGGGACTAGTTTGATACCCACAGGTACAAAGCTTGTAAAGAGACAATAATAATAATTTTGCATTATTATTTTCATATTAAAAAATGCTCTGCGATATTACCATTAGAAAACAAATGAGCATAACAGTTAACTGGAATGCTTTGTGAACCACCTCTTTGTTGTTGTTTGAACCTTTCTGTACACACTATCTAAGTTGCTCTAGATAAGCATATATGCTATACCTAAATTTAATGTAAAGCAGTACATACCGAAGTTCACCACAAAAGGAAGGTACCTTGTTTATATATGTTTCTGGCTTTTTCTTGGGACAGGCATTTTGCAGCCTTTACATTGTACTATTTTTCTTCTGTCAATTTATGGATGTCCAGCAGTGCAAGAATGGAAATTTAATTAATCTTAGTAAATATACATATATTCCCTTCAGATCTTTAGAGCTTTCATATAGTTGTATGTACTGCCTTCCACTGGTAAACATCCATCTCTCTCTCTCTCTGTTCACTTCAGCCCTCCGCTGCCCTGCTGAATCGTACTCCCGCATCAATTAAACAAATGTTTAAGCAAAGGCATTCGCATGAAACCTGAGCATCCTCAACCTGCAAAGGAGATTAAAGGGGCTGGTCATTGAAATTCAATGAGCGTCGGATAGCTCGATCGTCTGAGATAAAAATCAGCCCTTATAAATCAATCACCACCTCCCCTGGCAGGCCACTAAACAAATGGATTCTGCATGTTCGATGAGCCGGCTGCTAAAGTCACTGCAGCTTCAGGTCGACTGAACAGGCGTGGAATGTGCTCACCTGCTGAGACCGAGGATCTCTGAGCAAGTCTGTAACTTGCATCTTTGCTATCTGTAAAAAAAAATAAAAATAATGCATATCGTGGATACTTCACAGTAAGATGCAAACAGATTCCATGAAAAAGAAAATGACCAAAAAACACAATTGCATAGAATTACCCGTTGGATGTATGTTAATAGCATAATGTATAAGTTATGCTATTGTTTGTTGACAGTAAAAGTCTATTCAGTCCCAGCTGACATTTAGGCTTTTGAAAAAGAAAATAATTGTGTTCCTGAGAAGCAGTTTGCCAAAATACAGATTCTAAGTGGACATTCTGGTTTATACTCCCGAAACAATACACTTTTTCAAATATGATCAATTTTAAGACCAAATTGTATACCTCACCACTTCCCCATCCATGGGAATCATTTATTTCTTTCACATCGATCAATACATGTTGAGTTAAAATTCTTTTGCTGCAACTTCAGTGATATATACCGCATGCTGAAAGAATAGTGTTTTTGCTATATTTTTATATATTATTAAAATGGCAGTCACATTGTGGTTTCCATTGCTGGTGTGAACTTGAACTTAGCATTGTGCTCCATCATACTGTTAAAATACTTTATGTAGTTACTGTACCTAGCTGCCTGGGTTTCTCCCTTCAAAATAGGTTTTGGAAAAGCCATTGGGTGAGATGGTTATATTAAACTGTCAAATATTTACTGTGACAAAATAATGTACAGGCATTGATATACAGTATATTTCAGATATTTATTTGCTTAACCTGCCAAATACCCCAAAATCTGGTCTCTTTTGTTACAACAACCAGGAGAATAAAAATAAGCTGTTGCAATGATGATTAGGTGGCTAGACTTACAAAAATAAGTGCTGTGGAGTCTGTAATGACCACAGACACTAAAGGCTGTGCCGCCGTTTTGTAATAACAATGGTGCAGGAGGCACCGCACCCCGCACACCGCACAAGCTGGATCATTGACCATAGCTGCCATACGTACAGTATGCACTGTACTGTACATCCCAGCGGCATCTGCTGATTTAATCAATGTGTTTACAGACTTGGATAATGCGGATAACAATAGTCGTTTGAAAGCTTCCAAGGGGAGAGGGGGAGGCGGTAAGCAACAAAGATGGTGTGTTGGAGTGATTGGGTTGGGGCCGCTCAAATTCTTCATGGCAAGATTAGAGAAATCGTTTTTTGTTCCTTTCGGTGTCTCAAGAGAACCGCCGCCAATTACCTTTGTAATGCGAACAGTGGGTATTGTCCATCAAGCTGTCTTGGGGGAGAGGCGAATTCAAAGGCATTTAAATAAGCGTTGTATGACAGAATGACAAGTCGTCCATTTCTTCCGCTACACGCCTTTCCTCAGCCATCTTAAACACAATGATTACATGGCAGGTAATGTGGATAACCTTTATGTTATTAGCTCTGTGGCCCTTGTGTCTTATGTACCTCCTCATATCGCTCTATTACCACCTGGGGCACTGGTGCTCAATCCATTTCCTAAAGTGGGTCACGTCCACTAGCCTGAAAACATCACCTGGGTCTCATTCACAGCTCATATATGTCAGCTAATGGAACATACCTGGTAAAGTAGCACAAAATATTTTAATTGTTTAATGTACTTGTTTCTACCCTCATACAACAATAATTCTGAGGTATTATTCAGCTGATGGCATTTATGAAAACATTAGGACCGGAATTGGACTTAAGTGCTTTAGATGAAATTGCTAATTACTCCATCGCTGGGAATAAGGACCTTCTTTTTGCCCTGTCTGAATATGAATATAAATGTATTTTTATTCCAAATTTGTTTCACACACATTTTTTTATGTGACTTTAATATGTTATAAAATAAGCATCATAGCTCTATAACAGAGTTATAAAATATGAATAACACATTAATAAATAGCTAGAAGCTAGGATTAAAAGGCATTTATACAGACGCAATTATGGGCGATTGCTGTATAGAGGTTTCTATACAACAAATCTTTTTGTTTCACTACATTATAGCTATGATGTTAAAGATGGCTTGGATGAACAGTCATGCTCCATCTTTTAGAATGCAGATGACTTTTCAATCAACAAGGGCTTTCATTTAGCATAGTGGCTTCTCCCAAAGCAACAAAAGAGGTTTGGAATTGATATTTACTTTCCTCTCAGGGGATAAGGATTCATTGTTTGTGCTGTATATGAGTAAAATGAATCTGCATATAAAATCATTTCAAACAAATAGCACACAAAATGGTAGGTCTTTACAATGTATGCTTACTTTTGATTATTAAAAGAACAAGGTACTGTCCATATCACATTGAGTTTGGTTCTTCAGTGTTATTGATGAGAGTCATAATTTTGTGTCCTTAGAAGTACAAGGGTCCAACTGTGGTGGTTTTGAGATATTGAGCTTCAAAGATTCCAAAGTGAATGGGTTCCAAGCAGATACAACCTTTTTAATTTTTTTGCCCTATAGACAACATGACACAAACTCATTTTTGACAAAAATATCAGTTAGAACCATGTAATCTCGAATTTGTTCAATGCTACTACTCTTCACAGTCTCAATTTATGACCCATACATTCAACATTGTTAGCAATGGAACGTTTTACAGTTTTTTCCTTTCAAATATGTGAATACTGCAAAAAAACATAAACTTAACATGTGGTATGACACATAATAAATGTTTTATACATCTCAGCATATTTGAGTCCCTCTCATTGGCAATGCATTTTTAAATGTCACTCCAAACTCAAAGGAGTTACTTTATAAATAGAGACATAACAGTAAGATATTTGAGAAAGCAAAATAATTTAACGGATTTTGAAGAGTAAACTTGTAATCGAAACAGAAAGCTGTTTCTGTTGAATCACACACTCTGATATGAATATTTAAGCTAGGGCTGCCAAGGATCCACCCCTGGTGCAGCATTAAAATAATCCCCTCTGGGAACATTGACAATGCACTGAGTTCCCCATCTGCCAGAGTTTCAGGCTGGTGAGGACTCATATTAAAACAACGTGGACTGTAATGATTTCAGTATTCCAAAGAAGTGCGCAGAGTAATTAGGCCACACAGGAACGGCCTTATAAAGTATGGATGTAATAAATAAGCCATTAGGTGGGCAGTAAAGGCGCAGGAAATAAAAAAGCCAACAGAGGAATAAAGGCGTTTGGACAGACCTCCGTGAATGCTGATGCCTGATGGGTAATGTGCCGCCCACAAGAACTTGGGTGTGGAGCTGGATTCCTTCCCTGTTCAAAACTATGGAATTAACTCTCAAACCTCTGCTCATAATAATTACAATAGTAATAATAATAATAATAATAATAATAATAATAATAATAAACATTCTCGCTAAACAAGGAGCATTTGCACATTTTCACTTGCCAGCAAAGCCAGATTTTTGCTTTGTGCATCCCCTTATTCAAGAAAGCACAGAGTTTAAATGCCTTCCACAGCAAAGGGCAATTTTTGCAGTTCAGTCAACTACAATTGCTTTCACTTACTGTCATTGGCGTCTTCGCTACATCCTGCTTTCACCATGGGACTGTTTTCTCGCTCGGAAATGTATACCCTAGAAATCAATTCAAGACCAACCAATCCACCCACTTCAAAAGGAGAACACATGAATGCAACAATTGCAGGTGATATGCATTTATTTTTTGATATACACTCATTTTTGTTTTGAGCGATATATCAAGCAACTCTCTTATATTGCTTTCATACTCTTTTATATTGCCTTATACATTAGAGCTGTTTATGTGAAATTTCTCATTCTCTACAGCAGAGGTCTACCAGGGATTCAAACACGCAGACTGCTTATTCCCAGTCCAGTGTATTAACCATAACATCACGCAATACTGGTGCACTGTAATAATTTTATAATGAAATCAGAGTAAACATGATTTCTTTTATTTATACAGTACACATATGTGGCCCTGGTGGTAAGACTACAGCATTAACTACACAGAAAGACTGCTAATAAGAATGCTAATGTTACAGAAAGCTTGTTTAATTTGGGTAGCTTTATTTCCTCAATCAGAAACTTAGATAATGTGGATAACAATATCATAAACAAAGGACCACAATTTGGAAGTGTATTCTTCTAAATATTTACTTTAAGGGTTATACACTGTATGTAAACCTTGTCTCAACTAAAGGTAAAACTCTCTGAAGAGGAGGTATATACATGAAACACATATTGCAATGTTTTTAATTGTAGTTTATTAATGCACAGTATGCAAAGGAAGCTCAAACACCCACCTACACATGCTCACAGCTCGGACCTGCAGTGCTTCCACACTGGAAAGATATTCTTGTTAATTGCAGCTTCGAAGGAAAACACTCACATCTATGGAATTATTAAAGTTCCCTGAAGGAACCCTACAGTTTTATTAGTTTTATTGCCGCTGTCTTTTCTGATATGCCTGCTTTTCAGAGTGAGCAAAACACCACTTAATACTGAGCAAAAAGTAGTCAAAGAAAAACTAGCTTGATTACTGCAATAACTCTTGTAGATACTAGCTAATTACAAGTGGCTGTAAAATAAGTCAAACTGGTCAATGTAATGAGCTCACTGGAGACCCATTGTTAACTTCCATTAAAATGATCTATTCTCTCTCTTTTTATTTTTATTATTCTAGAGCAACACTGATCTCTTATCACACATAACAAAACAAATTAATCTTTGAAGATCACGCTCCATCAAAGTTTGACATTATTCATAATTTCCATATAAATATTACAGTAGCAGCATAAAATATAGCATTGTGATACTTCATGAATTTGTATAATATGTTTTCAAACCACACTTTATTCTACTTGGTTAGCAGCACTTAACATTGCATGGTCTAAGTGGGACCTACATTGCACCTTATGAAGCGTTAACTAAGACTACACAATAGCATTCATAATCATTCATTAATATTCAGAAGGCTACTTTCTGGAATTTACAATGAGTGTTTTTACAGCATAACGATGTGTTATGATGCACTGCGTGATGTACAACCTTTGATGTCAGAAGAAATGAGCGGCTATGAATATTGATGAATGACTACGGCGCGTCTAAGTGGTCAAGTGAATGTTCATGGTTATTTAAAGGCCGTTTCCAGCAGATCATTGCTGTGATGGATGGAACGTACCAAGAGCTGAGTCCAGCACTCTCAGAAGGTGCACATTTCAGACCTCCAAGGTGTTCTACAATTGTACTTGTAACTGAATACATGACTTTGAAATGTTTGAAAGATTTGAAATCCCCCCCATTTTCTCCCCAGTTTGGAATGGTCAGTCATGTATACGGTATAGAAATGAAAGGTCTTCTATAAAAATATTTGGCAAAGAATATGGGAAAAGATTGCAAATATTGACATTTGTGGTTTTTGAAGTCACGATAATTGCAGAGGTTGGCCCAAATGCACGAACATCCAATATTTTTGGAGTCATGTTTCCTGACACATTCGTACTTTGCATCTTTAGCTCAGGGGCACAGGAAGCCCAGTGGAGTGGGAAGATCCTAATAAAATTTGTTGACGTTTTAATTGCATTTTTCTCATCAATGAAAAATCTGTGCTCCTGAGCATCTCTTTTGAGACCAATGAGGCTGATACTGTTTTCAGACAAGTGATAAAGGTTACACAACAAAAACACGTTGAAAGCAAACACATGCACACATTCCTCTGCTTTACAGAAGCCTGAATATCATACAATGTAATGAAGAGCAAAGTGCCATTAAAAAATAATGACCGATGAACAACCCTAATGGCAATTCTAAGGTAATTAAATAATTAAATTCAAATTAAAACAATTCCTAGACATCTCTGTCATACTGACATGAGCATTTTGAATTATTATCCTATAGCACAGGGGCATTCTGTTATCATTGGGGTGTTAACCTTGAAGTTTAAGTTGACAACTGATTGATAGAATACTCATATACAGTAGGCATATATTAGATTTTTATATGCTTCAAAGAGCCCTGAAAATGGTTCTGAGAACTGAAAATGTTTTGCACATTTGATTTATGGGGTCCTGCACTTTTGGGAAACCTATCATTGAGGGAAATTATTTCTTGTTCTTCAAATTATTTGGTGAAAGTACCATTGTTAATTGGTGAATGCTTCATCATCTTGCAAAATGCTATAGTTGGCAACATTACATTTCATTATTAGGTTGTCTGCCTATTTCTGGATTTTGGTCCAATCTCCCTTTACTATTGTACATTTTACATAGAGTAGCTACAGTATATATGAAAATCATAGCCCCAAACAGGGATATTTGGGATTCATTTACCTCCCTATTGAGATTTAATCATTTTTATTATTATATTGAGTATATGTTTGCGTTGGTTGGCACTTCCATTCAAAATAGCACATTTTGAACCTCAATATCAAGACCAATCTGAATGCAATGCAGGTCTACTACAAAGGCTACAGGCTCGCCAATGACTGATTTTGGTATTGATATGTTGCACCCGTTCTGTGTTTGCGCAAAAATAACTCAATTTTAATCCAAGGATCCCGACACAAGACCACTCATTCAATGAGAAATTCAGAAGTATACATGCTCTCTAATTTCATGACTGTATGTTTTACAAAATTAGAATTTCAAAAATAAATTGTCAAAATTCGACATTTTGACAATGAATTGTCCATAGACTAAAAATTGGGAAACACAATGCTAGCTTGCATGTGACTAATTTAACGTTCTAAATGAAAAAAAAGAGATAAAGTTGTAAAGGTTATGATCAGCAATGTTATTGCGTGTAGGCCATTGCTTGATGACACAGACAGGCTCACAGCAGCAGGAAAGCAAGCACTCAATTCGTGAAAATGTGTCCGATACAGTAAAGCAAGTGCAACCATAAACAGCGTACATAAACAGAAAACTTACAGCTAAATCACCAGCTATTGTAGCTAGTTTATTTGGCTAGTCATAAACATCAATAAAGTGCTTGCTCTGGCAACATGGAAAAATGGCAGTATCAGTGTTAATGCCAGCTTGTTAATTGGCTAGCTAGCCTATGCTGTGGGGTGCAAAAATTTGGGTACCCCTGGTTTAAATGTATGTTACAATGAATCTGTATGTTATCAAAAGCAGACCTCTAAATTGTACAACATGGAGTTAAACATGAGCCCTTTCTGCAAATTTTAAAGCAAGATTGCTTTTTATTTTCATTTTTTTACTGTTTATAAGTTTCGGAACCCTTTTGGATTATTCTTTGTTATTTTTGAAAAAGGCCCAGATCCAGGTGATGTACCCATTAGGGCTGTTAGATAATTCCAGGGCTGAACTTTTTATTCTGAAGTAACTCTAAAGTATCCAGAGGCTGTTCTGTACTTTGTCATCAGAACATTTGGTACACATTCATGTTTTCCAAATGAAAGTAGTCATATGTTGTACTTATATCCTTATAAGTACCTTATATCCTTTGTATGCAATGACTTCTCACCAGGTGTTGAGAATCTTCTCTGGGGATGCTCTGCCAGACCTGTAATGGCATCATCTTCGCACAGTGAATTCACGTCAATTTTCTCTTCAGTATATGAAAAACAGCAATAATAGTCCCCAAAGGCAATCAAAAGCCTAGAATCAAGACTAGATACTGAAAGCTCTCGTATACATGCACTAAAGATGCAATTGAACACACGTGACTAATTACAAACACCTGTGAAGCAGAGGAGCCTGATTAATAGAGGTAGGGGAGGTAAATGGTAAACGGTAAACAGTAAAAGGTACTCTTCTCTTTTTTGAGAGGAATGGGAAATCTAATTAGAAATGTTCCCAATTTCTAAATCTTATTGTCATTTGAAAAAGCATTTTTCTCTCTTCTTAGGCAAAAAAAAAAAGACTATTGTAATATTGCAAAATGTGTAAATAGTAGTAAACAAAGTCACTTTAATCACATTTTCTTCCCCATTCTGAAATATGGTCTGAAAAACAACTGAACCTCTTGACCATGTCTGCATGCTTTCATGCATTTTGTAGCTACCACATGATTGGCTGATTAAATATTTGCATTAACAAGCTGGTGTACAGGTCTCCCTAATAAAGTGCTCACTGCGCATGTAAATTGTTCTGTAATTTCTACTAGGTGAAACCAAAGTGTATAAATATACCCTTAAATAAAAGCTGAGAATCATCTGTACTCTAACCACATGTGAATAACTTGATTACAAATCAAAAATTGGAGTCTCGTGTCACAACCAAGGCTCCCAGAGTTGGTCAATACTGTAATCACTTTAACCACACGTGAATTGTTTGATTGAAAATGTCAAATTATGTATTCGGTTTTTTTGACTTTACATATTGTCTCTTCATACGCCTTTGACACCTTTATTCAAATCCTTAAAAACTGAAACATGTAAACACAAATACACAGACGATGTGCTCACTATTTGTACAAACTTATGCAAATTATGCTGTAATGATCCCATGGCAATCACAGGAAATTTACTAACTCTTCATTGGGTAATTTACAGATATGTGTGCTTTTTACAGTAAGATGAAAATTAAGAATGCTTGAATATTCACAAACAGCATCAACGTGTGAAATAGAAATATTGAAGACACACACAACACATTCACAGAATATAATTCTTAAGGGACTGATATAGTTCTCAAAGCCTCTTCTACAGTCGAAATTCACTTTAAAGCTGTGGGCATCTGTTTCTGCATGACCAGCTGCAGAGCAGTGAAAATGCAAAGAACAGGTTTTCATTAGAGCGGTTATATAACCATTACAGGAAATTTGTTCCTTGCCCTTTATTTTGTGGATTTTAATTGAAAAGAGTTGTAGGCAGGGAAGGATACGATAATAGTGAGAGACGGGTCCTACCACTCTAACGGTTTACACAGCTGTATGCTGGAGAGAAATAGGGTTTGTGCTAGGCTAGCATGTCAGCTGGGACAGGGCCCAGTGCACTGTAACTGATAAGAATCAGGACCCCTCCAGAATGAGGAAAAAGTCAGTGCACATGGGTCTGTTTCCTATTAATACTGAGTGCTGTGCATACACATACTCTCTGTCACATAAACTCTCACACACACAGAGACACGCAGACACATACAGACATCCACCCATATACACACTGTTTCCTATTAATACTGGGAGCTGTGCATACACACACTCTCTGTCACCTAAACTCTCTCACACATGGAGACACCCATATTCACATACACACATCCACCCATATACACACACACACACTCGCACACAGACACACCTTCACACACAGACACACACACATTCACACGCTCGCACACACACATACAGGCACACACACACCCACACACAGGCACACACACACACGCACACAGGCAGGGCAGGGCAGACTCTGTCCATAGGGTCAGACTTGCACACCTCCCCACACCTGCTGTGGGTCACACCGCCCTTAAGCCTCCACCCAAATCACAGATAGGCCCAGCTGTAGTTTACAAGCACTAGAACCTAAAATAACTCGCTGCACAGCCAAGAGGGGACATGTTTACATTTTTACACTCACGATGGAACAAAGCAGCCGTAAAAACTAACTGGGGAAGTTAATATCGAGCACAGTGTTAAAGCAGTTAATGCCCAGTGGAATAAAAAAATAAAAAAAGATTTTTATCACTGAAAACACACCGGCACTGATCAAATTAATATCCCCTGGCTCACTTATGTCATGTTTTTTTTTCTTCTTTTAAGGTTCACTATAATTTTAAATAAAACATTCAAGGAAATGTTTTTATTGTCATAAATTTTTACATTTTTGTTGAAGTTGAGATGAATAAAACATGCTAAAGACAGTAGATAGTGACACTTTTATTAATGAAAATGGGGAACATTTTGCTTTGCAGAAGGACTGAATCACCCTCTAAGCTGAAATGTTTAAAGCTGGGCATTGAAAATGCAATAAAGCTGTGCTGAAGTATTTATGAAAACTGTTCCATCTTATATGTAATGTTAATAGAGTCGATGCTCCCTAAGAGCAGTTGCCAATCATCATTAGTTGGATAGGCAGAATGGAAGGTGTTTTGAACCCACTAGCCAGTCACAGGATGCTATTTGATGACAGGGGAAGCAGCTCTGTACAGTACAGTAGCTGCTGGGGCCAAAAGCAACTTTGAACAAAACTCAATGACTTTCTACAGGCAGCCAACGTGGGCCCAGTAGCATCTAAGGAATCTGATAGATCCTCACCTTCGAACATGTTAACAGTCACTTTGATGTAAGTTAAGTGTTTCAGTAACAAAAGAACTTAAGTACTGTTAAGTGTTTCAGTATGTAGGAAAAATGGGGGATAATCCTAGAGGTAAATTTGGCAGTCAGCCTTCATGTGAAATAAGTGCTACACTCTTTTGGTGGATGGAAGCAGTCAGAGGCCTGCATTCAATCACCGTTTGTCCTTAACTTGACTTACACATGAAAACAGATGTTTGTTTTTTTTCCTCTCCAAGGCAGTTTAGAGTGTTATGTTTGGTCCATGCCTCTCCAATCTCTGTTTTTGAATATATAGTCAGGTCCAGAATTATTGGCACCCTTGTTAAATATGCATAGAAAATACTGCAGTTATTGACATGAAAATTATTTTCCAACATGTGTAAAGTAGTGTAATTTATTAATTATTCAATTGTCTCAACTAATGTATTACATTTTTCAAATAAAAATCTATTTCCCCAAGAAGCAGGTTTCACAATTATTGATTATTAGTTTGTGCTACGACCCCTAGCATAGATAACAGTATTTTCCTATAATTTGTGATAAGGTTAGAAAACATTTAGAACATAGTTAGAGAATCATTTGGAGGGATTTTGACCATTCTTTCATGCAGAACTTTTCAAGATCATTTGTTATTACAAGATCCAGGGGTGAGTGAGACACAAATTCATTACAAACTAACGGTAAACCACATCAATATGACCATTACGGAAGACCAGCTATTCATTGGGCCAGTAGTCTTACAGTACTGTACATCTGACCATCGACTGAAACTAGAGATAACTTTATATGGTTGTTGACAGGATAAAACCAATAATCCATGCAACAATACCCTGGTGAGATGGTGGTTACTGACCACAAGACAGCAGTAAATGCCAAATACACAGTCCACTCTGCTCCAAACTGGGCTAATAATCCTGGGAATCTAGGTCTGGTACCACAGTAAAGTGATGCCATGTAACTTTTTCTCAATGCTATTCCGTTACCTTACATTGTAAATGTTTATTTCAGCATGTACAATTTGCATGCATTGCTTCCCTCATTCCTAGCCTCATCTCCTATGGGGAGCCTGGCTGGCCATTTTCTGCTCTTTTCTAATTCTGTGCATATGATGCTGTTGTAATGGTCTCATTTCATATTTGGATGCACTGGAAAGCATGTTTCCTGCTTCTTGTTAGCATGTCAAATAGAATCTGCTTTAAGTTAAAATGGGAAATGAATGTGTTTCTAGTACTCAGTATGCAGCAGTTGTCGAGTGCAAGCATGAATTCGCATAAAATACATTGAAAGGTGCTTAAAGAGGATGTACTTTTTCTGGAGATCCCAGATGGTTTTACCACGGGAAAAAGCCAAGCTCTGTAATTGGAACATGGCAGTCGGAAACAAACACGGCTCTTTTTTCATTCCAGGATTAAAATTTGCAGTTTGAATGGCAGAAAAGTCATGGATCTTTCAATTACTGTGTTCCTCTTTTTGCATTTAAATGGGATGTGATCTCAAAGGAAATAGTTATGGTTTTAATGACACTCTCCGTTCATTAAAACTCCCATTCCTCTCCGCTTTCCCTGCTCCTGCTCTGGGAGCCCCAGACCAATGGAATCCTGCGAAGGCTGGCGGTTCAATTACCCCCATCCGGGGCAAAGCCAGACTTTTCAGAGTGCTGCTCTATGAATCAGGACTACAATGTCAGACATAAATGCTCAAGAGGTTGTTTCCATGTTCTAATAATATAGAACATGTATACTATAGGTATGCTATATTCACAAACTTGTAAATAAATAATAATAATAATGTGTTTCTTATCTTGCTATTTTTGACTACATGCATTGCATGTCAGTGGCATGATGCCATGTATGTGAAAACAAGCCATATGCTTGGTCAGTTGTGTCACCTGCTGCAAAGATATACAGTAGGCAAAATATGAAGGCAAAATACTTCAGGGTCCAAATGTATGTAATACAGTGATGGTAAATATAATATGATGTAAGATGCATATGATAGTTTTGAGGTTTTTCTTTTAAAAAAACGTTATGGTGAAAGATAAGCTAGATGAAACAGGCACATGCATGATATAAAATTATATACTATGAAAATAAATAGTCATAATACACTCTAGATTATCAAACATATAACTATATTAACTATATCAGAAAAACAGTCAAACACTATTTGCTGTTTATAAAACTATGTCTTCGCATTCAAGCATAAATACTATGTTAATTGCAAACAAATAATTATTACTATTATTCACTAGTGTTTTCTGGAAAATAAGGCTACCGATATAAACCAATTGTTTATACTGACAGCACACCATTTAGGATACATATTAGCTTCTAAATTTTGGGTCAAATACAAAATTCTGAAATTAGAAGGGCAGTAATTGCATCACACATTAGGAAGTCAAAGCACACAAAACTCCTTTCCGGAAATCTGTGCATTCATTGTGCAATTAGGACCTGCATGTTAATGAATTATGTTAATTTGAATGATTAGCATACTCCATTGAACACAGTCATAAACCCTGCTCTCCCATATGGGTTTGACACCTAACGCACAGAGTAAAGCTTGTCTGATAAAGAGAGCTGACTGCACTTGGAACCAGCATTCTAATTACCTGCTTAGTGGTTCTACTGTCTTCAAAAGCTTAGAATCACATGGTTCTACCAGCAATATATAATGCATTATTTGAAATTTTCAATTTTATATCACAGAATTATTCCTAATTATCTCTGTAAATTTCAAAATCGGCTCTGCAAAATCAAGTGTTTAACCCTTTTTAAAGCTACACAACATGAATAATTGCGTTCTTGTTCGAAATTGGATTATTTATTATTTATTATGAGGAGAGTTAAGAAATTGAATTAATTAAATAATCTTGTTTAAGACAAAGCTTAAAACAAATTTTGATTGAACCCAGTTAGCAAGCACCTGTGAGACCACTGTCTCACAGGGAGGGCTGCTCAATCCTGTTCCTGGAGATCTACTGTCCTGTTGGTTTGCATTTCCCTAATTTGGCACAACCGATTATACTAATTAGCAGTTCAATGAGATCTCTAGTTGTTGAATAAGGTGCTCTCCATTTGGATCTAAAACCAACAGGAAGGCAGATCTCCAGGGCATGGTTTGGGCAGCTCTAGTCATTGTAAACATTTACAGGGGTTTGCTTGCAGCAAGGCCATTCACCAACTACTTGTTTCAGTTGATTCCCATCTGAAATCAATGCTGTAGTACTGGTTCAGTAAATAATAGTGGACCAACAACTGTGTTAACAACAAGCCATTAGTGGGCCATTGCATGCTTGCTATCTGGGAATGTAGCACAGAGTTACAGTATGATGGACACCAATGGATCTTCATAATAGAGCTGCAGGTAATCAGCACTCAGCACTCAAGATAACAAGTCATAAAAATACATGTTATTGTCATAATACGTGTGACACAGGACATGAAACTAAACATGTGCATGGAAATGTGAAAGTTTGAGTCTTTGATAATAACAAGCCTGCTGAAAACAAACTAATGTGAGCCACATGGAAACTGGGGTGAGAAGGGTTGGGTCTGTGGAAAGGTCTCTAGTTCCCTGGCACACCTGGCCTACATTGTTTCGGTGGTTGTACTCCCGCACCACATCTTTTAAAGCTGGCAGGGGGCAGCAGGCATCGACAACCAGATGCTGAGGGCGCGTACGTGCTCTCCCCGCTCCCCCTCTCCCCCGGGCCCGGCCGCTGTCCGTTCGGAACTCATTAAGCGGCCTGACAGGGGCGGGCTGCGGCTCCCCGGCCTGTCTAAGCTCATTTGCGAGGCGTCCTTTCCCTGCCAGATTCTTATTCGCATTTGAATTTAGGTCACATTGATCTGGGCCTCGATCCAAAGCCGGCTCCCGGTGGATCCAGGAGAAAGTGGATACATTATCCCTCCTGCACCACCTCGTGCTCCAGTCTGGGAAGAGCAGAGAGATGGGCCTACAGTGCTGTTTGAGGAAGGCCTTGTCCTTTATTGGGGGAGAGCTGCCTGGTGCGTATTGGAACAGAGTGATTAATTAATGTGATGTGTCTGGTAAGGCTGATCTGCTTGGTGATTCCAGGTGCCAGGGTCTTGATTGGTTGTTTAGATTTGGCCTACACAGAGGAACAGCAGGCCTCATGCCAACACCAAGATGGGTATGCATCAACAAATTTCTGGTGGCACTTTTTTAACATGTTAACGATGCTTTTTGCAATAACAGTTACACTGTATATTGAATTTGAATGTTTTATTCTGTAAATTAACATTTTAATAAACAGCTTTCCACAGTCAACGTTATGTTAAATATTTTATTTTTGTGTTGTAACTTTAATGTATTTCAAAAGAGATCATTAGATTTTGGCAAAGCGATTGTGCTGACAGACATTCCAAATACAGTGGGATCCAGAATTATTGACCCTTAATACATATACACATAAATACTGTAAACTAAATTTACACATTTCTGTATTCTTTAGCACCAATTTCCAGACTTGTGACAGTCAATTGCTGTATGTCCTATTCTTTGGCTTTTCCCATGCTTATGGATTACAAAGGGATTTTGCATGCTCATTACCTCAGTTTTATATTCTAGTGAAACAGGAAGTGATGGAATGACACAATAGAGTTCCTTTAGACTAAGAGTAAATAAATTATGTAAAATTGTATTGTCAATTTCACTTTCTTTGATTTTATTTAGAATAATTATTAGGGGTGACAATAATTCTTACACCTATGGTTTTATAAAAAAGGAAATGTAGTATATTGGAAGTATATTGTTTTCCTATATGTTTGAACATAATATTCAAATTATTATATGTGTTGTGTATTATATGCATCCTTTTTTCTTAATTTTATTAACGGTGCAAATAATTCTGCTGCCTACTGTATATAAACCTAAAGTTGCCGTATTCTGTGTTTTGCAGATAAATGAGAGGCCTAAGTCGTAATGCCAGGAGCATCGTGCATCTCTCAAGAACTCAATTAATCACAAAATTAAGATGAATAAATTCAAGACGGTCCTGCATTGCTGCTCAAGCAGCTGCATCATTACAAGAGCTCCAGGGAGAGCAAATTAAAGCAGGAAATGTATACCTAATATACTATCCCACTAATTATACATGTTAAAGGAGAACATTTGTAGGCACAGCTTAAAAATTACATGGGTCATTACAACAAATTGAAGCCAAGATTTATCTACTGCCATCAAGCGCATAATTTGCTTTACTTGGTAATCACATCGCCTGTATAATTAAACATGGAAACAAAAAAAATGCAACGTCTTGGAATCAACAATGTGCAAATGACTCCTATCCCATCTCCTAAATTTGCAACAAAGGTACATTTTTAGAAGCTGCCCCAAGCAATAAAACGGGGTCTGTGCGACTATCTGTCATGATTGTCAAAACCATATCAATAATAATGATGTGGGAAAAACTACGATTTGCTGAAATCTGCCAGCCTTGCTGATATACAGTAACTTGTGTTAGACAAAGGTTGCTGCAACTTTTGAAGTAAAGAGAATGTCAGGGCCTGATATTTCCAAAGCTAGTTTGTAACCTTTTCTGAATAGATCTACTGTCAAATGGTTTGCTGTAATTTCTGAGTTTTGGTTGAAATTCAGAGTAAAATAAACAAAAATGTGAAAAAAAACTATACAAACAAGCAATACCGTGCCATTGCTCCCATTGCTTGTAAATTATTTTCCATTCTCTTCCAAGATAGTGAGAACAGAGCCTCTACTTGATCTTACTGCAATGTATTTTTCAAGTTCGCAGTAATTTTGGCATCTGGCAACGTCACCATTCAATGTATAAACAGAACATGCTAACACATGGATACAACGTGTCATTTAAAAGAGCTAAGCACATAGCATGTTGATGAGACTGAGCTATATTTTTTGTGTATCCCTTACACTGTCATTGAGTCCAACACTGTAGCCCATGTGGAAATGCTGCCGTACCTATGGTTGACATGTGTCATTATTCACAATTATCCTGTGAAACTGAAGACAGTGCACCTTTCAGAGCACTGACATCACTTCAACATTTGGCTCTTGTTTTTGGCCGTGCTTTCGGTTTATTTGACTCCTTTTGCTGACAAACGATGTTGCTTTGCCTTGAGATTTTTAAATCAGCTTGGCAACCCTCATAATCTCAGAAATTCCTTGGATCAGCGTTTCACTGTTGTAACCTCTTGGCTTAAATATGAGCACAATCCACTTTTATTGAAAATGTACTCTACTCTAGCAAAATAATAAAATAAAAAATTATAATTCAGCATGACAATCTGCTGCTTTTCCCTGTTACTAATGAAAATTTTCAGTTTTCTCTGCCTGGTCGAGCAATTTTCTGATTAGTCCTGAGGGAGGATTGCCCCCAATGTCTGACTAACACCAGTTCTAACAAGGATCTGGATTTTGTGAGCGGGTCACCATCCATGTTCTGACCAAACCAAGATCCTCCAATAAACAATTTAATTGTTTCATGACTAGTTTCCTGGTCATGTCATACAATTTAAAAAAAGAAAAGAACCTTAAAAATGTAATGAGTCAACTACAAGACTTAATGACTTAACATCTGACTACAAAATACATAACTATTATTTAGGAGGATGTTACATTCTTATTACGAGAACATCCATCCATCCATCCATTATCTGAACCCGCTTATCCTGATCAGGGTCGCAGGGGGGTTGGAGCCTATCCCAGCATACATTGGACGAAAGGCAGGAATACACCCAGGACAGGTCGCCAGTCTATCACAGGGCACACACACCATTCACTCACACACTCATACCTACGGGCAATTTAGACTCTCCAATCAGCCTAACGTGCATGTCTTTGGACTGTGGGAGGAAACTGGAGTACCCGGAGGAAACCCACGCAGACACGGGGAGAACATGCAAACTCCGCACAGAGAGGCCCCGGCCGACGGGGATTCGAACCCAGGACCTCCTTGCTGTGAGGCGGCAGTGCTACCCACTGCACCTACGAGAACATGACAAACCATAAAATAAAGTGCCAAGCATATGGAATAACGATCTGTTTAATTAAATTATGATCTGGAAGGAGGGTTCATTGATAGCCTTGTTGAATCAAATTAATGACATAACTTTTGAATTTTTCACTTTACCGAATGCCATTGTAATCCCGATAACTGAAACTGCAATTCAGGAAACTTGTATTAAGTTAAACTGAGGGAAATGGCACCTTTCATTTGCAATGGCTGAGTGACTTGTGCATTAAAGGAATTTAATTATTTCTCCAGCCCATATATTATGAATCCTCTATATTGATTTCTGAACTCCCAGGCTGCTTATGGTTATGCAAATTTACCATGGTAATGTTGAGGTTCATTTACATAGGGGCTCATTATTATTTCATGAGCACATTTTAATGTGGATTGAGGGAGTGGAACAGCTTATTTCGCCTTCGGTATGGGCTATGACACATGCACATTCTAAAAGCTTGGATATACCAATGAGTAAAATCATGTTTTGCACCATTTACCTGAAAGTTGGAATATCAAATACCAGCCTTTTCAGATGCTTCATATACTTACTGCCTATGCATTTTTGTTGTGTAGTCAGGTCCTACAATTCCAATTGCAGCGACATGGCTCAGGCAGTAAGAGCAGTCGTCTGGCAGTTGGAGGGTTGCCGGTTCGATCCCCCGCCCGGGCTGTGTCGAAGTGTCCCTGAGCAAGACACCTAACGCCCAAATGCTCCTGACGAACTGGTCGGCGCCTTGCATGGCAGCCAATTGCTGTTGGTGTGTGAGTGTGTGTATGAATGGGTGAATGAGAAGCATCAATTGTACCGCGCTTTGGATAAAGGCGCCATATAAATGCCAACCATCATTAAATGCAAACTTATTGGGGCAGTTGTGTCAAATTGGTTGTTTTTCCTCTGTAGTAATCAAATTTATATTTCAAATCAAAGCTTTTTTCAAACATGTATTGAACTGTATTCGATATATGAACAATGATGCCATGCCAACTCATTTTACAACAGGGTGTTGGGATATGAAGTAACCAGTGAGTTCTGATGGGAAAGCCACTGGTAACAAACATTTTTTTTTTTACATTCATACTGACATGTTTTGTGGTTTATTCCATTCTTGTTCATATGTCAAATACAACATAACAAGAGGTTTGGTTCTAGTACCATTAATTAGTTTTATAGCAATACATTAATTCCCAAACGTTAAGAGCAAAAAGCAGGTCTTGAAGCAATAACACAGTAATTCTCTCATGCACCCACACACACGTCAATAAAATAAGAAATACAGACATTCCAGTTGCACTCTTAAATGAAAGAACAGACCACCTTCATAACAACCTCTTAGTATTTAAATTTAGGAATCACAGGAGAGGCACATTCCCTATGGTCAAATCAGTCGCTTTCCATTAGGGACCTACAACATAACATCCCAACCGAGAAATTTCAAATCCTTTCCTCTTTTCCTTCTGCTAATTATTCCACCATACACATGAGAGTTTCCCCTGTAATTACTCTGCAAAGAGGGAATTCTATTTGACTATTGGAAAAAACGCATTCTTAATGATCCAAAAAGTTTTCAGGCAAAGCCAAGTTAGAGTAAAGAAATAACAAGTTTTTATCTGTGACCCTTACGTTATGGTTTCTGAAACACAAAACAGGTAAAGCAGTTTTGTAAATCTCTGTGAATTGTTGTGAATGTTCTGCAAACGCAAGCCCTGAGGTCACCTCTTGAAGAATTTAAAGATCATAAATGTTTCAATAGGGATTGTGACTGTGCCTTATTTTTCATTTATTTATTTGTATAATTTTGCCATGGGTCTTATTCTCAGTGATGTGGACTCCTTATTATTCCATTTACATGGAAACAAAAACAGATGCAGAACAGTAAGGGGCCATATTTGGCTTGGATATCACTCTCCTCCACTTACTCACTCATTCACTTACCCACTCACCCACTCACTCTAATTTGAAAAAGAAGAGGTCCAACAGCGGGAATCTATGACAGAACTGAAAGAGGAAGCTCTTGAGAGGAGAGCCACACAGCTGTGCTGGTGTAGCACCCAGCTAAGTGTTTGTCACTCACTCCCTGTGGATGGGAAGCTGACCCTTTGCAATCAAGGGTCACTTCCTCTCCGGACCTCCTTGACCTTACATCTATGGTTCTCATGGGAGCAAACTGCACAGGAAGTCCCTCTCCAAACATGACCACATAACAGGAAGTGATGTCACTTAAACAAAAACATTTGAGGGATGTGGGCTGAGGTCTGTTAAGGACTTGAAGATCTCTGTGGGAGTACAGATGAAATTAGAGCCTTCCCCTTTTCCACAATTGATAAAGGCGCTGGTGTCACTGTATATAAATCACCAGTAGTGTTTTAGAAAATGCTAAATTTACTTTCTAAATATTGTTTCACTTGTATCATATCTTGTTGAAACATCATATCTATTACAAAAAAAATCATAAAACCAGATGGACTGCTGCCCCTATTGTACACAATGCTAATTAAATTGCATCCACATTGCAATGGAAGGGGATTTATAAGAGAAAATGGCAAATATGAAATTTTGGTGGAGAAAACATTTAGCAAGGACATATAGTACTGTATTATGCAGTGGATGGTTTAGTACTCAGGTATACTGAAAATGGTTTATTGTTCATTCAACTCTGATAAGTTTGACTTGTAGATATGCATCCCCTGTGGACTCGTATAAGCAGTGTGTAAAACTTTAGTGTCTATAGTTGTCATATTTATGAATTTTTCCTCTTCCACCAAATAATTGCACGACCTCACAGATGACATGTTAAATGTGTGAACTGATGAACACAGCAGACAGACAGAGCTCCTCAGGAGAATCACTGTCACCAAATAAGCTACGGGCCTACATATTGCATTCATCAATCTGCTCTTCAGGTTTGCTGTTGAAGATTCCCATTGTCAGAGTGAGTGATATGGTTTACGCTTATCTCTTCCTGTTGATCCCTCATTAGGTGACAGTTGGAGCACCTCTTATGTGAGGTTATCAGCTCAAGTACACCCTATTGACACCTCCCTTCTTAACCTTGTCCAGATGATCCAGGTTCTCTCAACTCCATATAACTCATCCAAAATGTGTTTACTCAGGCACAGTCTTATTGGAAATCATTTTCGAATTCCAACAACCCCAAAACACAGACAAAAACATACACATGTAAGCACATCTGCACACACACCCACACACACACACACACACACACACACACACACACATATAGGCACAGCTGCCTTTCTTGTTAGTGTATCTGAGGCATAATGGTTGGCACAAACTTACACCTCCTTCTGGACAAATGCTAGGAGAAAGAAAACTTTAAAGTCATAAAATCCAGACCTTGAAATGGAACAGGCTTCTATGCTCCTGTTCATGTCCAGCATCACTGACAAAATAACCCCCACTGCCTCCATGGGCAAGCACTTATCCAGGTCGCTGCCCTGGGGAGGAACTGGGAATTGGGAGGGGGGTTGAGTAGCAGAGGGCTGGTGTCGGCAGACAGGGGGAAGTGACAGAGGCAAAGTCCAGCTGTCTTGGGTGACGTCATGGGAATCTTCACTAGAATTAAAATACGTAGATGGCATGGATGTGTATAAACTGACTCACTTCAACATCAAACACGTGTGTGTGTGTGTGTGCGTGCTTGTGCGTGTGCATGTGTGTGTGTGTGTGTGTGTGTGTGTACAAAACAGAGACATTTGTATTACGGAATGGAATTGAAAGGAATTTTGAACAGAGAAAATAATACCTCAATACCATCCATAGGCCCTAGAAATATCTCTGCCACTCTGCTGTTGGGGGTGGGCACATCACTCTCCATCTGCCAAGTCTGGGCACATGGAAGCAGAGAGCATTTCCATATTTCTGGAAAGGAAATGAACAGGAAAGCACCAAGCTAACCCTGAGGCTCTGCCCAACTGTGTTCACCAGCATCCAGTCACAAAACCCCACCAAGTCCCCTGTGTGGACACCCCTCAAAAGAGTCTGCTCCCGATTAGAGCTGGAACATAAACTTCTGTAATCGAGGAAGCTCATGCAAGGTGCATTTGGAGAGAAGAGTGTGGTATATGACATGCTTTGACTAGACCCGATTTCATTCTGCTTGCACATTCACCCCGTGTTAACTCAAATGTGAGTGAAATACGACCGCACACAAGTCATATATGCAGTAGAGCAGAGCTGGCGGCTGGTATTAATGCTCTATGCGGTCTCATAGGGCCACAGCCATCCACAGGCCACAGAATTCAGCTTTTCATTGTTTTTTTTGTTTTTGTTGTTTTGGTTTTGAAAAACATTTTAATCACAACTCCCTATCACCTCCACCCACCCATATCCTGCTATTGGTGTCCCCTTGTTCATTCTTGCTGAGGGCCACCAAAATCCTAAAGCCTTGCTCTGATAAAGTCGTTCTTTTTAAGTGTATTTTTGGCTGCCACCATAGCCTCCCGCCACTGTCAAGGGTATGAACAGCACTTGTATTGTCAGTCATTAACACCAAAACGCATACAGCCACACATAGTATACTGTACGCAAAGTTGAACACAAAAATACACATACACACCTTACTAGCAATAATCCCAGAAGAGAATTGCCCACAATGCACTTTCTGTGAGGCCTCTGCTCATCTGAGACAATGCTGATGTGCTGTTTCCTTTCGGTCTCTGTCCAGTTCCTAATGCTCCCTTCCTCCTCTGCTAGAAGGTAAGGTGTGTGTGTGTGTGTGTGGGCGCAGGTGTGGGGTTGGGAATATGTATGTGCTTGGTGTGTGCATATGAATGTGCATTTGCATGTACTATGTATATGCATGTATGTTCTTTTTGAGAGGAAATTTCAATGTGCATGGACTCTGCTTATACAGCTTTTTTAAATGAAATGGTAATGCCTTGTAATTCAATATCCTGTCCAGAGATGGTGGGAAAACTACTTATTGTTGCTTTGTGCAATTTGCCAAAATAAAAGAATTCTTAAACACAATATTTAATTGTTATTCAGAGTTAAGAACCAATGTTACTTGAATCCCAGCCAATGTCTTTCCATTTGGCATAGGGCCAGTATGTCGTTACATTCGCAATAATTTAAATTTAAATTTTATGTCAAACATTTTTCACTGTAGTTTATGTATAAACATTAAAAAGATTGAAAATGTTCTCATCTGGTGTGACTTAATTTTCCCTTAACATGAGTTTAATCCTGCCAAAAAGATCCATTTTTAATGTACTTCCTGGCCTGTCTTTTGAGTTGCTTTGAATCATTCAGGAGGAACACACAGTGAGGTTGGAGCGATTTTCTCCTCTGTGGACCATGATCTCCCGTCTTGTAAATTCCCCTCTGGCCTTACTGAGTTCTCAAACATGTCAGTAAGGAATTGATATCAGGCTGGTGAAAGTCACAACGACAGTTGGACTCTGCAATAGCCATCTCTTTCACAATAACAGACCCTGCCAAAGTGGTCCCTCTGGTGAGTTCCTAGCTTCAGATTAAAGTTGGGTTGGTCTGACTGGTTCTAGTGTATTGGTTTACACCCTAACTCAACAAAGCCAGAGACCCAGAAAGCAACGTGCAGGCTAGTGGAACTCTCCGGAAAAACGCAAAAACAATCGCCTCTGTTCTTAGAACCTCGGTTTCAAGTTTCATGGGGCTGGCTCAACCCCAATGACTATCACCGTGGAACCCACAGAGTGGCTTCAAGCGCTAATGGAACAACAATAAGGAGTGTCCACTTGCCGTCTACTAATTATGTTTCATTTTTTCCTTTTCGATAAGTAAACGTTAAGTATTCGTGAAATGAGCACTAAGCCTCCTTAACAGTGTTTTCACAGCTGGGTCCGACCCTCCCACTGCACAGCAATAAAAAACCCTTCCTGAATCGATGTTAACATGGGAAGCTAGTATCGTCATACTTGGCAGCTCCGCACTGCTGCTAAACACCTAGTGAACCCAGCGCTGAGCCTGGACCGCAGGAAAGAAATCTGTAAACCATTCAGTTCTGCACATACACAAGTAGCCTCAGATTTTTAACTGGTGACACATGGATATTCAATCATATTCCCTTGCCTACCACTCTCTCTCACTCTCTCTCTCTTTCCCACTCTCTCTCTCTCTCTCTCGCTTTGCATTTGTTTTTCCTGGTAGGAAAGTGAAAACACATTTTGAATATTAGCTGCTGGAGAGCATTTCCTGCTTCTGATCTTGATAGCATGACAGTTAAGTGTCATGTAATACATTGCTGGATCTTGTAGCACCTTTAGCTGGCTGTGGGGTAATTTGAGTGTGTGTGTGTGTGTGTGTGTGTTTGCTTGGAGCCAGTCTCCCATCAGGAAACATGGAAAGAGGTAACGGTCTGGAATGATTCATTTCTGTTGGGACAAATATGCAAGGATATCTCATAATTTCTTCTTGCCCATGTGACCGGCTTCAAATGAAACAGTGGCTTAGCCTTCTCTGTCCAGGTCTCCAAGCTTTTCAGAAGCAGTCATTAATTAATGCTCATATAATTATTGTAATATTATTGTAATATGTATAAATTTTTAGCTCTAATTAAATAGTAATTTTGATATATTCACAAATGAATAAACTTTAACTTACAAGTTTATTTAAGGTTTTAATGACACCTCTTTTACGTTCTATAAAAATCACAAAACAGTGATATTCTCCTAGTTACTTTATATCAGAGCCTGCATGGCGTATATGGACCATGCCATGGATTGTGTTTCTCCAAATGTAAACATTTATCCAGTCAAGAACAAAATCTATCATCATTAGAATACCTGAGCAAAGACAGGCGATATCCTGTATGTGACAGTGGGAGGTTCTGGGTGAAGACGAATGCACTGCTCCCCCTTTTGGCTGCGATGAGAAAAACAAAACCAGCAAGACCTTCAGGGCAATACAAAATGGAAGCCTTGCCGATAGGCACGCACACCTGATCCTGATTAGTAATCAGCCCAGGTGTCTCATTGCCTCTGCCAGGCTTTATTAAAACACAGACTTCTATGCTTTTTGATTGCAGGGACGTGCTGTGAGTCTTCATTTTGAATCCGCTCAAAGTTTTTCAGGGTCATTTTAGGTTTCCTTTGATATTTGTTTACTGTTACTTCCTTGAAATGGTAGGAAATTTGGAGTCCTGCATGTGAGTATTCTTAATCAGTCACCATTTGGCAAGAGACCAGTCTTGGCAGTTTCCAACATATGCTATTAACTGCCTTAATTGAGTGGCATTTCTGCGGCCAGGCTTTTTGAATGCGCACATGTTGGCCTGCTGTTCTTAGTTGTGAAATGCAGGTACTATTCCCCATATTAAGCATGTCTCCTCTTCTGTACTGACCTTTTCCTCTGCAGAAGTCACTTCAGCCCCCAGGATATGGCTGTGAGAATGAGCGATGACATGATCGTGAGTAACCAGCATTTAGGGCCTGTGACTTCCTGGCTGAATCCAAATGGCTGCACTCCAGACTTGCGGACTTGACCCTTATGTGCTGTGGCATTGACTTCAGTGCTTCACACCATTTTGTCAAGTCTGTTGCGAGGGTAATGAGGCTGGACTTCAGACCGCAGTCATTGCCGTGGACATGACCCCTTATCAATTTAAATAAAATAATGAATTGACGTCTGCAAATAAGTATACATTTATGACATATATGAATTATATGAAGCATACATTTGGAGATCTTCTTTGATTGTTTTTCCGCCATGCTTCTTTTATTATTTATATTGTCACATCTTTATTGCTGTGAATATTGGGTCTGCACCTAAGCAGGAAGTCCACATGAGCCCCCTTGCGGACTTGATTAATTGTAGATCTGGGCAGCCGTAGCCTCTCCAGACTTCACGGGAATGCGCCCGTTAAGTCGACCCGTCTGCAAGTGCAGGGAAGACCAGACATTTGGATTCTGCCGCTGACTTCTGTGAATACCCATTGACCACTCCTATGAGCGGACCACATACAGTAGACACAGGTGATCCAGGGTCGGTCCATCTATATAGTAATTATATGAGATACTTATGTGCTGATGTGACCTGGTTTGATCCAGTTGTTTCCTGCAATGAAGCAATGTATTTTACACTGCAGCCAGGAGTTACTTCCCATGCAATTGTTTTTATTTAACTCAAATCACATGCATTGTTCTTGTACCTTCTAGGTTATTACATTTCGGGGATAGTGTTATTAATGTGGTTATAAAATAACATTTTCACAATGTTAATTTAACTCAATTGAAATATCCCCCCGCCCCCCAAAAAAAGAAAGGATTGTGTTTAAACTGAGTGCTGACCTGTCACAAGCCTCTGTAACTTTACACCCTCACAATGGTCCCAGAGAAAGGGATGGAAAAGGCACGCCATGAACAGTTGAGCTGGATTTTTTCCACAGAGTGCTATCTGTCACAAGGTTCTGCAGGGGTGGGGACAGAGGTGGGGGGTAGGGCAGTGGAGGAGTTGTCCCCCCCCGCCCCCTCCTTAGGGACTCTTTACGCCCTTCCCGATCTCACGCCACGGCTGTTCAGCACACACACACCCCCACCTCCCTCCCCCGCCCTCAGTGGGTAAAGAGTAATTATACCTGTCTCCTGCAACCTCTACCTGTGTCCATTTGGACCCAAGAGTCATTAAAACTTCCATTGCCCCTGATAAGAATTACAGCTCCTGTTTAAGCCCATATTTGTGTTCTTTTTGGTCTAAAACTAAAGAGGCTTTCGAAAGAGGACATTTCAGCGTCTTAGTAAAGATGTCTCTACAACTCCCATCCTTACTCCCTTTGAACCGTGTGATAAGCTAGTGAATGTTCTGAGAGGTACGCAGTCCGACCCACCCTTTGCTCTTGTGACAGTGCTGCCACTATTTTGAGGCTCTACGTTACCCAAACTTGTGTGTCCTACTAGTTCTTTCATTTCCATAAATAAGATTCTTTGGTTTATTTGCTGCTAATATTCATCTACATACAGCGGTTGGCATGAAAAAAAAACTTTAAGGAAAAACCCTGCCTCATCTTCAACCATTCCATAATTTGTGACCGTATTAAACAATTTCATATAATATGTCTTCACTGTCCACTATTCTCTGCCCATCCCTCCTTCCACCCCTCACACACACATACTTCTCTTACAAAGAGCATCCCTTCACCCCTTCTCCACTACCCAAATCCTTATACCTGTACCCTCCCTTTAACCTGTTTGATCACTATGTAATACCGTTCTCACTGTCTGAGTAAAATACCTGAAAGGACTAATCTGCTATTGATCTACAGCAAACATGCAGTTGTGAGCATGGGCATGGGCCCTGCCGCTGTTGGCCGGTGTAGGTAGGCCGCCGGTCTGATTGCAGTGGCGCTTAGCAACAAAGCCCGAGTTGGGCACATGCAGGTTTACGGCGGTCCGGGGGGGGCTGGAATTCCCCACCGCGGGCTGTAGATCACAAGCCCAGGGGCTCTGGAAGGATGACTGGCCGGGTGCACTTGTGACCCGGGTTCGGGGGCGCTCGCCCCAGCATTGCTCCCTGCAGGTTGCTGCTGCACATGTTTCCCTCCCCGGAGCCTCCCTGTAGCACACATGGCGTGATGTGGCCTGGGTCTCACACACATTGCGGCGTTAGTCTCCCCAGAGAAAGCCACATACACACGTCCATCTTTGAACCTGAAAAACACAATATCCTCACACCGAAGACACCGAGCAGAGGCCGTGCGCACAGTTCACACGCACAGCACACAGTACACTTTTAGTTGCTAATTCCCAGTGTTTACATCTTATAAGGTGTATAAGTTAAACATAAAGCCTTATATCCAGACCTCGTCACACATCACACACACTATGCATATTATTGCATAGTAAGTCTGATACATGCTGTATTCTGTATCCAGTAATATTCATATTTACTGAAGGAAATCGGGTTGAAATGATCTCACCGGGTACATCAGGTTTAATATATTCTGCTGTCTACATGCATAGTGGAGATGGAGTGGAAGTGCCATTGTGAGCTCAGGTACACACACACAGTCCTTTCATTCCACAGATTATCGATACCAGGCCATTTTGTCAGGTAAGATACAGTAGATGATCTAGACAGTACGTATGGGGAGCTTGCGAGAATACCCACCTAAAAGTGGACATTACCTCTTGGGTAAAAATAAGAGCTCTAGGGGATACTGTCTAACACAGCCAACTCTCAGCCCAGCCTACAGTATACACATATCCCCAGTGTGGCCCGGGGCTTGATGGTACTTTCTGTGCTAAGATTGCGTCCTCTATCTGTAACCCCTACTGCTGTCCTCTTGTCTAATTAGTGGAAAAATACATACAAAGGGCAGACTGTCCACTCTGCTTTAATCAAAATAAAAATGTGTCCTGAGCTGGTGACCTTGTTCATTGACTTGTTGAGCTAATCACACCACTTGTACTAATGCAGAAACATGTGCAGACACTGGTTATAGCAGCACATGCTTAAATTCCTAATGTGCAATTTTACACTCTAAGAAATACAATTTCTGGCTAGAGGTACAATACAAATATAGGGTCCAGTGACAAGCATTTGTACCTTTTTAGGCATTTTTCGTATCCTTATTTTCTGAGAGTGTACTTATGCTATTCATACGAGAAAATAGCATTACCAAAATTGCTGGTGTAAACTCCAACTAAAATATAATTTATTGTGCTACAGTGACAGCAACAGAAATGCATGTAAACTTCATATATCATACTTGTGCATGTGCTGCAAAGCTGTCAGGCAAACAAAGCCCTGAAAACAAATGTTACAGCCGAATAAATGAGATATAACAACTCAGTTCCATGAAGAATACCTGCAGTTTGAAATAAATAATTTGCCGTCACATGAAAGAGCGATGTAAATTATGAATAATGGTGCTGTTACTGTCATGAGAATAAACAATAAAATATTTTGCTAAAATGAATTCTATTGACTTTAGCTGTTTTTCTGTGTTTCTTATTCCAAAACATACGGCTTTGCAGATGATCTGTTTTGTTTGCCTTTCAAATCAATGCAGCACTTACTCCTTACTTTCATTTTACTGTTAAATGCGATCTTAAAAGTAATATTACAACTTAAAATATCAAGATTGTGTAAGCTATGAAAAATGTACTTTGTCTGGTTTTGATATCCTGTTGCAGCTGCTGCAATTAAATAACAACTGCTATATCAAGCATCATCTTTCTAAAAGATGACCAGAGAATGCTATATCCCTGGATTAAACATGCAATAGTGTGATTCATTTCAGTTAAGCCAAATCTGAAAGTAATAGAAACATTTTAAAGCCTGCCAATATATTGCATTGGGGAGTCAAATTATGACTCAGGTATTCAAATATTTAACTGTTACCTATACAAAAAATTTGGCAGAGAAATTGAGGAATGAGTAGTGTGTATTCACCACTCAGCTGTTGAACATCTTTTGTTGAATTTATTGTACAAGTATGTTTCGTATTTAATGTTACAGATTATAATTAGAAATTATATAATGTTGCTGTTGAAATTATATAGCATAGGCTTCCTTTCTTGCTACAGTGTATTACCATTCTCCTTGATATTACCTTCAGTCTATTAATCATTGTTATACATACTATTAATCTGCTGAGATTTACTGACACGGAATATTTTATTTGGGTTTTTGTGAATACATTTCCTTGATACAATACTTCATTTTACTTCACTTTTCTTATTAATTATTGTACTGGAATAGTTACAGATAATTAGTTACAAATTACACTAAGGTTCAGACCTGTCTTGTGCAATATAATAATTGTTGCAGTCCCCATATTATTCACTGACATGCATGTACATACTCAAAATGACTGTATTTATTTTATTATTTCCCTATTCAGTTCAATTTCAATTGTGTGTCTTGATGCAGTAATGTTAATTATGTCCCAGGACAAAGGAAAGCTCCGTTGCTTGCTGTCATTTCAGAGAAGCCAGTAGAATGGCTGTTCTCTGAGCACAATTCACTGAGGGTGAGGGATGTACACAGTGTGTATTGTACAAGTCAGCGATATTCTTCATGTACAGAGGGATCCAGAATTATGGGAACCCTTAATAAAAATGGAGAGGAAAAGGTTGCATTTAATAAACAATCCTATATCCAAACATATAGGAAAACAATATACTTTTATTTTGTAATCAAATTTTCCTGAAAACCACAGGTGCCAAAATGATTGGCACCCCAAACAATTATTGTGAATAAAATCAAAAATGTTTTCCTTAATTTAGCTAATCTCAGTCTAAATGAACTGCACTCCCTTTACTACACTTTATTAGGAACATTTTTACTATATTACACCTACTTAGTCATGCGATTATCTAATCAGCCAATCGTGTGGCAGCAGTGTAATGCATACAATCATGTAGATACGGGTCAGGAGCTTCAGTTAATGTTCACATCAACCATCAAAATGTTATCTAAGTGACTTTGATCATGGAATCATTGTTGGTGGCAGACAGGGTGGTTTGAGTATCTCAGAAACGGCTGATCTCCTGGGATTTTCATGCACACTAGTCTCTAGAGTTTGCCATCACTTCCTGTTTCACTAAAGTATAAGAATGAGGTAACACACATTCACAATCCCTTTGTCAATCATCAGCTTGGGAAAAGCTAAAGATCTGTCAATTCAGAAGACACAGATGGTAATTGACCATCACAAGTCAGGTAATGGGTACAAAAAAAACTAAAACATAAACAGTTAAACATGCCACTTAAGGGCAATAATAAAAATAAAACATACATAAAACCTATGGAATGGAAAACTTGTCAGGAAGAGGATGCAAGTGCATTATCCCCACAGACGGTAAGGAAGATGGCGAGGGGGGGGTCATTAGTAACCCAAGGATCGCAGTTTACTGTAAAGAAAGTCATCAAGTCTGAAAAAGAACCATGAAATAGCACCTCCATACCAACAAACTCTGGAACTCTTGGAAGCTTACTGAGCAATATAAACAAAAGTTTGGCAAACCTCATCTGAATTATGAATGGAAGAGAATGCTATAGTCAGATGAGACCAAAGTTACATTTCGGCCATATACACCATCAACGTGTTTGCCGGCAAAATGGAATGCATACAAGTAGAAGCAGCTCATATCTACTGTCAAATATGGAGGTTTGTCATTTATGTTTTAGTGATGTTTTACTGCCAGCGGTCCAGGGGCACTATTTAAGATCAATGGGATAATGAATTCAACAAAGTACCGAGAAATCTTGGCAGAAAATCTGGTTGCCTCTGCTAGGAAGCTGAGACTTGGGCATAGGTAGATTGTCCAGCAAGAAAATGGCAAAACATACATTCAAAATCCATTCACAAAATCCATTAATTAACTAATTAAGTAAAAACAACAATCATGTTCTGCAATGGCCATCTCTGTCTCCAGACTTAAAGCTCATGAACAAACTGTTGTCTGAACTGAAGAGGGGGGTAACTCAAGGAATGGTCAAGAATCCCTCCAAATGTGTTCTCAAGGCTCATCACAAATTATAGATAAAGACTCATAGCTGTCATCTTCCCCAGGGGTCTTTGTACAAAGTATTAAACCAGGGGAGTCAATGATTGTAGAACCGGTTGATTCAATTGAATCATTAATAAATTGCACTTCTTTACACATGTTGGAAAATAAAGCTTAGGTCAATAACTATTACTTTTTAATTTACAGCATTTTATGCATATTTATCAAGGGTACCAACAATTCTGTAGCCCACTGTATTTCACATTGAATGAGCTCCAAGAGAAAATTAAATTAGAGACCCCTGACAGGAGGCCCAGTGAAGGTGTATATTGGTAATGATGCTTGGCACTTGAGGGAGGCTGACATTTCTCTTTAAATGTTTCTTTCCAGATCAGTAATGTCATGTTGTTTGTTAAAACTCTGTTGTGCCTGTTTTACCTGAAAAACATTTTCCATCCAATATTACAACCAGAGATATGTCAGTTGCAGTCATACTGTATCTTTCTTCATTCAGAGATCTGTGCAAATCGGGACCGGTCCTGCTCATTCTCAACAGGAATGTAACGTCACGCTGCACCAACACAGCGAGGACCTATGAGAGTAGGCTACAAACCCACAGGAATGTCTGGGTCTATTGTGAAAGAGGCCTTCAACCCTTTGCAGGAAGGTAGCTTATGGTATGGGGATATTTAGCAAAACCCTCACACATATAACCTACAGAGCTGATCAGTCATTTCGTAAATTATATAATTTTTCTGCCATGGAGAGAATTGATGCTTAAACTGTCATTCTAACTGCAGAAGGGAGAATAATTTGAGAGAATCATTTCGGCAAGTTTTGTTGCTGTTGATGTAGATTGGTTCATTTTTGTCACTACAATTCTGAAAGAGCCAAGTAAAAGAATCATGACCTAAACCACATGTTTATACAATAATTCCATCATATTTCAACTGCAAAGACCTCTTCTCAGGGTGATTACACTGCAGAAAAGAGCCACGTTCTTATCAAGATTTGCCCTGTTTTACTTGCTTTGGAAATCCACTGGGATTTGAATTTGAGTCTGCGAATCAATGGGTCTCTTCAGGCCACTTTTGAAATTCTTTATGGGAAGAAATGTATGATCCTTGTAATCCTAGGATAGAAAAGAAAGTATTTATAATGCAGCCAGTCTATATTTCCCCTTCAGGACACTGACTTGAACAAGTTCATCCAAACAGCCACTCATTCTGAACGTGTGAGGTCCCTGCTGCATTCATATTGGTGGCGTGTCTGTGCTGAAACCACGCAAGCCGTCCCGGAGGTCCGTTTGCTCTTCAGTGTTAATGAGCAACAAAAGTAAAACACATCTGTAATACGTATGTTATATTATATTCTTGCCTTATGTATTCATTAAAATTTCTCCGGTAATGAGTGTAGGTGTCATTGTTTACTGCGCGAGGGCTGAGACAGCGCCCGGTTTGATCATTATTCTCTCGCATCGTGGGATTAGACTTTTCGGAACGTGCTCCAAACGGCTTCTGCTTGTTGCTGTGTTGTTTTATGTCTTTGTTTGGAGACTTGCTCTAATGAATCTCCAAAGGGCTCCATTTCAGCTCACAAGACCCAGGGGTGCAGAGAATTTTGGGATGCCCTGTACTTTCCATTGTAGGGACTGGATATGCAGCCTGTTGCTTGCACCTTACTGCTGTACTCCTGTGCTTTGACACAGTGTGCATTAGATTCAGAGATAGTGAAGTGTGGGTAGAAGCGTGGGCAGAAACTCCACAAGATGCAACCCATACTCAGGCCTTGAGTCACTACCAGACCTGGGTCAAATACAAAATTGTTTTGGATACAAATACTTTTCTGTGCTTGATTGATTTTGCCTGGTGTAATTGAGCCAACCAAGAGGACCAGCTGGCGGGGTTTGCCATTATTGAGAGCATTCCATAGGTTCCAATGCACCAGACAAGCTCAGCAAAGTGTGGAAAAGTATTTGAATCTAAAACAATTATGTATTTGACCCAAGTCTGGTCAGGTCTGGTCACAAAAAAAGAAGAATGTTTTTATCATAGTTCCTGTACACATGATTAATACTTCCAGACACTTCCCACTGACATGATCTCTTGAGATTCCTTTTTGCCTATATGCTACAGTATTGGGCCCCTGTCAGTGTCAGAAGGTTTGGAAGATCCGGCAGTGGCCTCATGCGGGCCAGCAGTACAGTAGTTCCACACAGTATTCAAACTATATACCAACATAATTCCACAAGCCCCAAGCATTAAGCAACCATATCCATTCCCTTGTTAACCCGATACCATACCTGCTCTAATGGAAATGCTTGTAGCATGCTGATGTCTGGCAGCTCAGAGATGCTTTATAACTATCCAAAGGGAAAACGTATGCCAGAGTAGATTCAGCTGCACCCTTATTCACAAACTTGTTGGATTCAAAGTCAGTGTGTTTGTTGGGTCTCGAGAGTTTGTGTGTTTGCGTGGGAGGGGTGCATAGTGGGGGAGGAAGGGGGGGGGGGTGCAATGATGGACTCCTACCTCGAACCTTGAGCCTCCTTACCTCCAGAAGGTGGAGGCATAAATTAGGTGGATTCCCAGGGTTGTATAAAACTCCTACGAACGCATTCCAGGAGAAGAGCTGCAGCATCAGCCATTTATAAATCCCATACCTCCCTCTGGGTGAATACTCCAGCACTGGTGAGCAGGAGCGGGGAGTGTAAACATGATCTATGGCAGCTCTGTGGACTGGAGGTTGCCTGGAAGCAACTCCCTATGTTGACCTGTGTGTTGATGTGTGTTTATCTGAACTTTCTACAGGTAACGGCACATCCAGGAATTAAACTTGAATCTCTCATGATTTCTTTCTCTTTTTCTTGTGGTACTTAAAAAAAAAAATCTTTCTTGTTTCTTGACTTGGCATTTTTTATTCATGGATGAGTTAAAAACAGTCTTTGGTTCACAATAAATTTGGACCCGCCTCCTTGTCACAAAATGCAACCACGGTTCTCTGAAGGCACGGGTGTACTGGAAGAACACCCATCTGTACTGATAAAAAAAAAAAAGACTTAGACTTACATGTGCATGCAACCCTGTGGTATGGCATTATGAAACAGATTATTGTTTATTGCATTATTATTTATTATTGCAATTACTGTAAAGAGTGTAATTTTTGTCTGGGAGGCAAACCTTAAAAGCATTTAATTCAAGTAATTGTATTGCAATATATAATGAGGGTGCAGAAAAATAAATGAATGAAAAATAATGAACGAGCGAGAGAAAGAAAGAAAGACAGAAAGAGAGGGAGGGAGGAGAAGAAGGGCAGCTCGCCGCACCCCGGTGGTCGGGGAAGTTTGTGTCCGTGGTTTATGGCGGTGCTTGTCTCTGTGGGGATGCGACAGGGACACGTCTTGGGGGAGGATGCTGGACATTCCTGCTGCCTCAGCACGCCACATTTGTCATCGCACCTCATCGTCCAGTAATCACCTGGTGGCTGACCCAGGCACACATCTGGAGAGAGTGTCTCCCTCCGCGCCCCTCACTTCAGGAGCTGCCTGGAGGAATAATGTCTGGAGGAAGATTTGCTCTTGAACACAGTGCCAATGATACCACTGCGGTGACAACTACTGTGGCTGTGGCTATCGTTTCTGTGGCTACAGCGGTAATTTCTTCTTTCTTCTTCTTATTATTATTATTATTACAAAGCGATTGAATATCCATCAGTGCAAAGTGATTACTACAGTGGTAAAAGCAAAGGTTTTGAATACAATCAGCAGCATTATACTGTGGTTTAATATCACATAAATATATCCTAAATATGGCAAAACTTCACTAGGCAGGCTGGCACTTTAGCAACGAGACAGTTCTAGAAGTACAAATGGCTAAAAATGAGTTTGTTATCAGGCTGTATTTTTTGCACTGTCATGAGCAAGATTAATACCATAATATTTGCTTGTACACAACTAGTGTCAGGCAGATTGCAGGTTGTTATAATGTTTTATATAGATACGGTATAGGGAGCCCATGTAGACCAGGAAAAGCAAAGACAGTCCCTTGTCATGCTGAGTTAATTATAAGCCTCCTATAGGGCACCACTCCAATGGGAACAATGAAGAGAGTGTCCCCAATGGAAAGGTGCTTCTTTGCTGTGACCAAAAGCACTCTTGTGTGGATAGCTTTCTCTGCTCTTATGCCCTCTGAGATCTCAACACTCCTGTTTTTTAGAGTGATACCAACTTGAAAGCAAGATCACCCACTGAAAAATATGAACTTGTGATGTATGAAAGATGTACTTTCACTACCTCCAGGCCTCCATACATGCAGTGAGTGTTGTTCAAAATATTTATATAACATGTATTTATACATCCATTTTGGAAGTTCCTCTCTCACAGTATTAGCCTGTATTATCATACACTCAGTGAGCACTTTATTAGGTATTTATTAGACTTATTTATTAGACTTTCTTATTCTTTGACTTCGGTTGCTGTAGCCTATCCACTAAAGTGGTTTCATGAGTTGTGTGTTCAGAGATGCTCTTCTGCATACAGTTGTTGTAATGTTTAGTTATTTGCTTTACTGTCACCTTGCTGTCAGCTTTGACCAGTCTGGCCCTTCTCCTCTGACCTCTGTCTTTACCAAAGTGTTTTGGTGTTGTACATGCAAGAAAATCCAAAAATGTAGAACTCTTCCATGGATATTTATTGGTTTGTGAATTAGAAATAAATGTGTTACTTATTTCGGACCTCCTTTTATTTGTCATTTCTTTTTTCTGTTCTCTGCCTGCAGTGGTCATGATATAGCTTGGTGTGTCTGAATAGAATATAATAATCTCCTGTATATTTTTCAGTTGTCCTGTTACTGTCCTATTATATCAGTTCATCGCGGGAGGTGGAGGGGGGCAATATTTAATTAGCACTTTGTTTCTATGAGCTGTGGGTCACCATGTATAATGTGCTGCTGTTCACTTGTGCGCACACATATACACACACATACACACACATACGCATGCATACAACTTCACACATATGTACACATGCACACACACACAAGCACCCACTCATGGACACACACATATGCATGGATGCACACACATACGCATTTCCACACATACACACAAGCACACATACGCACACACACACACACACACACACACACACAAGCACACACACTCATGGACACACACACACACACAAGCATTCACAAACACGCACATAGACACACACAAGTACACACACTCATGTACACACACACACACTCACACACGCACACACACACACAAGCACACACACTCATGTACACACACACACATGCACACGCACACACACACAAGCACACTCACTCATGGACACACACACACACACACAAGCGCACACACTCATGGACACAGCACTCTTGCTTCCTGTCGCCCACCAGACTCTCTCCAGTTCACTCCAGGGGTGGGAGAAAGCCTGATCTGGCTTCCAATGAGTCATGAAACAGCTCGAAACAAACGAAACAAAACCTCCTCTCCCATAATGATCCTCCATTACCATGTCAGCCAACCAAGTGGAGCAAGCATCGCTCTCCCACACTCAAACCACATAGGAGAAATTATGTGTGTTGTCTTTTTTCAGCTATAGATCACAGCTTTTAAATGCCAGAGTCAAGGAAATCCTCCATCATTGCATCATTGCTCAAAAAGCCCTGGTTCTTTCAAAGAAATGAAAACCCATTATAGCTCTTGAGAAAGAATAAAGTATTGCAGTGTCTTACACTACTGACCCTCAATCCAAATAGGTTGGGTAAAGGAAAATGAGTCAAACATAAACATTCTCTGTTTAAATTCAGCTTATCAGCTACATATATACCGTACCATATGTGGCTATATTTGGAATCATTTGTCTTGTGCGATTGTATCAACACAAAAAGTTGCATAAATACAATAAAACACTTGAAGCGTTTACATCCTTAAATATGTCCTTAAAGAATGGCTACTTATTTTCAACCAATAATATGTGCCACAATCATTCATTAACATGTTTACAAATCAGACTTGTCTATGTTAAAATAATATTTTGAGTTGCTTATTTTACAATTAAATAATTGGCAAAAAGCAAAAGAAGTGCAGCACTGGTGAGGACCAGACCTGGGTAAAAAACGTTTTTTTTGATTGAAATACTTTTCTGTGCTCGATTGATCTTGCCTGATGCAATTTAGCCAACAAAGACCAGAATGGCAAATGGACAGCATTCATATAGCACTTTCCATGTAGCTAAAGCCTAGGATAGAATTTCATTAACAGAAATTATGCACTCGTCTTCCGTGATCAATTAGCTATGATGTTTCATTCCAATGGAATGGATCTGGAGAAAGCACTCGACTTGGATGAACAGACCATAATAATTAATAATTACAACAATTTAAAAGCTTTATTACTAATGCAATGAGCAAGGTATTTAAACACCAAAGCGGATGGTAGTGAATTGATTATAATGGAAAAAAACTATAATCAAGGGTATGTTTAGATTGTAGTTCCAGAATAATTTAGCATGCTATGCATTGCACTTTTCTTGGAAAAGGTTGTGTTGCCATTGACTCCCTCACAGAGAAATCTCTAGAACACACTGAGAATATCCAGAGACACGTGACCTCTTCCTCTTCCTCCTGGTGTTCTCTTATCTTCAGCTGGTGATGATTTAAGAGGAGTGGCAGTGCCAGACAGTGGCTGTAGGGAGTTTGTAGATTCTTTGGCCTAGTTTGGTGCTCCTGGATTTGGAGCAAATTAGACTTTTTGAATCAGATTGGAAATTTCAGTCGCTGATATTGCAGCAGTATTTACATCAATGTTTCTCACATAAGTCCCTCAATGGATCATACTTTCACTTTGTCATTTCGAGAGAGAGAGAGAGAGAGAGAGAGAGAGAGAGAGAGAGAGAGAGAGAGAGAGAGAGAGCCCAGTTGGAAAAACTGTAAAATATTTAATGAACTTTTAGACTACTATTTTTTAAAGACTGTTTGGCTTCTCTGAGGGTCCTGCATCCAGGGATAATAAATAGAAGGAAAGCTGTCAATTTGTGGAACAAGACGAAAAGCATGACGCAGACATAATCAAAACCAGAGGTTCTGGAGAATTCTCCATTTCATGTATAATAATGAAAGCTTGTATGTCATTTTTATTGTGTTACATTTTTCATTAATTTATTATATATTTTAATAAGAATTTTCACGGTAGATCTTTCAAGCCTGACTGCTGCACAATCTCAGTTTTGAAGTCGCAAGTATCATTTTCGGAGGCAAACTTAAATTGACTCCACCATTCCTTGGTTTGCTCATGGGTTGTCATTTTGAATTTTGTAGTTGTGAAACATTTTCATTTCATTGACTCCTATGTGGCTGTGAGTTTTGGCCGTACACACATTGTCAAAGCAGCTGGGAGCTGCCCATTGCTGCGATGTGTCCGGGCAGAGGTGGAGATGCGGGAGTGTGTTTGGGAAACGGGAGTAGTTTAGCTGTCTCGGTGATAGGAGCGCGCAGAGATATGTTCACACATACTGCAAGAGCGATGTCTGAGGAGACAGCCACAGCAAAGCCAGGAAACTAAAACCTCACTATGCCTGACAGTTTTACTTTCTGCTCCAATCATAATTGTAGTTCTGTGGGAAATCCACTGTGAGGTGAAAAAATCAGAAACACTTTACAATATTACCAGCAATGTTTGACTTGGACCAAAAAGATCATTCAGAAATATTTTTTTTATCAAAGCTAGGCGATCAATTTAAGTGCATGCATTAGGGTCTTTGCATCTGATTGCTTTTTCATAGAATTCTTATCTTAAGGCTTTCACAGAATTCACAAAGCTTAAAAACACAATAATTTTACTAAGACACTATGACAGACAATATTTTAAACATATTAAGCATACAATGGAGGTGATGGTGCTGATGTTAAATAAGTTTTAATGATTTCGGTCATAAATATTGTCGTTTCTGTAATATAATTCAGGTCAAATGTACACGTGATGTGGTTTTTGGCATTGTTATAACACACCTAATCATTTTCAGTGTCATGGTTTTTAAGTGTCAGTGGGTTTTACTGTTCTGGGCAAGGCAAATCATCTGATAATACTCTGGATTGAAAGATTAATGAAAAACAAAACCACATGAAGTTCACTGCTAAATAAATTTAAAGTTAAAGTTATTGTTCCAATAAAAAACAAATGCTAAATGGCTTTTGCAGGGTTTGTGCAATATAGTGGAACTAAAATCTTTGTTGAAGATTCATTATTACAAACATGTAATTCTACTACTACTACTACTACTACTACTATAATAATAATAATAATAATAATAATAATAATAATAATAATAATAATAATCATAATAATAATAATATTGTTAGTGCTATTTATAAATTATGCAATAAGTAGTCCTGTAAAACAGTTAAAAGTGCTATATCTATAATGTCATATAAGATTCTATGATACCATACAAAAACGACAACAGCATTTATTCTATATTGGTGGACTAAGCCCTGCTGAGAACCAAATTAAAACACACAGCGCAATCAGGGATTATTTAATTTAAATGCCCCTCAATTAGTGTTTTATTATTTGTGGCATGTATACACGTACATGACAAACATCAATGATCATAGTTCTTTGCGTTGCAGTTTTAGAAAAGCAGGAGTGCTTTTTGATCTCGTCGTACTGTGACTCTCGTTGGTGAATACAAGTTCTGTTCAGGAGGACCCAGCTGCAGTCTGAATGACCTGTGAGTGTAAATACAGAATTCATTATCTTTCTCCTGCATCCACCGGAACAAAGCTTTAATCATAGTGTTTTCACTATCATCAGAAATATGTCATTGAATGACAATTCTGCTATTTTACTCTTTCTACTGCAGCTGCTCGTATTACTCCTAAACATAATAAAATAATAATGCCATTTAAAAGCAATTGTAGAAGCATAATAATCATGATGATAATAATAATAATAATAATCATCATCATCATCATCATCATCATCAGCAGCATAATCATAATCATAATCATAATATGACTACTACTAATAATGATAATACAAAAACTAATCTATATGCATTTATTTCTTCAAACTTATTTGATGCAAATATTTCCTCTTGTCTTAAAAATGATTGCTTGGCAATTGGTCAGGTAAGTCCTATTTGTTGTTTAGCAAATTATATCTGTTTAATTAAATAATAAAAAAATAAATAACTTATTTAGTCATTGTATTTGCATATTTGTCTTAGATTGCTGCATGTTGCTCAATTATTTTATTCCCATAAATGCTGAATTGCATTATTTATTTAAATAACACAGGTAGAGGTCTTGGGGCTTTTACATATATTTCCCCATGATGTCGTTAGACCTTTTAATTAAAAAATGAAAAAGTAAATAAAAATAAAATCTTTTTTTAATATAAAAATGAGAAACCTGGTAATTTCTCATTTCTTGCAGCAGCACACTATTTTCTTTGTACATTATTGGCATAAATCTATGCACTTTAAATCTTAAATAATTTCAGCAAATAATGCTGACACAAGAAAAGGTTTGGCTGAAATGTTAAGGTTTAAAATGGGAATGAATATCATTCAGTCAATTTAAGTTTATTTTAAACCAAAATATACAGGGAAATCCACATTTGGCTGGGTTCACAGATCAAGATGAAACCTGAAATACATAGTTTCCTATGGATCTCCATTCAAATTTCAATAAGGAAGTTACAATAGGAATCCACAGTACGTCCAGGCTTAATCCGTGTCTGTGAAACTGGCCCATTATGAAACAACAACACTATGTCTGAAGAAGAGCAAATTAAATGCTCCTTCTGCAAATGTTTTCAACCTAGCCTAAAGTCTGTACAATGCTATGTAATCATGGGATTGTTTTCCTAGGTTTTTGGAAGGCTTAAATCCTTTGGGGGTGCGCACCTTCTGACCTGCCTGAAACCCATGACACATCCTTCATTATGATACACTCACAGCTGTGTGTTATGTCATCACCCCTCACATCTGACCTTATTCGCCAATGCACAGCATTCCAGGGCCAGCAGTGAATAAACCAATCATGGCATGGCAATATTAAGTTTCATCCAATAGCATCAAACAAAGCAGACAACAAAGCTTGAAAAGAAATGATGAAGAAATGACAAAATGTAATTTCTATAACTAAATGTAAAATGCATTTAAAAGGCACCGGTTCCTTTCCCCTTGATTCCACAATTAGTTATTAGTTCAAATAATTAGTTATCAATAACTACAAATATTGATTATTGATTTTATTGATTAGTTATTGTATTATTATTCATGTTCGCTCAATTAGTAAAAAATACAAAACTACAAAAAAAAAAACTATAAAACATCATTCCTCCACACATTTTAGCTCTAACATCCCTAAAACACCGTCATCTCACCGTTTCTCAGCAGTAGTGTCATGCGTTTGCGTCAGGCTCCGTGCAGCAGCACACAGCGGTGACATTAATGCATGCACGGCCGTATATAACAGAGAGCTGACAGTCCCAGCCGTGCAATAAGAGCGGCGTAGCCCACAGGTGTCCCACAGGTTGAGAGTCAGAGAGCAGTCAATGCTGATGGGAGGTTGGGCTGACAGCTTTCCGCTGAGAGCAGGGTTCAGGGGTGAGGACTGCAGAAGCGTTTTCCTCCCTCACCGGGTCGAGTGCACCGCGGTGTCAGGGCCCGACTCATACAAAACACCCCCAATCAGGTGAGCGCCTACATCACTTACCATTAATGTCTGAATCTGATTACCCGAGCGTATTAACGCACGTTCATAAATGAAGCAGAGTTTCCCAGCCACCGGTGGCCCTATTCAGTGACATAAGCAGGGATACGATATGGTTTTACATTCTTTTCTGAACTTGTTAGCATATGGCTTAATTGCTGAAATAATAATCATAGTAATGTGTTGAACCCACATATCATTTATACATCATGTAATACTGTAATTCATCTGATTCAGAAAATGGCTTAGATGAATGGCTTTGGCAAGCCGTAATAATTTGTTATGACATTGACACAAGGAAGGTTTTTTTTAAATTATAGGAACCATGTATAAAAACAAATCATTTTAATTATTTATTAAAATTGTAAAAATGCTAAATGCTAAATAGAAAATCAGTTGAAATGACATATTGTAGGTGTAGATGAACAGTAATTTAATTTCACTTTATATTCCTTCCATAGCATGGTGGAAAAGACACTATACCTAAAATACAATAACAAGCACAGATTCTATTTTATATATGAATGTATATATTTAAAAGTATTTATTTAAGTCTAATTTCATCACCTCCGAGCAGTTAATATGGAAACTTAGTTCAGAGCAACTTAGTTATCCTCAGTATGTTTAAGATGTCTTTATGATTGTTTATACTGGCAGTCACGATAGCTGTTAGTCACAGTGTAACTGAAAAAAAAAAAAGAATTATAACAATGCATCTGTCACTAAAAATGATAATAGTGAGAACATCTATCTTTCCTGTGTGACAAAAAGTACTGAGGAGCAGAAATAATGAAGGCGACACCGCCATTGTGTTTCTCCCAAACAGGGACATGGGAGGAGGACTGTTATTTGGCATGAGACTGCAAATCCTCACTGAATTGTGGGAACGGTGAATTAGTCATCTGCCCAGGAGGTTCAATTTACAAATGAGCTGTAATAGGAATTTCACTAATTACACCTCCATTACCAGTGCTGTCACCCAGGTCAGGGCCTACCTGGAGCAGCCACACATTAGAGGGTGTGTTTGCTGGGAGACAGAATGGTGAAATTGGTGAAATTACTTTTCAGAGTAATCATTCCAAGCTGCCATTTAGTTTTTGCTATCACAAAATGTGTTTATTTTTATTCGTCAGGGGTTTTAGCAATTTATATGCACCATATCTTCCCTGAACAATATTTCGCTTTTTAAATTTTTTGTATTGTCAAGTATTCATGCCTCACAATGGCACTGTTTAATTATAGTTACATCATTTGCTCTGAAAGGTCATCATCATTAGATGAGTCTGGAGCCTTATTCACATGCTGGTAGAAGTCATATTGGCCAATCCATGGCTAACATTTTTTGCCCCTCAGCCAATAAGGACACTGGCGTTGTTGTGGAGTTGTGATAGTGGAATGTCCTCTTGCCCACTACATGCTGCCCAGGCCCATACAATGGGGCTGGATCTCAGCACCTGCTTAGCTCTGGGAGAGACAGAATGTACACATCTACTTGGAGGCCGATGCCACTCTCTCTCTCCCTCCCTCTCTCTATCTCTCTCACAAACACATACACACACTCTCTCTCTATCTCTCTCTATCTCTCTCACACACACACACACACACTCTCTCTCTATCTCTCTCACGCATACATACTCTCTCTCTCTCTCTCTCTCTCTCTCTCTCTCTCTGATTAATGAGTCACAAGCCAGGTGAAAGGCTTGTAAACACATGGCCCTTCCTGCCTGACATGAGGTCACTTCACTAAAGAGTGTGGCCTCCTCTTTATGCTGTCCCAGGGATTGAGCCTGGTCTGCTTTCAATATACGACTCTTCCAGATGGGTGAGGCACAGGAATGATTATTATAAAGGTTTAGGTGAACATAAATAAATACTCTCATTCATCATCATCATCATTCTGTTCAGTAGTCATGTATATGCAGATATAATACAGAGAAGGAATACATAAATGATTTTTCAGTTGGATTTCATAAATATGGAATTAGGATTACAATCTGAAGAGCGGTCCTCTAGCTTGCACTTTGGAAGTCAATATTTAAATAATAGGTCTGACAAGATGACGAGCTTCACAATGATTGAACGGACAATGGCTGAAAAACAATCCATTTAACTCTCATATAGCATGACGCGAGATATACTGAAAGATGTATGTTATTCACAAAACATATGCCTTGCTACACAGCCCTATACACATAACTTGTATTTACAAATAAGGGTATGGCACAATACAAAAATATTTGGTATTAATATACCTGTTATAATTGCCTGGAGTGCGATAGAGCCTCGACTGCAAAAATACTGTTTATAAGACAGAAACTTATCAGTGAGTAAGATTGTAGCTGCATACAGTATGCGTTTTTTTGTGCTTTCTGAATGGATACGGAGAGGGGGCCGGCTGTCAGGAGGGCTGGCCCTACATTAACCCCAGTGTGAGGGGTCACATGACAAGTAGGAAATGCTCCGCCTCCAGGCTCCAGTGGGGAGTGCTTACTGAGCGCGCTCAGATGTTACTTAAAAAGAAAAGGGTAGAGGGAGGTCATCTCTCCGGCCTGTCGAACCAGCCCTGGCCTCTGCTCCACTCAGCCCAGTGAGGTGCGGGGAGCGCCAGCCCTCTTCACAGAACACGCCTGGCCTGTCTCTGCCACGTCCTGCCTCTAAATCACCGACTAATCCTGCCTGTTATTCATCTGGCTTCTTACCGTTTTATACTGAAGTTGCCATTATAAGTTTGTAACATCTGAATGTTTCGTATTTAAATACTTTTCACTGAACTGTTTTTTATATAATAGAAAATGGCAGACCACTGGATTCTTGCCCTCTATGCTCCTTCTGCATTCCCTTTATCAGTCCCTGTTTTATGTGCGCACACACACACACACACACACACACACACACACTCACAAGCACACATGCACACTCATACACATGCACAAACACGCATTCATGCACACACACATCCAACCACGCATGCACTCACAAAGAAACATTCAATACATGCAGTCAGTGTTTCATCAATACATGCAGTTTGATTAAATTGCACCAGCTCATTCAATTTGATAATGAAATTGGTCACCACTCTCGAAACCTGCGGACTGCAGAGCGACCCTCACAGATAGATGCTCTCACATCTGGTTTTAATACCCCGGCCGAGGCTCCCGGCCCGCTCCGTCAGACCTCCAGTGACGGCCGAACCAGGTCCGCTCCAGTCTCAATCTCTCCTTCCCCCCGTCTCCAGATACTGATTCTCTCTCAGGTTCACACGTTGCGAGCCTGCGGATGAGTTAAAGACTAGCACAGGGTGCCTCCCCTGGGAAGCCATTCATCTTGGAAAGGAAGTCTTTCCATTGCTGAAGAATTCCTGACTGTATTTTGTGAGAGCTGTAAAGGAAAACATGCAGGAGACAGGGATGGTTTTATGTGATGCACTTGGGTCTATTTAGGATCCATTTGACATTAGTGCAGACCGGGCCCCGATGGCCTCTTATGTAGGTGTTTCAACAACAATTAAATTCCTCAACGCTCACCAGGTTGTGAACTGGAACGGGTCCAAGAAGTGGTGACTGATGTGGAATTTTAAAAGAAAATATTTACTAAGGTATGGTAGCAGTCCTGGATGGTCATTGAGGATTTATTGCTCAATTTCTTCTAAAATTCTATTTTCTTTCCTTTTAAATGAATCTAAATCATATGCTTTTTTTGTTTTCTCTCATAAAGACATGCAGTTTGGACTTTTCATTTTGTTTTTCAATTCTTACATATTCCTCTTCTTCCACCTGAGTACAGAATCAGAAAATACAGCTGGTGGAAATACAAGTGTGCTTCTGCTCCAAATCTATTCTGATACAGTATAATGAATGTGCACATTCAAATGAAAGGGATGAATGCATTTTTATGTGTACAGTTTAAACTGCAAATTAAGTAATCTTTGTTATTTTAAAGATAATTCATGAATGACTATATATTGTGACCATTTTATTTACCATTATAATATAATGTAACCTATAATTTCCATTATCATTTATACATAATTACTATTTAATATGAACTTCAAAAAGGTAATGCTATTAAGTCAAAAAAGAAAAAAGATTCAGCTGCCAACTTGTTAACCAATCATATACGGTTGCAGTATTTGAGGGACGCATAGCACCAGGGTTGTGTTTTTACAATTAATTATCTTGCATAACTTGACTTTTTATTATTATGTTTTACTTGCAAACAAAGTACTTACAAAGCTTGGTTCTTTTTTTTACATTGTGAAATTAAAGAAAAAATAAGTTCCCTTCCCTATGATCCATGGTGTGTGTGTCGTGTTTTAGAACAATGATCTAGTGTGGAGTATCTCCCTTATGGGATGTCTTATTAAAGTCGCGCTGCACAACTGTAGCCAAGGCCTAGGTAAAAAATACTCAAGGGTGGAAACACTGTTACCTTAGTGGTAACTAATCTGTTGCCTGAAATGTAAGTTTACACAACTCCCAAGAAGAACTGAGATTAGGTCACTGTACCAGTAGCCAGAACCATCTGAAGTGTACAAATCAAACCCTTGTCCTCACTACAATAGAAGAGATGATGTCACATTAATCTCAGCCGACCAATCAGCTAAGACTTTCAACCTACATACCTGAGTTATACGTACCAGTTATACGTTAAAATACCAATGTCATCATTTTGTTTATTTTTTAAAATTCATATATTTATTTTAATTTACTTTTTTGCCATTGCATGGTTAATCAAGTTGATTGAGATTTATTTCTTTAATTTTTACTTTTAACAGAACAATATTAAATCTGATGCTTCAGTTTTGTCTGACCCTTGGGTCACTCAGCCTTGGAGAGGAATTGTATCCCCTTGCACTCTGTGTATAGTATGCTGGAGGATCAGCATGCATCTCCACATGACATATTTGCTTGAACACGCACGCTCTAATGTAACAGCACCTTGGCATTGTGAAGCTAGGCGCCCTTCCTCCCGAACGCTGGGCACCATGTTCTCTAATTCACTCTCACGGTGAGGGAGGACAGATTGCGTAAGTGATAGACCTGTTGACGGAGTGTGATGACTTCATGGTCTGGCAGCCATAAAATAATGAAATGGGAAGGGGGAGGGTGCAAATGGTTGCTTTTGTCACTTGAAGCGTAGCATTAAAATTATATTAATTTTAATAAATCATGCCGCTTAGCTGCTGAAACATGAATTCAGCGGGGCTCATTTAAATTTCATATTTCTCTGGCATCTCCAAAATCACAACCAGATGTTGTCATCAGCTTCGCTTCCTGTTTCCTCTGTTCAATTCCCAGCATGCACTGGAACGTGACACTTTCCCTGGAAAATACAATAAAATGGAGTAATGTACAGCTATTTCCTTTCATAAATTCTTTGGCCCTCTTGCAGAAGTACAAGTTTCATGTGCATATATTTTAATGGAAAACATAGCAGCGTACGTAATAAATCCTACGGCGACAGCTACCAATGAGCTTTCAACATCCACCTTGTCGAAGGATGACAGACATATACAGTGCATGCAGCATGGAGTGTGCAGTGTCTCATGCTCTTTGTGTTCTTGGCTGAGATAGATTAGCTTATAGTTTTGTCTTTCTCTATTTCTGTATCAATATATATCAATAAACACCTGTCTCCTTGTGGACAATTTAATCAGCATACGTCTAGATAGAAATACAATAGGCTAATTAAAAGGGATCTCGATCAAGTAAGTTAGCATCTTTGCTAAATGCTTGCTACATGCTGTAATAGTCCACTTCCTATGTTGAACAAAGAAAAAAGCATAACAGTTATCCTCGAGGAGAAATGATGTAATAATGAATAAAAGTCTATTTTACAAATGATTTAAGAACTGGATTATCTTCACCTCAACTTAAGTGGCTATCATGTTTGTGTTAGGAGCCTCATCAGAGACAATGAGAATCTACGGGAGAGTGATCTGAAATCACACAGCAGGTGGGAACACCAAACTTATGATTCCTCTCCAAAAATTTGAGTTGGAGGGAGCAGTGGCTACACGGATCGGAGGACCCCTGGAACTTGCGGTTTGACCGCTTGCGGTCTGAACCCCAGGCAGTTAGGGGAGCAAAGCGTTTCCTCAGAGGCTAATGCTGTGTAATGAGTTGAGCAGGCCAGGTCCACCCGAAGTGCAGATTCAGCCAGCGCGTTACTGCCGGGCCCCCCCCCAGGAAGATCGGGAGAGATAATCAGCCAGATCTGTGAGAAAAACACAACCTCGACAGCCAGCACACCGACGTAGGCCCACACAAGCCTGCTTTTATTGCATTTCTCTCTCTCCCTGTTTTTCCATATATCTCCCCCTCTCTCACACTCTTTCTTTCACTGTCCCCGATTCTCTCTCTCCCTCTCTCTCTCTTTCTGGTTCTGATTCATTGACCGGATCCCCAAAGCTGCAGCACACCCTGCAAATCCCTCCTCTTCTAATTAAGATTTCTCTCTCCCCTCAGCCTCCCTCTCTCTCTGCGCCCTGCTCCCAACATGGCCCGGAAGGTTCCGCGGCTGACATGAAATCAATGGAGCCCCGGCACTCCGGCCCAGGTATCGAATTTCAGGTGGGCCCCGAGGTGCCAGCGGTGGGCCCCGGCGAAGCAGCTGAGACGTCCGCGGCTGTTAGCCGTCCGCATTCGAGATGTGAAATGTTTGGCTGCTGGATAAAAATGTCAAGTGCTAATAGGTTCCTTTGTGATTAGCTAGAGATAGAGCGCAGAAAAACCTCCACAGAAAATGTGTTGGAGACAGTCTCTATAAGGTCTTTTTTCTCTACATCTTCTTTTCCCCATCTTTCCATCCTCTGAAGCCTTTGAAGCAAAGTGAATATATTATGTGAGTAAACAGAAGGATGAACCGTTGTATCAATAAAAAGATAAGAAACGGTTTGTAGGATGCGTAGTCTATTAAAAAGCTGGTTATGGTAATACGCATTAGGAGGACAGATTGTCCGATGGGACGGTTTAACTGTACTCAAGCCTACTTCCTAGGTCTGATGCAAGTGGAAATAAGAAATGTTTTATTTTACTTGTCATTGTTTGGTTAATATTTTCAATAATTTTCCTGTGGTTGTTAAAGTATAAACCCGCACATATGTACATTACAGTATAGTTTAAAGGTTTACCATTTACCTTTTTAGAAGAATGTAGCTGAAAGCTCAAGTTTTCATCTTATTTATTAATTTTGCCAATGAAACAAGGTTTAGTACTGAACTCAAATTTATTTAATTTATTTCTTACATGTACACTTGAATTAATAGATTCTTCTAATGTAAAAATCTGCACACAAAATTCAAGGAAAATGACATAGTATCTGTATCATGTTTACTTAGTTTTGATCAGAAATGTATGACGTGAACATTTACATTTTAGAAGAAATCTGTATTACATGAATAAAAGCAGATTTTATGTTTTCTTGTAAATTTATCCTAGTCATTCTAATTATTCTAGAATTATTCATTAAAAGTAGAAAAATTATGTGAAACTATTTAATCATTCTTCTGTCTGTACACAGCTAGAATCTTTTAGTGCGAATGCACATTTACAGCAGAGAGCTTACATGCAAAAAGGCAATGCCCTTAAATTAAAATCAAAATTTTAAATATCTTACAGATGCATTGAATTAAGTATTTATCTGTAGTTATACGATTCACATGATAGAAGATATAAAATATGAAGAATAAAAATAGACAGAATGGACCAAATTAAATCTACAATACTGTACAAATAGCAGATTGCTATTGGTATCAGTGTTGTATTGTATATTATTAATATTAGTGCAATATTACTTACATTATAAGCAATGCTATTGCACCATAAAATGTGTAAATATTGGAAACTTTAATTAAGCATAAGACAGCTTTTGTAAACAGGAATTTGTTGCATCCAGCATTCTTTCAGTTTCTCATACCTTAATTGAACAAATTCACAGAAAATGACACAAAGTTTGCTGGAACTGCTACATGACTTAGCACCTGTAAGCTACCTGCTGTCCCAAATAGACATTTTTTTCAATCATATACATTACATAATGTACATTTCAAGTGAATAAAATATAATAACTGCTTTTTATCTGGAGAAATAATGTTATTGCTTTTTAATATTTTTTGCATGATGCTGTTACTATGAATGTCAAACATGTTTAATAGGCAGGATATACAGCAGAAAACTGCTGCTGTAATATAATATACTTGAAGAATGAAATAATTTAATCGGAAAAGTAGTGTCACAAGATTAACTGTGAGGTGAGAAAAAAACGCTTACTGTATTAATAGAAAGGGACTGAAACCACATACGTATTTTAATACTGGATCATTACTGGTAGGCACTCACATGGAAAACAGCATTGCTCAATGATAGTATCACTGCTTCATTAATGATCCAGCACAAGTTGTTAACCTATTCTCAATCAATTTAATGGGCATAAATTACAAAACAAACTTCCATTATAACAAAATAAGTTCACCTTTTAAAAAGTGCCACTCATTTGATATTTTATTTTAAGTCTCTGGCACTGTGGAAGACATCCTGTGTACTGTAGCCCTGATCATTTGAATGATTTTTGTCTGGTTGAATGATAGCACGGGTCTCCACTCATCAGAAGCCTAAGAGAGTGCGATTCATAAATGTTAACGTACGGACGCGTAAAAGTTAACGGCTTTCCACCCGGGCCGAGCTGGGGGCATTAAAGCGTTTACGCGCCTCCCTCAGACGGAGGGCGCGGCGTCCAGATGTCGGGTCATCTCCACGAGCCGTTTAGCGGCCTGCGGGGACCCCGATACCGCCACCGCCGCCGGTGGGGCGCTCGTTACACCCCAGGAGCGCAGCATCCGACGGAACGGCCTGTCGGAGACGGAGCGAGGGCCTTCTCGCACGCCCTGGCTCCCCCCATGGCCGGAGGGGGGGGGGGTGTATTGGAAATCAAACCCAACTGTCCTTTGCCGAGTTCCCCCACGCGGCCATCCTTCGGAGCCCGGTGACTTTCTGGTGTCCGTTTTTATCTGCGGGCCATCTGTTCTTGCAGCACAGCGCTGACACTCAGGGGAAAGGTTGTACTGAGGAACATGCGGCATGTTGTACAGGCCCGGTGTGGTCAGCTGCCCCCCCAACATATATCACTCCAAAACACAAGCAAGGCACTTTTATTGTGTTTGTCAAAAAATGTCTAAAACTGAAAGCATTTTTGGTACAATATACAATATAAAGCACGCCTATGAAAATACATTCTGTACATACATACATGTATTCATTCACACATAACATGCTGTATGTAGTACATAGTACTATAACAATACATACGTAAAATGTTTGCTTAGGAATTTTTTCATGGCATCCTGAATGAAAGTGACTTATTTGATGCATTTATTTTTTTGCAGTATACAATCGACTATTACAACGCAGCAAATCCCCTACACTGTAGATAAAATGTGTCATGACGTGCTGCCATGTCAATATATGATCATTAATCTCTATAAATATCTCACGGCACAATAAAAAGTCTTACTTAGGTGGTTTGATCAAATTCTAATTCAATTCAGTAATCCCCTAAATTGAGCCTGATCAAATGTACCTAAAAATTTTTAACAATTCAATCTTATAACTTTCAGCATGTAAACTGCATGACTTTTAACTGGATTCCCATGTTATTTTATTAGACCATTCATCCCCCAAATAATGTAATAAAAATATTGTTGAATTCAGCGGTGGTGGTATTTTCTCATCCACACAGCTCTAACACAAAACTCCTTTTTGTCACCACTAATGAACGTACTAACTAAACATGAGTGTTTAGCCAGGTTTTAGAAGACACTACCCAAAAGAAATACTGTAAGAAAACACTTCAGAGGGCTGGAATTCCCTGTATGAAGCACCTTTGCTTGTTTTCTTGTGAACTGTCAAAACAACATTAGGAGCAATCGATGTTCTTAAAATTAAACCAAATTAAATTGGGATTAAATTTAATACTGATGGAATTAGCGGTGTAAAGCCTCTTCCTATTTTGGCTGATGCAATGTTAGGTTATTTCTGGCTGTGGTAACACTATATACACTGATATGCCACATCATTTGATGCTATGCTGTATGTAGCATTAGTAATAGTTCCTAAATTACTTTAGTGAAATTAAAAAAGATTGTTATCATGACCATTTCATTAAGTGCACTTGTTGAAAGAGTTGGATTGATTTAAATGACTAAATACAGAATAATACATTGTCGTGCCAATGTCACTGTTAATCTAAGCATCCAGGTTTCTTTGTTCCCTGCATTCTCAAATCTGGATCATCCTGACCCTGAAATTAGTCATATTTAAGAGCTGCTGATGAATTTCTGGCAATTTCACAAGCATTTGAGAGCTTACAAGCATCTCATTCCACACTCAGCCTCCACAACAGTCTACTCCATAATCACTTAGGAACAAAATATCCTTTTCCTGCTCATGAAGGAACCTCCCCAAACTGCCATGGTTTCAGCGAATTTCCAGTCCTATTGCCTGAGAAAATGTCAACACTTAATCATACCATAATTTAATCTAAACCCGCTCCAGCATTTACCGTTCCCATCCAGTTCTTTTGTTTGCAGAGTTGGAAGGTTTCAGCAGGAACTCTGTTGTTCATCATTTTATAATGCTTCCAACATCTGCACCTAGAATACAAAGAAAGGGAGAAAGACTCCAAATTAGAAAAAATACACTTTATATTGAATATTCAGCTGTTTACTAAAGGTCTTTTTTTTTTTTTTTTCTTTTTTTTTTTTTCTTTCTTTTGGGTAGGTGGGGTGGGGGGTAATGCTGGTCATGGAATGCATTAAAATGGCTGACATTGCAGATATCTACCTCCCAGAAATTTGGCTCCAGGCCCAGAACTTTACTCTCAACTATTGTTGAACTTGTCAGATGGCAGGTATTGACATGTTGGCTGCTGTTTCTCAGCCCCGGCGAGGTCGTTCTGTAGCGGGGGTTAAAGAAGGGCAGGGCTGGGTTCCAAGCGCTGTGAGCTGCAGACGAGCCAGCTCCTCTCCCCGGTGTGAGCAACGCGCTCGCAAATCCACGGAAAACAAACCACCTCCGCCGTCGCCTGTCTTTCGTCCATCGTGATTATGGACTGTGTGTTAGTCTTATCTTTCGCTTTTTGGCCCGTCGCAAAATTTGTGATGTTTAAATGCGATAATCAATCAAACAAACAGGCAATATTTTCATGAATTTATAGTCCCATAATAAGTTCCCCAGACAAAGATTGTATTGATGATAGAGACTACTGTATTTTGCTTTATCCATACATTTGAGCACAGAATTTAAGCAAATGCTGCTTTTCATTCTCAATATATATATATATATATATATATATATATATATATATTGTGGTTCAATAAGTCTTTGGTTAAAATGTATGGATAAAATCATAGTAGGAATACACAGAACTGGAAATGCATACCAAATGAGACAAGAGAGGTGGGTATTAAAGCATTTTATTACCACTGGAGGATAAAATTGCACGGCACCCAGAACTATAAAATGCATTTTAACCGGGAAAGTTCTCAGGTATGGTTTTACAGTCAGTGCTAAATGTATCACGGTGAAGTGCTTTTGAGGGCCAGCTTGTTTTGCCTCTCTCCGGAGAGTTCTGTTGAGCAGGCCAGTTCACAGGCCACCTCATAAAGATGGCGTCGCGGGCACTTTTTCGAGTGATCGCACTCCCCAATCAAGACCTCTCGCTTGTCGAGCATTTTCCACTTGCGGTGCAGTGCGCCAAGGTTCCCGCCGGTCCGTTTATCAGCAGGAAAGTGCCTCCCGTACATCCGAGCAGCAGTTCTCCTCGGTAGGTCTTGTTTTTCTATTTTCTTTGGCCCAACTTGCCACATCAGCTCAGCTCAGCAAGGAGAATCAATCACGGGCACACACAATGTATTCAATGTGAACTAATATGATTTCTGGGTTATAAGGCAATAAATAACTGCCATAAAGCGACACTCTCACACTCGCTGGGACAAAAAGTACATTGTGCCTCCTTAATTGGCTACAGGCTCTTTAAGAACATTGGCTGTCGTTAGTTCACCAATGACATTTCGGCAGGTTTTATTTCTTAACGAAAGAAAGGAGCGCGAAATAAGGGATGAGAGAGAACAAAAAAGAGGAAACGAATCCCAGTGTTTCACTTTAATTTCCGGCTTTTGTTTAACATGACACTTCCACCTTGTTTTTGCCAAGTCTGTCAGGTGTTTGGACAGTAAAAAATGATTGCAAAGCAAACAAGTTATTACGTTAATCCCCCAGGAGTAATTACAACATGTGTGATGTGATGTAATCACAGGAATTGAGAACAGAACCTACTGGACAATGTCCCCGTTGTGAGGGAAATTTGACATTTTAAACAGTGTACTCTGACCACCAGTTTGAGACAGTGGATGGAAAGTGAATTGGTTTAGTTTAGAGGGTCATTAGCAAACAGAGGCACTATTAAGAGTGGCTTGGCAGGTCTTATTCCAAGTGTATTGCTAACTGCCAGGCATTAAGTCCTCCATGCCACTGGGGGGAGTTAACTCAGAGCTGTCCCAAATGGGCACTATTAATCCCATTTAACTGCTCACATTGTACCTTTCTTTGTAATCCAAGCTTCCTCAAAGGGACCATGGGGCTATGAACAGGAACAATCTCCAGCTCCTGGCATGGGAAAATACAGGTTGACTGTTGCACAACTCTTCCTATTGAGTGAAAATGCTAAAGGCGCTAACATTTTAGCTACGCAGAGGGATAGTACTGATTATCTTGTTTTCATTGGGAGGCTGAATTGAACATGCCACAGGATCAAACACAATGAATGATTTGTTACATTCACAAGGGGAGAAAACACAAATGTATGAAAATTATACTTGGAAGCCGGCAATAACTTTGACATCCACAGCAGTGTGCACAGGCACTAGATTCTGTCTGACCATGGCTTTCCTTTAAATATGGCTTTGAAGTAATAAGAAACACAATCAAACAGACCAAATGCATCCTTTCAAACTCAGCTGTTCAAGGTTAAACAAGCACATAGTTAGATAGTAAGAACATGCAATATATGTTTTATCATGTACCTATGTACAAATTCCTCATCTGTGACCTTGTATGGCCTCTGATATTGGTCATATTGAACAGCAAAGGTAATTTTTGCTGAACTGTTTCAAATGTGTACTTTTACAGTAATCTCCGTGAACACGGCTGGCTCTGTGCTTGCACATTGGCATGCCTCATTGAAGTGAGCGATTTCACAGATGTTGAACAAAAGTCTGAATCTATGCTTTCTTTGGGGAATAATTGGGAGTTCTGTTTCTATTAGTACAAACAAATTATCCATACTTGGCAGCCACATTTTAGGCCTGCGTTTATGTACTGTTACAAAACATATGTTAAAATCTACACAATTATTTATTATCAAAGCTTGTAATGTACTGTCATACTTTTGGTTAGTGTTTGTGTTGAAAAGATTTCTATTTAGATAGCACACTACATCAACTCTTTTGAGGGCCTTGGGGAGTGCAAATTGCCTGGACTATGATCAATGTGTAGTGTCCAAATTGGTGACAATGCAGCTATTGTAGCAGAAGTATGAGTCAGATTAGGATTTGGGTCTGGTTTCTTAGAATAAATGATAAAAAAAACAGATTGGGTTGGTCGAGGAATGCATATTTCAACTCTCTTGTAAAAAATCTAAACTATATAAACATCATATGAGCTGAAAGAATGGGCGTGATCTCCAAAAATCTCCTGTTACACCAGACAAAGAAAGGCTTTGAAACGTGAATTTCTATGGTATCACATCACCATCATGTATGGTATCTTAGACATAACACGGTGGTGGGGATGCAGTTTCAGATGCCACAGCTGTCCACAGAGCAATAAATTCAGTGTCTGTGCGGTTCTTCCTCTCCCACGGAAGCAATAGATGGATACTGTCTACAGTATTCCCCGAGATGGAGACGCTGCAACGAACAGCGTCATTGGGCAAGATTGGCCCTAGAGCTTCTTCAGCACAGGTTTCCAACACTGTTTACAACATATCGCCCATCTTGGTGTCATTATCCCACATGTGTTTGCAATTACAGGCACCCACAAAATGTCTGTTTCCATAGAAGGAAGGAGAATTGAAAGTGCAAAGTTGTGCTTTGCTGTTTGATGTGTGGCCCTGTTCAAGGGCCACCGAAGTGATGTGGTTACATCTGGTCTCCCTGGGGTTTGGTGAGAGACGGTCTCAGACTCCAGGCATGGCCCTTCTTGACAAACCCTCTCCGCCTGTAGCATAATCTCCATGGCAATGCATCTATATGAAACATAATTCTCAGCAGATTTCAAACCGCGGTCAACCGCATCTGCCGCATCTGCCCTTTCTCTCATCCTCAACAGCCATAGCTGAGTCATTACTTTCTGTCATTTATTCAGATAAATCTTTTGTGATTTATTATTAAAAAATGTTGTCATGTGATGTCGCTAGAACTAATTTCTACCAGCACATTATCAAAAGAGAAAATTCTTTAGATATTGCTTCCAAGAAACTTTCAAATCCGTCAGATTAGTAACAGTAAAGTAGTTTGATGTTGTGAAGCAGCGGGCCTGATGCAGGTTTAACGGCCAATAAAATGTTTTCAGCAGTGCTGAAAGGGCTGCTGTAGGTCTGACACGCCCGTCATGATGCACATATTCAGGGAAGACTCGGGTCAGGTAGCTGGGGGAAAGCTCCATGGGAAACAAATCAAGAACAACACCGACTAAATGCTTTCCTCTGATATCTCTTTCACATATTCACAAAGGCAAACGAGGCCCATTTGTGACCAGCTGTCATCAATTGAACAGGCGCTAATGGCGGCCGCTTGATGGAACCTTTTATAATCTTCCGTTCCATCTGCACTGCTGTTCAGCCCTCTTGATAATAATGTTTTTAAATGAATGTCTCAACCTCCCGATGATAGACACTCTCTCTCGCAGTTAAGACACACATCGGCCCGTGTTGGCCAGAGCGGTCTGCCATATTGAAAATGAAATCGTCCCCGAGGAAAGAGGCGTTTTAGGTGAGCGACGTATTTTGCCATCTGTTACCCTCCGCGCCATGAAGGTGCTGCAGGGAAAAGGCTAGGCTAGAATAATTAGACTGCCTTTCTTAAGAAGCGCTATCTTTTCAATCTATTGACGTATTGTTTATCCCACTTGCATACATGCTTTTTAGAGTCACTATAGTTATCCATTTTCTTTACCCATGGTTGGTTTTACAGTTCAGTTATTCATTTTCACCAATTATATTTAAAATAGAGCAAAACCAAGAATGTCAATGGGAAACCTCATTTTATGCTTTGTGAAGATTTTTGTAGTTTTGAGAAAATATTTGTAATTTGTAATTTGCATATTTGGAAGTACTTCAGCTGGATAAACCCATGATCAGATTATTAATTGTCATTCTGGACTAGCTGACCACTTTATAAGACCAATGTATGGTATTTTACAGAAAAATATTATTTATTGAAAAATTGGAAAAGTAGGTGTCTAATCCAAATTAAAAGAAAAGCATGGTCAGTCCATGGGCTCATTCCAATCCATTATTTTTCTCCTGTTTTTTCTTTTTCTTTCTACTTTTCTTGTCCCTAGCCCCAGCCATCAGGAGAGGCTAGGAAAATATGAAGGAAAAAAGTAAAGACAGGGAAATTTAGAAAATGTGAATTTGGCAAATGGAATGTCCTTGTTCCTTCAAATGTAATTTTGAAGCCACATCAGTTACGCATGTACACAGATGGGGAGAGATGGATCCAAATGTCAATCATTTATACGTCAGGCTTTCTGAAAAAATACCACAAAGGATGTACTGATGTTTTCTTGCTCAAACAAAAGAATGAGAGTTTCTAACTTGTACTACTAGCTCCCAGAAGGAACATTTAACCCTTTCCACTTTGCCCCCATAGAGGGCGATTTCCACCAATTTTGTACTAGTCCTATAAAAGTGTCAATATTGCAAAAACCATTTACTGCACCCATATGGTTGGAGACTTAAATTAAAAAGGCCTGCACCATTCAGGAATGTGAGACAGAACAAATTATTGTCAGAGCATGTACATACGTTTAAATAAACGATACACTAAAATTCAAATAAATGATGAAATTCCTTATGTTTTTATAGTTCAGCACTATATGTATAGTTCTGAATATCTCTATTTCTAAGTCAAGGACCAACCCACATGAGTTTTCCCAAAAATGCACCCATTGTCCACAAATCTCTCCAAATACAAAAAAAATCTGCGTATCTTTGTGTCCAGACACATGAATGATCAGAAAAGCTTATTCTCTATTTAAAAAAAATGTACCTTCATGTGTGTTTTATTCACATACACTCTTATTAGGTGCCAGCTTGTTCATGCCAAAATTTAATCAGCCAATCATAAGGCAGCAACTAAATGTATAACAGTATGCAGATGTGATCAAGAGGTTCAGCTGTTTTTCAGACCAAATGTCAGAATGGGGAAGAAATGTGATTTAAGTGACTTTGACTGTGGATTGATTGTTGGTGCCAGACAGGGTGATTTGAGTAGGCTGATAAGAGTAGGCTGATAAGCATCTAACCTGCGGTTCTCGCAAGCGCAGAATCTTTTGTGTTCTACAAATATTAACGCAACAATAATTTGAGACGTAAACGACTCAACCATAAGGGGGCAAAGTGGCGGACCTTGATTCATTTCTGGGTCATGAGCAAGGAAAGGAAAAGTGGAGAAAAATAAGCAATTGGAATAAGCCCACTGTTTTATGCTTTTCCTCCGATGTCTTCCCAACAGGACATGATGTCATTCCCACTTCTTTGTGCACCGTGGTGGAAACATTGGGCTTACATAACTATGAGTTCTCCACAAAAAACCGCCAGCCACACCTGGCACCAGCACAGCGTGGGCTCAATTCCTTAGCGAGCACCGGTGAGCTCCGTATTTGAAAAGAGGCTGGCGGAACAGTGGATTAACAGGACAAGCCACCCAGCAGCCCTCATCTGCTACATATGTATTAAAGTGCATTATTAAAGTGCAATTTGTCTTGACAGAAAGCTTACATTTTCATGTGGTACAGACAATTATGTTTAAAACACAGTCATAATTACCATTGTTTGGCACACAAACTCACATGCACACACACGCACACACACACAAACAGACAGTCAGTCAAGGTTAGGTAAGGTATTACATAGACTGACAGTGAGACAGCAGGCATATAGCCAAGATTAGCCTGGGAAACATACAGACAAAAAACCAAGGTTGAGCAAGGAATTACACAGACAGACAAACATTCAGATATAACGGACACAAAACATTAGTCAGGGAAAGGCATGCATGTATTCTCATGAATACACATGCGCACACACACACACACACACACACACACACACACACACACACAGGCACACACACAGATTGCCAAGGTTATAGATGGCTCCTGTGATAGAAGAAGGAGGAAGAGTGAGAGAGATCATTAGCGTGTTTGGAAGCCGTTCAAGTCATTTTCATGCACTCTGAGGTTTCCACGGGGGCCGCTGCGGAGGCCTTGGCAACAACCTTCCTCAAACCTGCAGGTGGGTTTTGCTTCAGCCCCTGTCGTCAAGGGCAATGAAGGAAAAGCCATACAGCTTTCTCTCTTTTTTTCCTCTTTCTTCTTAGGGATGCATGCAGTTGAAGATGTTCCAGAAGACAGAAACTCAGTATTGGCATCTGTGTAGGTTTAAAATATCAAACACAAACACGTCTTGTTTTCGGTAGAGTGCAAACACAGCTCAGGCAGCGGAGGAAACATAAGGGCCAAGACTGAAAATATGGTCAGCAGCATTTAGGCACTGGAGGGCCTTTGGCCTAGTTGACAAGGGAAAATATTTCAGAATCTCTAGGGTACTGCTTGTTCAAATTCAACATTGCTTTTTACTTTACTCTCAGGGTAAGAATTTGGCTTGAGCTACAACAGCTATTCCAGATGTTCATCTCCAAACTTTTGTGCCTTTTTTTCCCCTTGTAGTCCATTGTGAATTTTGGAATACCACAATTAGCAACCATAAATCATGTCCAGAATACTTCCCCTTCAATCGCAAGGGAATATTTCAGTATAGTCCAATAACTCACTTCGAGATGTAAGCTAACAGCAACAAAAGCTATTAAGAGTTTGATAAATCCTGCTGTGACGATACCAGTGGGGAGATGTAATGCCCCTTCTTTTGTAAGTACTGCTATTGGTAGGCTGGCATTGTCTTTTGTAAAGAAGTGGCAAAAGCACTGAACCAAATCTAAAGACTGCTGCGTCAAATGTTATTACTCGCCGCACTGTACTGCTTCTCTCAAAAACTCCCTCAATGTATGTTAAAGGGAAAGTGAACATTTAACATCCAAACAAAATCCAGGGTTGAATGATGGGCATTGAGATTCATAAATCATGGTTCAGGAAGAGGCCCCAAAACCCGGGACTTTCCCTGTTTGCCAGCTGGATGGAGTGCGAGAATGCATCAGGCGATCCTCCCCGCCCGTATGACTTTGGGTTGGCCCTCCCGCCTTGGCCCAAACTCACCATCACCTCTGATGAGGACTGTCCAATGAGAGCCTCGCCCCTGTGGTCGAAATCCTGTCTACCTGCCAAGTGCGCTTCCGCCCAAAAAAAGCAAACAGATTGATTCACTTATGCAAAAACCCTCAAGATCATTGGACAGAGCCTGTTCCAAATAGGGAATTTCTCCAATCAGCGAGTACAGCTGGTTCCTGTTGCTGTGGAATGCACCACTAGACACAATTGAAAACAATGGCAATTTGTATTATGCAATAATATCATCGCAAAAAAGCTTTTTTTTAAACAGGATGTTGAATATTCAACAATCAGACTATTGGTTCTTCAAACCTGGTCCTGAAGAGCTGCAGAGTCTGCTGGTTTTTGTTTATATGTTTAATTTATTTCTCCACCAGTTTAGACCCAAGAATATTGGTGAGATGAACTGTGTCATCAGAATTGTTCTTGTGCTACTGTAGCCCATCCACTTCAAGGTTTAACATGTCGTTTGTTCAGGGATTCTGCATACCACTGTTGTGACATGTGTTTATCTGAGTCACTGTCACCTTCCTATCAACTTGACCAGCTGGCCATTCACCTCTGACCTCTCTCATTAACAAACAAGCTACTGTAGCTTGTTGGCTGGCTAGCTAGCATTTGGCTTTAATGGTTTTCCATTCATAGAATATGGTGGTAACACATTCATTTTAATGCAATATTGTCCTGCTGAAGCACATCAGTCACATTGGAATCATTATAATGACGTTAGCTAACGAGTAGCGTTCTGTGACGGTGCTCTTCATTAATACAAATCTAACTTATTCGACCTAAATACAAGTTAGCCTAATCATTTCTAATTAAACCACAAATGATACGAATGAACTGTGCTGTGCTTCAAGATACCAGCTGTGGGGGGGGAATTGCTAAGCAGGTTATTGTGTATGCTTTTGCAACATCATAGATTCTTACTGTACTTTAACCTTAAGTGTGCTTTCCAAACTAGCTTACATAGTTAATTAGCTGTTTAGGAGACTTAAAACAGCAACGTCTCTTCTTTTGTCCAAATACCTCATAGTTTAATTATTTTTTATTGAGGCTCTTTGGAGCTAGCTAAAGTCATTAGGCTACCTGACTCACAGAATGATATAATTCTGCTGCTTGTTTAAATAATTCTCGCAAGCCTCACAATTGTGACTTCCAACCTTATATCACAACAGCATTTTTCATTGCACTAAACCTAATTAGGAAGTACTCTAATCCACCTCTAGCGAACAAATTTGTTAGGTGCATCATATGTTGATTTTACTTGTTTTTCATTAGCGTTATCACAATAACTTTCTGACATGCAACATGTTGCAACAATATTATTATTTATTGGAAAAAGGGCTTATGCGTAGACATATACTATATGCATACTTAAGTATGTCAAGGAACAAGCACTTTTTGCACATTATTCAACTTGCACCCTGGAGGACACCTGGGTTTTAATTTGCAATGCTCTTTTTGTTAAATGGTTATTAAAAAAGATTAAAAGCATGAACTTATTTTTCCTACAGAGCAGTTTTTCCCCCCTCAGACTCATAACGGAAGACTGGCTTCTAAAAATCCCTGGTGTTATGTTCCAGAGATGAATCTTTTTGTTTAATAATTACTTCATAATCGAATGATACATTTCAGGTCCCAACTCTGTCACTGTTATGTGTTATACTTTTTAAATTTTTGATGTGATTTTTAAACACTCCTCCCCATTTCCCCACAGTTTTCAATAGCCCTTTGAGTCCCCACTCTGCCCCCAGCAGCTACAACAAGAGAGTGCAGTGAGTATTTTACACTCTATAGGCCACACAGCAGTACAGGGTAAATCTTTTACCATCAAGATCAGGATCAAAGGTCTGAAAAAATGCCACTTGAAATTTAGAAAAAACTAATTATTGGCTTGCTATTTATTTAAAAAATACTACTGTTTGTGAATTTGTTCAGCAAATTTGAATTTGTTCAGCTTTCCCTTGCTTGTATTTTTCCAGCGGCAGTGTGCTGTATGGAAAAACAACAATGTCTTCTGCATTTAATTTAAATACATCTTAAAATCTAATGAATTTTAAAATATCTAATATCTAATTCTTATCTAATTTTTTATATTTTATTTTGGTTAACTTTGATAATTACTCATCAACTGATAGTGGTGAAGATAAAACAAACAAACATTACATTTATTTATTTATTTATACTCTAAGTAAATAATGGCCAATGCTAATAATGTGACGACAACAATCTTGATGTGCCGTTCAATCTAGTGGATACCAGTCTCCAGCCAAGCTGGTGGGGTGAGCAAACACCTGGGTTGTGTTTACTAATCAGCCCACGTGTTAGAGGTGTGCTCCTCTCCATGGTATGGGGCTGAGACCGGGAGTACAAACACCTAGAGTCTATTCGGCAAAGACAGACAAAGAGAAACTAACGTGGCTGAGAAACAGCATGAAGAAAAGCTTAATTTCTGCTCGCGTTGTTTTGTCTTTTTTATTTCAGTTTAGTATTTTAAGTTCAGTTTTTTCATGTCTGTGTGGGTGTGCTTTCTCTCTCCATGAGGCAATTGCAGTGAAAAACCAGAATTGCTGTATCTCCCTCCCTGGGGTGCCCCACAGTATGTGACACATGAGGAACAGCATAGTACTGTTCTGTTTCAAATGTACACGCAATTACATGTTATTAATAACCATTAAATTACTAACGGAAATTATTCTATAGATGCAATGGGTTTAATTATTGTTGTATTACGATGACTGCAGCATTTTTCACTGTCTCAAAACACTACAGTGAAGTGAGGGGGGAGGGAGCTTCCATCAGCCAACACTACTGTTTAGCACCCACCTGGCTGATGTGACAGGTTGTCCCACAAGTGAACTGGATTACTGCCTGTAAAACCTGCTTGCTGCCATAGTCATAGTCACAATATATGTTTACATGAAAGTTTTGAGCCTCAAGAGTGTTCTCACAGAACAGGGACACAGACTGCCTCCATTAGATGTCTGTATCTCTGTGAGAAAGAGGATGTGGAGGAGTAATCAAAGCTGAAGGCTAATTGATGGCAATCAGAAAGCACTGAGCTGTGGAGCCCCATGTCTTCTCTTAGGGCTGGTTACAGAGTGAAGGATTTTTCATGTGCTCACTAATCAGGCAGATCAGGCATGTACTCAAATGGCTTGCTGGGACGGAAAAATAGCGATTTGCTGTAAAGTTGCCTGTCATTGCAGATTACTGTAAAAGATTGTTGTAAAAAAAGAAAACGCTGGCCAGATATACCGTAGGACATGAAATGCTCTGTATATGCTTTGGCCCTTGATGCATATTGTGTCTGCTGATAAGGTAGGATGCTCATTTTCTTTTCTTTACTCTTTGTTTCAGCCACAGCCACAGACAGACACTGTTTTTTTTTCAGCCATTACTGTAGCTCCCCCGTGCCTCCATAAATGTGCATTGTCTCCAGATTTCTCTTGCATGTGCCTCTTTAGTGTAACTTGTGTGCATCCCTGGACTGTTTTTCTCCTTTCTGAAGACAGTGCAGAGGGTCACACAGGGAACCTAACAGAGACTCCAAGCAGCAGGTTGGGGGCCACTAAATTTGTCAAACTTCTGGAAGAAAGCTCTCACCTCACCAGGTGTTGTGGCTGCTCTTTGCTCCTTCATCTATATATAACGTACAGCAAAAACATCTGGCCATCTGAATGTACATAATGCACCTTGCAACATGGCAGCATCAAAATCAAGCTTGGTAGTATTTTGTATTGTGTGACTCCTTAGTATTGGTGCAGGGAGCACTGCAGTGAATATGTATTTATTTAGGGGTTTTTTTCCACTGTACCTGAGCCATTTTAACACTTTGATTTTCAGGTTTGGCATTTTTTTGTACGCCAATAATAAAAGCCAGGAATACATGGCAAATTCTTCAGTTCCGATTAGACTGAGAATTTTACTGAGTTGGAAGCAATGGAATAGTATCTCATTGAGACAGACAGACAGTTGTGCTGGAAAGACTGTAGATGTTTTTAATGGGGGAACTGAGCTGAGCCAAAAGCAAAGTTATATGGTAATAAGTGGTAGGCAAGTTGTCCTTATTGATTCTGCCTATTGATTGATACTGCCTATATCCACTGTAACAGTCAGTACACCAAAATAAGCCCTTTATTGGCAATTACAAATGCATTTGTATACTGAGCTGAAGTATGGGATAGGTTCAAGGTGGCTATAGTTGGCTTTATAATCAGGTAGGTACAGGGTATAACCCATACCCAGCATTAATACCTACCAGCCCATCATCAGCTGCGTCAGATTAGCCGTTTGAAATCTTTAAGAAGCGCGTCCGCCTACACTCGTATTTCAGGCGCTCGGCCCCCTCGTGCCAGGCCCCCCAGTTTGGCGATAATGGCTTGTTAAGGTATAAACCCAGCAGAACTGCTCCATCTCTGCCCCTCTAATCACATATTCCGCTTTTATCAGCGATGGCAGTGGAATAATGGGCAGCTTTTTCCGGCGCTATCGGGCGTTGAGTCGAGTGATTTACTGACGTTCCTCGCGCTCTCTCCTTTCTCCGTCCTGGTGGTTTTGATCTATTTTTTACTGCCTGTCTCAGTCATTTATCACAAGCAGAATGGCTAGTAAAGTAATCCGACATTAGCACCCAATGACTACTACCCCAAGAAGAAAAAAAAAAACAAAGCTGAGGTTTGTCATTTGAATAAATCATGTCTACATGTCTCCAGGAAAAGGATGGAGAAAAAAGCAGTCTGACTTGATGTGCCGCCTGGAAGAAGCTGAGAACAGTTTAAATGAGTGAGCCGGTAACAGAGACCAGTACAGGGCAAATGGACTATGACACCTCGATGTGCTGCGTTTGTCATGTTGCAAATATGATTGCAGATGTCAGAGGACACAATCAATTTAGTCTTTTATGGAGGGGTTAAATCTGCATACATAAACAGGACATCGTTCATGCTGACAAAGGAGCCAAGCCTCATTGAGGCAGTCAGAGGAAGCTGAAAAATGGCCGCCTATGTTGATGATATTGCCATTCAGTCTCATTCACCACGTATGAGGAACAGTGGTAACTCTGGGCATGTTCACAGGCTCCTAAATGCCGACGCTTTGCTGAGGGGTCCAGCACACAGGAATCATTCTCTCACTCCCCATTGGCCAAACATTGCTCCTGCATTATTCATGCACTGGCCAGTCTTCTGTGAACATAAGGGGTGGGGGCTCCTCTCCATGCCTAGAGGGTAGCACTCACTGATCCCATACAGGGGGGCTGCGGTAGGAGCCAAGGAGAAGGGTGGTCCATCTTCTTCTTGTGATTTTATGTTTTATATTATGTTTCAACTCTAACAATAATTGTTTGGTGGTGAGACCCTTACATTTATTGCACAGTGCACACACAGGCACACACACACACGTTTGCTCACACACACACACACACACACACAATCCTAGCAACAGTAGCTATTGTTAACTGCAAACTGGAGGCCCCTGTCTTTTCCTATAAAAAAGGGTCTGGATAGCTGAGAGAAAGTAGGACATTGCAGAATAGGCCATGTAGAGTGACGGACAATTAAGGCCTTCATTAAATTGCTGTTTGAAGGTACCAGTTAATTTACAATACAGTTTGATGCAGTTATGATCTCAAGATACCAAATGCCATTAGTATTAATAGTAAGTGTCAGATTTATTTAAAAATGGCTATGCTTCCCTAATATGGGCTAACTTGACATGGGCCATCCCGTGCGTTTGTAAATATCGAACGTGCTCCTCAGCTTTAGAGTAACTCATGGGCTATGTAGCACAAACATCGGGGACCATTAAAAGAGTCATTTAAAAGGGAGGATTCCCCTTTGGCGATAAAAAGCTCAATTAAACAAACCGCCTCCTCGCTCTGTAACCTTGCCTCACACCACTTAATTGATCGCTGAAGCAGTTTAATGACTGGAGGCGAGCGAGACGAAGACAAACACCTTTCTCCATCTCTCTCTCCACCTTTCTTGGTGCATGCATTACCGCTGTAAGAAATGGCACCTTTTTAGACACCCCTGTTCATTTGTGTATCAGAGAGCCATCTCTCAGGGCCCGCTTCTCCGAATCACTTCTTCAACTTAGCGTCGGAGAGCGGCAGCTAATGAAGCGTAGCTTTATGAAGGTGATAATCACTGCCTTTGTAGGTCCATTAAGCTTTTGCTCGGTGTCATGACACAGGAAGCAAAGTAGAGAAAGAGGGAGTGGGTGAGATAGAGAGTGGAATAACCCTATGGCAAAAATCAACTGAAATTCACTTTCCACGTCGTGAAAAGCATTTCTGTCTGACACCTTATACAACTGTTCATTCCCCCACCAAGTATTAATATGTACAATATGTATTTGGGCTGATACTACAAACATGCATGGACTCTCAGAGACAGTGCTATGTAAAGCCTCCTTAGAGGCTAATTGCAATAGCTAAGTTCAACCAGAGAACTGGAAAGGCCCATGATTATCTTCACAAACACAGATGCACTATTTCACTGTAATCATGCATACCTTTCATTGTATACTTTGCAACATCATATGAGGCTTTTAACTTGGCTTTTGACTTCACCAAAACATTTAACATGTTTTGGTGAAGCCAAGGACGATGAAGATATCACTACTCTCTCTAGCAATGACCCTTAAAATATGATGTATCAAATATCTTCTTGGATTCTTTTCTACTGCATCTCTATGATTGGTTGCAGTTGTTTGTATCGTATATTCGTTTTTGAGTTCATTTTTGAGTGACCCTTCTTTGTTAGGCATTTTTACTCTGCACACGTTCCCAAAGAAGAAGATAGCCAGATTTCATTTTCAGACAAGCACATCCTTCGTTCCCTCACAGGAAGACATGCACCTATTTTGATCATTGGAGTGGTGCAGCGAGATTTATCATCTTTTGAAATGACGTTTTGCATTCATCGGGGTGGTACCCCGTGCAACATCCTGTTAAATGAGGCTCATTAGCTGGGTATTGGCGCTATAAGTATGCTACTAATTAAATTCGCAGAGACAGCAGCAACCAGAGACTCAATTAAATTATATGCACACAGCATGATGAAGTATTCTCTCTTTCTAAGCTACAGAACATGCAAATATTTGCATGTCATTGACCCTACAGCATTTTAAAGCGTGTGGCGGAGGAACTGGGGGTCTGCTTGGCAGTGTTAATTTGAGTTTTGAATATTAAAGCGGCATTTTTTTCTGGCATTTCTCAGAGCAATTAAGCAGCATTGGGTCATCCACTTGGACCCTGGCTTTGAAAAGATTTGGTTTACTATTGTACTGTGATCTGAAACCACCGCAAGGATGATGCAGTGGAGGCTTGCGCGTGTTGGCACGGTTCTGTGGACAAAAACAAAAAAGGAACTACGGAATATTGCTTTGTGTGTGTGTTTTAGTTACACTTAGTTATGTCATGATTAGCTTCAGGCAACCCAATGACTTAGGAACCGAGTTTTTGGACCTAGGCTGTAAAATAATAAATGTTTTGATGGGACACATTTGATGCAGGTTATTAAGCTTGTATTTACATTCTTTGAAACACCTTTTTATAATAACTGAAGAGAAAAATACATATCCGCCATACTTCTCTGAATGGTGGCAAAGCAGAAACTATACCAGAGATTATTTCCTGAACATTTCAGCCTCTTCAATGAATGAGAAATAATGTAGGCCAAATGAATAGACCAAAAAAAGACTTTACACCTGTATTCACCAAATCTGAATGTAGTAGCTGGTAAAGTAAATTCACAGGGCCATGTGTTGGAGACTGAAGGATCTCAGCGATTTCTGCCTCTGCTCCCTCTTTCAGGTCTGTTGAGTTTAACGGCCTCCATACGTGCACTGTGTCTTCTGTCAGCCCAGCTCCTCTCTGGAAGTGGCCAGGGTCACCCGGGATGGAGGAGTCCGGTGGAAATGGTTCGTGAAAACGGGACCCCCGCGACCCGTGTCGGAATGCAAAACTCTCGCCACGCCCGCTTGAGAAGACAACTGACCCCCTCTCATTGGTCAAGCCTGTAGGTCCCTTCACCAACCCCCAACTCCTCCTCCCAGTCTCTCCCCGTCCATCCGTACCCCCCCCCATCCCTACTGCTCCCCACCCATCCCCCGCCCTATCTGCCCCCCCCTCACAAATATCAACTGCACCTCTTGGGCATGTCCGCCCATTAAAGACATCTGCGCATACTTAATGAGAAGATAAATCATTTTTGTGGAACAATTTTGATAAATGAGGTGTTCAGGTTGGTGTGCATTCGCTGCTGCTCGCAGGACCCCAAGTGGGGGGTACGGGTGGGGGGTACTGGGCGTGCGGGGGAGGGGGGATGGTTAGGTGGTTTCTGGGGTGGGGGGTAGGATTCTTCATGGATATTGGGATTTGCTTAAAGCTACCACAATACTTCACACCCCTAGAAAGAAATGGTGAAAACCTAATGAAACTGAAATGCAATGTTTTCATTGGATGCAGCATTCAGTTGCATTCGTACACTCATCATTACACATCAATTATGGTTCTTTTTCTGACCAATAGTAGCAAGGATAATATTAAAGTCCAATGCTACAAAGAAAGTACCTCAAGAAGATCTGTGATTTTGTCATGCTCGTGAAATATCAAAATAGTTTTCCAGGAGATTTTGACATACATTCATTACATTCATTAATACACGGCTGCTTTTTTATTAAATACTGCTTATTGACCTTTAAAGAAGAATCCAAACATACCTTAATGAGGCCATGTTAACAGCGGAATGCTAAAAATGTATTTACAGACAAGATCTGGAGAAAAATGAGGGTGATGTCATAAACGAGGGTATTTCAAGCATGTACATTCGCTATAGCTAATGCAAGTATAACGTACGAGCTGTAATGTCGCCATAGGTAATGCATGCAAATGTAAGTGCGCCCCCAGAGTAGCAGGTCCGAGCCCTAGATCACTCGGCGGTGCAGAAATGTTTGTTTCCATCCACCTCTGATAAACGAGGAGACTGGGTGACCTTTGCGTGTTTTCCCTCGCACTGCCCCACCACGGCCGAAGCCTGTACGTTATAACTCACTTTCTCCAGCGTGTCATCACCCCAGGAGTCCCCTTTAACTGGGCCCCACAGGCCCGAACACACAAAACCAGGAAACGATAAAATAGTAAAACCGTATCAACATCTACGCATTCAGCTGGGACTTTACGATCATTTGCGCAGATTTTCGCAGGTTCGCGGTGAGACGGTCGACAAAGCTAGCTGTCATTTCTGCCATCGCTGATTACATTAGAGCCAAATCAGATGTGTTTACATTTGTTTTGTGACTTATTTGCTTGGTAGATGTGATTATCCCAGCATGGTGTATATGTGATAATAGCCTGCAAACTGCTTTTGCATTTCAGGCCAAGTATACACTCCGGTAGTGCTAAAGCTCATATCCCTAACCTGCGAACTGGCGTAAAGTCTAGTTCATAGACATCTTTTTTATGTCATATGATCACATGTTATCACTGGAACACTTTAATAGATGCTAACGTGTTATGTGCCTTGCTCTTTAGCCTCCACACATGCCTTATTATTTGGAGCTGCACATCACACAGAAGCTAATTAAGCTACGATTCTCTGACCCGGGACGCATAGAGAAAGAACGAAACACGGTACAGCATACTGCATGACAGGAAGTCACTTTCATGAATGGCGAGCATGTGAATTTCAGCAGAGGAGAGCCATGCATCAGTAAGTCTAATCCCATCCGGAGACAAAGCAGAACCTCTGGTGTTGTTTGGGGACGTTGATTCAGGGGGGTGGGGGAGGGGAGTTATGGTAATTGTGTCATAATGTTATTTAGATTCATTGATTACCCCTGAGCTGTAAGGACCGCTGTCCTACTCCTGGAAGGTCAGACCCGGTAGGGAGCCTGAACGCATTTGCAAAACACGCTCCGCTAAGCGACCCCCTGAGGGGTGGCGAGGCGATCCAGGGGCTGATGGGAACGAGAACGGGGGGGTGGGGGGGGCTGCTTATCCGTGGCACGGCCGGTCGAGGTCTCCCATGAGCGTGTCGACTCAGCGCCGATCCGCGGCACGCCCGCAGATCCTACTCTGCACCACAGAAGCTCCCCCTGCATCGGGCCGTCTACTTCTCTCGCTCTCGGGAAAGAACCAGAACAAATACACCGCTCTATATCAAAGCACACTCATCGCAGCTAGCTTCCTCTTCATTACAAATCATGCATGACACACAGTTCACTATAATATCTACAAAGAATTTGACCTGCTCAGTAGATTTTAGTACATTTAGCATACATACAATTTCAATATTATGCATTCTTTAATATCATTTTTCATGTCAGTTTAATTTTATATTTTCCTCACACAATCTAACACAAGGCTATGTGACCACCTATTATCCATGACTGTGTAAAATATGTTTGAAATATAATTTTGGCTGACATGAGAGTGTGTGTGTGTTTTATACTACTGATTAAATAGATTGGAAACACATGCACACACAGAAGGTCATGTCACAGATACATTTATATGCTTACACATGTGCTTTCATGTATTCATTAGTACATGCATACATGCATGGCCGTGTTAAACCAATGGGCATCATGGGCCGCAGCCCAGGGTCTCCCCTGCTGAAGGGGCCTCCCCGTTTTTCATCAATCACAGGCCTGCGTCTAATGTTAATTACAGTACAACAAATACGTGTTCATGTGGTAATACACAAAAACATAAAAAATAAAGAAAACCTTTCGTAAAATGTAGGCTTTTTTCCTCCTTCTCCCCACCGTGCATCTCATTTGCTTGGCCCAACTAACTACATTTAAAGCAAACGCTTTTCATTGGTGTTTTATGCAAGCCGTAGTTTCCAGTTATTTAGTTGCATATAACATTGTAAGCCAGCATACATCCATAGCATACTTAAACTTTCTCTAGGAATGATTTTACGCCTGGTAGGGAGTAAGTTAGGTGTAAATTATAAGTTGTATCTTAACTCTACATCGGAACTAAATCCGCTGTTGCAACCTATTTTTTCTACAGTCTATGGGGAAACCTGTTTAAATTAAGTTGCATCAAATTAACATTCAAACTGGCCTACATTATACTGGTGAAACAGGACTATAAGGATATTATTGAGGAAAAAGTGGTAAATTCAGTGGAGAGAAGCGCTGATTCTGACTGCTCAGAATCAGTAGATTGTGTCGCTCTCTTTTGTCCACACCATGCATCAGCCCAGGGCCTCCAAACCCCTTAATGCAGGTCTGCATGCATGTAAAGTTTGAAGGAGGTCCTGTAGCTCCTGTGTAAGCTCTCTAGAGCGGCTGAACTTTGGGCAATGTCATCCTGCCCCAGAACCCACACCACTCATAAATAATGAGAAACATCATGAGCAATATAACTGCGCCTCAGACATATTTTCAGACAACTGAAACATCTGGCCTCAAACAACTTATTTTAATACTTTTATCTTGTGAATGGAGCCATACAAACTGACGAGGGTAACATAGCATATTCATATTTTTACTTTAATATACTACCTTGCAAGACTGTTCAAAAAGTAATTGTATTATTTTGTAAAACAAAATACCCATCTACCATTAACTGCATTAAAAATCGCCTTACTGAGTGTACATTTGATTCAAGGTACAGTATAAAAAGATTTTAAGATGTGGAATTCTTGCAGGACCAAAACATGTCAAAGATATATAAACCATGGTGTACTATCCTGTTTCATCCAGTCGCAAAGCAGTTGATAACAACATCTCTAATGCCTATTTATTGGTTAGGCTACCTCTGAGAAATGTAATATTGTGTCCAGTCAGCATGTGGCAAGGCACAGTTTTTATGGCATAGTTTCCAAGAATCACGTCAAACAAAATGCTGGAGCTAGCCTTTCTTTCCCTAATCACACTTCTGACTTATAAGCCAGAACTGAACTTTGCTTTTTTCCCAGAGACAAGCACACACATGCACACACACAGACACACACGCACACACACTCATTTAAAAAAAAACTTGCTTAGCCTCCCGTGAGACCCATAGGAGTTCTCAGTACTATCTAGTCTCCCCTGACAGTTAAGTTCACCAGGTGTTGTCTGCAACAGGCAATTAGTAGAATAGGTGTAGCTGTCAATCACAGAGGCTGGGAGATTAGCTGCTTGCCCGTAATTAGCGGGTTAGAGGCTTCTTGGCCCAGCGGATAAAGGCTTTGCCAATAGTGGACCCAGGGGTATTAATTACTGAAGGTCGAAGCCGCAGAAAAGGCCGGGATCTTAGCAGCAGCGCACGTAAGATGATTGTTTAAATTTCACAAATAATACTGGTCTGACAGTTGTTCGCATCCCTAGGGGTTGTGGGTACAAGGTAGCCGAGGTAATTAGTTTGAAGAGGAGAGGGCACGGTTGCAGGCATGTTTGTGCAGTGTGTATGAGAGAGAGAGAGATAGAGAGAGAGAAACAGATCGAGAGCGAGAAAGAGGGAGAGAGATAGTGAAAGAAACAGAGAGTGAGAGAGGGAGAGAGATTGTGAGTTAGGAGGGGTAAAAATATTGAAGGAGGATTCGAGACAGGCATCTTGCAGTCTACCTCACAGCTGTCCCCTCCCCTACCTCCATCTTTCCTCCACCATACCACACCCTGCGCTCACAGCGCCCTGGCTCCGGTTGTGCTCACAGCGCCCTGGCACACTCGCAGTGACATAACCGCCATAGGCCGCTCCGTATGGTAGCAGGAGGTGGCGAGGGGTGAAGCACGCACACACATAAACTTAGGAGGGTGTTGGCGGTTTACATGTGTGTGCGTGTGTGTGAGTGGATTGGGGGGGGGTCTTATTAAATTGCCAAAGATGGCCGAGCAGATGCTGGGTGGAGGAGACAAAAGGAGGTGCCTTACCTTATGTCTCTTGCGGGAGGACGACAGATGCCAAGGCATAAAGCGAGATGGCGGGTGGCGGCCAGGTTCAGCCAGAGTTCAGGCAGAGGAAGGTGATAAAGTGCGCTGCCACGGGCTTACAGGGCCCCGGAGGGCCCGAGGCCAAGCGACGGCCGCGGCGCTGTTAAAGCAGAGACTCTGCGGAAGCGCGGTGGCTCTGCCGCGACTGTGCTGACCCCACGTACCGCCACGCGCCCGGGCTTTCTCTGCCCAACTCCCCACCCCAGCAGAGCCCAACTCCCCACCCAGGCAGAGCCCAACTCCCCACCCAGGCAGTGCCCAACTCCCCACCCAGGCAGTGCCCAACTCCCCACCCAGGCAGTGCCCAACTCCCCACCCAGGCAGTGCCCAACTCCCCAACCCGGCAGTGCCCAACTCCCCACCCCGGCAGTGCACAGCTCCCCACCCCAAATCACCTGCTTACACTCAATCCAAAGCCATCACTCTGATGCTCTGATGAACAGATGTTCTGTGCATGTTTTTATATTGTTTCTTTTTGGATATTGCGGTCTTATATATCTTTCTTTTGATAATATACGCATGTACTGGCTGGTGAGCGTGCCTGTGTTTTAGTTCACTGTAATTTGAAGCACCTATTTACGAACTCCAGAATATACGGATCACGTTTATTACCTGTCAAGATGCATTTAAACTATTTATACTTTGTTATTCTGGGGCGCACTTACATAATGTATTATTTGTTTGATTTTTGTGAGCAGTTTTATTAAGTCATTTTCCAATGGTAAAAAGGGAGTATAATAAATAATGCAAACCATGAGTAACTACAAAATAAAGAGGCCAAGGTACTGTATACTTTTAGAATAAAAATGACAAGTAAGTGCAAAGCCCACAGCCATCTATTTTTAAGTTGGAAACGGTTTCTCACATTTCCCCAAGATTTTCTTACTTCCCAAACGGGGCTGTGTCAGATGATACCTTTGCGAAAACAGTTTTGTTTGTCATGCAGTGCAGGCAGTAAAAACAGTGGCGTCGTGTTCTGTGTGTTAGATTTATAATTTAGATTGATTTCATTTGTTTACATTATGTATGCGTTCAGGATGCTCATTAAAATTTATTAATTTGGTTTTTTTTGTGGGGGGGGGGTGAATATTGTGGGTTTTTTTCATCAGCATGTATAGAACTTTAATGAGGAAAAAGTAATTCTGTGTGTGTTCTTGAGAAGATGTGTCTGTTGTCTATGTGAACCTCTCTGTGCTTTGTGTGTGTGTGTGTGTGTGTGTGTGTGTACAATACGTGTGTGTGTGTGTGTGTGCTTGGTTGTCTCTGCAAAGGTATGCCATTTTGTACAGTATATGTGTTTTTTTAAAGAGAAAGTACTTGTACACATGTGAGTGAGTATGTGTGGGTGTGTCTGCGTATGCCTGTGTGTGAGTGTGCAGGCTTGTGTGTGTGTGTGTGTGTGTGTGTACTGTATGCATGCAGCTGTTGTGCATGTGTGTATGTGTGTCGAACTGTAGCTACTGTACACTTGAATCAGCCATCAGCCACAACCTATATTTCAACTCCTGTTTTAATAATAATAATAATAATAATAATAATAATAATAATAATATATGTTAGTCTATGCTATCCTGTTAACAGACGAGAATAAAAATAAATAAAGCTATTCTGGGTATTCTTACTTTTTGCTTTAAAGGCATAAATTGCAGTTTTGCATTATCACCTCGTTTACAACACACCTCTCTGGTCATCTGGGCAGCACATTCCTTCACCTTCTCCTCAACCATATTTCATTTACTCTGTGCTGCTATTTCTGTACTTATGAATGAATATTTCTTTTTATTTGTATTTTGTTCTCTTTTCTAAAATTATTACAATTAAATTTCCATGGCCTGCCTCCATAAGGCAGAGAGGTACATTGAAGAGAAATGTGTCACACCACCAGAACAGAGTAAGACAATAATACTAAACCTTTGATACTGCTTCATCTCCTCCTGTCTGCATACGCTGAAAGCTATATTTCAGCACGGACAGAGAGACCCAGTTACTAGAGCTGTCTGCAGCCGTTTGATACTGAAACCAGAAAAGTTGTAAGTCATGGCGTAAGCCTTAATGAAAAACAACAACACCAAACCTTATATTTATTTATAAATACAATACTTTATAATCATTTTCATAGGACATTAAATTCACCGTCTGGTTTGTGATACTTTATATGAAATGATTTTTACTTAATTTTTTGCAATTTATATTATCTTGTCCATTCTTTAAATCTTGGAAGGTTATTTACAAGTGAATCCTCAGCAGTGGAAAACAATTAAATATTGAATAATTTATAGTGTTTTCTTTCTGATTGGTGTAGTATTGTTTATATGGCAGAAGCAGCAAGTGACAAAAGGAAAAATGAATACAAGGTGAAAAGGCCTTTAGTACGATGCATACCAAGAGCAGTGCCCACAACGAGAAACCAAAACCTCCATTGGGGAGACACCAAGTCAAAATCAACCAATTTGTACTCAGCCCAGCATGCGGCCGGGTATCGTATGAAGGCCCCATTCCAGCAGCCCCCAGCCGCTCATTATGCGACAGAGGGCAGCACGCTCCCCGCCTCCCTCGTTTGTGCTCTCGTAAATTTCGCCCCATGTTCAACTCTGCACCTGTGGCTCACAGCGGGCCGCGGGCGGGGGGAGCGGGTGCAGCCGCCGTAAACATGCCACTCCGGGCCTAATGCGGGCCACGGCCTTTATTATCCCAATTATACTGCCCCCGTAAATCCGTCCCCCGCATTGCGTGCCGTGGGTGAGCAGGGCTGTGCTCCGTCGCGGTGACCGTTGGTCCGGGATGGCCAGGTGGGGGCCGCGGTTTTGATCTCGGCTCCGAGACCAGGGTTCAAGAGGCAGGGGCAAGGGAGGGGGCACGGGCCTGCCATCAGTTTTATTTGGACTGCCACACATTCATCAGTGTTTCTTTTTTTTTTTTTTTACATTTTTGCAGGTTTTTATTGCATGCTGGGAACAAAAGAAGAACATTACTGCCAGCCATTTACTGTCATCCTCCGGTTCCTGACCTTTTAGGCTCTGCTCACTTCCTTCAGCAGAATTTTACACTGCTAAGAGCACTGAGGTTATCCAAGATGATCGTGATTAAACTACTTTCCTCCTGCTGTATCCATTTCAATTTTTATATATTTTAAACATTATGATATGAAATCACATTTTTATACTGTATTCAAAATATAGTACACAGCAGAAATAATAATTACATGTCTGATTTATTGCATAAATTAACTATTCAGATTGGCAAAAAACCACATGGAAATAAAGCCAGTGCACTTTATTGTATTTATTTATTTATTTGTTATGTTACTTTCAGCTCCAGCAGTGCTCTGAAGCTATCTTTACATATGCTTTAAAATGGCATACAATAATACATGAATTTTATTTAATTAATTTGCTTGCACATTTTGTACAGTTTGTAAATTTAGTTAATAGCATGGTCATTGATGACCCCTGTAATAAATAGGAAAAACTTTTGAAGTGATGCCATTTTTACTTTAAAGTGCCACAAAAGAATAAACAATGCATTGGATATCTCATTCTGAATGTCAGTCAGCATTGAAATATTTGGCACACTTACGTTGGGGATTTGAGCCAGCTGGACTTTCCTGGAATGTCAAAGGTCACCAAACACCAACAACCCAGGCCGCATGCTTTACACTCCTACATAAAACCATTTAGATAAAACATACATTCGGCAACTTTTTACAGTTTAAATGTCAGCTAAACAAACACTCCCATATTGTTGCAACAGATGTCCAAAGACAGTCCACGGAGAGACATAAAATACACGTCCGCCTCGGTTCATTTCATCCTCCTTCTCTTTCAGTCTCACCTTTCACTCACAAATTCCTTAACAAGTCACCCAGGTTTCTTCAGTCGAATGGATACTTGTTCATAAAAATACATCAACAAGTCCATTTCCATTCTGATACCGATATATACACAGCTCAGAGTCCAGGTGGAACGCTAGAATACTCTGTGATAATATGTTGATGACTGCTCATTATTATCATGTGAGGTAAGTATGAATGCCCGTTAAGGACATCTCTGAATTGGTGGTCTCTTTTTTTGTTTGCCTTCCAGTAAAATGTATGAGGAGGCCTTAAAACATTTATCTTGTGAAATCACAAATCACTGAACAGTATATGAAAAATCATATTACTGTATGATTCCACAGCAACACAATACATTGTTAGATGAATATTAGATGAAAATCAATAAATATATATATATTTGCACATTATTATAAAGCTTCTCATTACATTGTGTTCCTTTTATGCCCTTCTATGTTCCTATGTTTCGCAAAGACAGCTCACAGAACTTTTACCAGGGAGTGGGGTAGATATCTAGTCTGTCACATTCATAAATATGCATTGTTTCAAGGCAAAGTCTGTTGCATTCCAGGCTACATTAATCATTCCACACAGACCTAATCCCAAATGTGCCATCAAATGATGCAAACTGTATTTCAAATTTAGCAAGAATGGCTTGGTGGTAGAACCCTTATCACATGCACTCATGCATGCACACACAGACACACAAGCACACACACAAACACACACAGATTACAACCGAAAAAAAAAAACTTACAACACTTTTTTTTCTTGAACTGCAGATACATGCAGTTTGAATGGCAGCCCTACTAACATCTGTGAACTAATCTGGGTTCAGATCTGGGTTTACTTACCATGAATGCAGCTGGATTTCACTGCCCTCCTTGAGGAAGTAACATCCTGTTACTCTGCTTCTGGTCTGAAAGGGAAGGAGAACATGGAGGAGTCAGAGACCACTGCACAGGGCAGGACTGTATTTTCACTTGCCTGAGAAAGCATTTAGAGCGTGGAGTTAACAAAATGAAACACGGGCGCGATGATGAAGCAGGGAGTGGAGAAAATGGGAGAATAGTTCTGTTCTGTATCGCCCTCCCAGGGGCTGGCTCCTCTGACACGGGTAATGTGCCTTCAGTCGGAGCAGAGGCAGTGAATGACCAGAGCTTAACCCAGCTCTCATGTCCTAGAACCGCAGTCTCAAAGTAGCACTGCTGTTATAGATAAAACACCTGCGCAACCCAAACATACACATGCTTTTAAACTTAAAGCTAAGATTTACATATCTATTTACTTCGTGATTTATTAGTAACAAAACAAAATAATGTATCAATCTCAGCAAGGTAATATTCACCTGCTCTAATGTGAATGTAAAGTTTTCACATGAAGGAGAAACTGGGATACTACACTGTAAAGTATAGTTGATTCATACAATTGTCCATGCCGTGATGTGCATTTATGAATTCATTTTTATTTATTTATTTATTTGTTTTTATTTTTATTTTTTTAAACTTATTTATTTACTGATGGATGATCGTTCTCCCAGAATGTGAATAGTTCATGCCAAAATCCAAGCATGGTCCTGCTGTTAAAATAAACTGGAGAATATTTACAGCGCAGACAGTGGGGATTTAACCGCTGAATTTCACATGCCTGATTCTCCAACACTGACCATAAATCTGCAGCTGGTGTTACCAGACTCATTCTCTGCATCTCTGGCACTGCTGGGCATGGTTGTAATCCTGTTTGGAGGGGGTGAATGGTAAATGAAACGGAATAGTCTGTACATGTTACACACAGGTGTCTGCGGAGTATAACGCAGCCTCGTAAGAACACCGCCAGAGTCTGCAGCGGAGTCCGGGGAGGCCTGGTCCTCCTGAACACTCTCCTCATCTCCTTTAAATAATGCTCTTCTGCAGGCTTCAGCACTAAATACAAGCTAAACAAACAACAAGTGCATCTTCTCAAAATAAAAACTGCAGACAAAACAGCACAGGGCTATGTAACTGTAATCCTACAGATTTAACTTTTTATATAAAGTTTTTATAGGTAAAGAATATCAGCACAGCTGTTCAATCATTTGCAGGAATGAGGACCAGCACCCTGTCACAAAATTGAGTGCACATGCATTTATCTGTAGGTGACATGACAGCAATATGGAGCTGACCCACAGCTGATTGTGGGCCAGAGCTGGAGGTCTCACAAGACTGTATATGTATGCCACTATGAGTACTTAAGAGAAAATTTAATCAAATCTTTTTGAGACAGAATTTTGTGGGAAATGTGATTCCTGTGTGTCGCCAGTTGCCTACCAAAAACATGTTTGATGGAATTTGATTGCTCAATTACCATCCAAACTCTTTAAAATGTAAGATCACAAATATGTGATGTCAATGATCTTAACGGAACCTTTGAATTCTGACACAATCACTACTGGTAACTGAAAACATTGGGGTTCAAGAACACTATCTAGGATTTTTTTCAAGTAATCTTCAGAGGGTCAATAATAAAAAATATACAAACATCACCGTTGAAACTCCACCAGGACGTGCTGGTGTTTCAGGGTTTAGTCACACAATGCTCCAGCAGTGTTGCAGCAGTGCCTTCGTCCCTACAGATTTACGGCCGTACTGCAGACAAGATCCTGAATCAAAGACACTGCCAAGGGGGGTCTCTGCTATCAACACTTTGGCCTGGTAGCCACTGGCCCACTGGCAAGTCCACATAAACACATACAGAATAAGACAGCCATTCCAGCTCTCCAGAGAACACCTTTATTTTATTTTGTTTTTATATTTTAGGGCCCATGCTGGAAGCAACCATGTGGTGCGTGTGTGTGTGTGTGTGTGTGTGTGTGTAGGACTGCGTGCATGTCTGTGTGTGTGTGTGACTGTGTGTGTGTGTGTGTAGGACTGTGTGCATGTGTGTCTGTGTGTGTGTGTAGGACTGTGTGCATGTGTGCGTGCGTGTGTGTGTGTGTGTGTGTGTGTGTGTATGTGTAGGATTGCGTACATGTGTGTGTGTGTGTGTGTGTGCGCGACTGTGTGTGTGTATGTGTGTTTTTGCTGTTTGCCCCCTCCCCTTGTCTCCATGGGGATCATGAAAATGAGATGACTGGCTCTTCAGGCTCTGTTCATTTTCTCATATTATTCAAGGATAACAAGATGCTGGCAAAAGCTTCTGAACTGCTGGTGTTAGTTCCTGACCCACACAAATTGCAGCAGTACTTTTGAGTTTAAGAATAATTATGTTTTTAACTCCACATATGTTCAATTTCCAAAAAAAAGGTCAGCTCTCATCTGGCAAAGTTTACCGAAAGTGGAAAAAAAAGAATTCTTGACCTTCATGGAAGAAATATTTCAGTACGCACTTGACAACGCTTAAAAAGAAGAATCTCTTTCCAATATGTCTAAACTGTTACTCTCCACAATGTACAGCAATAAATCTATTTCCCCCCTTTTCCCCACTGTGGGGAAACATGCAGTGTAGTTATTCACAGATGATTTGAAATCATCGTTGAGTGCAGAGGATCAGTTTCAAGTCAGTTCTAAGGTTAATGAAGTATCGCTTTTCCATCATGACTTAATGCACTTCGACAGTCACAAAGGCACGATGCTGAAGTTACCTCTTCTCAGCTGCAGGGATATTGCTAGCAATGACAATAACATTTCAGAAATCAAGAGAAAATTGCAACTGTAATCTGCAGCATTTAGACCTTAGCACTTACAGTAGCACCTTTGACGTTGACATTGCCACCAATCTGATACATCAGTGTGTGCATGTCCATTTAATCCAAGGGAGAAAATAATTTATTATGACCATATATCACAATTTTGTTTGTGCACAAATGATACATTTTGCATTGGGCATGTGATTGGTTTATGCCAGAAACAGGTGAACCGCAGAATCAGCTCATCAGCTCATCAGCGCCACTGAAATCTGGGAACCATGGACATAAAGAAAACCTTGAGGAAAAACCAGCGTGATTCCGAGTCAGTGAGCTTTGAAATCAGGAAAAGCAGGAAAAGCTCCCTCTATTGTGTCTTGGATAGAGCCCAACTCTATTAGGGGGCATCATCTAGTACGCAGGCACTAGCCTGAGTTAATGGGCTGTTGCCAGTCCATCAGGCAGGCTTGCAGTGACACGCGGCTAACTTGTCCTCGGTGGCTCCTCGTGGCTTTTATTAACTCTGCACTTCTGAGTGGGTGCAGGTCCTGTTCCGACCCGCCGCAGCGCTTCTGGAAGTGTCGCAGCGGTTGTTGGTTTCCCGCCCCTTCCCTGGACATGTCCCCAGCCTGATAAGATCCCAGGAGACATCTGACTAAGAGCTCTTACAGAACTCAAGCTCTGGGACAGGTTCAGAAAACAAGGATTGATGTAGATAAATAGGAAAAAGAAGCGATAATTCTGATACAGTGGCAGAAACAGCATTCTCTCTGTCTACTTGACTCCTTCTCGTAGTTCAGTTAGATTTCAGTATATTTTACTGATATACTGTAACACACATGCATTTGTGTTTGCAAAAGTAAGTAAAGCAAATGGGAAGACAGCGGAGCAATTTTTTTAGGGGGGTGATGAGCACTAATACTACTACTAATGCTTCACAATAATAGTTATTCAAGGAAAACACCAACATTTTGGGAAATAAACCATTTTTCCAACTTACACAGACTTAGACGAGATGTTCATTTAAATTTTTGTGCATTCACTGGCAATTTCCATGTTAGCATAGTGTTGGCTTAGCATAAAGAATTGAAGACTATAGGAGTCAATAGCTTACTCATACAGTGATGTGATTTGGAATATACTCTTCAGTGATTTCATAAGGTAAATATTTTAAGGCCTCCTCAAACATTTTACTGGAAGGCAAACAAAAAAAGTGACCAATCAGACTGGATCAGAAATGTCCTCTATGGGCATTTATATTTACCTCACATGATCATAATGAGCAGCCAGAAGCCTACCTCCTTCAAAGTGAACAAATACACCTTACAGCAACTCCGAAGCTGTCTTATTTACACAAGGTATCATGTGTATTTGAAACACAAGTGCAGAAAAAATGTTTAGATGTAGAAAACAATGCCCTTGTTATCCTCCGGAGGTTATTTCTTTAATTACTTTAATTTTATTGATGTGAAGTTGGATGTCACCCAGCTAGCGCCTGCACCGGGGATGTGTATTGACCACCAGTCGCAGTCTTTCTAAAAGTGGATACACTCTAAACCATAAAAGGTAGCATGCATTCAACTCTATGATATTTCAGAAAAAAGTAAATGATCGCATCTACTCACAAGTTTATTTTGTAAACGGCCGCTTCCTTGTGTTCTGTTCAGGACACAGAAATCTGTATAGGTAATAGGTAGGAAATAGGTAATTTACCTATTACTATAAAAGTGAACATAATATGTATGTGTAATGTGTAAATTACCTCCAAAGTCTTCACCAGAATAATATCATACAGAAAATAATAACTACTTTGGTTTTTTGTTTTGAAAACATATGAATGTGTTTATGAAGTAGGCCGACATGAAACTTGAAAAACATACAAATAACTTTTTTTGGCACCACGATGCATCTTGTAAAAACAGACAAGATGTCATGTTTGCTGATAAAGAACTTGGAATAATTTACAGCTTTTTTGTTTTTGTGTTGAAACAACAAATCTACTCGACAGTGTAGTAAGTCGAGCCTCAGGTGATGTCTTGACTACAGATTTCTGTGGAGAAGATACCACTTGAGAGAAAGAGGAAAATCTAGGTGATGCTATTTTAATGTCCATCAAAAACAAATGAAACACAAATAAAGTGCCAGTACTGAAATTAAAAGTTTATGTTGATGTTAATCATTAAGTGCCCTCTTTTTTATTCACCCTGGAAAAGCATTGTGAATTTCTATGTGCAGGAGACATCAGAATGGATCCACTGCAAAATGTCTGGATGAACATGGATTACTGGACTGGAGCTACAGTCAAGGGGGACCCATAGACACATAGCAACCTGCCGTGCCATAGACTTCATACAATTCTCTGGCATTCTGCTCATGTATAAGTCTCCATTGTAGGGATTTGGAGCTTTGAAAAGGAAATTCAAGGAAAACAAGAATGCTTGAATGCTCTTGTCATCCCAAAACAAATACACCTGGCTCTGTAAATGTGTGTGTATCAGCAGTGAGGTTTTCATGAGTAGACTTCAAGCCTGAGACCCAGCAAATGCACTTTAGGTTCCATAAGTAATACCAGGATGAATTCAACCACAGTCATTACAGTTATATTTTGTGTGCTTTGAACATCTGAATAGTGCAGTACCACTGGACCATGTTTCTTACCATTTACTGTCACTGACCATGAATAGAAATAACAGGGAAAAAACCTACCATCGCTGATGCAAACTGGAGCACTATCAAACTCCTCACTAATTCTAATGAGCCAAGAGACAGTCATGTATTGTAAGACATTTTGGTATTGAGTGTTTTGTTGACTGTAGAGTTAACACATGCAGATTAATATCAAACTTTCCTCCTTACATATTTATTTCAAAGAATACCTGAGAAAACTTAAGCTTCAAAGTAAAACATGCGTCAGAAGTGAAAATACTATTACTTTTGTTTTACTTTAAGGGTCTGTTCAATGATTGTTTACATGCAGTGTCCTTTCCTGAAATGCTTAAATCACATTATTATGAAAATGCACCATTATGATGACATACCGCATCTTATAACAGAAACCACAACTTTCTGGCCTCAAACATGAATGGTAACGTTGTCAGAATTGGATAGAATTGTGGTTGAGTGAGGAAGGCTTTTGTATGACTGACAATTTTCCCCCCCATTAAACTATGATCCATACATTTTCAACTTAATCACTCAATGGTTCTATAATTTGTGCAGGTTGTCAGTGGACCAACACTGGGGGGGTCAGGAAGGGCTAACGGTCATGATTCTATGAGCATACCTTTTGGCTAAATGTCAGAATACTCTATGGACAGACCCCTATTTGGCAGCTTTGATGACAGCTCAAGTAACAAGATATCTTGCCATATGGATATGGAGTTAAGGTTTTACTACTTGTGTCTGATGCGATGGAATTCTTAGAAACATACTTAGTGAAATTTGATGAGACAGAAGAGCTTCTCAGTGCCTGTTTGAGAGCGCATCCGTGGGTCTACGTGTGGCTCACGATTGACGCACTGACTGAGTCCATTACAGCTCACAATCTGTTGACAGGCCGTAAAACGGCTTGGTCACAAGCCTAACTTTTTGAACTCATGCACCCCCGGTTATTATGACCTGTCTTCTCTGCTGGTGTTGCAGACCTCCTCCTCTGAGTTTTCTGGCAAGGTTATGCCTTATATAAATGGTCAGGTCTGCAGTTCCTGCATGTCGTCTTCAGTTTTCCTGTAACTTAAGGGATGAAAAAGTGGCGTGGCGTGGGTGCGGAGGGGGAGGCGGGGGGTTGAAGAAGGAAAAACACTCACATCCGCTGGCAGAGGAGATTCTCTTAAATTATGGGGATGACCGGCGGATGACTACTTACTCTTCAAATCATGCGGATCCACGCCTGCCTCCACACTGTGTCCTCCAGTGGGATGTCCCAGAGGAACCTCAGCCCATCGCAGCCGGGAGACGGGGCCTCGTGGGGAGGAGAAATCTATGAGCTGCCACAGATCATTGGAAATGGTACTTCCGCTACATGCCTTGCATGATATTAGCCCTGCATCTGGAGAGGGCAAGGACCATCAGATAGGGATTAGGGGCGGGGGTGGGGTGTCTGGTACAACAGCCATGCTGGGGGACTCCCGCACCGCAGGGAAGCTGGGAAGGAATCCTCTCTCTCTGCTGACTTCGCTGAGAAATGAGGCCTCTGGTGTTTTGGAGGGGCCATGCATCCAGTGTTTAGGCTGATGCTGCGCTCAGTGGACACACAGATGGGTACATATTGCAGCTGGCCAGCTACTCTAAAAATGGTTGTACATCTACATATGAAAGCTGAGTAAGGCCTCAACTTTAGTACAATATTCATGCAGTTTCCTTTGAGACATACTGTATATTACATACATACATACATACATATTGTGATCTGAATGTTTTCATATTTAAACAAATTTGACATATATTTAATATTTACTGTTGTTGTGCTTTTTACAACAGTATTTTCGATAATACATTTACATTTACATTTTTGTCATTTGGCAGACGCTTTTAATCCAAGTGCATAGGTTCTACCATAAGTCAAAGCATCACATCCAGAACTAGGAAAATACACATGAAATGCTGTTCTAAACATAGTTGTCATCATAAGTGCAAAAAATTATTTTTTTATTTTTTATTTTTTTGGGGTGGTTTAGACAAGGATAGGGATATCAGAAAGGAGGGGAGGGGGAAATCAGGAGGGAGGACTAAGGTAGAGTTTGAAAAGGTGGGTTTTGAGTCTGCGTCGAAATACGATGTATTTTCAATTTGTTTGTAAACTGGTATAAAATTCCATCTTTCACTGTGATGTATGGTACTGTTATCATCATAACTTGCAGTGGAAAGCAACGCATTCAAGCTCAAGTGTCATATTCTCAGGGCTTAAAATACATAACTGCAATGGCGAGCCACCATCAATATGTTTTAAGCATACTGTACTGTTGAGACTCCACAGACATATGAAAGCAGATAGCTTTAATGATGGGGCCCATCACTTGCATAATATTATAACGGAACTGGGTCAAGATAATAGTTTGTCCATGCTATAGTGCAAGTGAAATTTAATGAATGTGCTTAAAATCTAATTCTTTAATTCAATCACTTATCCATACATTATATTATTTAGACCATTGTATCATTTATGGGGGGAAAATCTGCTGATGCATTATGTAACATACAGTGCCTTTGCTTTAAAGTATCAAATGTCGATTGAAAGCACATTGTAGGTTCATTTCATTAAATGTATATTTAACATTGTGCCTCAGGCTATGAAACATCATTAACAACTTTAAGCTCCTATTTCAGGGAACCACAACACTTTTTTGGCTGGTTCTTAACCTTGTGAAGCATGTTTTACCCATTCCAAGGATCAAGGGCCATCATTAATCTTTCACAGGAGCCATTTTGTTCTGTCCTTCATGTGCCTCATCTTATTAATTGAGTTTTGACAGGCAGTCCCCAGACGACTAACCTCGTACCTCAGGACCCCATTACCTCCCGCTTCAGGATGTTGTTTTAGCTTCTTAAATGTTCCACAGATTTTTTTGCTCTGCCACCCACTGTGTGAAAAATGTGCAGTGACAGGAAACTGTGACTGTATTGTACAGGAAATATCCAGTTCCTCACTTCATAGCTGACCTCTTCTGGGCCCGAGATGGCCGTTTTCATGCTTGCTGCACAGTTAAAGGATATTTCATTGTCCATCTTCATGCCACAACATCTTCTCAGACAACAGTATCGCGCAGCAGACTGGACATCAGGCAGGGGAATCAATGTAATGTAAATAATGCAGTTGGGTCATTTCAGTGTTTTTTATTAAAATCTTTTATTAATCTTTCATTTTTATGAATGATCATTTTCAATTTATAACAATCTCTTTTTTATATTTTACTTGACTCTATACTGGGCAAATGTTTTAGGCAGGTGTGAAAAATGCTGTAAAATAAGAATCCTTTCAAAAATAGAAATGTTAGTTTAATGTTCGTTTATTTTTATCAATTCACAAAAATGCATGAACAGAAGAAGTGAATGAACAGAAGAAAAATTGATATCAAATCAATATTTGGTGTGACCACCTTTTGCCTTCAAAACAGCATCAAAGTATACCTGCACACAGTTTTTGAAGGAACTCGGCAGGTAGGTTGTTCCAAACATCTTGGAGAACTAGCCACAGTTTTTCTGTGGATTTAGGCAGCCTCAAATGCTTCTGTCTCTTCATGTAATCCCAGACAGACTCAATGAGGTTGAGATGAGGGCTCTGAGGGGGCCTCCAGGACTCCTTGTTCTTCTTTACGCTGAAGATATTAATGACATTGGCGGTATGTTTGGGGTCGTTGTCCTGCTGCAGAATAAATTTGGGGCCAATCAGATGCCTCCCTGATGGTATTGCATGATGGATAAGTATCTGCCTGTACTTCTCAGCATTAAGGAGACCATTCATTCTGACCAAATTCTGACTCATTCTTGTACTTCTCTCCAGCCCTTCGGTGAACAAACTGCCTTCTGCTACAGCCAAATATTTCACATTTTGACCAATCAGTCCAGAGAACCTGCTGCCATTTTTCTGCACCCCAGTTCCTGTGTTTTTGTGCATAGTTGAGTCACTTGGTATGGCTTTTTGGCTGCAATTTTTCCATGAAGACCATTTCTGACCAGACTTCTCCGCACAGTAGATGGGTATACCTGGGTCCCACTGGTTTCTGCAAATTTTGAGCTGATGGCACTGCTGGACGTAAGCATGATGTGTCTTTCATCTGCTGCACTACGTTTCCTTGGCCGACCACTGCGTCTACGGTCCTCAACGTTGCCTGTTTCTTTGTGCTTCTTCAACAGAGCATGGACAGCACATCTGGAAACCCCTGTCTGCCTTGAAATTTCTGCCTGGGAGAGACCTTGCTGATTCAGTATAACTACCTTGTGACATTGTTGCTGTGCTCAGTCTTGCCACGGTGTATGACTTCTGACATTAAACTGTTTTCAGCAACCTCACCTTGGAAGCAGAGTTTGGCTGTTCCTCACCCAGTTTTAACCCTCCTACACAACTGTTTCTGTTTCAGTTAATGATTGTGTTTCAACCTACATATTAAATTGATGATTTTTGATTATTTGGTATAATTGGTTAATCACACACCTGACTATATGCCTACAAAATCCCTAACTTCGTGCAAGTGTACCTAGAGGAATTGATGCTGGTTTGAAGAAGGTTTTGAAGGGTGGTCATACCAAATATTGATTTGATTTAGATTTTTCATCTGTTCACTCACTTTTATAATAATAAACTATTAACATTTATATTTTTGCTTCAAAAGTAAAAAAAAAAAAAAGTAAAGTAAGCATTCTTACTTCACAGCATTTTTTCACACCTGCTTAAAACTTGTGCACAGTACTGTACGCGTGTATGTATGTGTGTGTTTGTGTGCGTGTGTGTGTGTGTGTGTATGTGTGTGTGTGTGTGTGTGTGTGTGTGTGTGTGTGTGCATGTGTGTGGTGTTTCCTTCATGCCATCTTTTTTGAGCATTTTTCCTTGGCACTCGGAGTAAAAGGTGCATTCTGTACTAAGCAGCATTGAGCACTGAGCACTGGTACCTGCAGTAATTATGCTCCATTTTGTCTCAGAGTGGTTGAACAATGAGCTCCATTTAGCCATGCAAACAGCATTAGAAGGGGTTAATTCATACTGGTGCTGGCACAGATATTGCCGGCATAGGCAGTTAATATATTAGTAGTCCAGCTTCACAACAGTCCTCTATAATAATGTGCCGTCTGTCAATCACTGGCACAATTAAACTGCTTAATGAATAAATTTGCATTGTTAATCAAGGGGTCGAAGGAAACATCTGCTTTTCTCCAGCTTTAACAGCGTACCTTGCATCACCGTCCATATGGAATGTTAAAGAAAGACTGTTTCCATGCAAACAAAATGAAAAGGATCACTCAAACTAAATTGGGTTATTCAACAGATTCGCAGGGTAAAAGTGATGCTGGATGCTGCTGTGGTTTTAATTGCCATTTAAGGAGATCTTAAGCTTTTTCTTTCACTTGTAAGTGATGACACTCAAAAAGTTCTGTTTACCTGTTTTTCTTACCCGGCATTACGATGCAGCAAAGGCACTGCGGTTGGCCTGACAGCCTCAAATTAAAGGAGAAGTGGCTCTAATGGACACCACATCTGGCTGAACTGTTTTTATGACATAAAAAGAACTATTGTGGCTACAGTGGTCTTTTCTCCAATATTTTGTGCAGCCACAGAACCAAACTGAAAAAAGATTTTTAGGCCTGTTTTTTGTCGTCACTGAATTTTGTGGGAAAATAAGACAATGCATCCATTCCACAAACACATAAAAACATAAACAAGCACACACACACGTACGCATGCATTCCCACACACATACACACACTCACACGCAGCCAGGACCGATATGCTGATAAAATGTGATGTTTGAACCTATTGTTAAATCATCTGTCATCACATTACTGTAAGCTCAAGATTCTGCGCTGCAAATCATATCAGGGGCTTCAACCAAACCTATGAACAATATGAAGAAAAATAGTATGTTACCCTTGTTAGAACAATAAGTTTGAGCAAGACTTTCAAATTCTCTTTTTCCACAAAAGACCCAGATTGACCAACAATTTGGACTTTTGTGTCATTATAAATAAAATAAAATATTGACGCTTTCTTTGCTTTTTCTTCATGTTCGTTCTTCATTTTTTCTCCTCCTCTTCCTCCTCTTCTTCTGATTATTTTCCCCACCCTTAAGCGATGGGCACATTTTCATAGTCTCGGCGTCACAACGCAGTGCAGTAATGATTTTATTCATTACGATAACTATTTGAAGGAAACTTGTCCTCTAAAACAACGCAGTGATTTTCAAAGCAAGCCCTCCGGACCTGAATACGCAGAATACAATGTCCAGAGAGTTACGCACAAAAGCATTCTTGAAATGCAGAGGCAAAAAAAAAGCTCAATTATGCTCTGAGAGAGCTGGCATATCCTTGGGGACAAAGTAAAGGAGTCTTATAATCACTTTGGGTTTAATTGTCAGGCTTTGAACAATTATCAATATACCAGTGTTCTCATTACTATACCCATTGGCTATGGTTAAGTGTTCTTTCTTTGAAGTCCATCATTATTTTCTCCCACTTTATGCCTGTTTGTATCTGTTATTGTAAAACTACTTAATAATTGATATAGATCCACTTTATTATCTGTGAATCACAATATTCCTTTTATCATCTGCCTGGTCTTATAAGAAAACCTTGAAACACATACTGTATGTACAGCTCGCAAACAGATAAATTGGTCTACTTAACGATCCTTAGCATCCTCTGACTGAACCATAGTCCAACTACAGAAAGTTGGAATTGCAGCAAGACTGGATGTATGCAGTATGAGCATACCGTACATTAAATTACCATCTTATTTGCAAAGGGCACCTTTCCATATAACATGATACCTTGTTAATCTTGTGAAGGGTGATGACAGTAAATTCTAATTGAAAGACCTTTGGTTTTCTTCTATAAACCTGCTTCCGACAGCATCAGCAGAGTGCAGGTGCAGTATATTTTTCCAATTGAATCTGTGTTTACCATGCACCTGTGAGAACTGTATGTGCATTTGACTTGTTGACCGAGCTGAATGGATTTTATGATTCTGTTCACAGTAAACATAAACCCGAGCGCTCCAGCTCACAGCCTTTTTTTCAAACATCTTTCAATATTTTATTGAATGTATGTGCAAAAAGAAAAGCCCATCTGTATTAGATAACTTTTTGAAGTTATTTGCCATTTTCATGAGTCGTTTACTGTGCTGCTTCAGATGGCCGATTCTACTGATGCTCACACTATATAAACCACTGAGGACTCGTATTGCAGATTCCAGCTCCAGGCCTGGCATTTGGATCTGTCAGTGGGCAGGGTCATTCCTAGGGGGTGGTGATTTCAGGCCACACAAGGCCCTCCAGAGCTCTCTGGTAATGCATCACAAACCACATCTATGGCACCCAGAGCTCTATGGTAAACCATGACAAAACACATCTATGGTACATGGAACTGCTCCCTTCTGTTCTGCACAGCTGTACTCAGCCACGAAGGGACTTAAATTAAATGTAATTAAGAAAAAAAAGAAAAGAAAATAGCACTCAGAAAATACTTAATCAATCAGAAAATAAGTGAATTAATAATGCAAGGGCTTGATTCTCACTTCATTAAAGCATTGATTGCTTGTCAGGCTGTTAATCGGTTCACGTGTTTGCAGTACTAACAGTTCTTTGAGAACACACACTGACTTTGTACAGATGTCAGCTGCATCTGCTATCTCCACCCCATGAATATTTATCATAACTGAAACGGTATGCTCTTTTTGTCATTTTTGGTAGATTCATTTTTCACCCGTCTTGTTTCATGCTCTAAACGTGCAGAAGGAACAACCACAGCAGGCTAGACCTGAATAAAAAATGTAAAAAATATGCAGAACACAGTTCTTGAAAAGGTTTGTTTCGCTTTTGATGACAAATTTGTCCATTTCCAGGCGGGCACAATGGCTTCCATTTCTTGTCTCCAAAGATTGTATTTTAGGTGTAAACCATTGCTGGATTCACAATATCATTATTCATTTGAGAAGAAATATAATAATAAAAACTGGTTATGCACATTAATCATGATGGAATGCACTGGCCTGCATTGATCTCTACAACACTGAGCTGAAGTCATTCCGGTGCGTAATGGACGGTTCCTGTACAAAGTGAGGTCCTTTTACCTGAGTGCCCTTTAAAGGAGCTGATACTGGCTCCTTAGCAGAGCAGCGCAAAGCAGACAGCGATTAGAGGAGCAGGGAAAGACCCTGAGATTCACAGCATGCCAGTGAAAGACCCCAAGATTCAGAGCTTGCACAATGAAATAAGGCCTCTGGGCCTCTGCACCACAAGTCAAACTTCCATTTTGGGAAATTAATTCAACTGGTATCACCAGAGTACATTGTTGGACTCTGCATTATTCACTGGCTTAATGGATGCCCATTATCTTAGGCGTATTATAAAGGTATTACAAATATGTTTTTCAAATTATTTCAAATTTATGCTCGGATACAGTTGGATAGCTATCGAAGCAATTTCGGGTAAATATCTTGAGAATAGAAGCTGACCTTTGAGTGGACTCAACACACTTTTGAAGAGGCTATGGAGCTTTGCTCATATCTGCATTGGTGAGAAAGCCATCTCCTACTCTGATTGCTGTTGTGCCTCACTAGAGCCAAGCAGCCACCACGCTCTTCACATTAGCGAATAATGTGCTGGAAATAATTGCCTCAATCAAGAAAGGTTAATGAGTGCGTCTGCGTCTACAACCGCCAGGAGCCTTATCAAAGCATGGGGGTTCATTTGGGTTGTGGCATAACCTTCACCCCTTTAGCAATTAGACAACCAGATCAAGGTGGTGTTAATGCTGGGGAAAATACACACTGTGAACACCATCGCTCTGGTGGGAGCTTGTCAGATGAGGACTGGAGCAGGGTTCTGTGTGTGTCAGAGGGGAAAATGGCAAGCTTGCATCAAAATTTAAAAAACACACTTGGACTATTCCAGATACACAGAGTACTTCACCTGGTAAACAGCTTGTTGAAACTATATGTATTTTGTATCTATTTATTTGACAGCATGTTGCAATGAATGGCAGAAATGTATCGGTCAGATGTTAAGAACATTTTAGGGATGTTAGGTATTCACTGGTGTGTTAAATAGGAGGACTGCTCAGCTGCAGGTTGAAAAGAGATTCCGGACTCTGGGTCTTTTCAGCGTAGACAGTTCTCAACAACTTGTTCCCAGCTGAATGTATGAGAACTATGTAGATATGAAAATGTTTTTTTTTTTTAGATTGAGTGGAGAGAAGCATCACAGCTGGAAAAATCCTTGTCATTAATCTTGAAAATTAATATTTCTTAATGTGTGAAAGAAATGTGTGAACCCTCATGCCCAGACAGCGTAACTAAAAAGAGCCTGAGAGTTTATGTTTATTGGTTATTATCAGAGTGTGGAAGGCCTCTGATCTTCCAACAACAGCAATTTAAAATGCACTTGAAACTACAGATTCCTTATTCCACAGTTCTTTATTTTTTCCTACTTTCATTCTAAAAAAAACAAACAGTGAAAGCATTGCATCTTTGAACCAACTTTTCCTGCAAACTTTCAAGTGTAACTACATGACCCGGTGCTAATCTGTACACTGAGGACTTCCCATGAACACCACAACACAACCAAACAACTTTAAACCCTTGAGTGCGTGGGGAGATAGATAAACAATCACACAGCAGAACAGGCGCGGGGAGGAGCAGGTAAAATGGCTGGAGCTGATGAACGGTCTGAGGATTGTGCCGGTTGACTCCGAGCTGATCCATATCCCTGTTTCTCCGGATCGATCCGGCCGGATCCTCCGCGGCCCCGGAGGCCCCGGGGATTCTCCAGGAATCCTCCCGGCAGCCTGAATAAGTAACTCCGGTGGAGTGCCGGCTCTGACGGCTGATAGCCTGGCTTCCTGGGTTAGCACACAGCACTCCAGATCAATGCCGTCAATCCAGCTCTGACGGAGTACCGCGGCCTGTCTTCACAACCAGGGTTTTACTAGTTTTTCTGCTTTTATACAGTGTTCCTGCAGATTTGAATGATGTAAATCTATTTTTGTTTTTTAAAAGAACATAACATAATGTCAAGACAGGCCATTCAGCCCAGCAATGCTTGCCTTTTCCAACCACAAACGTGTTCCTACTGCTTAGAGTTATATAGTATCTCTCACCAATTAAATAATAATAAAGCTAACAATAAGAAGAAGAAGAAGAAGAAGAAGAAGAAGAAGAAGAAGAAGAAGTTTTGATGAGAATGTCCACCTGAACCAAAGTGACATCATATTCTCGTGATACATCATGGGTAATATAATTTTATATATAGCATGCATTCATTATGTTATCCCTCATACTCCATTGTCTTTGCTCAGGAATGATTTATAGGCATGTAATAATATGTCAACAAAGGCATTATAAATGTTTCATTAAGAATTTACGAGAATATATGTCATAATATACATTATGCATCCTGTCCATCGTGTTTTAGTTTTTATGTTCTCATTCATTTTATTAAAAGTATTTGCAATTCAGTTTTCAGAGGGTAATTTACTATTACAGCTACCAAAACTGTTATGACCTTTGTGGCTATCATTTAATTCTGAAAATCTCCACCTAGAAGTCAATTTTGCAAGATGAACTTTAGATGTGTATGATAGCAGGTGTTATTAGTGAACTTTTTCAAAACTTGTTTCTTCTTCCAGCTTCACTGTACACAATGAATTTATGACCTGGCTGGGGAATGTTTCAAAGAGATTGGCTTCCACCTTGTTGGTAACTAAAGTTAATAAATACAGGAAAGAAGACCAACGTTATCTTTACTGTTGTTTACTTGAACTTTTTCAAGATGCGAGTTTGAGAGGCACTCAGAAGAGCAACAGGGGATTCATATGGTTTACAGCATCTCTATATAAGTGAAAGGAATGCATTTAACCAGTAAGTCTGGATCATTATATTTGCATGAGGTGGTGTTTTCATGCTCACTGGAGACCACATACTGCTACATCTCTGCGCATGTAGCATCAATAAACCATGTGGAAGGTATGTGCAAGATAAATAAATCATCACAAAATATATGATGAATGAATTATGTAAAAGATCTTTTGTCCTTCTTAATGTTGGAAATGTTTTGTACCTGGAAGCACACTTGAAATTAAAGAGCACTTTTGATGATTTAAAAAAATGTTTTTGTTTGACATAGTTTTGTTACCACCATGAATCAGTAGTATTATTACCAGTTGCTACCGAATATGTGCATTATATGATTGGGAACATGATGTGGAATAAAGCCAGGATGGATAAACATGATCCTGGCATGGGGATATATCAACCAAACCTATTAAATCAGAAAACAGCTCATGTGGCATCAAACCCAGAAATGTTTTAATAGCCTAGAACCAGGTTTGCTTTCTCCTGGAGAATATGGGAGGGAGAGGAAGAAATAAAATTTTTAAAAAGCAATTAGCAAGAATGGGAATAGGCAAGAAATCATGGAAAGTAATTAATTTTTGTCTGGAAGAGATTAGGTAATCCCCCAGCACTGCCTAATGAATTTATATTTAGATATACAGCTGTAGACTATATCTATATGTATCACCCATTTATTTGCATCCATTTTAGTAGGAACATCACAGACATAAATATGTATTTTTTAATCCATTGAAAGATGCCCTGATGACAGTATACTGTAAATGCATTTGAAGTCATCGCCATAAGCCATGCGGTGATGGATCGTCCTTCAATAATTAAGAGTACACGTCACATTGGCAAAGGCAGTGTTATCGCATGTACTTGTGATGAGTCCGGTCAGGTAGCACACAGCATACTGCATGTTCGCAGGGCTCCAGCTCAGTTAAGAGTTAACTCCGGAGCAGTCAGGCAGGAGGCAGAGGGTGTTTAACTTTGACTGAAAGGGAAGCGTTGACCGCTCATGTAGAAAAAGCTCAGATAAAGTGATCAGAAGGCACAATGGTGGCTCCTCGGAGACCTTTCTAAGTGAGAATCCTCCATAATGCATGTGGTATTGTCCTATTCTGTCTTGATGTAAAATGAATGAGCAGCAACCCAAGGCACATAAAACTAAATAGGTTAATGAACAAAAAGCCGTAACACTGCAGGGTGGTAAGAAATAGACAATTTGCGCATTTTAAAGTTTGAAATGGCCCCATCTTTATGAAAGACAGGTAAATGGACTCCACTGCAAACTTGCTTTCTGGGCATCAACAAATTATGATATTATAAACTGTAATGAATAGTTAAGGTATTAAAACGGTTGAGGCACACACATAAAGCTGGTTGCAATTTCCCTCATGCCCCTCCTTGTGCCATTGGTTTGTTGACATGCATGTATTTCAAAGCTTGACTAAATAATCATTTCTATGAGGATGATGTAGCATGGGTGAAATCAGTGTTTTTCACCATTTTGCCTAAAATATAAAATGAAATACAATCAGAAATAAGATGGTGAGTTAAGTGTATTTTTGAGACCACACTGTCATTGTGAGAACCTTTTTGTCACACCTTCCAAGATGGAGGCATTCTGCTGTGCATCAGTCATTAAAAGGAATCATGTTTTCAGTGGAGGCAGGACACCACCTGGCTCTGAACACAGGACCACCTGTTTGTAAAACTGTTGGTTCCAACCTGAGGCACCAATTCAACCGTAACCCCTTGTGGGAGAGTAGAGTCGAGCAGGTGATTGGCAACCTTTGAGACCCCGACCACCTCTTCTCTATCAGAGGTTTTGACATGGTGGTGGAATGACCTCCCGGTGAATGTCAGAACGGCAGAGTCTCTGACCTCCTTCAAGCGCAGACTGAAGACCCATCTCTTCAGGTTACACCTTTCCCTTAGACCGTAATGGCACTTATGTATAGATATTGTTACTTGTATAGGTATTGTTGTTTTTATTGGCTGTTGTTGTATTCTAGCTGCCAACAGTGGTATGCTAGTTTGAATGTTGATTGTACTCTTCAAGGGTTCTGAATTTCTGTATGTTTACACTAGGACTCGGAACTGTACTGTCCTACTACCTAATAAAGTGACCACTAAGTGTAGGTACTAATACATAAAAATACAGTACTTTTTAAGGAACAGAAAGGTTTAAACCAGAAACCGAAGCATTTAGGTTTTGCTCTACAAGATAACAGAATTTTAATAATAATAAAGTTGCTTACTTTTATTGTGGGAAAGATGCTACATGGTATATGAAATATTTATTAAGACCAGACCTGTACTGCAGACAGCATTTCTGCCATTCCCCGCACCCTGGGCTGTTGTCTCTCTGAATCCATCTCTACGGTTCAGCTGGGCCCGGCTGTTCCTCACCACAGATCGAATGTAAGCCCTAATAATTCAGCACCATTGAGAATAACTGCACTGAAGCGCATGAATGAATTATAGTCTCACTTTGGACAGAGTGTGCTTGCCGGGTATGTGTAAATGACTAAAGTGTCTCTCAACAAATATTATAGAAAGTGAGGGATTCATTAATTAAATGCTCCTCTTCTGAATGTACTGTATCTTATGAATTTACATTTGTCCTTTGCTGGAATGGAAAGAAAATGCATTGTTTGTTTGACAAATGAGAATTCAAACTATTAAAGAGAATTCAAACTTACAATTTCAAATATCTAGTTTTATTCAAATTAATTGTTTGCATTCTTCTTTCATGTAAACAAGGGTACCCAAACCTTTATCTGAGGATGATAGGCATAAACCTTCTCAACAAAGATGATTAGGTGTTGGTTTGGGTTGAACATTATATCCTTCTGCCGGCTGGATCTCAGACATGTGATGGCCTTTACACGTGCCAGTCCTGAATGGTGGGAGCACATTATAATTAAAAAAGCCTGATTTTAAAGCTAATATCAGTCCTTTCCAATGTATAATTATAGGCTAAATATGGGCTGGTAATAAGCCCCAAAGGAGAACAGCTACATACTCTCTTTGGTTTCAGCAAGGTCATGGGCAAGGCGCCTGAGAAGAATTAGCAGTCTTCTGCCCCATTGACACTGTGTGTAATACTTAATTGGTTTCAAAGGATAAAATTCTCGAGGTCCTATATTCTCCCACAGCAAATGAAATATTATGGAATATCAAGCCATTAAATGTCACACTGATGTACTTATTTCACAAGTTTTAATGTCCCTCATAATCTCCTTTTGTACTGCAGCTTACCCCCTAATATAACTCCACAGCCTTTGTGTGCTTTGCTTCCATTAAACAGTAGGCATGTGAAAATCCAATCAGTTTTTCCACCTTGTTTTTTGCAAAAAAAAAAGGCATTTTGACTTTTCTTCACTTTATTGCTTGACAGCCAGGAGGAGGTGCTATTGAGCCCAAATGGGAAAAGGGGAACACCCCTGGATGCCTGCTAATGTTTGTTGTTTTAACCCCCCTCTCCACCCAACACACACTCCACCTCTCTCTCTCTCTCTCTCTCTCTCTCTCTCTCACACACACACACACACACACACACACACACACTGTGCCAACAAAAATAAAATAACCCCCAGCGTAACTGTTATATTCAGAATGCTTTAATAAGGGTGTCCTGGGGGCAGAGGGAGGCATGTTGGGTGGGAGGTGGGAGACTTGTGTTAGAGAGCCCCTCGGGCATTTCTCCTTGAAAACATGTCCATGGAAAGAGACCCGACAACTAGAACCCCATGTTTAGCTGACATTCATCTGGCTTTCAGATGTGATCTTAGCTTCCTAGTCATATTTGTGTTATTACTGCGAGTGTGTCATTATTACAATAACTACATGATAAAATAACAAGAGCACACAATGTGCTGCTAAATGAAGCTCGGCACAGAACAATTGCCCTAATAACCACCGCCATGCCCTGTACTGTTAGCAGTGGTAGAGACCCTCATTAAAGGATGTACCTCAGACAGAAGAACAATGGTAATGTCTCCCTCACTCCCCCTTTCTTTATGCCTATTCCAATCGGCACACCTGAGAGAGATTTGTGTGCGTGGATATTGTTCTCGGGACCAGATTGCCTCGCCATTAAAAAGCAATACTGAGGGAGAAAGAGAGAGGATGGTGTTTGTAATACCAGTGCTTTAAAAAAACACCATTTGTTATCCGCTGATCTATTTGAAGAGCCTTTTTTAATTCAATGCCTCTTCCTATGCTTGTTAAATATTTCTCTGTGATTCCCCACCCCACATCATTCCCCTGCTTAATAAATAATCCATAGCAGGTTGACAGTAGAATAGCTACACTTTACATTTTGCATGGGGTTGGGTCAAATATAGCTGTGTGCGTCTGTACCTGGAGCGCGTTTGCAGACGTATAGCCTCTGGGACAGTACCGTTGGGCAAACCGATCATCCTAGCACTCTGCCTGGGGGATTTGGAAATGATGAAACACAGAGGATCTTTTCTTTTTTTATCACTGGGCCATGATGGTGTTATGATAATTGTAATACTTCCAGGCTGTTCCCAGGCCGGTTCAGGTAAAGTGCACTGCACAACCGCACCAAATACTTTCCTGCTAATCTGACACTTTGTCATCTGCATTTGTATTTGTGCTATGTGTAAAAATATATGTAAGAATATTCTGGATTTTGCACTATTCTCAGCCTTGTTGTATACAAATGTCCGATAAGTCCCCTGGGGACTCACAAATTAAATCATTGTAATAAAATGTAAGGAATGCTTGTTGCCTACATTAGCGTGTGTTCTATTTTCATATAAGATTTCCTCCTAGAAAACTGCTTTAATTAATGGCGTAATACAAACTTCCTTGCCTGTTAGCATGTAGATCTACTGCATGCAAAGCTATTAGCATGAACGTTAGTCTTACCTTTCAGTTACTGCCCAGAAATGTCTTATTGATATCCAGGGCAAATATGAATTGTTTTCAAAGAGAAATCCTGTAATAATGTCGAATTTTATATAAGCCACGTGGCATTATTGTCACATGCAGAGCTGAATTATTTTAGTCTCACACCTTTTTCACACAGAAAATAATTTCCTTTTCTGAACATCAGCATAACAGTGGTCGCAGTATGCACAGAACAAATAGCTTCAGTCCATTACCAACACACACCCCGCAGTCACACTCAAAGTCCTGAAGAACTCGGAACTCAACAAACAACTTCTGTTGTCGTGTCTTTCTTTTTCCCGAGCGTACGCTAACAGCCCAGATGAGCTTGCCCAAATGAAGTGTAGTTAACCAATCAACGGCCTCCTTGGGCTTTGGGCCTGGCAAGGAAAACTCAGCAGGTGGTCTCGATTCGCAAGCTGTCGTTACTCAACCAATAAGGTTGTCATTTTGCTCCAGGCCTGACGACACGCTGCGGTGGACAGATGTTTTTTTTTTTTTTTACTTTCTTCTTTAAGTGCTTTGTCTTCTTCTTTCCCAATTGATCAGCAGGTCAGATGCGTGATCTGAGAGGGGGGAGAATGGCGGGGCTTTTTCCCACACCGAAACATTTGGCAACCGCCGTGCTCTCCTCGGCTTTGCTTTTGTTTATTAGTACAGAAAGCCACTCCATAAACTCTGCTTTGTTCAGATGGCATCTGTGTTGCCCTGAGACTTAGCAGCAGACCTCCCCGTTGTTTCGGGTCCTGAGTTCCCCCCCACACACTTTAGCAAAGGAGCACACAGCGTTTACTCAGCTCCGCTCTTAAAAGCCACTTTGTGCCTCGCATATGGTGAGCTGAAAGATTTTGAGATGATGCCCATGTTTGATTGGAGCTTTGTGGATTGCAATAGTCAGATGAACCAGCAGTTAATTTTTTTTAGATTCACTGCAAATGCCTTTGCTTTGTTTCATAAAGTGAACTTCAGAAAAGTTATCAAAACAAGGAGAGCAGTTTCTCTTATTTGAAACCCCAGTGAGTACAGTCCCTGCACAATTTCACTTGTATCAGCTAAATATTAGAACATACTTTCTGTAGCTATACCTTACTTTGCATTTATTAGAAAAGCATGTGCATAAATATCTTGCTAATTTATAATGTCAACACATGAACACACAGAAAACATGTGTGACTGCTTGTACCTTTCTGTACACTCAGTGAGCACTCTATTAGGTACTTATTAAACTTATTTTTAGATTATTAGGCTTCTGCTGCTGTAGCCTATCCACTTAGAGGTTTGATGTGTTGTGGGTCCAGAGATATCACTGTTGTAATGTGTGGTTACTTACTGTCAGCTTTGACCAGTCTGGCCCTTCTCCTCTGACCTTTCTCTATCAACAAGGTGTTTCTGTTCACAGAACTGCTGCTCACTGGATGTTTTTTTCTCTGTCGCACCATTCTGAGACATTTTAATGCGTGGAAATCCCAGGAGATCAGCAGTTGCAGAAATGATCGAATCAGCTTGTCTGGCACCAACAATCATTCCTCGGTGGAAATCACTGAGATCACATTGAGTGAGTGTACACTGATGGATAAGACACTGTCATGTAGTGGTGGATTAAAGATGGTGGATTCTTAGGTGTGTTTCCCTTTTGATTTTGCTCTTTCTGGTAGAGGCAAATACTCCAGTGCTGACAGGACTGACTGCTGTTCCTCAATGTACTGTTTATAATAGTAATTATAATATCCATCATTTAAACCAATACATAGCAATCCATTGTGTGTCATTCTCTGATTCATTTCTTTTACGGGCCCTGCTACAATGTTGTTTGCCCTGGATTTTGCTTGCTTGAGCTATTTACTTCACAACTCATACCACCACGCAAAATAAAAAATATATACATTTTAGAAAGGTACCACTAATTATTATAAATAATAATATCCCGAGTGGAACGGAAGGCTCTGGACTCTCAGTGTGTGCATGTACCGTAGCATAACAGATCTCCATCTTCCCCATTCCTTTTGATGAGGACTCCTCCCCAGCGCTCCGGCTGCACTCCCGCATCTCCTCGCAGGGAAACGGAGTCACCACCCGCTCACGGGTTAACGGCGTCACAGTCCTCGGGCGGCGGCGCGGAGAGGGCCCGACAAAGCGCCGCGGCTTTGTCCCAGCGAGCCGCCAGCTGCCGGCCGGAGCCGCGGGAGCGTGGGGAGGGCGGGGAGGGCGAGGCGGCGGCCCGGCTGCATCCCAGCGCGAGTGCAGTATTAATGAAGCGACAGCGCGCCCCGCTTCCGTATTCATTAGACATCTGGGCCAGCAGATGTGAAGTGCCGCCTCAAGACGAATAAAAAATGACTTCCCATCTGGACTCCCTAAACTGGAAAGACGAGAGCGGCTTCTTCCTCTCCCTCTCTCTCTCCCTCCCTCTCTCTCTTTCTCTCCCTCTCTCTCCCTTTCTCCCTCTCTCTCTTGCTCCCTCTTTCTCTCCATCTCTCCCTCCATCTCTCTCTCGCCCTCTCTCTTTCTCTCTCTCTCCCTCTCTATCTCTCTCTCTCCCTCCCTCTCTCTCTCTTTCTCTCTCTTTCTCTCTCCCTCTATCTCTCTCTCTCCCTCTCTCTTTCTCTCTCCCTCTCTCTCTCTCTCTCTCTCTGTCTCTCTGTCTCTCTCACTTATATTGAGATATATTAAGGTGTTTTGGTAGAGATGCTCTGTTTTCCAGTGGACTTAAGAGAGGAGAATATTGCTGATTTCTTACCTTTGGATGTCTGAGGATATAAGTATTCGTATGAACATTGATGCTGGCCCCTCATTCACCCGTACTGGTAATGGTAGCGTAAAGACAGTATGTCTCTTAAAGAAGCTAAGGCAATGTCTTATAAAATTTAAGCTAATTATGAATTAGAATTGCCATTTGGCACTATAAAATCTATTTTAATATGCATCAAAAAAGTATCCAAGACAAACCTTGAATAGAAATTCAAAACTCATAAAGAACACTCATAAAGAGCCACTATACAGGTAAATGTAAACATTCCAGACTTGATTTTAAACTACACAATAACCATGTATCCTACAGTGATGATGAGTCTGTAGATTAACATATGTAAATATTGTCTGTTCAGGCTTTCTGGTTTTGATGGGAAAAGTTAGATTAAAATGGTAAAATCATATAATATGAAACAAACACTCACTGAGCACTTTATTAGGTTTACCTGCAGACAAGCTAATTAATTTAATCAGCCAATCATGTGGCAGCAACTAAAGGCATAAAAGCATGGTCAAGAGGTTCAGCTGTTTTTCAAACCAAATGTCAGAATTGGGAACAAATGTGATCTTTGTGACTTGGAATGACCATTGGTGCCAGACAGGTTGGTATGAATATATCAGAAACTGCCAATCTCCTGAGGTTTTCACGCACAACAGTCTCTAGATTTGCTGAAAAAAAAAAAAACATCTGCAGTTCTGCAGGAAAAAATGCCTTGTTATTTAGAGAGGTCAATGGAGAAGGGCCAGACTGGTCAAAGCTGAGGGTGACAGTAACACAAATAACCACACATTACAACAGTGGTGGTCTCTGAACACACAACGCATCAAACCTCTTAAGTGGTTAGGCTACAGCAGCAGAAGACCAATACATCTAAAAAACCTAATAAAGTGCTCACTGAGTGTACATTAGTGTGTTGAAAATCAAAATAACCACTATATGACACAAGAAACACAAGTCCACTGTATGCATTCCTCTGGCCTAAACCAAAAATATTAAATGGACAATAAAGAGAGCCCTTTTCTGTCTTTTTCCCCTTACCGTGAGATTTTTTAAATACAGCCTCCCCCCCCCCCCCTCGTCTGAGCGTTTTATGTGCCTGGTTCACACCCCAAGGTCGTGCCTGTGCGCGGGCGAGCGTCTGGCCACCTGTGAAGGTCGCAGGCGCACGACGGCGTATCTCCGCGGCCTCTGTCTCGCTCTGCCCATTCCGCTTCATGGCCCAATTTTGAGGACCATTACCTGACGGCCATTAAAACCGGAGCCGCCCCAACCCGCCCCGTCGCAATCTGTCCCCCGCAGCAACCTGCTAATAAGTTAAATGCAGCCTCTGCCGTTTTCCGTCTTCCTGCCGCAGCTCAACCGATCGGGAGCGCGACTCCGCGGTCGCCCCCGGTTCACTGCCGAATGTGGCCGCGGGGCTAGCGAACGGGCCGAGCCAGACCTCAGTCCTCTCTGAGTCAAGTGTCTGTGATGCCCGTTGGAGGGATTGGATGAAATGTGCTTTTGTGACATTTAGGTTGTGTTGTTCTCCCATTGGTAAACAGGGGCACTTTATAACATTGTTTACTGTATAGGGGGGAATGGTTGGCAGAGTCCTGTGAAATCCCATCTTTTATGCAGCTGAATGTGCTGTCGGGTGTCCGACAGAACGCAGGCAGAGTCCTGACCTGATTGGCTTTGGGGGAAAGATATAAATTATATTTTTCTGGTTATTAGCAGTTACATAATAAGCCATTACACAAAGCCAAGAAGCTTTCAGAATACCTTGGAGGTACAATTAAAAAATGTAAGGCTTCAGTAAAAAGTGCAAAACAAGAAATTAAAATTGGCAACGTGAAATATTTACGTCAGGGAGCAATAATTAGTGAGTGTGCTATAGGTACCAGGTGCGAATGCTCTGACAGTGTGCAGCCCAGGGCCATTTGGCAGTTGAACGTGTCCTGTTTCCACTGGGTGGCATAGGCCTTCCTTCCGCTCGTGTCGACCTCCTTAGGTTAGTGATGGGAGAGTGAGCTTTCATGAAACCAAAAATGGCTGGGGCTAATGTATGATGTCAGTGACTCACTGATTCCGGAAAATGGTTGTTTCAGTGATTGGTAACTCATTGTAACTCCACCAAATATGGGATTCATGAAATCTCACTCCCATCACTATGATCGATTAATTAAAGCTCGCCAAAAACATCACTAATAACTAGTTGATCATGGATGGTTCATGGTTTAATGTACAGCAGTAAACATTATTGCATACATACAGCACCATCAGTAGGTCTTGCTTCTTATACCTTAAGTTCTTGCTTACTTTGGGGCAAGTAATTCAGCATGAGAGGACCAAACTTGTGGATGATCTACATTTTTACATCAAGGCTAGAGCAGCTCCGAATGAGGCAGGCGGTTCAATTCGTCACAACAGAATGTGCCACTTCCCAAATGTAGCCATCAGTGCACAAAATAATACAATACATGGTTTTAATTATTGACAATCCCTCCCCTCTGTGTGTCCTTAGTAACATTTACTAACATGTAAATAGTGTAATGGGAAGTAAGGATATGTTTTTCACATGGGTGTAAGGAATAGGATTTAACCTGATTGTATTTGCCATCTATACTAATATAAATTGGTAACACTGTTTCAGATAAAGGTAGGGGTTGGACAGGGAGATGGTGGTTACACTAGTTGTAAATGAATACCCTGGCACTAAATGGCCCCAAAACAAAGTGCTGTAGTGCAGAGGCTACCAGCGGAAACATCTGGAAGATTTGATCGAGGGTATCGCAAACAGAGATGAGCGGCGCTCAGAGTCGACGAAACCTGGCCCATATTTCACGGTGCCCTGCTCTCGTTAAAGACAGGTCCTCGTGCTGCGGTAATCGCTTTAATTTATTTGTTTATGGGGAAGACAGAGGGGATGGGCACATGGCACTTGCCTTCTTTTATTGCCAACATATGGAATGCATTTATCAACATTTGTGGCGATCAGCCTAAATGATTTTATTAACTAATTTGTAACTTTACACTTTTTTAATCAAACACATGCTGGGCGCCGTAATGTTTTGACAATACTCTCGGGCTTTGCAAAGTGAACTCCAGAAGCCAAAGGGAAATTAAAACTAAGAAAGAAAAATAGAATAAAACGAAAACGCAGAGGAGGGGGGAGGATAGGGGGGCTAGGAGCCGGTGATATCTGCCACTCTACAGCACCGCAGTGATCACAGAGATTAGCATAATGGGGAACTGGGGAAAGGAACCGGCTTTGCATAAGGGCCTGAGCGGAATTTTCAGATGTGATCCAGCAAGAATGTAAATATAAACAAAATGGAGGAATACTCACTTGAATGAGATGATACCCATTCACACTCTATCATATACTAGCACTGTGACATTTCTTCTGTTATCAGAGTCACACAATGCAAGAGCATGGGTGACTACTATGACTAACATTGTTGATATTAGTTATATTCCAGAGTATTCTTGTTGTCTAGTTCACTGTTATATACATTATAAATGACTTGATTTATGGTTCATAAATATGAAGTGTGTGATGATGTAGCCTATAACAAAAATCAGTGAAGACAAAAAACAAAAACAACAACAAGAAATTTGATCTGATTTGGAACCATTAATCATGTAATGTGTACACGTATGTAAATGCTTGCAGAAGGTTCCGAAAGCCAGATCAATAATATCTATTCATGATTGCCATAATTACCCTTGAGCAACAATATCCGGATGTTTAAATAAAACTGCAATTACTCCTTTTGGCAAGGTGAAGACAAGCAATCGTACTATAAATTTGAAAGTAGGTCTAATCTGGAGTCATGACAGTCAATATAATGATTGACAGTTTTCCATTAGCGATACACTGACCTGCATCCTTATTAGCTTCCGTTCTATAAACAAAACTCACTGCAACACAAAATTATCAGAACTCTTCCTTATAGCCTATTCCACATTTTCCAATGTATTCATCTTTCAAGGTTTGTGGGGTTCAAAGGGCACAGCAGTGTTAAGCTCCAGGGACACAGCTGTGTTTTTGTTTTGTTTCGTGAGTTAGCTAACTGGTAAAGTGTAAAGCAGAAACAAACTAGGAAATATTTATTATAGTGAGCGCGGTAGCGCTCTGTTCAAAATAGCAATTTGAACCTCAATATCAAAACCAATCTCAATGCCATTTTGTGGGTCTACTACAATGATGTGATTAATTATACTTAATTATACTTTCAAAATATGAAAGCAATATAAACAGGGAGCACAGTGATACTTACATGAGTGAAACGCTAGGTTAACTAGTTTATTATATTATAACCTTGTCTTGTTATCTGCAAAAAATAAATCACAAATTCATTAATAGTGATGAAATCATAATTTTTTTAAAGGAAATATTTCATTTTATTTCTAGGTGATGCTGTGTATGTATGTTCAATGTGAGCCAGCAGACATCCAGTCATGTTTTTGTAATAGCAAGCTTTGACATTACATATTCATATTCTCCATGATCTATTCCATTCAATAATGCACTCTCATATAGGAAATGGAAATTAACCTAGGTTTCCTATCTAGAGTGCCTTTGCTTTAGTTCCCTCCTGTTCTGGGACTGAAGGAAATTTGGCATGCCAGTATCTTTCATTTATGAAATGCATGTGGATAGCTTGTCAAATACACCAGATTTTAAGAATAAGACCATAAAGACATAGGAATACAGATTGACTAGAGCAGGCAATTCAACCCATTGCTTTAACAACAATATATCCCTGCTCCGATTTAGATTTTTTTATTTTTCATTTAAAACATGATCGCTGACTGACTCAATTATCTTCTTCCTTCACAATATGTCTCTCTACGAGGAAAGTCGTTGTGACAGCACTGCAGAACGTTTCTCTCTTCCCTTCACACCATGAAGCCATTAAAGCTGTGGTGCATTGAACGTCTCTGGCGCACACATGTTCAAACTTCTGTCTGTATCTCGCTCTCAGTGTGACGTGCCAACACATCCATTACCGCAGCGGCAAAGCGAAACCCTCCGCGGCCTCTGAATCCCACAGCGTTTTAGAGCATTACGGACAATGGGAGGCGAGGGGTGCGGGTCAAGTCAGTGCAGGAAATGGGCCTGTCAGCTCCTTTAAATCTCTGCCGGGTATCACTTTCCACAAACGTCGCTTTGTCACCTGTTACAGCTGCACATCGGATACAAAGACTGGGTGACACTGCCCCATTTGTGCATCAACAGCAGGACAGAATTCACAATCGCCTTTAGGGCACGGGAGAGTGGAGCTCTGTTATAAAAAAATGCCCATCCCATCGTCTGACGAGGCGCAGAATAAGAAAAGGATGGCGGTGTTGCGAAGTCTGGGTTTTGTGAGGTTTTATTATGCTTTTTAGTGTTTTCAAGGGAATGGGTCTGCCGTGTCAGTCTTTGCCCTGCCCGTGATTTGGGGTGGCAGCAGGGAACCTCGCTGTCAGGGGAAGTTAAATGAGGTTTGGAGCCTTCGCTGTGGCTCGCCTGCGCTGAGATGTCTTCCTTCATCCCTTATGCCATAACCAGGAGAAACAGATCGCTGATGGGTTTGTTTCTGCTATGATTCCGGGGTCATAAAAGCGACAGAACAGAGCAAAAAATATTACTACAAACAACTAATACCTAATGATAAAGAGGTTCTTATTCTCCGAATATTGTTGTTAGTCTTCAAAAGTAAGACATGAAATGCTCGCCAATAAAATCAAGGAGTAGTAAATTATATAAAAGCAGGTTTTATTGCTGTTTTTGTGTGTCTTTTACTGAACCATGTACTGCATTGTTCAAACAGAAAACACATCTCTTGAGGGCCATTAAAAGTGATGTTTTTAATATTTGTACACCCGTAAAATGTTCAGTGTTATATCAACTCTCAAAGAGTACATACAGTACGGATGATCACTCTTGGTCTAATATAAACTTTATTGGAGCTGAATTGACACTGAACACTGACTGCATGTCTGGCCGCTTCAAGTCTATGTAGTATACGTTTCACAGGAGCTGCACAGGTTAAACACCATGTTGAGGGTTAAGAACCAGCATTCCACTCAGGACTCAAACCCAGCACTGTGGTGATGGGGTTATGAATCACTAAATCAGGGCTGCCCAATCCTGTTCCTGGAGATCTAACATCCTGTTGGTTTTCACTCAAACCCTAACAAAGCTAATTAGTTGAATCAGGGTGCAAAATTAGCTGTGAAGTGAAAATCTTCAGGAACAGGGTTGTGCAGCCTTGCTCTAAAATTAATCCACTGACGGCTGCCCTTTTTAACATCTTGTCCTGATGAAGAGAAATTTCTGAAAACGTAGGAATGTTAACATTTTTATGCTTATAAAAGACAACTTTGCTGAAGTGCCTGGAGCTGGGCTGTATATCAGCCATGGTCCAGTTATGGTCTCCTAACCATAAGAGCACCCCACATTCCACTGCCCCACCTCCTAAAAAAACAGTCACATCTGTGGAGGAAGCCCAGAGACAGCTCACACTCTGTCTATCACACGCAGAGAGTGAGAGTGGGGCTTGCTCATTTTCCACATTGAAAGTGACAGGGCACATTCTGCTCCAGATGTTTCCACTCACCTGCAGGTTTGTTTAGGATACCCATGCAGGAAGTGGAGCTGAAGTATCAATCAAGTATCTACTTTTTGGTCATCTAAATACCAGAAGCATGGGATATGGTGTGAAAGGCATTGGACAGGACGTGTTAGACAGATTAGCCCCATGTCTTTCCATTAGCTTTTTTTAGTGGTCAAACTGGAAAAGTGACCATTCAACCCCCCCAGAAATATCTGTCTGCATCCTCACCTTTCTACTTCTTGTCCATCCTGATTACATTGAATTTCAAACCTGACCCGCCACCAAACTGTATTCCTGAATTCTCAGCTGTGCCACTGCGGCCTACACACACACACACACACACACACACACACATTAAAAAAGATTCTCCTTTCACCGCAATCTAGCAGAAATCAAGCAAGTCTGGAAATAATAAACAAATAATTAGCTGTAAGGCCAGGTGAGACGAATAGTTTCAAATAGTTTCCCATTTCATTACTGTCAAAATCTGGCCACATAACCCAAACATCTGTGAACATACATTACACATAAACCACTGCCAATCAGCAATTAAATGATATGCAGGTGAGACGGCTGAATGGATAGTATAATTGCATTTCATTTTCACCATTCTTATATTTTCTGCAGAGGGGCTGTCATGCTAGGCTTCTCTGTTGTCACAGAAGATATATAGCAGCAGGCATGAGAAGTAGCGCTCTCCCCAGGTTGACTGTGCAGTCAGGCACAATTACATGAAATACTACTGGTACAGTGCCGTATGGTGGGGTTTAGTGGTTTCAAGCTGCTGTTATATATCATGTAGAATGATCTATATTAATTCCTACAGTTGCAGCTGTGGTTTATAGAAATTATTTCAGAGAAACATGCAAAAATGGGTTAAATTGTTTCTGGTAACCTGACACCACATGTGGAAACTTATCATCATTCCCTTTTACGGCTTACAAACAATATTTTTATCTCTTTATTTTGGGGGGTTGGAGAGAGGGGGGTGTAAAGTTTTAAAGAAAAGTTATTTAATAACATGGAATGGATATACACACAGAACGACCTTTAACTGAAGATGATGCGGCATAACTGCTGTTTGGTCCTCTCTCAGATTTTCCATCTGTTTTTAATTTATCTCTCCTTCCTTCCCTCTTCAGAAAAATAATAAAAATGACAGATTGATCACTTTTCACATGGGCTGTGTTAAAACCACGCTGAGGTCACAGTGGTGACTGTGGCTCTGGTTCTTCCAGGGGGTCATGGGGCTGAACCCGGTTTCAGGCTGTCCTCAGCCCAGATGGAGGTCGCCAAGGCTCTGCTTCTGAACGTTTCACAGAAGACTGCACCCATTCCTCCACCAGACCTCCACCACCACACGAGCTGAACTGCAATTCAGCTGCCTTTGTCATGCCCTCCAAAAAGTTTTTTCCATCACATTCCTATCTGCTGCTAGGCATTGTTTGGCAAGAGGATCAGAATACTCAGAAAAGACGCAGTATGTATTATTTGTTGAGGTATCTCTTACTAATTCTAAGCAGAAGATGAAACTGGAATATGAATGAAGCGATAGCCTTGCAAACAGTGGTGCATCCTCGCGGCTTTTCGCCGAGAGGAAAACACACAAGCCGCACAGCACCGATTCTGTAAAGGCATTTACAGGAGAAAAAAAGCTTGTTTCACTAATGCTCACCAGTACAGTGGGAGTGCCCTGTAAATTAGAGCAGGCGTAGACACTCAGAGGTCCAGAGTTTGTGGGCAGGGCAGTGGTACCGTGGTGAGGAAGGTGGGAATACCGCCTGGCTGGAGCTAATGAGGGCGCTGGGACAGCGTGCGTCACTATCAGGCTGATAGCAGCTCCCGTCGGCTCATGTCATATACAATAGCGCGCAAGCCTTGAGCATTTGCTCGTCTTTTCATTGTTAGTTGAGTAAATGAAAGTTACAGAATATAAACAGATTAAATTTTAAAGGAGCCCATTTCACCAAAGACGCAGACAGACCGTGCATTAATTTTTCTCAGCTGTCAGACGGATCGCAACGAAGTCGGTGCGGGATGGTAAACCATCTCCTTCGGTGCAGCGCTGTTTGTGTGTTTTTCTCTCGTTGAAAAGACGGGCTTTCATGAGGACGCGCCTCTGTTCGCTGGTCCCAAGCCTCTCCCTCATTCATATTCCGGTTTCATCTCCCCAAAACGAGGGATTGATTCAGACCGGAGTGGGGTGAGACCCCTTCTCTCTGATGCTCTCAGGCCTGCAGTCCGCACCAGAGCACTCTCAGAACCGATCTCATGCTCATACGTCTATGTTTAAAATTTCAATTAAAGCTACCTTGTTGATTTTGTAAAATTTTATCAACATCTTAAAAGCAAAACAGATTTAAAAACTATTGCGTGCCGTTCCTGAAACTGCAGCTCTCTGTGCACAAACAGCTCCTCTTCTGCCTCAGACAGGGTAGGGAAACGGAGAGGCTTAGGCAAAGCTACGCGTCTACATCCTACACAGAGGTTACTGACACACTCGCCAATGCAGGGCCCCAGTCTTCACCTCCGTAGCGCAAAACCGTTTAATATTTCACATTGTGCGATGGGGAATCAGGCTAATTATCTTTGAACAATTCTGGTAACAGCGTGACCTGTGCTTATAGGAGGTTGCGCTTCCATGTATCGCCTCTATGAAAATGAAGCGAGGCTTCTCCGCGCTCGGGAGCGTTATTAAAAAATTATGACCTCCGGCTAATTATTAGCGAGTGCGGCCCCCTCAGAGAGGACCAGCCATTGTTCTCGCCTGTGGATTTTTACATGAAAGTTTGATGCTGAGGACGGTGGGGAGGGAGCTCGGCAGCAATAGGAAAATATTCTTTCTAACTTCCTGTTGCGTAATCAGGGCCCTCAGCTTCTTGAAGCATGGGGAGGGAACAAACACAGGCCAAACTTTGCCTTTTACTATTTGTAAAATGTAAACACAAATACTGTATAGTGGATAATGCTTTTGCTCTTGAATAACATCTTGAGGTGTGTAGCATCATTGCATATATTCCTGCTGTGATTCTTGGGAATAAATTAAAACACAGTTATCTAGATTACATAACTGACAATTCATGATAAATATTTTTTTTTTGCATATTTCCAACCTCATGGGTTACAGTATGACTCATGAAGCATGACAGCGAAAGCTAATTTATAAAGATGCAATTATTTGAGAACAAAGAGTGCAATCACAAACAATACAGTCTGTTTAAATGCACCTTGTCACTCCATCTGTTCGTCCTTATGTCCTGTAAACAGATGCTTTACTTAAGAAGTCCCTTTGACTGGAGCAGGTGTGCTATAGAAGTGATACACAGCTGAACCCCTGTCATTTACCCTTCAAAACGCACTGAACAGAAGGAATTAATTTGGGAATGGCTGATATTTGCATTGGTTGGTGGAGAAACGGAGTATTGTTGGTGCAGGAATTTCCAAACCTCACACAAGCAGGTCTATATAAAACATGTATTTTGCAAGAGTATGAAGCAGATTTGATTTATAAAAATAAAATGTAACCATTTCATAATCAGTTGTAAATCGTGATGGCCAATTTCACATAAATCAATGTTTATGTAAAGATGTTGTTGGCTGTTTTAGGCTTTCATCTTCATTTTGTAGTACAATATTGTGGCTTTCATAATCTGCAGGTCTGCCTGTCAAAACTCCCTTGATATCTGGAGTAGAGAGATAACTCTGGCATTGTTAGAAGGCTTACACTCTCCTTTTTTGTAGTTTCTAAAACTCAAAATATGTTTGGGGTCAATATGACAGATTTTTTCACAAATGCCCTCGAGGCATGTACTTTTTTTTTTTTCACTGCATGTTATTTAAAGTGAATATTCCCATTATTATCCTATTAGGTTTCTTTTTCAATTCACCTAACAGTCTATTTCCACACACACACACACACACACACACACACACACACACACTCATATATATATATATATATATATATATATATTTCATATTTCATATTTCCATTTATTATTATTTATTATTATTCAAGTCATACAAACTTGGATTTATAATAACTTATAATGAATAAAAAATATTAAAATGTTATTATAATCTGAAAATGAAGCACTAAGCCTTCTTTCATTCATTACATGAGCTACTACAGAATATGCACGGTAGTGGTCTGCCTTCCGCTTTCAGTGCAGACAATACTTCTGTCCCAAAAGCCTACAACTTTCCCGCAGGCTGAAACTTCCTGGCCAAACATAACCTCCTAAATCATCCAGTGCCGTGTCGAAGAGTCCGTGAGGGGACCCACGCTGGAGGAGGAAAGGGTGGCTGACTGATTTGTGGGCTGGCAGGCAGTTGGGCGGTCAGATTAGAAGGACATTGATCAGTTCTGGGAAAACATCCTCAGGGCTCAGAAGAGGAATCCCACAGCTGACCCCTGCTCCAGTGGTTCTGTACCAGGGTATATTGGAAGTCTAGACATCAGGGAAATCGATGGCAACGTCTAGCAACATGGAGGGCAGGCAAAGCCTTCCGTGTATCCATCTGGGCCTTTTCGTATTTCGGTATTTTTTGTGGAATCCCGTTGTTCACTGGCTCAATGGTCCCATCTCGGATCGAACCTGACCGTCTTCATGGATTCCAGTGTGCAAATTGTCAGTTGTTTTGGATAGCTGGAGAGAAATGCGAAGAAAATGGCAAAATGGAAGTAACACATGTGCTGGTAAATAAAGTTTGAACCTGCGCGAGCCATGAAACACGAAGCTTTAGAATATGACTCCAGCAGCCCATCGCTCATTGTTTACGACTAGCATGTTTGGAATGTGCGGGGCCTACGAGCCGTAATGCAGAGAGATAAAAGAACGCCATGCGACGCGTGAGCATGACTCTGAATAAATCGCCGGGGCCGGAGAATCGTTCGGCGAGCAGTAAAGACCTAAAACGTGTCGCCTCTGCCCGTCGTTAAAATGAGGAGTCGTCGGCTCGTTGCGTGGCGGCATCACTCATTTGTCGGCGGAAGAGCAGGGCGAGCCGGGCACGGCGCATCCCTCACGCCGACACCTCTGCTTCCTCTCTGATTCATGGCCTTTTCATGTGCTTCAGATACGCTGATAGATTCCGTTTATCTGAATGAACCGGGGTTTTTTTTTTCAGCCCAGCGCATTGCTTGTATGTATCATTTATCTGTCTGCAGGATATTTTAATATACAGGTGGTGCCACTGAGGGGTTGGGGAAAATGGATGGCCGGTCATTGACTCGACTTGGGAGCCATTGACTTGCCCGGGCAGTCACTCTATCTTGGTGCGTGTCAGGCTATTCTTGCAGAAGGCATGGGGCTGTCAGTCTCTGGTAAATGAGCCCTGAATGTTGTCTTAAGGTTCTGTTCCACTGAAAATGTCTAATTCTGTTTACTGCTGCAAATCATCCCCCAACTATGCAACTTTCAGGATAATACCACATTTTGAATGACCACATGTGTATGGTGAAATTAGTATAATTATTTACCTTTTCTATCTTTGGAGTCAATTTTCTCAAAACCTGATTTTGGACGATATTGCAGGACTGTGAACCATTTCTGCATCTCAGTGCATAGTCATCCTATCATCATAAAACTTTGCAAACCAATTATTTTCTTGCTATAACCTTCAGGGCCGGGTACAGCATCACAAAGATTATTGTTAGATCTAGAAATTTCATCATTTTGCTTCATGAAAAATCCGATGATGATTGGGTTCTGGTGATATCTTACTTGGTTCAGATTATAGACTGCTATTTGTCATTTCCATTTTGAATAAAGTATGCAATTGAGCTCATTTACATATTTAATTTTTTCAAGTCCATACCTCATGATAATTGAAATATGTATCTCTGAAATGATCTGAGGCGGCACGGATGGTGCAGTGGGTAGCACTGCCGCCTCACAGCAAGGAGGTCCTGGGTTCGAATCCCCGTCGGCCGGGGCCTCTCTGTGTGGAGTTTGCATGTTCTCCCCGTGTCTGCGTGGGTTTCCTCCGGGTACTCCGGTTTCCTCCCACAGTCCAAAGACATGCAGGTTAGGCTGATTGGAGAGTCTAAATTGCCCATAGGTATGAGTGTGTGAGTGAATGGTGTGTGTGCCCTGTGATGGACTGGCGACCTGTCCAGGGTGTATTCCTGCCTTTCGCCCAATGTATGCTGGGATAGGCTCCAGCTCCCCTGCGACCCTGTTCAGGATAAGCGGGTTAAGATAATGGATGGATGGATGGATGAAATGATCTGGAAGACCAAAGATGCATTTTCGGTGGAACACCACCTTAACTTGCATATTTACAGTGTGGTAAAATTTTAAATACTAAGCCTGATTGTCAAGAACCTGCTAAAATTGGACAGAGACAAGTTTGGGGAGAATTTGGATATTTGCGATTCTGTATTTGTTCAGGATTTATGTGAGATATATTTCAGCTGAATCTACTCCAGACATATAAAGATTTGGAAATAAATTGTAAATTATAAAATGAAAATGGCTCCGGCAACAATGCACACTCACAGCATTAGTTGGCTGACCCTCCTAAAGACAAAAAAGAAATTTTCATGGAGCTAGCTATGTCAATGGAACTCACCTACAGTAAATTACAGCCTACCCCTAAGAACTTTACCTAAACTTGACCTCTACCTACATATAGCCTGAAAGTGGGGTTATTATGTTCCATTTGGAGCGGGCGATTCGCATAGCCATTATGCACTCTCGGTAAATCTCATTCTGTGTGTCACTGCTCCAGCTTTGGTCGCTATCACTACCATTATACAGTGTATAGTTATTGTAATGATGTCATAGCACCTCTGCGATATGGGCCTTTGTGTTCAGTGTAAACTCACGGTGCCTGCATTCTGGGTAACACTGGCCTGTGCAGTCTTCTGCCAGTGGCCTTAGAGATGCGTCTCTTCTGCCAGCATTGTGTGCAGCGCAGAGCCGAGGATGCGTGGGGTCCTTCCGCAGCTCCTCCGCTGGCGCGCATGAGTGACACGCCCGTTTAGCGAGACAAAAAGACTGCCTGCGCACAGACACTCTGCCGTGTGAAGGGACATAGAGCCGCGCGTTCTCCCACTCACCACCTCCCGCTTTTGTTTCCCTCTCTCCAGGGGGTCCGTAACAAATTTCAAATGGAAAAGAAATGCTCCAGAAAGAAGCTTACACAACCTCAACCCCCCTCCCGTCTCTCCCTGTCTTCTTCCTCATTCCCTCCATCTCCCCCCGCGCATCCCCCCCCCCCCCCCACCACCACTATCACCCCCCTGCATTCAGCATCTGCTAGGAGAATGAATAAATTAAAGCTTCGTCAGTTGAGGTCCCCTGACTGACAGAGGCCTGTCTTAATTGTAGCTGAAAGCCAGCTTTCTCTTTGCTAATTAGCAGCCCGCACTGCTAAATGATTTAAGAAGTCAGGGCTTATTCAGGGCCCTGCCCATCATCACTTATTCACACGGAGCGCTCCGTTCTGAGCAAACACGGTGCCCGAGGTAAATTTATTTACTCCAATTAGCAGACTCTGTCAGGGCGCATCACCGTCTCACTTAAGACGAGTTTTAAAAAGTAATGGACTGATCTTGTCTCCCACTTCTGTTACACACAGTGTGCAATGGAGGGGAACGGGGTCAGGCGGGCGAGCTCCCTCCCTTCATCCGGGATACTCCGGGGCAGACCACAGAGTTTCCCGGCGGACACAATTTGTTTCTTACAAATACACACTGGTAGCAGAGTCTCTTTGGCCCCCACACAAGGGTCTTAACCTTGCGAGACGTCCACATTAAGATACTCAGGGACACCAGTGCTGTCTCTAAGGCTATGTGGATGAAAATACTACGTTCTCCTTGTTCCCTGTGTCACTTCACATGCACTCTGTTTCTCTGTTACTGTTTCTCATTGCAATGCTGTCCTGTATTCCTGTTTCCCATTGCTCTCCTTTCCGTTCTCCATCTGGAGTGAATAATGAATCTTAAGCCATTTTCCTGTCACAAATATGAATCATTTTCATAAGCCAACAATGACCCACAATTGGGATTCCACAGCTGGCTTCATTCTGTCAGGTTATGGAGGACCTCAGTTGGACAGGGTTCAGGAGCAACCAGCTCATGCGCTTACAAAATAATCAGTGGTGATAAATGAAAGCATCACCTATTTACCCATTAGTCCTTCTGTAGCACGCTATGTAGCATCCATTATAGAAATGGAATATATTGTAAAATATATTGTACAAAATACATTAAATCACTAGTTTATGGGTGAGTGACTATAGCAAAGGAAAACAGGTGAATCAACTGCAGTTTTCTGTATGTACTGTAGGCGTATGTGGCACAACAGTTCGCTCAGGCTACAGTACATTACAGAGTGCAGATCAGAAACCTGTGGGAGCAGAAGGGGTGTGTGTGTGTGTGGGGGGGCGTTAGAGGTGGGAAGTAGGATTTGATGGACCTGGATCAAATACATCATTGCTTTGGCTTCAAATACTTTTCTGTGCTCGATTGATCTTGCCTGGTGCAATAGTCAACCAAGAGGAGAAGGCAGAGTTTGCACTTTTATAGGTTCCGATACACTCAGTAATGCATAGAGAAGTATTTCAATCCAAAGCAATGACATATTTCACCCAGGTCTGGGCGTTGATCAACATTACAAATTCAGCACAGCAAAGATTATGTGTCCATTCTGTAGAGGAATGCGGAAGGAAAGAGGAGATCTGGGAGATGGCTGTCTACCGCTGGACTCACACTGAGAGAAGGGTAGAGGAGAGGATGTGTGTGTGGTAGTAGGCCTACGGCCCAGATGGTAGCTGATATTAGGTCCACACTCATGCACATGCTCCACATGTGCTCGGTAAGTTACATGTTATTTCGGATGCTAATACTGTTCATGTTTTGGGAACATAGTTTATGGATCCTTTGAGATTCTCCCGCGCAGTGTGGGGCACACTACTGAATGACCCTTGTATCGCACTGCATGCGTTTGTCAAATTAACGGAAGTGGCGGTGTTTACACTAGAAATACCACATGCATACTAGCACAGCCGTTTGACTCCAGAAGTTATTAGCTAAAGCATGAGGGAGACATGGATCATTTGCGTCAAGTGGCAGAAAATAAATTCTACAGTGCTTCCCTATGGACTAGGTGAGTCTCAGTAGATTATAATTTCCTCTGTCTCATTGGTTTCTGAAGAGGGTACTCCCTTAAGGATGCTTAACACATCTTCTTGGGACATTTGGGAAGTGTTGTGAAATGGCACATCAGTTTATCTAGTTTTGTTTATCATGATATGCCAACGTGTTGCTTTAAAAAAAATTCTGCGGCCCCTAAAGAAAAAGTTTACTTTAGGTATTTACAATGAGTGGACACACACACATACACAAGCATGCACACACATAGACACACCCTGCCATTGTTTGAGTTTCTTTTTACCCACTTGTTTTTGAGGATTTTGGAGTCCTAGACTTTTCCAAATGTATTATTTTTTGTAAAGAGGTTAAGGTACATGACTGGGACACACAAGGTCGGTGGTTCCATCTCCAGTGTAGCCACAATAAGTTCTGCACAGCCGTTGGGCCCTTGAGCAAAGCCCTTAACCCTGCATTGCTCCAGGGTAGGATTGTCTCCTGCTTAGTCTAATCAACTGTATGTCAGTCTGGATAAGAGTGTCTGCCCAATGCCATTAATGTCATTTAATGTAATGTAAAATGACTGCACAAATCAAACTGAATTGAAGTGAACAGCACTAACTCTGGTCCCTGCTTAGGAGCCACACATCCACTTCACAGCCTGGATTCTGTTTCAGGTTTTTCTTTTCCATTCTCACCCATAGGCATCACATCATTCTAAGATTTGTTTGCAGTTTCCCACTAATGACATTGTGGGAGTTACCTTGCACTTGCTAATGCTGTCTCTCATTTAAAGTCACTTGTATGTTATTTGAGTGTTATGTTCAGCTGGTGTACAGGTCTACCTAATAAATTGCTCACTGAGTGTATATACACATCTTTCTAAAACTGATTTGTAGCTATTCATCTTTCCGAGGCGTCTTAACACAAATAAACAAATCACTTTCTCATTTACAGAGTAATTGAAAACATTGCAGCTCCTCCCTTCAATTCTCAAATACAAGCTCTGATATTTACCCAAGCCTAGTGCAATTGGCAGTGTTTTGTAATCCTGGCAATCCCAGAATGTTAACTGAATCTGATATTACCACAACACATGGAATTGCAAGCATAACAGGAAGGAGTTTTATTTTACAACCTTCTGTCCAAAGGCAAGTATTTATGCTAGGTGGGACATGGGAGTGTGCTGCTGAGTTAAACAGCCAATGTTTCAGTCCAGGGAACTGATTGGGTAAGAGTTGATGACCAGGGGTGTGACATCATAAAGTACTGCAGCTGCAGGGGTTCTCATATTACAGGGACTGGGGGATTCAGACATTAACAATGGAACTCCACACCACAGAGTCATGTTAAAGAGCAGCTCTGAGAGAGCAGTGCTAGTTACTATTGCATTGTTATTCAAAATGAAAAATGGAGGAGCAGGTTCAAGTTTTAACAGTTGCTTTTTCACCATGGCTCCTGCATTTGCTTACTCAAACCCATACCAATTCCTGCGCAATGAATCTCTAAGAATCAAGAAGGAATCTGAGAGACTCCCATCTGAGGACAAATGTTTCCTACAGTACTTGTACATTATTAAAAATGAAATACTTTGGATTCAAAATGAACTAATGGCCTCCTAGATGACACATGCAGCTATTACCTTTTGGGGCAAGGAGATCCAATCGACAGCACAAAATGTGGGGCTGTGGCACCCGGAGAGAGTCACAACTTGCATCCAACATGCAGGGTGGCTTGCACTATTAAGCTTCTGTTCTAGTGTATTGATGGTCCCCCTAGTCCATGGTAGTCCATAGTCTTGGTGGTTTCTCTGCCTATGGATAGGGAGAGTTTAGCATCCACATCTCATCTCTCTATAGTGACCCATCAAATGGGTTCATTGCTCTGATTTTCTTATACTCCTCATTGTACATCTAATAAATCCAAACAGTAATATTTTGAAAGGTATGCACAGTATTTCTTGATTTTGAAATGGTGCATACCCAATAAATCAAAATACATTATGTACTGTATATGTTATATTTATTATTTCAGTTTTTTAATAGCTCACACCAAGTATTTTGTCTCTAAATTTCATCCTGCAAATTAGAAAATAGTCCTCATTCATAACTCAGCAGTGAATAAACTAGCAATTTCTCAACTAATCAATTTAATTTGTTGGTCAAAATTAATGTGAAATATATAGCACCAAACCCTTATGATTCTGGTGTCTTTGTTGTTATCAGTAATGTAAATATATCAAAACTCAACACAGAGAATGGTGCATTGGGCATCACTACAATGCTTTCAACATAACGATGCCACTGTAAACTACCGTCTGTATAATACTATGGAGCCTGGCTTCAAAGGCTACACACCTTATTTCAGAGAAGGAACTCTCCATGGTGCTGAACTATCATGGACTCTTACCTGCGACGAGGTTCATCCAGTTTGTGATTGAGTGTATAATTCTGACATTGGATTGAATCACATAACAACTTCAGATCGACCCTAAAATATGTATAGCATTGTGAGCGTCTTTAAATTGAAGATGGGGTACATGTGACGAGAAACTAATGATACTGTACATAGCTAGTTGCTGTGCCATTTCTTATTCAAATTAATTTCATTTATTGCATATAAAACTATATATAATTAGAAAATTAACCAAGAATTTGATCACGCCTCATAGTAATTTACACCGCATAATGACAATGTGTAATGGCAGGAATTTGTTTCGTTTTTTTACATTTTTGTGGTGTCAGTCCAGGTAACACAGTAGATACACCCTGTGAAACTGGACAATATGTTTTAAGTGATGACAATGAAGCCCAGTGATAGTACTTTGTTGTTTGTTCTTTTTGTTCTGTACAGATGAAGTATCGGCCATCCGCTCATCCCAACAATCACCCCTTATGATAGTAACAATTACAAAGACGCCGTGAGACAATTAAATAAGTCATTTCGACATGGAGCTATTTAAGTTATTAAATGAAGTTATTGCATAATTTGTTTTGGCTGCTAACTCAAGGGTATGACACTGGTGTTCTGCAGAGGACGTTGGCCCAGAAACCTGGCTACACCACAGCCCTATAAAGCATAATCACCCTGTGTGTTAGCGTGTAGAGCCTGCTCTGTCCACCGACAGACCGCCGGGCCCCGTGTACAAACAGGGCTTTGTCTGCGTCTCGGTGTGTTTCCAGTGTGGAGGTGGGCTGGGAGGGAGAGGAGGGGAGTCTTTCATGTTAGATTAATGACTTGTGAAATTCAGGGGATCCAGAGACTCGCCCACGCAGTCTCCCGGCAGCCCCAGGATGGAGGGATGGTACCGGGGCATTTCATGCTTAATTTGGCCTCTCCCGGTCCGTACACACGACGGGCACCATCGGCGGCAGGTTGTTCTGCCCCCATCCGTACCTTGCCGCCGCAGGGTACCCTGGGATTGGCGCGGGTTTGTGTCAGCCCTGACAGAAGCCTGGCGAGTCTGGTTAGACCTGTGCCAGACCCAGTTTTTCAAAGTGAACATGGTGTAGAGAGAGTGAGAATACTATGTTAGTTATACTTAAAGTATCCTGTTTCAGCAGAAATGCACATTGGGCTTTGTGGTGTGCAGATCCTTTGGTTCAGAGAGTTTGAAAAAAAGTTAAACACCTGTCTGTGTCCGTGGGACAAAAAAAAAACAATAAAACATAAATATGCGATATGAAAGATTGTGATTTCCTCCCATCTTCCTTTATTATCCATGACAATAGCATGCTAAACAAAAACGGTCCATCGTTCAAAATGTGTTTTTGTATAAGCCACTGTGAGGGTTTGACCTGAGAGCTGGTGAATGGAAACAAATGGAAACATACACCCAGGGATTTATTAGACTTATTTTTTCAAATTATTGGTCTTCTGCTGCTGTAGCCTATCCACTTAAGGTTTTATGCATTGTGTGTTTAGAGATGCTCTTCTGCATACCATTGATGTAATGAGTGGTTATTTCTGTTACTGTCACCTTCCCGTCAGCTTTGACAAATCTGGCCTTTCTCCTCTGACCTGTCTCATTAACAAGGCGTTTTTGTCAGCAGAACTGCTGCTCACTGGATGTTTTTTGTTTTTCACACCGTTCTCTGCAAACACATGATTGGCTGATTGCATTAAGACGCTGGTGTACAGGACAACCTAATAAAGTGCCCAGTGTCATATATTGTATACAATAAAAAGGCATTTAATATAGCATGGCACAGAGAATTCTTTTCAAGTGTAAAACAAACGGCCGTTTAGCCCACAGTAGCCAGGCCTCCTGAAAGAGGGTGTGCCAATCAACCACAGAAGGAGAAAACAAGCTGTGAAACAGGGCCTGAGAACGCCTGACTGACTGCCTGTCTCAGAGCAGGCCAAGGTTAAGTATAGGAAACAACACAAGAGCCTGAGCTTCCTATAGCTCCACATATGGCATTTCTGTACTGCATCATACCTCCTCTGCCAGCTCGCCTTGGACCCAAGGCAGCTGAGCCACATATAGCCCCTAATAACGGTGATCTGGAAAACATTAAGATGCTCACTAAACTATGGAACAGATCTTGCCAGTGTGCTAGTAAAAATCTATTCATAATGCTTTCAGTGTGAGAAAGTCAATTGCTAATGTATACAGACATTTACGTGGGCTTACCTTAGCGGGTAGCTTACATCACATTAGCTAAGGACATTGAAAGCTAAGGAATAAAGTAAATGTCCTCACACAGAGTCAAGACATGTGAGATTTCAGGATATCTTGTTTGCAAGCTCCATGAAGTGCACAATCCATGAGCTCTTGATTCTAGCATAACTTTCACACTTCCCTTTGTCATAATTCCCAAATATGAACTCTTATTAAACATATTAATGCAAAATGCTTGTCATGGTCTAAGGCAGATACAGGGTTTTGCCATGTTGTCCATCATGGGACACAAAACCATACTATATTGAACCATCGCACTAATAAATTAATGATATATTGGTGAAATGGTCTCAACCGTCTGTCATCTGCAACGCAGCACACAGACAGAGTGCATTCTATTAATGATATTGAAATGATATTAATTGGGTTGAGCATCCCATCTATCAAGATGAAACAAATATAGTTTGTTATTGAGGATACACTAGCATTTGAGCGAGGGCAATTTTTCCTCCCCAAGCGCGTGGGAGTTTTTAATAATGTGGAATGATGTGAGTTTTGCCCTGGGAATATTCCAGCTTTTCATCAATCTGCTGTTTTCTCTCTCACCGTCCCTGTGGCCTAAGATGGAGATGTACAAAGGAACACCAGATTGCTCATGAAACTGTTGCTCTAAACGGCACCAGAGAAAATTCCGCTTTTCTGCGGAGGGGCATTTACATTTTCCGATTGTTTTTTTCGTTTTTTTATTGTAGCCTGCTAAGATTTTCATCAACATTGAACAGCAACAATAAAAGTACAGTCAGAACAGTAACAACCTTACCTGATGCTGTTACATTATTGTTTCATGTATGTCTATTAAAATTATAATATCCTCCGGAGACCTAGCAGTATTTTCATTTTCTGACATAATACAAGTGTCCTGGATGACAGTGTTGCAGTTTCAATAATGTTATTTATTTATTTATTATTTTATTGTATGTCCTCATAGTGTAGGTTTCAGCATAGTAGAAATATGGTTCTTGAAAATAAGAACTATAAAATAAATATAAAATAATTGCCAGGAGGCAATTTTAGGAGGATATACAGTTCAGTCCAAAAGTATTTGGACATCGATACAATTTTTATTGTTTTGATGGCTGTCGTACAGGCCTTGCAGTGCATCACCAAGGAATGTCTATGGGCCTACAGACTTCAGGCAGTTATTGAATACAAGGGTTTTACAAGCACTAGATTTGACAATTTTATTTAAGATGATATTAATTTGACTGATTACTTTTCGTTGCACTTTCACTTTTAAAATCAACGGTTAGATACAACCTTCAAAATCAGATGTGCTCAAGTATATAGCCAAAACCTATTTAAAATTTAGACGCATTAGATATATGATTTACATATTTCATGAAAATAACAAAAATTATATAAGAACAAAACTATTTAATAATTTTTAGGACCTAAAACATTTTTCTTATCACTGAATCGTTATTTTATTGAGCTGCCAGTGAACATTTACTTAAATTACAATAGTTTTATATTAAGTTCACAATGGAGCCTTTATAATGATCAAAGAGTTACACTCAGTTATTAGTTAATTAGGTATACCTGTACACCAGCTTGTTAATGCAAATATTGAATCAGCTAATCATGTAGCAGCAACATAATGCATAAAAGCATGCAGACATGGTCAAGAGGTTCAGCTGTTTTTCAGACCAAATGTCAGAATGGGGAAGAAATGTGGTCTAAGTGACTTTGACCGTGGAATGATTGTTGGTGCCAGACACGGTGGTTTGAGTATCTGCTGTTCTCCTGGGATTTTCACGCACAACAGTCTCTAGAGTTCACAGAGAATGGTGAGAAAAACAAACAACATCCAATGAGCAGCAGTTCTGTGGGCGAAAACGCCTTGTTAATGAGAGAGGTCAGAAGAGAAGTGGCAGACTGGTCAAAGCTGACAGGAAGGTGACAGTAACGCGAATAACCACACATTATAACAGCGGCACACAGAAGAGCATCTCTGAACACACAAAGCATATAACCTCTAAATGGATAGACTACTGCAGCAGAAGACTTAATACATAATAAATGCCTAATAAAATGCTCACTAAGTGTATATGTACTGTGTTGTGGAGTAAAAGAAGCAGTATTTAGAGTTGGAACAGGGTCAAGCAGGGAGTCAATTGGGAAGGGATGATCTATGGAACCAACACCCATTAGAGGAGGGTCAGACAAGCTCTCGGGCCGCACGACTTCAGCGTTGTTTAACGACACAGAAAGAGACTGCTTTCCACTGAGGAGACTTGGCCCCGCCAGACTGTTTCTCCAGAACCCATCATAACTTTCCTATCACAACTCCGTGGAAGAATGTTCTGGAAAAGGAATGATCATCAAGATTTATAAAAATCACTTCCATCTGGACAAAGGGAGGTGAGGGGCGGAGGGTGGGAAGGGGATTTCTTCCCCTCGAACATCTGGATAAGCAATCTGAAGTAAATGGAGAGACAGCGACTCACTGCCCACCCAATAAATAACACGAAGAACAGAATCATTTCAATCTACAGGTTTCCACCAGCAGTTTTTGCCAGATCAAATTAGACTGAATTTAGCTTGCAATTACCCCTCAGATGTTTTGTGTGTGTACATACTGTAACTGTGTCTCTGTAGCGTAGGGTTTAAAGAACATTCATCGTGGATAATCTCAGCATTTTTTCTTGTTGTGGAGATATTCTATATAATCCCGGCCGATATCATCTGGAAAACGATACAGGGATGTAGCACCAGGCCTGTGCATCTGTCTCTCTGCCTTTCTAGGTGATTACACAGCGATTTCTCCCTAAAGTTTTGTCTTTATGAAAACTGGCCGTTGGTCTCTCTCTAGGGTTATGTGAATATGTTGCAGTAAGTCTCCCTGCTTCATCTCTTACGTGTCAGAAACATACCTTTTTGTTGTTCTTTTTGCTACATTTGGCCTGCACAGTAACCCCCATGAAATTAAAAGACAACAAATAATAATATATAACAGGATACAATATAGAGAATTACAGGAGTTACAATACATTCTGATACCTGGGGCCAGGTAGATGAGTGTTTACCACTATGTGTGTGTGGAAGAGACAGCATGTGTGTGCATGCGCCTGTGCTTGTGTGTACTGTACGTATGTGTGCATGGGCGTATTTCTGCTCTGACTGTGATCCACAGGACACCAACACATTTTAAAGGAAAACCTAAAAACAATAATCATTTGGCCCTTCCTTTGGACTCCCTTAGGTTTTTCACAAGTTTATTGACCAAAGGTTGCTGATGCATTTTGGACACTCCTTTCCCAGAGAACTGAGAAAGAATGGTGAATAGGCAGATAAAGTAAGCAGTATGTGTGCAACAATCAAAGATATCCATAATGTACAGTATCATTTAAAAGCATACTGTATACGCCTAATTCTCTGAGTCAGAGGGGCAGGGCCGATCTCTCCCGTCTGTGTGAGCCGGAGCAGTGGGTTAATGAGAGGGGCAGGGGCAGGGGGATAAGGTGAGAGAGGCTGGTATGGGAAGTGGAAGACTGCATCTTCAGTAAAATAATATGACAGGATGGAGCAAAGTAAGGATATATGCGGTGGGGCAGGGAGGGAGGAGAGGTTTTCAAAAGGTAGAGGGTGGGCGGGTGCGTAAATGTTTCATACTTTCTGGAAAGATAGAAAAGACCAGTGGTTTTATAGACGACTGAAATGCTTATTCATGACAAGTTCAAACTAAAGTCAATTATCAATTGAAACCTTGTCCATGGGTGAGAACAAATTATTATGGCATCACAAATGAATGTAGAAGGATTGTATTATCTTGTCTAATAAGGACCATATATCTGTACGTTTATTTAACACTGGACATTTTACTGTATGTGAGCTATTTCAAAACTACCACTTATTTGTCTATTTAGTTATATGTGTTTATTAAGTGCTTGCAAGAAGTCTGCATACCAGGAGCTAAGTTGAATAGCCCTGCAGGACCAAGGTTGAATAGTCCTGAAGGCTTTGTGGCCCTCCGGGACCAGGGTTGACTAGTCCTGCAGTCTTTGCAGCCCTCCAGGACCAGGGTTGAATAGTCCCCCAGGAATTGCGGCCCTCCAGGAGCAGGGTCGAATAGTCCTACAGGCATTGGGATCCTCCAACTGTCCGGAATGGGTAGACCAGCAGTACGTGTGGCCCTCCAGTACCAAGGTTACAATGTGCCCACAGGTTCCCTAGAAAACTGGGAAAGTAGATCAGGACAAGCAGTCTAAATGAACTCCAGCACAGCTGTGCGCTTTATAAATGTGAGATTTATAAATGTTCCCATTTTCCCCAGCTCATAAATAACACTCCTCCCATGATTCAGTGGGGCCTCGGCTTTGCACACAACATCAGAACGCCATTGTGAAACATTGCATGCCTTTACCGATTCTCAGACTCAGTCAGGGAATTTTGAATGTGAGCCCCTATTTTTCAAGAATCTCATTTAGGGCAATCCAACATCATCAGTCCCAACACTCCCCACACGGAGCAGTAAAACGAAAACTCAAAAAACATTCTGAACAGATAGATTAGACTATTGTAATTTCAGGCCCCCTGGGTGGGCTTGTGCCCAGATGTAATCCTCTGGTGTAACAGGCTTCCCACCTCTACTAGCCTTCTGTTTGACCTGGTGGAATCCTACATCTCCCAGAGTCCCCCTGTTCCTACTGTCCTTCTTCCTTCCTATCAGTCACTTCCCCTCACGGGAGAGGGGATATTGCAGGGTAGCAGGGATGACACGGAGGTGACAGAGAGAAAGAGTGAGGTGATTTGGCTCATGAATTCTTGATGAAACATGAGAGGAGCCAAGCGAGGGTCAGTGGGAAATTGTGTGTCCCATCAATATTGTATCTGGCTCTTACATGAAAGTGCAGAGAGGTGAGTTTTACGCACAAGTTCTCAGCACGTTCTTTGCTCTTCTTCTTTGGTGCTATTATCTGCAGGTTGGTAATGGTTTCCCGCATCAGGCATGACATGATATGAGACGCAGGATGGGCCAACGCACCTAAGAGTTTGTTGAGGCAAGTGGTGTATCCAGGTTCTAGAAGTGTGTGTGTGTGTGCGTGCGTCTTACAATATTCAGAATGGTTGCAACACTTAATAACTGAAAGCAAACTGACATTCTCAGCACATTAGTACAAGGTTATTGATGCTAATTAATACATATTTACAGTTCACATTAATAAAGCTTTTATGAACAGGCAAACTCTGCAGTCAGCAACTCCATAATATAATGTCCTGTCAAAGTAAATTACCATGTGCTGCAATTCATTTGACGAGCACAACTATTGATTAGCTGAATCCAACCATGAACACACAGTCATTTTGCATACAGTACAGCTTTTCCTGAGACCACATCACAGTCTATAATCTGTCAACTGCACACATACATGTGCAATCAGCAAGCCTGCAAACACACACATATAAAAACCCATATCATTCTTACATCTTTTCTCAGCCTGTGTTACACATGGCACACGCACTGAAACAACGGAATTCATCTGTATGGTGAATTATTCATGATGTATTAAAACTACAACATGGCTGGAAAGGGGATGCATTAGGTGGCTGAGGGCCGGGTGGGTTCAAGAGCTTGCTTTTCATGCAATCCAGAGTCAGTTTTCATTAACTTTTTTTATTTTTCTAAAGTGGGAGTGAGTCCAGTCTCTGGAGAATGGGAAAGTTCGCTTTAAATGTGCGCTCACCACAGGCAGACTCATGGGAACCCAGTCAAACGCTTTAAACGCTGACTGTATTGCACTCTTGAGCTTGAGATTATACGTTTCTGTGAGAGTGTATATGTTTGCTCTGTATCTAACAGGCTTTCTGTGTGGGGTTTATCCAGGCATTTGAGCCTTTACCGTCATTATTAAATTATGCATTTGCTCAGCAGATGGGATTATCCTGGGTGAGTGCCATAGCTTACATCTTACGTAGCCTGCATCTGGATGGTTGCTGAAGCTATGTACCTTACCATGCTAAGTACACAGTGGAAATATCCGACTTGGAATTCCAACAATTTTAATAAATAGTGCCACGTCACTGACCGTCCATTTCAGTCTCACCTGGGTTTTTTTGCATTCATCCCAATTTTAACAGTGCACTTTTCAATCACTATGGTAACAGGATATACTGTTTGAAAGTGTTAGAACGGTTCTATCTGCACAACCTATTTTAAGATGCTATTGCTTTAGTGACAACAGTTCCTTATTTTGTAACGTGTGTGGAAATACAAGGGTGGGGGGAACTCATCTTCTCTGCATTTAGAAAATCCATATACTGCGCAAAATAGTGTAATGTCAGTCTCCTTTTTACGGCAAGGGTCCAGCAAAGCAAATGCATAACAATGCAATTCTAAAAACTAGGAGAAACGTTGATGGAATGTCCATTGTTTATTAAGAATTTCTCTGGAGGAATTATGATTGTTGTCTGTTTTGCCGCTGCATACTTCTACAAAAGTATTTGCACATATGAATGCTATTATCTACATTTTATATAGGTTCTCTGGAACAAGAAGAGCCCAAGTACAAACTTCTCTGACCAGTATCGGTTTACTGTTGCACAGTAAATGCGTGATCCCCATCTGTGAGCATACAATAACTTCAGCTGAACCTTGAACTAGATCGGTATTGAAGTAACAACTGAGAAGCATTTTAGCTAATGACATTACATTTCCAACAGTGTATAGTTTGTCGTAGCATTTTCAATAGGCACGTTGAGACTGCTTCGCTTTGGCCAAAACTGTTTGGCTTTGGCCAAATTGGATGACATATGGGTGACAGGCGGGGGGGAGTGCAAACACTTTTTTTCAGAATAAAAATTGTTGTGCACTTTAGTAAGCAAAATACAGTATTTTAAACATCATAAGACTTAAAAAATAATTTAGTTTTCTATGTGTCCTTTTGGAGCCTCCAAATGTCCTGTCTGGAAAACTGCCTTGACATAGGTTAGAAAAGAACTATGCAGAATGCTCATTTATGGTAATATTGTCATAATATTTGAAAGGGGATTTGTCCAGTTTTTTGGCTGTGGCTCTGTTGTGTTTCTAAGTATACCAGCCACAGCTACAATAATGTGTATCCAGACAAAAACAGAATATCTTTTCAGTGAGAAAAAAATCTTCTACTTACACTGTGGTTGAGCTTTGGTAACATCGATTTAGTCATGCTTAGAGTAATTCTGACTATTGGAAAACAACCCCCAAAGGGGTACCTTTCATTATTCCAGATGGGGGTTATTCCTGTAGTCAAAATAGTTCAAGAATAGAAGGCATTTTCAGGCATGTCATTTTCAAGCTTGTGTTGAGAAAAGGGGTGATACTTAAGGGGTTCATAGCTGTACAATTCACAGTAGTTAATTGGTCTAAGTGAATTGCTCTGTGTTTGTACTTTACAAATGACAAGTGCTAGAATGTGTACTATGAGTAAGAGTTATTTTATTCAAATGTCAGTATTTTTTATAAGACATAATTCTTTTATGAACTTAAATGTACTGCCAGTTGTGTTTCAGTGTAACGGAACAGAAACTGCAGAGCACTATGTGTGCATTGTGAAAAGCAATCAATGAATATTCCTTGTGGTTGCAGTCAGGTGCATGTGCAGCAAGGCTAGTTTTTAGACTATCAGCTTAACAATCGAAAGTTACCCCTTTTTTTACCCCTTTTTCTGACATTCATACAGGACTGTGCAGAAGTTGTAGGCACCCTAGACTTTATTATATATATATGTTTTTTTTGTGTGCGTGTATGTGTGTGATAGTATAAAAGAACACATTTGAGATTTCTAAATATTCATTTTCCAAAAGATTTAATTTTACAGAGACATTTTTGTTTTTAATTTTAAAAAGTAACATATTACTGTAATCAATTGACTACTTTTTACATAAAAACTTGCTCAAGGCTGTCTGAGATCAGAAGCAAGGAGCCAATCAAAGTCTGCAGAAGAACTGTGGCAAGTTCTCCAACATGCTTGGAACAACCTCCCTGCTGATTGTCTTATAGAACTGCTGGACAGCATTGGCTATCTCAGAGAAGTGATGCAGTTTTAACGCCGGAGGGTGGACACTAAAATATTGACTTGATTGAGTTTTTAACTATTCTGCCAAATTACTAAAATGCAATGTAAAACGCATAGTACGTTTATTTGGGACCTTTCATTTAATTATTTTTGAAAGAATCTTATCTGTACAGAATGTTATGCAGGTGCCTAAGACTTTTGCACAGTACTGTATATTATCACCATCACCCCATATTTCTACTTTATTCAGAAAACTAAACAATGAAATCAATAAACTATTCAATCTCAGAGGAATTGTTGAAAAATAACAGTTCAATGTCATGAATGTTAAATTCAATGTTATGGAGCACTAAAGGGTTAAATCCAATGACCCCAGAGTAAAACCAAAGACACACTCTAGTAGGCTATAACACAGCAGTAACTGAACAAAATAGCCTTGCTGAAGTGCCTTAGACAGAGGTAATGTAAACAGTTGTAGATGCACAGCCGTGAGCAAAAGCTACTGAAATAATTACCATTTCCACACAAGCATTTTTGTATTTGGCTTGTTTCTCACACATGATTAGATGAGCTAATTTGTAAAATCAGCTTATTAATGCTTTCTAAGCTTTGTTTCAGGTTAATAATTTATATTACGGCACAGAGCAGAATAGCTTTTTTTTCACCAGGGGAAAGTAAGTAATAACTATATGCTTAGCAGAAATAGACTAATTGTGCTATGAATTGTTTTAATGAACAATCAAGCTTGAATGGGAAAAATACTCTGTGCACTATTGTTTTACTTGTGGTTGCTTCTTTTTTGAAACAAAGACATTAAACAGTGGAGCTTCCAAAATCAAGCTTAGGGACAATTCCGGCATAATCCATTAAATTCAGGAAGTTAAGACAAAGTAATCCTGAACTTTGAACTTCTGTGCTTTTTTTCATTTTCTGAATCCGCTGAAATGAAATATACTTGGCCCAAACCCTGGCCCCGGTAGAAGTGAAGCAGAACCATGGGTACTGCATTCAAATATACACTAACCGAGCACTTTATTAGGAACATTTTTACTTTATTACACCTACTTATTCATGCAATTATCTAATCAGCCAATTGTGTGGCAGCAGTGCAATGCATGCAATCATGTAGATATGGGTCAGGAGCTACAGTTAATGTTCACATGCAAGTGACTTGATGTGAGCAGCAGTTCTACTGACAGAAATGCCTTGTTAATGACAGACATCAGAGGAGAATGCCAAATTGGTCAAAGCTGAGGGTGACAGTAACAGAAATAACCACACATTACAACAGTGGTATGCAGAAGGGCATCTCTGAACACACAACACATCATGAGTGGATAGGCTACAGCAGTAGAAAAAATAAGTCTATATATATATAGCTTATATAGCTTATAAGCTGTGGCCAACTGTGGAACATTTTATTCATTACAAGTATCCAGGATTAGCATGCACATACTGCACAACCCAAAATTGCTAAAAACAATGGAAGAAAAATATAATTTATTCATATAACCATAAGCCATGAGTAATATTTATTACCCATGACTATATTGTGATCATTAATCACATAAAACTTTGGCTACCTGTGATTGCAAATAATAATTTGTCAAACAGACCTCAATGCTGATTCAAAAAAAGAGAACAATTTAAAGCGTGTGTCCTACAATATCTCCCTAAATAATTTAGAAGAAGGGATGTTAACCTACAGAAGCCTACTGACGCTTAGAAATGTCCTTTCATTTTCCCACACTCCCAAGTGGAATGCATGCATTGTACATAACCTAAGACCTATGACTTTAGATAAAAAGATTGAGTTGCAATGTCAATACAAACCTGCCTGTCCAAATAACTGCTAAATGAAGCGACATAAATGTCTTTAATTTGTATACAATTACACAATTATACGAGTAGGCCTATGCCAAATCATTCTTTCAACAGCCCCAAATGGTTTTTGAGAGCAACATATTTGAGTTTTACCATAGGTTTTTACCATAGATTTATGACAAGCAGCGCCCATTTAAATAATGCAGATATCTTCTCACCCCATGGTGATAAGATATACTAGGTGTGCACATAATGTACTGAAATTCCACTTTAGTCACAGCAATATAAGGGGTGCTTGAGCAAGCTTGAAAGGACACCATTGTGAGCAGTTTTGATATGGTCTTCCTGTGTTGACCATGATCAGATAAGATCAAAACAGTATTTAAAATTCTTCCTGCACATACATAATATCACAATTTTATGGAATAAAAAAAAATATATATATATATATATATATTCATGTATTTTAATGAGGGACAATTGAAGTGAAGCGTCTTGACATGAACGCTACAAAATTCACTGTTTCCCCTGCACAAATGTTAAAGAATGTAATTCCGTAAACTGAGTTTACAATGCCTGGTACATTCTGACCAAAACAAGCAATGCTTTTATGTGGTAAATACAGTCTATTGAACTGAAACAAAATGCATACTATGGTAACCATACCAGACACGCACAGTTATTTGGGCATTTATACAGCACATAGCAAGCCTGCTTAATGTATGTCCTAGCCGTGTGAAGAAGTTCAGCCCAAAACAGAGGTTGAGAAGTAGGCTGAATTCCCAAACACAACTGAGGCTTTTCAGCTGCCATTTAAAGACACAGTCATGTGATGCCACCTAGTGGGGAATATGTATTTATAAATAGTGCAATCTTTTCCACTATGAAGTTTTTTTTTTATGTTCTCCCTTGTATTTCTATTAATACTATGAATACTAATAGAATGAACAATTTGAAATTGTACTCTCAAAATAACAATAATTCTTATCAGTGTCATCATCATATCTTCTAGTAAGTACGGAGTTTACATCCAATACAGTTAGCCCATCATTTTGCCATTTTGAGATCAATTGTTAGACACATCTATCAAATAGTAATATCATCTTATGCTGCTAACAAAACATTTATTTTGTATAAAATATTTAAATGAAAAAAAAAGCCACTTACTGTATCTACACTTAGGTTATATTGTCACATTCCACAAGTGAAAATATTTAAATTATCCAAAAACAAAGACTAACCCTCGCTCAAACTCTTTCCCAACCTCAGAAACATAAATGTACTTCTAATTGTCTGAACCCTAACCCTAGCACTAGCCTAGCCTGACATTGAATCCTACAATGGAAATAAAATAGATTACATTTTTTTGGCCTAAAATTTAAAAAAGTTTTTTTGCATTGCATCCTGTAATGATTATACATTTTAAAGCACTTGAATTTAATGTTTGAGGGTTTTCTATATAGTATGAGGCTAATACATTTAATTTATGCCGCTCTTTATTCTGGACTATTCCACGGGTAGGATTATAGTCATGAAAGTAGTTCATAAAAATGTCACATTCATGTCAGTCATGATATGATAACCTATACATCATCAATAGCCTATCTCTTGCAGCACAAATGTATAGGCCAAAGCAAGTTACATATGCAGGTGTAGCTTACACGATAAGATTGTGCCCATAGTGCATTGTTCTAACTGTCACCCTTTCTGTTTTGTAATTGCTTTGGTTTGGAACCACTGTCAAGTGCAAGAGATGGTTAACTTATTTTAGTGAAGTCATGTATTTTCCACAATATTCCACACATATTTCATGATTATCATGCTCCATTCCCTTGATTGCAGTGCACACGCGAGACATAAAATGATAGGCTTAATGCTTAATGTTTTTCAAGGTCAGGTAATGTAGTCAGGCTTTGTCTATTTGTATGTCTTTATTTTCCGGTAGAGCAAGGCAACACATCTTTTAATGGCTTCATATGTTTGTTTGACTGCCTAAATGATGAAGTGAATCTATAAGTCTAAGAACTATGGAGCGGTAATTTGCACCACAGTAAAGAAAGAAAAAGAAAAAGGAAATGTTTTTATTGTGATATTGATTATAGCTAACAGCTCATCTTGTCAAGTGTTTGATTAAGCTCAGCTTATTTGCTTGTGCAGTGGCTTTATCTGATGAGAATGTCATAGCATAATTATAGTTTTACTGCCTGTCTAGTGCTTGTGCTTATACTAATCCTGCTTATTTGTTTACTGTTGCTGTTTCCATAATGGCATTGAAACTGACTTGGGCCAAAACATAAATAAATATGAATATAATGTGGTATAAGGCTTTTATTTCTGTTTTGAACGTAGTCCTACACAAATTGTTTTCAATTATGATTAGGCAGAACATTGTGTTAAATGGAAATTAGCAAAGGATAAATTCCACACAGATATTAGGAAGTATTTTTCACACAGATTGGTCAGTGTTTGGAATAGCTTGCCAAGACTTGTAGTGGAGGGAAAAACACTGGGGGTGAAGACTGTTGGGCTGAATGGTCTGTCCTCACCATTATGTTATGTTATGTTAAAGTTCCACTAGATGGCAACAGTGTGCTTTCTATGTGCTGCAGAGCAGCAGAATTCATAGCGCTACCCTGACCACTCTTTTATGGGTTTGGGCAAGTGCTTTCTAGGTTGCTTGTTGGAAATTGGATACACAGCATAAAACTTGGAGGAATTAACCTTGATAAGCACTAACAATTATAAATACATAAAATTCAAATACACTGTCATCATCAAAGTAACATTCACATATATTGGTTTAGAATTTAAGGTTAAGGCAAGGCAAGTCTAATTATATAGCACATTTCATATGTACTTTCTTAAAGTACTTTACAGACACATAGAAAAACAAAAAAGATTTTTTAAATCTATATAGAAGAAATAATAAAGGTTTAAAAACATTTATAAGATTTGTTTTAAAAGACAAAAAAACACTGTGATTTGCCTGCAACACATTGCATGTACTTCCTTGAATACAAAATTACTTTACAGACTACCACTCCGAATGCATTAAATGCGTTAAATTAAGTCAATCAAAATTACTTTTACACATCACCAAAAGTTCTCAAAGCAATACTAGGTCACACTTAGGTCACACAAATATTCAGATGAATTCAGATAATGAATATTAATCAAAGGCAAGGATAAAAAGTATTTCAAAGTGGCCAAGGTCGGGGCAGATCGAAGATCTTCTGGTGGTTTGTTAATGTACAGTGCAGTTCTTAACTTTTATCTTTAATTTGTGGGTTTTTACATTGGGTTAACAGTGTAGGAACTGTATTTGTTTTATACATAGTGCTGCCATTTTTAGGGAACCAAACATAATTGGACAATTGGCTGCTCAAATGTTTCTTGGACAGGTGTGTTACTGTAGGTTTCACTGCTAGTCCATGCATAAAAGTGCCATCTGCATTTGGAGTCTGTTGTTGTTCTTGTTGTCTCTCAACTGGAGGATCAAAGAAGTGTCAATGCCAGTAAAGCAAAGGCTGAAAAATCTGAATAACTCACATTGCACATTGTTAAGAAGCAAGAATTCCCTCATGTTTGTCACATCATGTTTCATGTTTAGTCATTGTCTTAGTTACGTTATTGTCAAGTCACATATCATGTTAGTCTAGTCTCGCCACGTTTTTATGTTTTATTTCTTGTTACATTTCATTGTCATGTCATGTTAAATAATGTCATGTTTAGTTGTTACGATTTAATTGTTAGTCTTGCCATGTCACATTTTGCTAACTTGTTATGTCATGATTTATGTTTGTTTCAAGTTATGTTGTTTTGTTAATTGATTAGCATACACTTCTGCAAACCTTGCATTCATGTTTTCTGTCACTCACGCTTCCCTAATTGTTTCAATTACCCTTGTCTTCTTACGAATCTACTAACTTTAGATCAGGATTGGTTAATACTAACATTCTAACCATGTTTTCATGTTACCTTACGTTTCTTGTGCATGTAATTTATTAATTTACTAACAGGATAGGGCAGGATAGGTTCATTACTAACGATTACTAATTGTTAACTTGTCAATCCTCCACACCTGATTTCCATTCACATGCTGCTCTCAAGCTAATTGTCTGCACCTGTTTACACCTGCATATAAGCTCAGTTCCATGTCATGTCTTTGTGAAATTGTTGGTCCCTGTTTGTCAGTGTATGGGTGAGTGGGTTTTGGCAAGCCATTGTCTACCTGTTATGAGCCAAGCCTGTTTATTGACCAAAGATTTTTGACTTCTGTTTTGTTGACCATTGCCTGCCTGTACCACGACTTTGCCTGCTGTCTTTGTGCTTTTGACCCGCGGAGCAGCCTTCGGTTGCACTCTTGCACCGCCATCAACCCTGAGCCTGCCTACCGTCTGTCTGTACTAAGCTGACCGCTTAGTACTGCCTTCTCCCTCTATACTGCACTTCATGTGTATGAACTTTGCTTGTTTTTGACTACACTCACTGGACATTCCCTGAATAAAGCCCTGACCCTCCCTTTTGTCTGAGTCATGCATTTTGGGTCCAACCCCCCACGCACCCGTCTCAGTGGGCTCAGCGATTGAAAACAACCTGGTAGACCATGGAAGACCAGTGTAGTGGATGACCGAAGAATCCTTCAAATGGTGACGAAAAATCCCTTTGTAACTGTTCAACAGATCAAGTACACTCCAGCTGTAGGCGTAGATGTGTGAAAGACAACCATCAAGAGAAGACTACGGCAGCATGGTCACCACAAGATGTGTTCTGGAAGAAAGTGCCATGGACAGATGAGTCGAAGACCAACCTGTTCCAGGGTGATGGAAAGTGTAGAGTAAAAAGGAACAACTGTTCCAAAGCATCTGTCAAACCTGGTGGAGGTTGTTATGTCTTGGGTGTATGACTGGGGGGGGACATAAGTTTTCATAAGTTTGTGATGAGTGACAGGTTGTTTCTTCATGCAAAATAGAATTCAATTAAGAATGTCAAGGGTTAAAAGTGTTGATGCAGATCTTATGAATAAGTTATACCTATAGAATGCATTTTATCCAAATACATAACTGAAGCAATTCCTGTAAGTATTCTGGATCCGATAAAGGACAAGTCGGCAAAATGCTAACAGATCATTGCCTTATTCTGCATTGTAGCCAATTTATTATTAAATGAACCGAGGACGACTGTAGTTCCAAAGATATATTACGGTTTCCGAAGCTTTGACAAGTCAAAAACATCTTGAGCTATTTTACTGAGTGACCGTTAAGCAACTCCCTTCCACTCTTGTTAAGGGAACGCAGCTTGCACATCTGTATGATGCTCCTCTTCTAGAAAATTACGGTCGGGGCCAATCGTGTGTTTGGAATTTCTCGACGAGTCCTTTGTGGCGCTTGTTTTTCCAGTATTACGGTGATGCGCAAAGTCTTTATCAAGAGTTGGGAAACTTTTTTTCATTAGCTAACCTTGACAGGGATGCACAACGGAGCACAAATGGCTTGGGTCGGGTTATCATTTTGCATTCTTTTAATTCACATTGTTAGGACGTCTTACTGCTTTTCTCTGCTTAACAATGAAACTGTCACAGTCAGAAACAATGTTAATCTTACAGTCTCATTTGACCACACATCGAATTACAATGGCACCATTACTGCCGAACCTACACCGACAGCATCTGCCAAGCGAACCACAACTGCGAAGTCCGTCGTCCGAAAAAGAAAACCAACGAAGTCAGACGAAAGCTTTAGTGATGAAGACATGGATGGCACAGATAAGAAAAAAAACAAGGACAAAACACAAGAACTAGGTGAGATGTCGGATTCCACCTCATATGCGTCTCATTCGGTTTGGCTGCAATTATGAGATGTTTACACCATAAGTCATCCATGAACGTACTATTTCAGTTTTGGTCGATTGCATGTTTGACTTATCCTTGCATTTGGATAAATTGGGTTGTATTTGAGTGTTACATTTTATGGGGCGCGGTTATCGATTTCTAATTATAGCCTACATCATTATGTAACGACCTGCAGTCCAAAATTAGTTTTTTAGTTTGAGTAGTTTTCAGATGTAAACGTGATCCACTGAATAAAGAATATCTAATATAGAATATAGCTATCTGAAGATATACTACTATTGCTTCTAGTTGGTAACAATACAGGGCTGCACCGAGGCAAATTGTTGATTGCCTTTTGTTCTCATTGGTTGACTCATTTTAGTAAAGAAAACCAGGCGCCAATCAGAGCGCTCCAGTGTGAGCGAAATATGAATTTACTGAATTAGAATACCCATCAATATATTCAAAACACCAATTAACACGCTTCAAAAATATTTTGATTGAGTGTAGTTACGTACGTTCAGCGTGAAAACATATATTGTTCTATTTCCAGTTGCAATTATGAACAATAAATAATAAACGGTCTATTATTATTATTAAAAACTTTTTCATGTGACGGGAGGCGGGACGGACCACCCTTTGGAAATCGTAGTAGCAGATGAAGGTTTCTCAGGCGGAAGAAGGAAGACTTGAGTTGTAACTGCGATCTGTGTTATGGCGCATGTTCTGTATGTTGTCACATCTGCGCTTGCCATTATCTGCTCTGTCTGCGGCTGGAGATATTATCATTGGAGGAGGGGAAGAAGCAGTCTGTGTAATTATCATTGTGGAAGAACTGCGGTAGATTGAATGACAAAAAACGCGCCGTAATTTCCGTTAAGATTACACTGGACCATTAGTTTTTGGTGGAATAAACAGACATACATGTAGCATTTATTTGTTAATAATAGATGTTTGTGCCATGTGCATTTGTGTAGGCTAATAGCTATAAGAATATATACTACATTACATTGCATTACAAGGCATTTAGCAGACGCTCTTATCCAGAGCGACGTACAACGAAGTGCAGATCAAACACAAGTACAAGTGTGAAGAGGACGTGAGAGGATAATACTAATAATACTAACTCTTCAGTTTACAGTTAGAGCGAGAAACATATGTTGGCACTTATGAAAAACGTCATCTCAACACCACTTGTGCCAAAAGCAAAAGATTTGTGACTCTTTTTCTTTTCATTTTGATTTCTGAAGTGACTAAGTATGTTTCTCAATTGTGCTGATACAGATAAGATTTAAATGAATCATGAACACACTAGCATATTTCTTCTGAATCACCAATGTCAGCAACTTTTTAAACATTGCTGAGCTCTCAGAATTGGGGCAGTGAGTGCAGAAGCAGTCACTGTGTGGAAGTTTCCTCTGTGGGAAATGGGGTGGTCACACTTGGCCAGCCTGCCCTGTGCATAGCTCCTTAATTCTTCTGGAGCTGTCTTCTCTGGTTACAGTCAAACTCTCCTCCAACACAAGGGACTTATCCCACAGTGAACTCAACCCCAACCCCTCTCACCAGCTGTGTCCTTGGAACCCTCTTTCCTAGTGTTTTGGAGTTTGAGGCCCATGCAGAGAGTTTTGTGGACAGGATGTGGGAATCGGGGGGAGTTTGGGCTGGGGGAGTGTTGGGAGGGGGAGTCTTAAGGGAATAGATTAAAGACGGGGGATTTGTGTGAGGAGGGGGGCGGGAGTGGGGTAAGGGGTTGAAACATATCCAACTAAACCAAAAACCTGAGGCTATTACAGTTTATTCTCTGTATACTTTAAACTTGTGATTCAGTGTCTGGCACCTCAGCCAGATATTGTCCCTGCTTCCTATTAGTGCACTGGTGCAAGGGAAGTACGTCTCTTGCATGGTTTTTAATTGTCATTCAGAGAAATCGGCTGATTTATTATACCATGGCATGTATAAGTGGTGAACATATTTGTTTATATAGTATTTATTATAAAACACTGAACACAAGCGATACTAAATAGCTTCTCAAGGATTTCTATGGAAGCATATGCTTCGTCTTAAAGTGTCATGCTTTGCTTTTGTCAACATGGACCAGAACAGCGCTATTCGAGTTGAAACGTTTTGGATTGATGGAATGTGTGATAAACTTGTATTTTCAAATCCAAAGTTTAGCTATGTCCCCCCCCTAGAGAGTGACAAAGACTGCATCTCCTTTTCATTATCACATATGAGATTGCATTGAACAAAGATACAGCAACCTGCATTTAGTCAAAATGTCTTGTCCTGACAGAGCTCAATCTGCAAAGTACAAGCTAATCCTTGTCTTCTGTGGACATCCTGATTAATCTAGGTATGTTGTTTTCAAATTACACATGCATGCAAATATGTATATAAGGATACATATTTCCAGAAATATGTTATCACACTTCATGGTGATATGAATGGGGCTATGAGTTCCTCTATGGAACACAGACCTGGTTTGTAGGGAGTCCCTGCCTGGATGCCTGGATGCATTGGCTGTTCTCCAAACAGATTTTTCCACAGAAATGTCTTGGCTGCCCTCCTAACTCTTGCAAGTCAATGAGCAGTGTCATTATGTCCTTTGCAGTGGTTTTTTAAACAAATAAATTCTGAAGAGGTTTCATAACAAATATCTGCTGACATGGCAAAACATAAAACAAGTGTATATCTTAAATGGGTGGGAGCAGCAGAATAGAGGATAGCAGCACAAACAAAGCTTAAAAGTGTTCTGTGGTATCATGATGAATGTTACTTGGTCAGGAGAGGTTATTTGTTCTTTTTAACATACACAGGATACATATCCATGGTACCTCAATGCATCTATATTTTTGAAAAAATCTATATTCTATGTATAGAATCTAGGTAAGACAGATCCAGACATGTACATCCTCTTGCAGCTATTCTTTTTCATGACCAAAGAAGTCACTGATCACAGTGTCAGAGATAGTCAACTTTGCTGTACTGTTAGCATGAGTCTCCAGTCCTGATCATGGGCCTGTTAAGTTAAACAAGCTGATTTCACAGAAGTTAATCTTACCTGGGTTCTTCAGTCTGGTTTGTCTAATTAAAAAGTGGCAGTTTTTGTTGCTCTCTAGAACCATCAGGGTTATTGTCCCCAGTACTAGGCCCTTTCAAACCACTGACCTAGATAAAACAGTTCTGTTCTGAATTGCCTGTAAAAACTGTGTGAAGAAGACAGAGCTGACACACAGCTCGGTATTTGCATAGTTTCCTTGCAAATTCTCTTGGATTTCTATTCGTTAATACAATTCAGTGACTGGAAGCCTGCCAGTTATAGGTTTAAGAAAATAAAACCCAAACTGAGGTGACGGGGCAAATATGGTCACAAAGACTGTTAGCTGAGAACTCAGGGTGCTTTTAAAGATAGGCACATTATTAAAGAACTGACATAAATTTCCCAAGTTTTCCAGACTTTTAAGGAGGTACTCCTACGTGTTTACACCAGCTGCTCTCTCCCTTGATCCTCACTGTGTGTTCTTCTTTCAGCTAGTCCTTCTCACACTTTGACGGCACACTGAGATTGTAAAGGATTTGAATCTTTAAAACCAGAATATTTCCTGAATTCAAACACAAGTGCATTACTTCTCCAAGTATGCTTAGCAGCACAGTGACTTTAATCAGACAGTGATTGTACCATACATACTGTGAAATATTATTTTATTATGTATCTACACAGTTAAAGTGCATTGTATGGCTTTGTTTCAGAACAGCAATGTGCGCCACATATTTAAATGCACAAAAACAAAAACCTACACCAATATTACAGTTGTTCCGGCATCCAAATCTTGCTTTAAATGTTTGGCAACAAGCCATATTGAGACTCCATTTTGATAAGACCTAACTAGTGCTGTGTCACAACCTATTAAAGAGACGTCAGATGCCATGTGAAATACACCTTGTGAACAACAAACATCACTGCCTGTCTCCGTCACTGACTTCTCTGTAGCTGACTTCTCTGTAGCTGACTGAAATCTATTTGAATACAGTATATCCTCCAGCATTCCAGCAGTTAAGTTAGTAAAAAGAATAGTGTTGCAGTTACATTCACCCTTCCCCCTTTATTTAATTTGAATGTAGCAGAGAGCTTTGCACATACTGTACTTGGCAGGGAGAATGGGGAGGCCTTTCTGAAGGGAGCAGTAGGAGCTTGCTTTGTGTGCTGGGCGGGTCAGGGAGAAAACGCAGAGCTTTGATCCAGCAGGCTTCACAGGCAGCCGGGCCGCCTGGTATAAACTCAAATCTGGGAGTCCCACCAGCCAAATAAATCAGTGGACCGAGTGTATCCTCCTCTAACAATAGGAGCCTGTGTTGTGCTATCTATGGAGGATGGGGATATCCGTAAGGAGATTAGTAAGGGACAGTGCCGCGTACTGGGTCAGAAGGAGAAGGATAAAGCAGCCTGCAGAATCTTAACTGTACCAGTCAGCATGTTGCATAAGAATGTAATGAATGGACTATATAATGTCACTGAGGTCCTTGTACTGTATGTCTCCAAAATTGGTTTGCAGGTGACTATTCATTTTATGATAACTTAGGTTACCCATTGCACTTTCACTCAAGAACAAGGGTTCCCTTGGCACGTTGTGTCATGGTGGTGTCTACATTGTGAGTGCCTTGGTAGTGTCTCAAGCAGCAAAAGTACTATTGTAACTCCCTTGACCTTTGTCTTAGCCAGACTAGTACAAAATGTACAAACATTTGAGACAACATTACACATTCTGGCCTCCCTGCACTGGCGCGGTTTGTTTTAGAATTGATTTTAGGTTTTTATTCGTTTTTAAAGCACTTCTTGGTTTTGATCTCAGATATTCATCCTGGTTCCAGGCCCAGGTCACTGAGGACCTCCACCCAGTTGCTGCTTTCTGTTCTTCAGTCTCAGCTAAAGCTGAAGGGTGGCAGGGCCTTTGCTGTGGCCACCCCGAGACTGTGGAACAGACTGCCCCTCTTCATTAAGTCTGCACCCTCCATAAGCACTTTTAAATCTAAAAATCCCACCTTTCTTTCCTTGCTTTTAATTCAACATGAGGCCTGTCCTTTTCTTTTGTATTTTGTATTATTAGTACATTGTTTTTGTGTATTATTATTGTTTTTTGTGTATCACTTTGTCTTCTGTTTTACTCACCTACTATATGTATTTATTAATTGTACAGCACTTTGGTTGACAGTAGTCATTTTAAATGTGCTTTAGAAATAAACATGACGTGACTTGCCTTTGTGAGTGACAGCGTGCCCGTAGCTCTGCCACTGCAGAGTCTGCTCCGTGAGTGAGTGTCCTCTCCCTCTCTCCCAGAATGCCCTCCTCTGGGTCTGGAGTCTCTGCGGGTGGTGGACACTCAGCTCCAGGCTTCCTCATTCCAGCGAATAGGACTGGGCCCTCACCGAGCCCGGCTCAACATCCAAGTGAGCCATTCGACAGCACTGGGAGGTTCCCAAAACCACAGATAGCCCTGATCATGTTTAAGGAAACTAAAGCCATGAATACATTCTTAGCCTCCATGAATACAAGCTTCTGTTAAACTGACATGTTAAACATACAACTATAGTACCCTAAAACTGATATGACATAGTCCTCTGCAACCATGTGCCACTGCTATAATGCTGTTATGCTATAATGCAAGCCCATTGACTTGCCATAGCCTTCGAGATTGCTATGGCTTTGCGGGCGACATGGCTCAGGCAGTAAGAGCAGTCGTCTGGCAGTCGGAGGGTTGCCGGTTCGATCCCCCACCCGGGCTGTGTCGAAGTGTCCCTGAGCAAGACACCTAACCCCCAAATGCTCCTGACGAGCTGGTCGGCACCTTGCATGGCAGCCAATCGCCGTCGGTGTGTGAATGTGTGTATGAATGGGTGAATGAGAAGCATCAATTGTACAGCGCTTTGGATAACGGCTCTATATAAATGTCAACCATTTTGCATGATACATTAAGGTAAAAATGCAGCAGGGTAAATTATGTGCCCTTTTTGTCCATGGTGTTTGTTTGAATGTGGTGTGACAAACATGCCCTCCAATACTATTCACCCCTGTTCAGGTTGTGCAAGGGTTCATAGTGTTGAGCACAGAAATGTATCCCCTTATAATGACAAGGCACGACCAGGTATATCCAATAGGAAAGAGGATTTATTTTTCTGCAGAAAGAGTCCAGTAATTACACACTCAAGGTGGACAAGCATGAACTGGAAAGGCGCGCCGTCTGTGCCTCTTCATACTTTGCTAATAATTTACTTAATAACAGATATAATCCTATGTCTTATTGGTATATGGTTGAAAATGTAAGCATATAGTGAAATATAACAGAGTAAATTATATTTCTAACTTGTTGTCATTGGGAGAGTGATGCTCAGAGAGGGAGAGGCCTTGTTTGGAAAACTGGGGATTTATTCCTCTGCCTGCTTCTTGACAGGCCTAGCAGGAGGCTTAAGAATGTAGTGGAGAGGACTAAGAGGAGGCCTAAGAATGTAGTGGAGAGGACTAAGAGAAGGTCTAAGAATGTAGTGGAGAGGACTAAGAGAAGGCCTAAGAATGTAGTGGAGAGGACTAAGAGAAGGCCCAAGAATGTAGTGGAGAGAACTAAGAGAAGGCCTAAGAATATAGTGGAGAGAACTAATAGGAGGCCTAAGAATGTAGTGGAGAGGACTAAGAGAAGGCCTAAGAATGTAGTGGAGAGGACTAAGAGAAGGCCCAAGAATGTAGTGGAGAGGACTAAGAGAAGGCCTAAGAATATAGTGGAGAGGACTAAGAGAAGGCCTAAGAATGTAGTGGACTAAGAATTCAATACATTGTGCTCTTCCCTTCATAGCACTCCAACATGCTACGCTTAAATCATCTTAAAATGTGCAAGTCATACAATGCTTACTTGGTCATTACTTAATTATGCTGTGGCAGACTAATGCACCTGTTGACCCCATGCTGTGTGACACATTTGGATGTTTAGTCTGGCATTGAGGATGGGGATCACTTTGATGGGGCCTGGTGCGCCCTGTACGAAGACTTGAACCAGTGGCTGGAGGTGGACGCCCGGCGACCCACTCTTTTCACTGGGGTCATCCTGCAAGGACGCAATTCCATCTGGAGGTAATTCTCTCTTAGGGCTCGTCTGAGGGCTACAAACTTCAGAGATACAACCACACCGGTTAAATGTAGTAAACATGCCCTTCTAAGATGTTAAACATGTTGTCACAAACATATATTTTCTATTTTTATTAAGCTTTAGTGAATCTTATTTATCTTTGTTTTATATTCATATAGTTTAAAATGTTTACCTGTAAATTGCTTTGCTCATTTCAGTCAGACAACTGACAATGAATGAAGCAATATTCATTGAGGTTTAATGTCAATGAAAACTTTTGTGTTAGCTCTGCCTCTTAGGGGCTTTGTGAAGCAGAGCTCACAGGTGGATGCTGGGGTGGTGGTGGGAACGCAAACACATTTTGAAGGCATGAATGAGGAATAGTAGGATAATTTGAGCAAACGCCGCTAGCAAAAGTAGCAATAGCATGCAAATATGACCAATGGCAGCAGTCCAAAACAGGCAGCAGAAAGAGCCAGCAGCGCGACGGCTCTAGCATGCAGAATGAACCAGGAAGCAGGGCAGCTTTGTGTGATTGCATCAGGGCAGATGTGACAGCAGCTAGCAGGCAGCAGAGCATGCAAAATGAGCGAGGGCCTAAACAGGTAAGGTTGGTGCTTTATATAGCCCCTCTCATTAGACGTGATGTGCTGAGATGTGAGGGGGTCTGCCCAAACTAACTCCTCAGGCTTCGCATCGTGAGTTCACTGAATTTACCAGCTGCATCTCCAGCATTAGTGTATGAAGACAACTCAGGAATGTTTTTTTTTCTTTTATGGCACTGTATCACACAAGCCTTGGGAACTTCCCCCATGCATTGTCAGTTTATCCGCAAACATTGCACTGTTAACAGAGGTCATGTTTCTCTCTCAGCTGGGACTGGGTCCACACCTACAAGGTCCAGCTGAGTAATGACTCTGTTCACTGGACACGCTGTATGAACGGGACAGAGGAGGCGGTGAGTCCTGGGGGGAGGCTTGTGCTTTTCGACAGATGCTGACACTGGTAAGAGGTGCTGGCCTGTTTCACTGTCTCCACCTGAAGGGGTGTGTGCTTTTCTCCAGATGCTCCATTCTGATTGGTTCTAGCAACCTATAGCCATCTGTATGTTACCGGTAAGCACCACTGCTGGCCTGATTCGCTACCTCCAGTCAGAGCACCGCCGACAAAAGATCATGATTTGTCACAAAAAGTAACTGGTTTACTTCTGGTTAATTTGCAAAGTACACATTTCACTGATTAGTTCTCCCTCCTGGCTGAAGAATTGTGCTAGCATATCAAGGTGATTGGAGTAAAATATTGGCAAGGACTTTTGCCTTCTAAGCCTAAGGGGTGCACACGTTATCTCAGCATGCAGTAAAGCAGTGAAGCAGGAAAGCTAATGTACAATAATCTATCTCATGAATTTGGCTATCATCATGGAATATGCCATCTCTGTAAACATTGGTAGTGGTTGTAGAACTGAATATAGATGGGGCAGAGAACTTCGCTTTAAACTGATCGTTAGTCTCAACCTGTCCTCATTAATTTTCTTCAATTAAACAGTGAGCCAGTGATCTGAATAATCCATTGGCAGGTAAATGCACAACTTCTTTCTTCACATCTAGGCAAGGCATTCATAAAATCCAATAAACAATAATGACGTCAATGGGATTTAAAAAAATAAAAACTGTGTATAGTCAACTGCCTGAAAAAGTTTTTTTTCCAAAATCGGCGGTGATTTCAGTTATTTCATGTGATTAAAGGAGTTGGTAAAGACGGATGCAGTAAATTACCATACATGTGTTAAAGATGACACAGAGTTAATGATAGTGATAAAATGGAGTAAATTCAGGATGATTTGATGATGATCATCATCAAATGATATGACAGCTTACTGCTGTTGATAAGATGTTGAAAATAACATGGGACCTCCCCAGATATTTGAAGGCAACCAGGACCCAGAGACCGCGGTGCTGGGCCTTCTCCCAGAGCCCATGGTGGCTCGTTACATCCGCATCAACCCCCAGACCTGGTACGAGAATGGGACCATATGCCTGAGGGCTGAGGTTTTGGGCTGCCCCCTACCAGGTATGACCCTGCGACATCATCGCTACGGTGCAGCAGAGCCTCCACACCCTAACCATGACGTCACCGTGGAAACATAAAAAGGGCTACACCCCAATTCTAAATTCTGGACTCATGGCTTGAGATGATATGTACTAAGGGGTTTGTTTTTGCTAAAGTACCGATTCTTAGTGCTCAATGGCCTGGTATCAAGTCCTGTCCCTATGCCAAAGCAATGCCATACACTAACAAATCAAACATATTTCAATAAAGACCATACACTTTAAGAAGTTAGCAGCAAGTGCTGCAAGAAGGGTGGATAGCATATTCCAGATGGCGAATATTCAAAATTAAGTTCTATTTCAGGTTCCAAGAAAATAAAACATGAATTGACTATTGGGGTGGAGTGTTGTAATTCCAACTGTTAAGCATTGCAAGATGTATAAACACAACTTGCACACAATTTATCACCAGTGGTGGGACTCACTTCTCCACTGTTGGTGAACACTGTTCATGCCAATATACCTGAACTATATTTATAGTATGATGTTATTTGGAATGAGGGCCACTAAAGCTCTGGTGATTCCATCCTCTAGATCCTAATAATATCCACAATTGGGAGACAGAGCAAGGCACCAAAGATAACCTGGACTTCAGACACCACAACTACAAAGAAATGAGAAAGGTGATGAGAGATAATCACTGAATAAATGTCATGCTTCATTATTATTATTGATAAGCAATCTTGTCATGATCTGACCACTTCTTAAGAATTGCTGCAGTCATTTTAAGTTTGTATTATTCCCTGGTAATGCCCACTGTAGTGTAATTGTGTTACAGTAGCTCTTTCATACTCACAGTGTGCTGTTCCATCTCTCTCCCCAGCTCATGAAGTCAGTGAATGATGAGTGCCCGGACATCACTCGCATCTATACCATTGGAAAGAGTTACACTGGGCTCAAACTCTATGTCATGGAAATCTCAGACAACCCTGGCAAACATGAGCTGGGTGAGTGTGTGTGTGTGTGTGCGCGTGAGTGTGTGTATGTGCGTGTGAGTGTGTATGTGTGTGTGTGTGTGTGTGTGTGTGTGTGTGCGCACGCACAGCATGATATCACATTTGTGACATTTTACTGTTTTAGAACTCATTGTGCTCACTCCAGCTTCAAAAGTGGGGCAATCGTCCCATGCACAGAGATATTCCATTGGCCTAAGGACCAGCATGGCAGTCTGCACTGGCAGAAAGCACATCCCGTCTTGCCAGAACAAATAATGCAGAGCCGAATTTGAATAGCCCTAAGAGTCATAACATTCTGGCCAAACTCTGAAATACTGGAACAAATAATTATGACATGGGGGGCTGCAAGATTTAAATGACTGTGTTATTAAATAACTGAGGCCTCTTTTTCAAGGGAGCATAAACCTTGTATTAGGGGCATGCAGTGGAAGATAGGTCTTCAAAATGTTTAAAAAGGCAGTTATCTTTTTGTATTTTGAGGTTCTTTCCATGTTTCTTATATTGCATTATATATAGTATTGCAGAATGCTTATTGTACATGATATCAATTTGTTGTGGGATATTTTCTGAATAAATGATTTTCTGTATTACTTTACTCAAAACCAGAGCCACAGTTCTCCTAAGTGGAATTGAATCCGAAAACGTTAGCTTAACTGGCTCTTCCTGTCTCCCCATGGTTAATTAAAAGCAAGTCTTTCTCAGATTTCCTTGGGTAACATTAATAAGATAAAATACAGACAAGAAAGAAGAACAACAACTTGTTTATGTATGAGGGATTCCAAAATTATGTTCCACATAATTCGAAGGAAGAGCGTTTTGTTTGACTCACAGGAGTTTGCATGTGTTTTTCATCTGGGCAGTTTTTTATCTTCACAGGATAAAGGGGAACGTTAGCCGGGGGCATGCAAATTTCATGGAACTCATATCGGCTCCTAACCAGTCCCAGATTTCCCGAAAATATATGACGAGGGTAGGGAGGGGATAAAAGATATACATAGATATCTTGTCTTACTGTCACAAAAATGAAGAAATCTTTCCTTGATGTATGAATACATACATCGATTTTTTTTCTTTCTTAATAATCAGGAGTAAGTAAAACAATTAAATTTAGTATCCAGTCAACATATTCATATGTAAGGTATTAGGTGTGTCTTAAAGCATCTGGCTCAAAAAGATTTCAAAAGCAATAATGTCCGGGAAAGTCAAAAAAATTTATGTTAAGTAAACATATTACAAAATGATGATTGGTTAGCATGATGATTTAATCTCATGGTTTTGAAGCAATTTTATGAGTTATGAGAGATGAAGCGTACTTACTGTAGAACTGCGTGAAAATATTAAATTCCAGCAAAAATAGCCCAAAATCAGTTTTTTGTGAGATGCTCACCAGGGCCATATGTAACGGCGTATGTGAAGACATGAGGTGTGAGGCCTTTAGCAGGATACATACACACACAACATGCAGACACAGCTCCCTGTCTGGCGTGAGGCCCTCACAGGCAGGAAGCCCTGTGAGACAGCCCATTCGACCTCCCTGGATGAGTTTGTTTGCTTGGTGTAAATGAATGTCATGCAGTGTGCGGTTCTGCCTGTGTGTGCAGGGGAGCCGGAGTTCCGCTACGTAGCCGGGATGCATGGGAATGAAGCTCTGGGCCGCGAGCTGGTTCTGAACCTGATGCAGTACCTGTGCCAGCAGTACAAGAAAGGCAACCAGCGTGTGATGCGTCTAGTGAAGGAGACTCGCATACATCTGCTTCCCTCCATGAACCCGGACGGCTACGAGGGGGCCTACGAGATGGTGGGGGAGTTGGGGTTGGGGTCGGGCTAAATGGCATAGCTATAGGGGTGCTCTAGGAGCCCATGAGAGGGCACCAGGTGAAATTCTTCTAGTGACGCTCAGATGTGGTGCACTCATTGCTTTATGAACATGGAAAAACATTTTTCCTTTACTTCTTGCTTGTTTGTGCTTAATCCCATGTCTCCAAAGTACAAATAATATAATAATAATATTTCCACTGTCCAGCGGTTGAAGCCGTAATGGCTCTGTTTTGACATACTGTATGTGTGTGAACTGCAGTACCCACGCATGTATGCTTGTACTGTACTCGGTATTTTCTTGGGCCCCCTACCCATTCAGTTGAGGTCACTTGTGGCTAGCGTTGCGATGCACCCTGCGGTACAGGCTCAATTCAGTCCTTGTGAATCTGCTGCCGACTGTTTGGGAATCCAGCTGAGCTGTGCATAATTATCAGGGGGCAAGGGCTTCAGCCAGCATGACACTCCCAAACTTTCTGCTCAATAGTGAGTTTGCTGGTGTATTATAGCATGAGCAAAGCTGTAGCTGCTAGCACACATCTAGCAGGTACAGCTAAAACAGGCAAGAACAGAGAAATAGGGGGAAAAAAGTTGTTCAGAAATGTATTTGTGTATTTTTTAAAAATAATTATAATATAAATAGGTTTTCATTTGATAGAGAATACATGTAGCTGCTCTCTGGTGAGTGTCATTGCCATGTCTGCGTGCTCTTGGGTCTTGTGCAGGGCTCGGAGCTGGCTGGATGGGCCTATGGACGCTACAGTTATGAGGGGATCGATTTGAACAGCAACTTTGCGGACCTGAACACCATCATGTGGGATGCCCAGGTGATGGAGGAAGACAAATCCAAAATCAGCAACCACTACATCCCCCTCCCTGAGTACTACACCTCTGAAGACGCCATGGTAAGGAGAAAGTCCATATCATCCCTGCTGTGTTACGACGGGCTGGTTTAGTCATGAACAGGAAAATGAGACACGCAACAACAGGCTTACGGGATAACAAATTATTTATTTAAAGTAAATTATCATGGGGTATGAAAGATCAGTATGACAGCAGTGTTGCATGGAGTCGGTGTAGCAATGTTGAGGGTGAAAAAAAACAACAACCAAGACATCTGTCCTACGACAGGTGAGATTTACTGCCCCCTAAGCGGCAACACTGGAGCTCCTTTAACCCGGTATTAAACTAGCTCCAGGTGCCGCTTGTGGAGGGACCATGCCCACCAATCAACCTGTTGGAAGGCAAAAGGGGAAAATGATAATGATGCCAGCAACATCTTTTCCTGGGCCACCCCAACCCCCAGGAAAGGGCTTAAAGGAGCAAGCACGAGGAGAATCATTCCGAAATGAATCATTCCAAGAACGGCTATTGGCCAACGTGAAAACTGGAGCAATAATTGTCGGGTACAATCGAAATCTGACTGTTTTTCAGCCCACCTCCAATTGTGAAACCTTTGACGGTAAGCTTCTGGAATGAGCTCAAACCCATACAGATCCCGGAGGAGCCTCCACTTTCCTGTTACGACTGGCTGGTTTAGTCATGAACAGGAAAATGAGACACGCGACAACAGGCTTACGGGATAACCAAATATTTATATAAAGTAAATTAACATGGGGTATGAAAGATCTGTATGACAGCAGTGTTGCATGTGAAGGGGGAATCACAAGGAGAATCATTCCGAAATGAATCATTCCAAGAACGGCTATTGGCCGACGTGAAAACTGGAGCAATAATTGTCGGGTAAAATCAACATCTGTTTTTCAGCCCATCTCCAATTGTGAAACCTTTGACGGTAAGCTTCTGGAACAAGCTCATTGGCTTTGAGGACAGCAGCTTTTACAACAGAATATGACTGCGTCTGTTCTTGGGAAAGAGCTGATTAAGCCTCTTGGGCCTTGCCAGTGAGTACAGACTGCAGCATTACTACTTGGTCATTCTCTGACCGCCTACGAGACGTAGCCAACCGTTCAAACAGGACAAAGAAAGTATCAGGGTCCTTCTTACTGAATTTGGGGAGTAAGTGCAAGTTGCGTGTGAGGTCAGGCATAGACTGGCAACCTAAGATGGAACCATCCTCCATCAACATGGAACCAATCATTGCAATATCTAAGTCTGGCCTTGCCAACAAAGTTGCACGGGATTAATTTATTAGAGCGACGTCAATTCCATTGCCAAATTTTCAGCTGCAATTTTTTTCTTTAACGCCAATTCCCTTTCTAAAATCATTTCTTTCAAGGCCATTTTTTTTTCTTTATTTCTTCCAATTTGTTAGCCAATTGTACCCCATCTAATCCAATTGCTGTTAGCTGGGGGATGCACCACCCACACCCTGTCCCTTGGCGGCCCGAAGGAGAGAAACATGCCTTCTTCAACCATGATTCCGAGGCGCCCGGGGTGCCGTTGTGCGCGGCAATCGCTAACCCTGCCAAGTCCCTCCTGTAGAATTTTTTAAGAGTTAAATATATTCCTCCATGCGATTGTCAGTAGAAAAATAAATGCAGGTACGTCTTTGTTTGAAATAGATAGTTTAATATAGTAGAGGAACTAGTGGTTCTGTTCCCCAAGTACAGATCAACAACAACTAACAACTGAGGGAGAATGTCACACTTATACCCTGTCCCTCAATGGAGACAGTGGAAGAAATGGCTATTGCCATAAATTAAAACACATAACAGGAGTGGGGAGGGGGGTGATCAGATCTGGTGGGGAGTGTAAGGGTAATTTTCTTAATTGATTCTTAATTGACAATGTGTGTTAACATAAAGACAATCACATGATTACAAATAACCTTTTAGTGATAATCCTTATTACTATTAGACCACTTTCTGAATTAAGTGCTTACTATGAGTCTTTCTCTGTCTCTCTCCAGCAGACAGACAGCCTTTGACCTTAATGTCTCTGCTTCTCAGCTAGCACATTCTGGTCTTACAGCAAGGTCAACAAGGGGTATTCAGAAGACAAAATACTGATCCCTATCAGTTTGGCGACGAGGATGGGATCGCTAATGTAGTTCATCCCTATACAGAACAGTCTCGGAGTCTGTGACGCGGACAGACAGTGTACACTGCCAGGGGTTAGAGTCCCTTGAACCGAAAAACCCACCCCATGAAGGGATTGTAAGCAATCGCCTATGGGGAAGGATGATGGTATCCGGTCCAGTTCTGAGACGTTTATGTGTGGGGTAACCAAATGGTAAATGGTTGGCATTTATATAGCGCCTTTATCCAAAGCACTGTACAATTGATGCTTCTCATTCACCCATATATACACTCTCACACACCAACGGCAATTGGCTGCCATGCAAGGCACTGACCAGCTCGTCAAGAGCATTTAGGGGTTAGGTGTCTTGCTCAGGGACACTTCGACACAGCCCAGGCGGGGGATCGAACTGCCTGAGCCATGTCGCCCCATACGCGATACGCGATCCTAAAAAAGAACACTCAGGTGAGGCCATAGTAAATCACTAAAAGGTACCTTGTTTGACTTGGGGCTGACGGGCCCATCACTCAGGGAGTGATTCAAACACGAGAGCCGGTATGCTCTCAAGAGCCGGTATGCTCTCACTAACACTCAAGGGACCGGGTCCCAAGCGCTGAGAGTGTTAGAGAGTGATTAGTAGTAATACTAACACTCTGGGACTGGGTCCCAAGCACTGATAGAAGTAATAGTTAATAGTTAACTATTAGAATTGATTGGTCTTAATGAGTAAATACGTATAAAAAAAAGAACTGAGCTCTAAAGTAAATTACCTTGTTGTGTAATATGGTATGTTTTGTTGTCCATGAGAGTGCAGGCTGAAAACAGGCTGTGATAGATGTGTAGCGGGTCTATGTGTGTATGCACACGTGTGAAAGTGTCGACATTGGAGACAAATTGTCTTTTAGACTCTGATTAGATCAGGTGCACCTTAAAAAAAATAAAACATTAAAATAAGTAAAAAGGAAAATTATTCATAATAAGGTACAGACTGGTAGTGGGGTGAGGTAATAACCATGAGCTCAAAGAGTTCAAAGAGGCAAGACCAAGACACCTCCCTGCGAGCCATTTATGCCGCTCCACGAGAGCCAGCCAAACTTGGCAGGACCGGGAATCGAACTGCAACTGCAAGTCCGCCTGTTGCGCCACCGCGGCTCCCCTATCTTGCGTTCTTTTAACGGAAAATCACTACAAATGGCTAATGGCCGAACCAGTTGTTGCAACTCTGGTTCTCAGCCCTTGGGGTTTACCATCCCAATAAGGACAGAAAAATACAATACAAAATAAATACAAATACAAATAAATAAAATAGACAAGCCTATAAAAGTGTACGTATGATTAATGCAAAAAAGCACCTACGAGTGGGCTGAAAAAGATACCATGTCTCGTAAATAAGTCCTTAGATTCTCAGTGGTACCACTCAGTCTGATCCAAGTGCAGTGACATTGTGGTCCATGATTAAACAGCTGAGCTTGTAAAGTAAAGATTATACTATAGTTTTACATTTCTGGGTAAACCTCTTTAACCTTGGTCAAAGTAATTGACCCTGTATTGCTTCAGTAGGTATTTTTTCAGTAGGTAGTTGTTAAAGAATAAGAACGAATAAGTCAGCTATGTACAGTAAGATACCCTGTGGAGAGAAACACTTGATATCAATGACTTTGTGAAAGCTGTTTTGAATGTTCGATTTCAAAATCCTTTTGGAACAGAGGATGGGGTTACATTGTGAGTCAGAAGATGGATTTTGGTGGTGGATTTTTAGAGTGAAAAAACAGCACACTCTGTTCCGAATCTGCAGTCAAAAGAATGCACGTGCTTCCCTTCCTCAACAGATCTGACATGTGGCCTCTATTTACTTGAAAAATCTCTGTAACAGCATTAAGGAAATGTCTGAAGCTGTGGTATTTTACCCAAACCAAAGGAAAAATGTGACATGCTAAGTTACTGTTTTAAGGCATTGGGGAAAATAAAGAAGAATCTCTCAGAAATATATCTCCGTTTGACAAAGCAGTGTTAGGTCCTTTAAAACAGTCTTTCCTTTTTATTGTTTTATCTAAAAGTGTGACGCTATCCACAGAGACTTTTAAAATTTGAATTTTAAATTTTAAACATAAAACTAGCCCTTTATGTTTTAAGATGTTTAATTTGAAGTATTAATATTAATTCTCCACACAACCATCATGTCACTTCTTTGTACAATATCTGTTGCCATTGTTTGTCATTTTAAAAAAATGGAATTTTGAGAAGTAAATATGTTATCTAAACCCTTTATGGTGTAAGATCACAATTATGTGATTAGAAAATTCTTAACTGAACATTCTAACTCTAATGTTATAGTCACAACAGGTCATTTCAACCTAGAACACTGCCTTAGAATTTAGAAAAAATTCTAAAATAACTACTCTTCAAAGGGTTAAAAGTGTTTGATCACTTAAACATTTTATATTTGTTGAAGGTTGCTCCGGAGACCCGAGCTGTCATCAACTGGATGCAGGATATCCCGTTTGTGCTGAGTGCTAACCTACACGGGGGGGAGCTGGTGGTCACTTACCCCTTCGACTGCACCAGAGACTGGGCCCCGAAAGAGAACACCCCAACCCCGGATGACAGCTTCTTCCGCTGGCTGGCCGCCGTCTACGCCAGCACCAACCAGGTCTTGGCCAACCCCGACCGCCGTGTCTGTCACTATGAGGACTTCCAGCGGTACAACAACATCATCAATGGCGGTGACTGGCACCTGGTCCCAGGCAGTACGTAACGTAAACCTGACTGGGTTGTGATTCACTTCCTTCAACTTTTCACAAACAGTGACAACAGGAGTTGATGGTGAATTTGACCTGCATTTGTTCCCCACGCCTACTCTCCAGGCATGAATGACTTCAGCTACCTTCACACAAACTGCTTCGAAGTGACAGTGGAGCTGTCCTGTGACAAGTTCCCCCATGCCAGCGAACTGCCCATTGAGTGGGAGAACAACAAGGAGTCTCTTCTGGTCTACATGGAGCAGGTGAGGCTCTCTGAGACTTTGTTGCTCCTCTGTCCATCTCATCCTGCCCAGGTCAGACTCCTGCCTCCTTCTGCTTCTGATAGAACCAATCACATCTAATGCTGCCCTCAGAACACATTCCAATAAATAAAACTGCTATGTCCTCACAGCAATAGGAAAGCCAAAGCGCAACTCTTGTGTCCCTTCAGAAGGCTGAGATCAGGTCATTGTACTGGTTAGTTCGTATCACTCTGCCCACCTCTACCCACTGCAGGTTCACCGTGGAATAAAAGGTGTGGTGAGAGACAAGGACACTGATGCCGGTATTGCAAATGCCATCATCAAAGTGGAGGACCTCGACCATGACATACGAACAGGTGTGCCGTCTTACCGCTAATCCAGAGCATTTGTGTTGTGTTGAGGTGTGTGTATTTTCAAGTGCTGCCGTCATTGAAGGGTCTCATATCCCTCTATACCTTTCAGCCGATGACGGGGACTACTGGAGGCTGCTAAACCCGGGAGACTATAAAGTGACTGTGCATGCTGAGGGCTACATCCCCTCCGTGCGTAGGTGCCACGTCGGGTCAGAGGCCCGTGCAACAATCTGCGACTTCCATCTCACCAAAATGCTAAAGCAGAGGTTGCGCGAGATCCTGGCCAAAGGCGGAAAGATCCCCAAGGATCTGCAGCTCCGTCTCCGGGCCCTGCGGCTACGCAAGCTGCGCGCGAGCACCAGAGCTATCAACCAGCGCCGGGTCAGGCAGCGCAAAGCCAGAGCTTCCCATAGGTCCTTCTGAAGACCTGGCTGAGCCTCATCAGATGCACATTAAACCGTCAGAGTCTCTGTATTCACTTCTGGTGTATGCAAGGTAACACTGGGAGAAATGCTAGTGCTCTTATTTGAGTGGCGATGGGGTAGTCTGTATGCCTGTGTATACCACCAAGAGCCAATATTTTTCATTCATTTTCACCACTTTGTCCCCAACATCACTGCATCTCCTGTGTTTTGATCTGTGGATGTGTTAATTTGCTAAAGTTGTAGTCCTCAGAATTATGGGGGGTGAGTGCTGTCATTGGTTCTTCATTAGTATGCAGAATATCTCAAACAACAATGTGAAATTTGACCATTGTTTATATTGTTTATTGTTGTACATCTATTTTAACAGTTTAACCAAAAAGAAAGCGCAGTTTTGACCAGAATCTGAGTTTTGAAACTTTTCATCTGAATGTGTTTGGTGAATTCAGCTAAATATTTAACTAAAAAGTACAAAACAATTAAGTACAAATGCATAACCTTTTGTAATTCATTTCAATATTGGCTAACATTTTCTTAATTTGAAAGCAAGGGCAGGTTTGTAAGAGTGAAAACAAACAATTCCTTACCAATAAACCAGTATAAAATTTGCTGCAGAACAGCTGTATTCCCAAATGTGGACTATAATTCACTGTTCTGCTTGGATAAACTGTGGTGACGTGGGTTCAAGCCTTGTTGCAGATTACACAAAACGAGTATACTTTTAAATAATGAAGCTAACTTGTGAAGGTAACATTAGCTTTATAAGACATTGTGATGCATGAGTTTGTCTACAGTTAGGAGTTAGAGGAACTCCTGTGCTCAAAAGGGCAAAATAACTTATTGCACAGGACCTATTTTATGCAGCACTAAGATTCCCTTTTGAGATGCACCTCATCATAGAAAATGGGTGCAACAATTAACTTGCACCAAAGCAAATAGTGAAACATTCAACATTGCTTTATTTGTACAATTTTAAAGGGGCTTAGTTGCATACTAGAATGTGTGAGTACTGAACCCTTACAGTCTGGAACTGCTAAGATAATATGATAAATGCTCTTTTATATGGGATGAAATAAAATACACTTCAGAGTACAATTATGTGTGCTTATTCATGGTTTATTTTTGAAATGTTTAAAGTAATGCTGGCATTCTGGGGTTCTTGCAAGTCAAGAATTCCAAATAAAGCTTTCTAAGAACAGTCTCCAATTTCTTTTCCTGAGTTTCTCAAGGCAGTTTAATTTTATATTAAAAACTTTAATTAAATGATAACATTATTAAATACTGTTTTCATTTGACAGTGATTGTCAATGTTTATTCATCTAACTTATTCAACCAATCCTGCCACACCTCAAGTTTAATTAAGACAAATACTTTTTATACATGTGCAGTAGTTAAACCCTGGCCACAGTTCCTAGGATGAATGAGCTATTTTAAACTGAAATGCAGAATTTCTTTTTAATCCCAGTTAGAATGTGGCCCTCCCTATGCTATCAGGGAGGTCCTTTATGTACCTAAGGTGGAACTGTTTAGTGGAAATGCAAATGCATTTAATATCAGTTAGAAAGTGGTCATACACTCAGTGACCAAATTATTAGGTAGACCTGTACACCAGCTTGCAATCTCCCCCGACTGCAATCGGCTACTCTCGCCTGTTTTCGAAATAAGCCTAATAGCTTGCGAGCCTCTACGAGGGGCTTCAGGCAAAACCGACGTAGCTACGTAATCGACACACGCCTCGAAATCATTCGTATAATCAGTAGTGTTCTCCTTGTCGCACTTATTACAACCAGAGATAGCTACTTTACTCTGCCAGTTGCATGTTCTCTTTGGCAATAGCCACGTCCACGATTTATTTTCTATTTCGGCATGGATAGGATATAATATATTTTATATATATCAACGATATCTATTTTTTGCACTCGAAATCTCAGGTAAGGTCGCTTGTACCTACCGCTAGCTAGCCGGAGTACATCCGAGGTAACAGTTACAGTAGCAAGACATAGCTAGCTAATATCTCGGTAGTTAGTGTCACAGGAATGTTAGCATTGTTGCGTTACACACTGTATTATCGATATTGCACGGTCGACGCGGCTGCCGAACGTTACAGCTATTTAGCTAGCTGTTGGAACAGTGCATTGTGACGTCTGCACAACGAGTATTGTGCGTTAACACACTTAATGCAGATGTATTATTTGTTTAGTTTTTTACAGTGGATACATTTTGTAGTTGTCTAATAGTAATAGAAGAGTGACTTTCATTATGTAAAACTCAGGCGTGATGAACCCAACCCTGCGGAGAACGTGAGGTGGAGTAACAGTTAATAAGAACATTAAACTGACATCGTAATACTTCAATTGAGCCTGTTCCAGAACTGTACTTTAAATTCAGGTGTGAGGCGTTATTCGCTGTAGATGATGGCAATTGCACAATGGCTTTTAAAAAGGTGTAACCCCAGCCAGTGCATCCACGTCTCAAACTCAGTACTTGGCCTCAGTATGAGTCCTTTTTGTAGCTCAGTAAACACTTTCCATTCCTTGCGTACTTGCTGGACCAGCTTTACATTACATTACATTCATGGCATTTGTCAGATGCTCTTATCCAGAGCGTCTCCTGCTTAGTTGATTAGACTAAGCAGGAGACAATCCTCCCCTGGAGCAATGCAGGGTTAAGGGTCTTGCTCAAGGGCCCAGTCGTGTACCTTAACCACTGCGCTACAGGCTGCTACACCCTTCTCCTTGGACTTTGGCATTCAACTAACCATTGCCTGAAGGTTAAGTCATTATGTACGGTTCGCTTGAGACAGTCATGTGACCTGTGGCCGTGTGATAGAGAGACAAACATCTGAGGACAGCACCGAAAAGTCATTCGTGCCTGGAAATTGGTGTTTGTTTTGTATTTGGAGCATTATATCTTTGGCATTAAAGCATGGAAACTCCGATTTTCATAACCACTCCTCAGAAAAAGTTATGGTCATTCAAAAATTGGAAATCGTGCCACTTAGTAATTTTGTTTCAATATTTGATAGCTTACTACGCTAGCAGCACTTGGTGTATGACTCAAGACACATATTTTGACTAAGACTGTATGACAAGTGAAACAGGTGATGGAAAGACACAAAATAGTTCATTTAGATACAATTGTACTTTAATTGAGTTAATTTCTATTACCAATTTCACTTTGTTTGATTCTATTTACAATAATTGTTAGGGGTGCCAATCATTTTGTATATTACTACACGATTGTCAGTAGAAAAAGAAATGCAGGTACAGTTTCAAATATGTAGTTATATAGCAGAGGAACTTGTGGTTCTGTTCCCCAAGTACAGATCAACAAGAACTAATAACTGAGGGAGAATGTCAACACTTATACCTTGTCCCTCAATGGTAACAGTGGAAGAAATGGCTATTGCCATAAATTAAAACACATCACAGGAGTGGGGAGGGGGGTGATTAGAACTGGTGGGGGGTAAAACAGTGTGTCGGGAAAGGGGCTGAGGGAGGGTGTAGAGGATATAGCACAGAGGTTCTGATCAATTTCACAGGATTGGAGGCTAGATAGAGTTGTAGATTGTCCAAACAAAGTGAAATGTTTTGGGGGGGGATTGGCTGTCGTGGACTTGCCTCCCATGTTTTCCAACACTAAATAAAAAAACATTGAAACACAACAGTATTTAAACATTGAAACAGTTATCGTGGGTTCAGTAATCAGAGTGCTGAACCACTAACAGGGTAGCTGAAAGTGACTGAACAGTCAGTTTTCCTTTAATTTGAGTTATAATTTAATATAAATACTTCAATAGAATTAAAGGTACAATAGGTAATTTTGGACTTTGAACGGTCAAGAGAGGAATTGCAGCAACAAACACGCTCAAACCACAACACTGTTTAACCCACCCCTTCTCTGTGAATACGCTGACATTGAAACGCCTTTGGCTGTGGCAATTAGAACCTATTTTCAACCAATGAGCTTGAATTAATGTACAGCTATATATGTTTTGGTACAGAGTGCCGGCCTGTCAACTGCATATTTTAAAAGCCAAATTAAGGACTATAAACACAGGCAGAGGGTGTGTCAACATGTCAGTGAGCCTTTTTCAATCATAGGAATGGATTTACAGTGGTCTTATAACAATGTTTTAACACAAAAATCTTACCTATTGTACCTTTAACTTATGCTAAACAGTAAAATTGGCTAACCAAGTCTTATTAACCTGACAACTTTTAGGTCATTTTCTGGCTGAACCAACTTTGTCATTGTATAATTTTTTTAATAATTATCCATGTTAATATTTCTTGTGGCTGTTCTTAACCAAATTCTGCTAGTCTTTGAAGTTTTAAAGTCATACACCAAGAGGTGCTGATGCAGTAAGCCATCAAATATTGAAGATTGCCAAGCGGCACAATTTAGCATTTATGAATGACCATGACTCTTTTCTGAGGAGTATTAGTAAATAATATGAAAGTAGACATGAAATTGTGCCAGACTACACATTTTCAAGTTTTTCCCTGCTTTAATGGCAAAGATATAATGCTCCAAATTCAACACAAACAATTTCCCCATGCGAGTGGATTTTTGCGTGCCGCCCCTCCCTTTTGAACCACAAATCCAATGAGATGAATGTTTTGCATGTTCTTTATTGAATATATTATAAAGAACGTTTACAAAGTTTGAGCAAAATCAGAGTGCTCACCCCCCACTCCTGTGGTTGATCTTTCACGGAATGACCCCATTTTGTTTTTTTAAAAATGGGCAGAAATTAGCTCAGCGAGCTGCTCATACAACTTGTTGAACATGTCTAACAGAAGCCTGGCATCGCTGCCCACAGCTGTCCCCAGCTGCTCTTGTGTTTGTGTTGAAGGGGCCAGCGTGCGTCAGCGTGGCATGGGAGGCTTTCAGATCCGGAGGTACCGGGACGAGGATGACGAGGCGGTGAAGGAGATCTTCGCCCAGGGCATGATGGAGCTCGTGCCCGCCTGCTTCATGCACATGATGAAGCAGCCCCTCATCCAGATGGTGCTCATGTGCATCTTCTGCGCCCTGCTAGCCAGCTCCAGGTCCCTCCTCCTGCCTGTGCTGGCGCTCACCCTGGTGCTGGCAGGACTCCGGCAGCTAGCCAGCTACATGGGCAGCAGCTACGTCGAGACCTGTCTGAAGGAGGACCTGGCCTCCATACGGGAGTTCTACATGAACAAGAGGGACTCTTGCTTCTGGGTGGCGGAGAGCGAGGGCCAGGTGGTGGCCACCGTGGCCTGCCTGCCCTGCGAGAGGCAGCCCGAGTGCCTGGAGCTAAAGCGCATGTCCGTCCGGAGGACCCACCGGGGCCTGGGCTTGGGCAAGGCGCTCTGCCGGACATTGGCGGACTTCACACGGGAGAGGGGCTACCCGGCGGTCATGCTAACCACTTCTTGTATTCAGACGGACGCTCAGAAACTGTACGAGCACATGGGCTACTCCAAGATGCGGGAGTTTCTCTTACCGAGCCTAGAAGGTAGGCTCATAAACTTAAATCTCCTGGAGTACAGATTAGTGGTGCAGGAGGGGGAAGTCAGATAAAAGAAATCTGGCAGGGCAGAAAATGGTATGGCTACTGATTAACCATAAGGGGCCTGTGTGCATCGCCTTTGCCATGGGTGACTTTGTATGAAATTTACAATGACAATGAAGGCAATTCAATTCAATTCAATTCAATTCAATTCAATTCAATTCAATTCAATTCAATTCAATTCAATTCAATTCAATTCAATTCAATTCAATTCAATTCAATTCAATTCAATTCAATTCAATTCATAACCACTAATGTCTTATTTGGAAAGGGTGACATCATTATTTACTCAGCTCGAGTCTCATCATTATTAGCATGGGGCAGAATGTATCTGTCGGTGCATCAGACCAGCAAAAAAAAAAACCTGGTATACTTAAGGTGACTAGCTCCTGGGACAAATTGATATAAAATTCCTAGATATTAGTTTCAACCCGTTCTGAGTACATATTTCAATAGTAATTAAATTGAAATAAGTAAATAACAAATCAAGATATTTAAATAGATATACTTTTACCTTTTCATTCAAGAATTTAGGAGGTATTGGTGTTTTGTATTATCTTTGGAAATTACTGAGCAATGAGCACTAAGAAAGTGAATTACTTAATTTACTACATTGAAAATGAATAGTCAGAAGATAAAGTGCCTTCAGAGAGTATTCAGACCCCTTCACTTTTTGTGTTGCGGATTTAATTTTAAATGGTCAAAATTGACATTTTGCCCATGTCTTCTTTTTTTGTAATAAAAATAAATACATTTACATAAGTATTCAGACTATTTCATGTGGGTTTCCTTGAGATATCCTTGAGAAACTTGAAGCACTATGTCTGGTGAACACCAGGCACTGCTCATCACCTGGCTAATACCATCCCTACGGTGAAGCATGGTGGTGGCAGCATCATGATATGGGGGTGTTTCTCAGCAGGAAGGATGAATGTAGCCAAATACAGCCTTTGTCCCCAACATCACTGCGTCTCCTGTGTTTTGATCTGTGGATGTGTTAGTTTGCTAAAGTTATAGTCAGATTTGGTCACGTTGTGACGTTGTCCTCAGAATTATGGGGGGGTGAATGCTGTCATTGGTTCTTCATTCGTATGCAGAATATCTCAAACAACAATGTGAAATTTAACAGTTAACAGTTTATCCAAAAAGAAAGCACAGATTTGGAGTCTGTAGAGTCTGAGGTTGAATAGTTTTGAAGTTTTCATCTGAATGTGTTTGGTGAATTCAGCTGTAAATATTTAACTAAAAAGTATGAAACAATTAAGTACAAATGCATAACCTTTTGTAATTCATTTCAATATTGCTTACATTAACTTAATTTGAAAGCAAGGGCAGGTTTGTAAGTGCAAAAGAGTGAAAACAAACTATTCCTTACCAATAAGCCAGTATAACATTTGCTGCAGAACAGCTGTATTCCCAAATGCGGCCTATAATTCACTGTTCTGCTTGGATAAACTGTGGTGACGTGGGTTCAAGTCTTATACAAGATTATACAAAACGAGTATACCTTTAAATAATGAAGCTAACTTGTGAAGGTAACATTAGCTTCATAAGACATCGTGATACATGAGTTTGTAGAACCTGCACAGCTAGACCAATGAGGGAATAGCTGGAGGTGAAGGGACGACGTGTTCTTTCCTGGCTGTTTAGAAGTGAATGAAAAAGATTTTGATTTATCAAACTCCGCACACGAACAGAGCACAATTATGTTTAGGAATATACTGGGTCTGTTGCCACGGGTCGGATATGGATTGACCTGCCCCATATCCCGCTTACAACTGGCCTGAAACAGATCAGTAATATTCCTAATATTCTCCGTTCGTAAACGGGGCCGTTTTGAAAGCTTAGTGGTTACTCTCGTTCCACTCGTTGATCTGACTCCATTTAAGATATATAATTTAGAAATTTGGGTGTGCAACTTACGCGAACCTCGGGAGTGATTACACTCGACTCGTACCTGCGCCACTATTACTCAATATATGTTCTCGCGATTTAACATTATTGCTGAATATTTCAGTTCGGTGTAGAACTCAGAGGCTGAGGGTCCAGTCAACACAATACATGCAACACTGTCATGATAGTTGCGAGCCCAGGTCGGCGCAGCATTAACTGGGCTCCTTAGAGCTAATTAGACAGAAACCGGCGTATTAACGCCCATGGGTTCCCTTCGCGTCCAATCACAAGAGCCATGCCTAACCGACCCTTTACGTTGGCCGAAACTTGCTGGCCTCACAGCTTAGAACTATCACAGGGGTACCAAGCTCTCAGTTCGGTGTAGAACTCAGAGGCTGAGGGTCCAGTCAACACAATACATGCAACACAGTCATGATAGTTGTGAGCCCAGGTCGGCGTAGCATTAACTGGGCTCCTTAGAGATAGTTCGACAGAAACCGGCGCATTAACGCCCATGGGTTCCCTTCACATCAAACCACAAAAGCCTTGCATAGCCGACCCTTTACGGTGGCAGAAACTTGCTGGCCTCACAGCTTAGAACTATCACCTGTACCACGGGACTGCCGATCGGTCAGTCCTTGGTCCCCATTGTCCCCCTCAATATTCAGTTGTAATTTAGGCTGAAAAGGTACAAGATGAATTAGAGTCATGGAGATCACGCAAGTTACAAACAAAATAATTTATTTCCAGACGGGTAGGCAGTTAGCGTAGATTAAAACAGTCAATTACAGTCAATAGACAAATTAAAGATAAATAGAATAGAGTGAAATCTTACCCAGCCTGCTTTCGCTACACACATATACAAAGTATGCACAGTGTGGGAAATCGAGTGCGATCTTCCCGATACTTACATACACGCATACCTACATAAGACATGTTGTGTGGGAAGTCGAATACGATCTTCCACTGCTACACATACATACATACATACCCAAGACATGTTGTGTGGGAAGTCGAATACGATCTTCCCCGATTGGTCTGTCTCCCTTGCTTTTATGCCAAATCACACGTTTGAAACCAGGCGGCAGTGCCATAAATCAACCTGGAGGGGTGGTCAAATCTGGAATTTAGACCCCCACCGTTGGGGGTTGTTGAGTAGGGAAAATAAGATGATTACCAGGAGAGGACGTGTAGGTTTTCCCTTGAGTTATTGAAACTATGGTTAATTAAAATCCATTTGGTATGAAATGTATCTCATCTGATTCGTTGACTTTACTGGATCACATCCATACCAAACAGATTATCCTAATGTTTTGTTATGGTGCAGTTATCATGAAACTTCCCTCCTGATTATCCATTTTACATGCAATTCCTGTTACCATTACATAAGACTTAATGCAATAATACAAGGATCACATGGGCAATGTTTTCAAGGTGTTACCGGGTCTATTTACCATCTAAACAACAGTTTTGAGGTTTTCATTCAAGAGAGTAGTCCCTGGGGTAATGACAGCAGTGCCCAAAGGAGGGCACTGTGGTACTGCCCGGAGTCTTTCCCCCTGGAAGTGACCAGGTGTGGGGCCATAAGATGTTAGGCACATTCCTTTCCCGGGAGTTTTAATGGCCCACATGGCCTAATTGCCCGGGAACCGCTCATCCACCCACCATATATCTCTCCTTTATCATCTTGGTGTCACTGGTCTGGAACTCCTCAAAAGGTACTACAAACAGTATTGTCCTTTGTCCCTTTTGACACGCCCCAGAACCCCCACCTCACAAATGGCAGAGTCAACCCCCAGCTCACAGGCTCTTCACAGATGGCAGCCCCATCATATCTATGAATGCTGTAGTTGGGAGTTTTCATGATAACTGCATTATGCTGTAAATATGTCTTTGTGCCTCTCATGGTAATATACCTTTTGGATAAACCTGATTTGGGTGAATGAAAGGAAAGGAGACATCCCAGACTGTTTGGTTTCTTCTCCTTATCTCCGAAATCCAGTTCTAAACAGTGAGTCACCCATCTATAATTTACAGCCAGGCCCACCCGGCAGGGGGCTAAAACACCTGGCTTCTACAGAGACTTTTTGTCCAGTTTCCCCTCGGCTCCTGAATGGTTGTGATATCAAAAGGTAGACTGTTACAAAAACTAGACCATTACACCAGTCGCACTGAACCAATCAGAATAACACCAAACATCACTATATTCTGACCTGGGATTATCATGAAACATCTTTATACCATCTCCAATATTCCTGTTCTGGAATGTGAGAAAATCCTTCTCTAGCTCTCCCCCACAGGCATGTGTGCCAATGGTGGGGGCTAACAATGTAGGAGGGGGGGAAGTCAGCAAGCTGACCAGCGCATGAGACCAAATGTTCCTTATGACCGGCTTACAGATTCCCCCCTATGGCCCCGAGGGACAAACAACACAGTTCCAAGGGGTCACTGTGAAAGCCGTGGCTGTACATGTAATTCCCTGCGGATGCTTGGGGTCTCAATCCCGACAGTGTTGGCACCTGCAGGGGGCTGAGCACCGAAACAGCAGGGGTAGAAGATTTGAGGGAGTGGAATGAGGCTGGTGATGACGGACTCTCAGAACACCCAGTCCCACCAGTCCCACCATATGTAGGCATCCTGGGCAGAGCTGGTAGAGGAGCTGGCCCTGGACGACCCGTTGCACCAGGTCCATTAGGTCAGTCAGAGACCACGCACACTGTCCAGAAATAGTGTCCTTCCACCACAGAGAGACGTCCACCTCCAGCGGAATTCTCCTCAGAACGCAGATCTGACCCATTACGAAGTCCTCAATCACTTCCAGTCAATCAAGTGACTCGCTGGAAAGGTCAGACCTTCATGCGTGAAGGAGCTCATCTCGCTGATGACGTACTACTGTGGGTGAGACACCTGGACGATCTCAGCATGGCCAGACAAAAACTGAACACCAATACATTTGGCACAAAATGGGAAAATATTGTTAGACATATAATAATGACAAGATGTTTCATGATAACCAGTGCGAGTAGTCAATACGGTCTTCATGTCCCTTATAGAGATATGCACCAATACGGTGATCTAATTTAAATACCTGATTCTTCACTACTACGCAGGTTGAGCGTATGGTAGTGGAATTTAGATAGACCTGTCTTAGGTGAATCAAAGGAAAAGAAACCAAGAATCCAATATAAACAGTACAACTATTTATAGTAAACATACAAACAATACATAGACACATTAATGAAGTGGATAAAGAATATTTTATCTTTGTTCTGACACAATCCACCTATGCCAGCCTAAGGCCTCAATGAATTCCCTTACGACATGACTAGGGTTCTTGTGCAGACAAAAGTCCAGAATATCTTGCTGGCAGCAGCAAACCAACCCTTGGCATATGTTCTGCAGGCTAAGACACGCTCGATGGTATGGGTCTGATGGACAAGTGAACAGCTAATAGAATGGAGCGTGAATATATTTTTTGTAAACTATGAATGATATGTTTGAGACCAGTGATCATCTGGTTTACCAAACTTGATGAAATTTAGGATAATGAATTATCCTATAAGTATTTGGAATTCAGGAACTAAATTATCGAGCTGTGCCTGTAGCCATGCATACTACTATATTGCAGTATATCGCATGCAGAACAGAATACTGGGACGGTTAAAACTAACATATACCAAACACAAGATGTATAACGCAGCCATTTGCTTCAAAATATAAACATTTATGCAGGGTGAATGTCTGCACAAATCCATACGTCCAATCAAAGAATGAATTAAAAACAATAAAAATATACACATTTATGCAGGGTGAATGGCTGCATAAATCCGTAATCAAATGAAAGAATGAATCAAAAACAATAAAAATATACATTTATGCAGGGTGAATGTCTGCATAAATCTGTAATCAAATTAAATAATTAATCAAAAACAATAAAAATATATACATTTATGCAGGGTGAATGTCTGCATAAATCTGTAATCAAATTAAAGAATTGATCAAAAACAATACATCAAAACAAAACAATTCATACACTCTCTCAAGATAAACCATTGAGAGTGCAGGTTCACTGCTCTTACAACAAGAAACACCACACATGACAAACACTTAGGGAAGGAGAGACAAGACGCACAAAGGGAGCAGTGAGAGCTGTGAGGGGGGGCAGTGAGGAACTGAAAAGCTTGAAACTGTGGGGGGAGTAGAATGACCCATAAATCAGTCCTTGCCAGAAAATGACCCCCCTTGTTAGGTTTTATGCCCAGAGGTGTAAATAAGAGGAGGAATTGCTTCTTCTCTTTTACTCTGAAATTTGCTTAAACATTTTTCATTTGGAACACCTTCCAAAATATAAGCCAATTCAGTGTTACTGGGCTATAAAGACCTCTCCTGTTGTAAACATCTCACCGTATAGGTACAGATGCCACAGGTCACTGTAAATCAGTGAAAACTTTAAAGGGTTCATTTCATGGCATTAACTAGTTTATCTAAGGTCTAGAAAATATTCTAATATATATATTTTGTGTTAGTGGGAGAAACCACACAAACATACAATTAGATTTAGGTACACACATGCCTCAGTTAATCTAACTGGCATCCAAGTAAGTATATTAGTATTATTAACTAACAATTCTTAAATGACATGCACAGACATGCAGTATACCGTATATAACAATATAAATTCTCTGCCTTCACAGTGGTGCAACTAGAGCACACAAAGTGAAGCAGAGGAAACTAATATGGTACACCAAGATGCACTATACATTTGGCCTATGCCTAAATAATTTAATTTATCCAATAGGACAAATTATATAATCAGGGATTTCATCCTGTTTTACAACAGATGTATCCCCACTAGGGCAAACGCCTATGTGACATCTATTATAGAACATTCAGTAGATTTAATTTTACATATGTCTATAACAAATATTTCACAAACTATTGCCTATGCATTTAATTATAAGTATACAAATGTTGCCAATACAGGTAGCACATGCCAGAGGACTCGGTTTCCAGCAGCTCAGAAAGACAGAAATTCTGTGAGGCGACACCCGATCCCCGTCTCAGAGGTCTAGACATAGGCACCACGTGCAGAATATTCCCCAACCTTGTAGCAGCGCATCAGAGGGGTGGAGACTTATATCTGCTGTGGCACCCAGCGGCCCTATGACGTAACATCGGGCCTAGTATACAGAGATATCGCAACCACTGATACAGGCCTCAATCACTGAGACTTCAAACTGCTGCTCCCTACGGACGGATACCCGATAGTTTCAAGTCTTGTTATAAACACCATACTTGTTATAACCACCACAATCAAAGGGCTTGAGAAGTATACCCGCCGTGGAACACAGACAACCTGGGAACCTAGAACATGCCCCTGATTCAGCACCCAGTTGCAACTTATAACAATTTCTGCAATTATCATGGAGAAACTTGCCACCGTTAACGGAGCTCAAGCTTACTCCAAAATTAATATTATATATGCGCATCCTAACAGACCGCACACATATATGTATTATTATACAACTTTCCAAGCTTACCAGCACATAAACCACTCATCTCTACATACAGATCTAAACACTTTTACCTTCTCTGTGACATGCTTGTTTGCAAACATGTTGCTACCGAAGCCTACTTGCTCTGTAAGCTATTAGCCACCGCAACACAGCGCCGTTACAAAACATGCACATCAACATTTCTCTCTCTTTACCTCCTCCAATAATTACGTTACATACCCTGAGAGGTAGTAACCTGCAAATATGACTGGATTTTACGGTCCCAGCCCTGTATAGGATATGTCGATTCCCTAAACAGTGTACATGCAGTAAAATAACACAACTCTCCCAAACATATGTCGATATGAAAGAAATTGTGCTACTCACCACACCAAGGACCGCAAAACCAGATGGAAGAAAAAACCATACACCCGCGGTAACGGGTATCATGCCGGAATGCAACAACACCACCAGTAAGGACAAACTTCAGACACCTCACCCATTGTAAGCCTCGGCAGACGAATCTTACATGGATGAAGTTTGATCACATAATGAAATTAGATCACGTCGGGGTCACCACTTGTAGAACCTGCACAGCTAGACCAATGAGGGAATAGCTGGAGGTGAAGGGACGACGTGTTCTTTCCTGGCTGTTTAGAAGTGAATGAAAAAGATTTTGATTTATCAAACTCCGCACACGAACAGAGCACAATTATGTTTAGGAATATACTGGGTCTGTTGCCACGGGTCGGATATGGATTGACCTGCCCCATATCCCGCTTACAACTGGCCTGAAACAGATCAGTAATATTCCTAATATTCTCCGTTCGTAAACGGGGCCGTTTTGAAAGCTTAGTGGTTACTCTCGTTCCACTCGTTGATCTGACTCCATTTAAGATATATAATTTAGAAATTTGGGTGTGCAACTTACGCGAACCTCGGGAGTGATTACACTCGACTCGTACCTGCGCCACTATTACTCAATATATGTTCTCGCGATTTAACATTATTGCTGAATATTTCAGTTCGGTGTAGAACTCAGAGGCTGAGGGTCCAGTCAACACAATACATGCAACACTGTCATGATAGTTGCGAGCCCAGGTCGGCGCAGCATTAACTGGGCTCCTTAGAGCTAATTAGACAGAAACCGGCGTATTAACGCCCATGGGTTCCCTTCGCGTCCAATCACAAGAGCCATGCCTAACCGACCCTTTACGTTGGCCGAAACTTGCTGGCCTCACAGCTTAGAACTATCACAGGGGTACCAAGCTCTCAGTTCGGTGTAGAACTCAGAGGCTGAGGGTCCAGTCAACACAATACATGCAACACAGTCATGATAGTTGTGAGCCCAGGTCGGCGTAGCATTAACTGGGCTCCTTAGAGATAGTTCGACAGAAACCGGCGCATTAACGCCCATGGGTTCCCTTCACATCAAACCACAAAAGCCTTGCATAGCCGACCCTTTACGGTGGCAGAAACTTGCTGGCCTCACAGCTTAGAACTATCACCTGTACCACGGGACTGCCGATCGGTCAGTCCTTGGTCCCCATTGTCCCCCTCAATATTCAGTTGTAATTTAGGCTGAAAAGGTACAAGATGAATTAGAGTCATGGAGATCACGCAAGTTACAAACAAAATAATTTATTTCCAGACGGGTAGGCAGTTAGCGTAGATTAAAACAGTCAATTACAGTCAATAGACAAATTAAAGATAAATAGAATAGAGTGAAATCTTACCCAGCCTGCTTTCGCTACACACATATACAAAGTATGCACAGTGTGGGAAATCGAGTGCGATCTTCCCGATACTTACATACACGCATACCTACATAAGACATGTTGTGTGGGAAGTCGAATACGATCTTCCACTGCTACACATACATACATACATACCCAAGACATGTTGTGTGGGAAGTCGAATACGATCTTCCCCGATTGGTCTGTCTCCCTTGCTTTTATGCCAAATCACACGTTTGAAACCAGGCGGCAGTGCCATAAATCAACCTGGAGGGGTGGTCAAATCTGGAATTTAGACCCCCACCGTTGGGGGTTGTTGAGTAGGGAAAATAAGATGATTACCAGGAGAGGACGTGTAGGTTTTCCCTTGAGTTATTGAAACTATGGTTAATTAAAATCCATTTGGTATGAAATGTATCTCATCTGATTCGTTGACTTTACTGGATCACATCCATACCAAACAGATTATCCTAATGTTTTGTTATGGTGCAGTTATCATGAAACTTCCCTCCTGATTATCCATTTTACATGCAATTCCTGTTACCATTACATAAGACTTAATGCAATAATACAAGGATCACATGGGCAATGTTTTCAAGGTGTTACCGGGTCTATTTACCATCTAAACAACAGTTTTGAGGTTTTCATTCAAGAGAGTAGTCCCTGGGGTAATGACAGCAGTGCCCAAAGGAGGGCACTGTGGTACTGCCCGGAGTCTTTCCCCCTGGAAGTGACCAGGTGTGGGGCCATAAGATGTTAGGCACATTCCTTTCCCGGGAGTTTTAATGGCCCACATGGCCTAATTGCCCGGGAACCGCTCATCCACCCACCATATATCTCTCCTTTATCATCTTGGTGTCACTGGTCTGGAACTCCTCAAAAGGTACTACAAACAGTATTGTCCTTTGTCCCTTTTGACACGCCCCAGAACCCCCACCTCACAAATGGCAGAGTCAACCCCCAGCTCACAGGCTCTTCACAGATGGCAGCCCCATCATATCTATGAATGCTGTAGTTGGGAGTTTTCATGATAACTGCATTATGCTGTAAATATGTCTTTGTGCCTCTCATGGTAATATACCTTTTGGATAAACCTGATTTGGGTGAATGAAAGGAAAGGAGACATCCCAGACTGTTTGGTTTCTTCTCCTTATCTCCGAAATCCAGTTCTAAACAGTGAGTCACCCATCTATAATTTACAGCCAGGCCCACCCGGCAGGGGGCTAAAACACCTGGCTTCTACAGAGACTTTTTGTCCAGTTTCCCCTCGGCTCCTGAATGGTTGTGATATCAAAAGGTAGACTGTTACAAAAACTAGACCATTACACCAGTCGCACTGAACCAATCAGAATAACACCAAACATCACTATATTCTGACCTGGGATTATCATGAAACATCTTTATACCATCTCCAATATTCCTGTTCTGGAATGTGAGAAAATCCTTCTCTAGCTCTCCCCCACAGGCATGTGTGCCAATGGTGGGGGCTAACAATGTAGGAGGGGGGGAAGTCAGCAAGCTGACCAGCGCATGAGACCAAATGTTCCTTATGACCGGCTTACAAGTTTGTCTACAGTTAGGAGTTAGAGGAACTCCTGTGCTCAAAAGGGCAAAATAACTTATTGCACAGGACCTATTTTATGCAGGACTAAGATTCCTTTTTGGGATGCACCTCATTTTAGAAACTGGGTGAAACATGTAACTTGCACCAAAGTAAATACTGAAACATTCAATATTGTTTTATTTTTACAATTTTAAAGGGGCTTAGTTGCATACTACAATGTGTGAGTACTGAACACTTACAGTCTGGAACTGCTAAGATAATATGATAAATGCTCTTTTATATGGGATGAGAAAAATACACTTCAGAGTACAATTATATGTGCTTATTCATGGTTTATTTTCCTCAAGTTTTTATAAATCTATAAATAATGCTGGCATTCTGGGGTTCTGGCAAGTCAGGAGCATGTTTTACAGGAATTCCAGATAAAGCTCTCAAAGAACAGTCTCCCATTTTTTGTCCGAGTTTCTCTAGGCAGTTTAATTTAATATGAAAATCTTTACTTAAATGATAACATTCTTTATTAAATACTGTTTTCATTTGACAGTGATTGTCAATGAGTATTCATCTGTAACTTACTCATCCACTCCCTGCCCCACCTCAAGTTTAATTCAGACAAATGCTTTTTATAGATGTGCAGTAGTTAAACCCCGGGTACTGTTCCTAGGATGAATGAGCTATTTTAAACTCATTTTATTTAGCTATTTTAAACTGAAATGCAGAATTGCCTTTTGATCCCAGTTAGAAGAGCTTTTACCATGTTACTTGCTATGTTATGCTATCATGGAGGTCCTCTATGTACCCAAGGTGGAATTGTTTAGTGGAAATGCAGAATTTCCTTTTTATACCAGTTAGAAAGTGACACAGTGACCGCATTATTAGGTAGACTGTACACCAGCTTGTTAATGCAAATACACTCATCAAGCACTTTATTAGGTGACTTTTATAATTTTTTATTTCTACTGCTGTAGCCTATCCACTTCGAGTTATGATTCGTTCAGAGATGCTCTTCGGCATACCATTGTTGTAATGTGTGGTTATTTGCGTGACTGTCACCTTCCTGTCAGCTTTGACCAGTCTGGCCATTCTCCTCTGACATCTCTCATTAACAAGGCGTTTCTGTCTGCACAACGGTTGACTATTATGGTGTTATTTTATAGATATTTCATAGAGTCAGTCCTAACCTCTTCATTGGCTTCGTGGCACGGAAATTTGAATGTGCAAAACAAAAATATACTGATATCGCTAACGCGATATATGCCATTGCTAACTGAGGCGAGCAGGCGAGTCAACCAAGAGGTGTCAGACTTTTTGACTCCTCCCCCGACTGCAATCAGCTACTCTCGCCTGTTTTCGAGGCGTGGCCAAAGTCATGTGAAATAAGCCTAAGAGCTTGCTAGCCTCTACGAGGGGCTTCAGGCAAAACTGACGTAGCTACGTACTCGACACACGCCTCGGAATCATTCGTATAATCAGTACTGTGTTCTCCTTTCCGCACTTCCGCATATTCCAACCAGAGATAGCTACTGTACTCTGCCAGTTGCATGTTCTCTTTGGCAATAGCCACGCCCACGATTTATTTTCGATTTCGGCATGGATAGGATATAATATTTTTTATTATAACTCATAACGACAACGTTATCTATTTTTTTGGACTCGAAATCTCAGGTAAGGTCGCCTGTATCTACCTAGCGTAGCTAGCCGGAGTACATCCGAGGTAATAGTTACAGTAGCAAGACATAGGTAGCTAACATCAATGTTAGCATTGTTACGTTACACACTGTATTATCGATATTGCATGGTCGACGCGGCTGCTGAACGTTACAGCTATTTCGCTAGCTGTTTGAACAGTGCATTGTGAAGTCTGCACAACGAGTATTGTACGTTAACACACTTAATGCAGATGTATTATTATTATTCTTTTTTACAGTGGATACATTTTGCTTTTGTCTAATAGTAATAGAAGAGTGACTTTCATTATGTCAAACTCAGGCGTGATGAACCCAGGCCTGTGGTGAACGTGAGGTGGGGTAACGGTTAATAATAACATCAAACTGACATCGTAATACTTCAACTGAGCCTGTTCCAGAACTGTACTTTTAATTCAGTTATTCGCTGTAGATAATGGATGAAGGTGAGGCCATTATAGACTTTGAGGCAGTCATGTGACCTGTGGCCAAGTGATATTTTTCTGTACAGAAACGGGAGAGCGCCCAAAAAGTCATTCGTGACTAGAAATGGAGGATTGTGTTGATTTTGGAGCATTCTATCTTTGGCATTAAAGCCTGGAAAATCCGATTTTCATAACCATCCGATTTTCGAAATCTTGCCACTTCGTGATTTTGTTTCAATATTTGATGGCTTACTACGTTAGCAGCACTTGGTGTATGACTTACTTTTAAGACATATATATTTTGGCTAAGACACAATATAGTTCATTTAGATAGAGATGAACTAAATTAAAGTACAGTTGTATTACCAATTTCACTTTGTTTGATGTTATTTAGGGTGGCACTTGAGGTAGCACTGGTCCTGGGTTCGAATCCCGGTCGGCCGGGGCCTCTCTGTGTGGAGTTTGCATGTTCTCCCCATGTGTGTGTGGGTTTCCTCCGGATATTCTGGTTTCCTCCCACAGTCTAAAGACATGCTGGTTAGGCTGATTGGACAGTCTAAATTGCCCGTGGGTATGAGTGTGTGAGTGAATGGTGTGTGTTCCCTAAGATGGACTGCAATGGCATGTCCAGGGTGTATTCCTGCCTTTCGCCTAATGTATAGTGGGTATAAGCTCCAGCCCCCTTGTGACCCTGTTCGGGATAAGCAGGTTAAGATGATAGATGATGTTATTTACAATATTTGTTAGAGGTGTCAATCATTTTGGCACTTGTATTTTTCAGAAAAATGAAATAAAAAAAAATGAAAGTGACCCAACAGTTTTCCTTTTGAATATAAATACTTCAATAGAATTCACTTATGCTAAACAGTAAAATTGGCTAGACAAAGTCTTATTAACCCAACAACTTTTAGGTAATTTTCTGGCTGGGACCAACGTTGCCATTTTTGTAATATGTATCCATGTTAATTTCCCTTGTGGCTGTTCTTAAACAAATTCTACTAGTCTTTGAAGTCATACACCAAGAGGTGCTGATTCAGTAAGCCATCAAATATTGAAGATTGCCAAGCGGCACAATTTAGCATTTATGAATGACCATAACTCTATGAAAGTAAATATAAAATTGTCTCAGACTGCACATTTTCAGGTTTTTCCCTGCTTTAATGACAAAGATATGACGCTCCAAATTCAACACAAACACTAACAATTTCCCCTTGCGAGTGGCTTTTTGGGTGCCACCCCCATTTTTTCAAACACAAATCCAATGAGACGAATGTTTTGCATGTTGTTTATTGAATATATAAAGAACGTTTACAAAGTTTGAGCAAAATTGGAGTGCTCATCTTTCACAGAATTATCCCGTTTCATTTTTTAAAAGATGGCAGTAATTAGCTCAGCAAGCTGCTCATACAACTTGTTGAACATGTCTAACAGAAGCCTGGCATCGCTGCCCACAGCTGTCCCCAGCTGCTCTTGTGTTTGTGTTGAAGTGGCCAGCGTGCGTCAGCGTGCCATGGGAGGCTTTCAGATCCGGAGGTACCGGGACGAGGATGACGAGGCGGTGAAGGAGATCTTCGCCCAGGGCATGATGGAGCTCGTGCCCGCCTGCTTCATGCACATGATGAAGCAGCCCCTAATCCAGATGGTGCTCATGTGCATCTTCTGCGCCCTGCTAGCCAGCTCCAGGTCCCTCCTCCTGCCTGTGCTGGCGCTCACCCTGGTGCTGGCAGGACTCCGGCAGCTAGCCAACTACATGTTCAGCAGCTACGTCGAGACCTGTCTGAAGGAGGACCTGGCCTCCATACGGGAGTTCTACATGAACAAGAGGGACTCTTGCTTCTGGGTGGCGGAGAGCGAGGGCCAGGTGGTGGCCACCGTGGCCTGCCTGCCCTGCGAGAGGCAGCCCGAGTGCCTGGAGCTAAAGCGCATGTCTGTCCGGAGGACCCACCGGGGCCTGGGCTTGGGCAAGGCGCTCTGCCGGACATTGGCGGACTTCACACGGGAGAGGGGCTACCCGGCGGTCATGCTAACCACTTCTTGTATTCAGACGGATGCTCGGAAACTGTACGAGCACATGGGCTACACCATGATTCTCGTTCAGAGACTAGAAGGCAGGCTCATAAACTTCAATCTCGTGGAGTACAGATTAGAGGTGCAGGAGGGGAAAGTCAGATAAAAGGAATCTGGCAGGGCTACTGATTAACCATAACCACGAATGTCTTATTTGGAAAGGGTGGCATCATTCTTTCCTCAGCATGAGTCTCATCATTATTAGCGTGGGGCAAAATGTATCTGTCGGTGCATCAGACCAGCAAAAAAAAGGAGATATGTAGAATTTTTTTAATTAATTAATTTTTTTACTTAAGGTGACTAGCTCCTGGGATAAATTGATATGAAATTCCTAGATATTAGTTTTTCAATAGTAATTCAATTGAAATAAGTCAATAAAAATAACAAATCAAGATATTTAAATAGATATACTTTTACCTTTTCATTCAAGAATTTAGAAATTGGTATTGGTATTTTGTATTATCTTTGGAAATTACTGAGCAATGAGCACAAAAAAATTAGCAAATGTGATTACTTATTATACCACATTGAAAATGAATTGTTGAAGATACAGTGCTTTCAGATAGTTTTCAGACCACTTTGCTTTTTGTGTTGCAGATTTAATTTTAAATGGTTAAAATTGCCATTTTGCCAATCAGCCTACACACAATAATGACAAAGTGAAAGTTTTTATTTTTTATATATCTCATAAGTATTCAGACCCTTTCATGTGGGTCTCCTTGAGATGTGTTTCAAACTTCATTGTGTGCCTGAACTCCAAGCACTATGTCTGGTGAACACCAGTTTGACAGTTCCTACCTCATATTTTTACCTTGGATTCTAACACTTGAAAGCCAGATGCCTTTTAATACGTATATTCTACTGATAGGACCACAGCTTCTATGGCAGGGGTGGCCACCCCTGGTCCAGGAGAGCGGCAGGGTGTGCTGGCTTTTGCTTTCACCAAAAAAAAAACAGCAAAAACATTCAGACCCAAGAACCAGGTGAGGTGAAGCAACTGCGTAAACTGCGTTGTAATTGATCAATTAACTGAATAACAACAAAACCCCTGTTCTATGTTATTGTCTAGTTTTGGACATTTCTGTATACTGTATCTGAGTACAATGAAGTGTTACTCCTTTTACAGTTGTGTTGGTAACAGTTTTTTCTGGTAATCATATAATTGGTAGTAACACTCCTGTGTATATTGCGTTCATGTAGTGGCATTGTAAGTATATATGAGGTTGTACTAAGTGTGCGCAGTATCCTTTGCTGTCAGGGGTGTTCAGAGCCAGAAATCTATCTGTAATTGTTTAGTTTTGCTGGATTTAGTGAACTGCTAGTCACAAAAGTTAGTTTTCACGCTCAAAATACCAGTTTCACTTAATCTCCCGTCTTCCTTTTATTAATGTGTACAATAATTGAAAACTGTCTTTTGCTTGATTTCCCCCTTGTACATCTTAAATAAAGATTTACTGTTGAATGTACAGTGTGTATATTTTAATACAGTGGGAAACTGATATTGTCTTATCTCTCTGGTCACAGTGCATTACTGAGTGGTCATTTTTGATTGTCATTCAGCACCTTAATTCAAGCCACAGTATTGACAATTTATTAAATAGCCTATGCACACTATGTCTCAGGAACAGAAAGCACAATGGTGTTGTACTGTAAAAGTCTTGTGATGGAGAAGCAGAGAAAGAAGACAAAGGGCGGCCTGTAGTGTAGTGGTTAAGGTCACTGGTTCAATCCCCGGTGTGGTCACAATAAGGTCCACACAGCCGTTGGGCCCTTGGGCAAGGCCCCTAACCCTGCATTGCTCCAGGTATCATGGTGTAGAGGAAGTAATGGCAGTAGAGGTAAAGGAAGTAACCAGAGACTATTGTTGTAGATCCTTACCTGGGTCTATTATTTAGTTTTTGCAATGTACTACGGTGTTTTGCATTCATTTAGCAGATGCATCTATCCAGAGAGACTCATAGCAAAGGTGAAGTCATCTGTGTGACATGAGGAGTTGTGCCAGACATTCCTAGATTTGGGAAAGTTAATTCCCTGTCACCAAAGGACGAATGTGTGTTAAATATTAACCAGCATATTACACACATAAATCCGGAATACATGCAGACATGTACACTCAGTGAGCACTTTATTAGGTATACCTGTACACCAGCTTGTTAATGCAAATATTTAATCACCCAATCATGTGGCAGCAACTAAATGCATGAAAGCATACAGACGTGGTCAGGAGGTTCAGCTGTTTTTCAGACCAAATGTCAGAATTGGAAAGAATTGTGATCTGAGTAAATTTGACTGTGGAATACTTGCTGGTGCCAGATATGATGGAGTGGGTATCAGAAGGTCATGGTGTCAGGTTCCCCCTTTGGTACCTGTACAAAGTTTGGTAAACATTTAGACTTGTTTGTTGTTGCCGCTGAAGTGGATTGAGAGAGCTACTATAAGGTTCCTCCTCCGCCCTGCTCTCAACCCTTCTCTTCCTGTATATACATACAACACTAGGTTATACACACGCCATAGTTTTGTTTAAAGGTGCAATAGGTAAGATCTTTGTGTTAAAACATTGTTACAAGACCATTGCGAATCTCTTCCTATCATTGAAAAAGGCTCACTGACATGTTGACTCACCCTCTGCCTGTGTTTACTGTCCTTAAATTCGGTTTTCAAAGTGTACATGTTTGTGCCATTGTTTGTGACATTGCCAGTGTTTGCTTTCAACTTTAAGTTCAATTTTCATCTTCATTTATTTACAACAAGCAGGTTTTGGCAGGGCTTCAATGTGTTTGTTTGACTCACCATTTGTTGCTTCAGGCGTGGTCAGCACCGGGTTATGGATGGTAGATGAGTTGATACACAAAACTAAACTAATCTTTTAAACTGCCTTCTAAATTATATCAAATATAATAAAATATAATGCTTGATTTATGCTCCGGTAGCCTTTGTATAACACTTGAAAAACCTTATCTTGCCGAGAGGCCTGCTTCCATTCAGTGTTCACATGTGTCACACTGACTGGTGGCAGCCATCTTACTTTTAACCCTTGACCCAAGGGGTGCACACCTCTAAGTGCAGTAGCCATACCTGACCAGTGGGTGGCATAACATGAGAAAACTAGCATATACTATGGGCTAGGCTTCAACAACTGAAAGACAACATATCAAATGACACTAATCAAGCTCTTTTCCTTTCCACAGCCAAAGGTAAGTAACACACAAAACATAAAGGTTTCCTTCTAGGAATAATGGCTCCAACAGTACATTTGTAGGGCTGTCAAATGTATCAAAACATTGTACAGCTGTACTGCGATTAAAGGTCATTGGTTGAAAAATTGTTCCAACTGCCAAAGCAATTGGCATTCTGGGGGCTTATTCTGATTGTTCGTTTCGCTGCCCAAATTGCCCTCCAGACAAGCAGTCACTGAAACTCTGTGTACTATTACATTACATTACATTATTGCCATTTGTTAGACGCTCTTATCCAGAGCAACATACAGTTGATTAGACTAAGCAGGAGACAATCCTCCCCTGGAGCAATGCAGGGTTAAGGGCCTTGCCCAAGGGCCAAACTGCTGTGCGGATCTTATTGTGGCTACATCGGGATTAGAACCATCGACCTTGCGTGTCCCAGTCATTTACCCTAACCACTACGCTACAGTGGTTACTATCTAAGCGAAGACTACATATCTAGTTATAAAACAATACCAGTTTGTTATCGGTAGCAACAAGCCAATTAGCTATAGTTAGCTTGAAGAATTTACATATCCACTTTTAAAAGTCCGCACACCATTCGAGGAAGAGCATGGTTTAATGTTAGATGGTCCACCCTGTACAGTCCAACTCAAACCTCTGGTCAGAGACTTAACACTCCTGACCTCTACTGGTTGGGAATGGTACACACTGGATACAATATCAATACAATAGGCAATACGAACATAGTAGCGATTGCACAAGCGTTGTGCTCAGGTGGATATTTGTACATTCGAGAAGCTAACTAGTAATCGCTAATTTACTTTATACAGCGAACTGGTATTGTTTTCTAACTAGATACGCAATAGTATTCAGAGTTTCAGTGATCGCTTGTCTGGAGTGCAATTTGGGCAGCTCCACGTTCCTTTGGTCTCTTTACGTGTTCAATCATCCGTAAACCTTTATTTCTCTCAAACTGTAAGTTGCAGTTGCATCGTTTGTGGTGGACTATCATATCTGAGTTATATAGCAGCCAAATAACTAGCAGAATATAGTTTGGTTAGCTAAAGTTAAAACTATAGTGTGTGCACACCAAAGTGAAGCTATGAAGTCTGAATTTTCTTACGAGAACACAACGAAAAGACGTCAGGCTCTGTTGCGTTTGTAACTGTCAGCTTTCCAACAGTGCACGAGAACACTGAACTGTATAATATCGATTTATATTACGCGTTATATTCATAGGTTGTCGGAAGCTTAAACTTTTGTGATTTGAGGTTGTCTGTTGTTGCAATTCCTCTCTTGGCCGTTAGAAGTCCGAAATTACCTATTGTACCTTTAAGTATTAACGGCATCGATTGTACTATTAAATGCCTTTCTTTCCAGCTTAATCATTGGTGCAGTCTCCCCTGTTCCTGTTTCACAGTTCAGCCAGTCGTCACTCATTTAAAATTATGTACATATACAGTGCAGTTCGTAAGTATTTGGACAGTGGTACAATTTGTGTTCTTTTAGCTCAGTACTCCAGCACATTGGATTTGAAACAAACCGTGTGTGGCTCAAACTTGAAGCCACTATCTTCAAAACAGTGCATACCAACTCCCATTTAATGTTATGGTGAGTAGAACTGTTCTGTGTATCTCTTAGGCAACATTGAGCTCAACCTAGTGGGAACTCTTATGTTCTGCTCACCTCTTCTAGGTCATCCTGGCTCCTGTGCATTATTATTATTATTATTATTATTATTATTATTATTATTATTATTTAGAAAGACACTGTTTCTGAGTGGCACTGGCAATTTTCTGGTGTGTACTTTTGGCATGGCAGCCATCTTGTCTGTCCAGGCCTGGCTTGTGGGAACTGAAATCGGATTTAAACGTACTTCTTTCCAGAGGGCTTACAGGACCATCAATATGTGGACGGTGAAGACTTTCCTGAAACATCTTGCATTTTATAGGAGTAGCAGTAGTCGTAGCCATAGTTGATATAATTAGCAGATACTGCAGGTTTCACAAATAGGTATTTAAAGTTACAAATTCTGACATCACATATATGCTGCTGTTGAAGATTATTCACTGTTTCGTAACTAAACAGGTTACTGTAAAGTGACATGTCAGGCTTTTTTATTAAATATACAGAAATGGCTGTAGATGGATGGAAGTTTCGGGCTGTGGTTTGTGTATGCCTGTTAACAGATTGGTGCGCCCTCTCGTGTTAACGTAACGCCACATTCAGAGTCTGCATTTACCCAGCATCTACCTACTTTGCATTTAGCCAGGATTAAGTGAGCATGCGTGTTTTGGGGTCCTTAAAATGAAAATGGCTGTCCATTGATATAATGCCAATGCGTTTAATACATTTTTGTAAAGCTAATATTATTCTTTTTTGCATTCATCTCCCACCTCAATCAAGAGCGGATAAGTTAATGATTTCTGAAGAAGCGGTCAGGCGTATCCGTGAACACCACAGGAAGTTGTTGTAACTAGTATTGATTTGGGGAAACTGCGGGAGTGAACAGTTGAATCTTGAAATTACGTGAGTATTATTATTAATTTTTTTGAAAATAGTTCAATAGTTGGGGTATACTATGAATGGGAATACCAACAGATATAGTCAGCTATGTTGACTAACGTATTCAGAAAAGATATTCGTTAAAAGATGAGTAACTCTGGCTAAGGGAGTTGCCGTTAGGAGGCCCGTGGTGATGGCTGAGATTGTGAATAACGTTTCCATTGAAGATTCGAATTACTACCCTTTGATCGAAAAATAAGACGTGGCAAGTTATGTTAAACTAATATCTAGTACATTTATTAGCATGTTTAACTAATGTGCACACTGCCAAACATGAACTAGCTAACTAGCCAGCTAGGAAGGGTATAGCCTAGGCTATCTAGTTTATAACAGCGTTAGGTAGCTAGCTGCAACATTAGCTAGCTAAAGTAAATGTGTTGACACAACATTGAAGAGATTTTAGAAATTGCAAGGTAATTGATGCTATTTTGCAACCATAACCCATTGTGTTTACGAATCAATCATACTGAGCATGCTCTGTTGCAGGCTGACGAATGATGAAGTGTCTGGCTAGCCAGGTGGCAAACATAATGTTAGCTAATCTGTCAAGTCTATATTGGCAACCAACGTTTGCTAGCGAAGCAGATATCGCTGACGTTGTGTGCATGGTAACTTATAACGTAATTTTGCTTTCTGGATAGAGGAACACATTTGTTAGCAGGTAGCTACGTAATTTAAATAGTCATGCTTCCTTTTATTTGCATGCTTAATTAACGCATATTTGCTTGCTGATCTAGCTAGCTAGTAAGGTGCGTTACATGGAAGGTTATGTACTCTTGGGCTAGGCGAGTTTGTTTTAAATATTCATGTGATAGCATCGATTGGTTTGTAGGCGGGTGGGTTTGTGCATTACGGGAAAAAACGGAAGGCAAAATGATCCCATGCTGTCAAAATAAAAATAAAAGATTTCGAGCATCAAGTCGTCATAGTCGGCGAGAAATTGGAAAACCGTGCTGTTATGTTAAATTGTCAAGTCAGCAAACGTGAAGCAAAATATTGTAGCAGTCGGTGTCGTCATCTTTGGTAATTATCCATCCTTTCATGTGCTGCATGGGCCCGTTACGTGACACAATCTGGTATTTTATGACGTTCTCGTTTCTCTTTTTGTTTCTCTCGTTTTGCACTACTTACGACTTGTTGCCAAGAAAGCTGGAATTCAGATTTTTGCTGCAGTATAATTCATGACTAAATAGTACACTGATTAATTTGAGCCGTCATACCTCTAGAGGTCGCTGTTCATCCAACTTCAAACCTATGGCTCGTCATGTCGAGTCGGGAACTTACTTCTCGGCATCCTGCCCAAGAAGATAAATGTATTACATTTCTCACTGTTTTCAAAATCGTATTGCTCTTGTCGTTCGGATAGAGTTATATAATATATGCTGTCGATTGTTCACTGCACTACAGATCATTCTTTTAATATGTATTTTCCTTACTCCTTTTGCTTTTTTGGATTTGCTTATCTCTCTGAAGTTAATACTGGTCAAATGGAAATGTATTCCTATGTATTCTGGACCTTCCTTCAGCATTGTGCTGTGTAGGAAGGTGTTAATTTCACACGGTGCATATATTTTTTGGTGCATATTTTGCACTGTATCTGTAAGGCCTGAAACCTAGATTGCATGTTGCATTGCATGTTGTTCATATGAGCAAACTTGTTTATGGAATTTAGATCAGCCTGTAGGGCAGGGATCATGAACTCAGCCCTGGTTTTATTTTCTCCTGGGTGCTACTGGTTGGCCAGACTGTCTTAACACCCAGGTAAAGGGAGGATGGAAACCCAGCAGTTATTGGCCCTTAAGCACTATGAGTTGCTGATCCAAGCTGTAGGGCCTGTGGGGTTGTTTCAGGGATATTCCAATATGGGGGAAAAGAGCTGCCTTTTAGTTGCCCTGAATTATTAAAGTAGGGCTATTAAAATAAGGTATTCTCTCATTGGATTCAAACTAAAGTTGCCCAGCCATGTAAACAAATAGAGCTATCTAGTTATGGTTTGGCACCAATGCACCGACATTTGATGCTTCATGGGCTATCTACACATGCTTTGTTATCCAATCCCTCGGACATAGCCGGATGTAGCCAGCCAAGAAGTGCAGTGGAGTTTATAACTATAACCTTTAAAAAATATATATATTTTTTAACCTTAATACATTTTTAAATGTATTCCATGAAGAATAGATTTTGTTTCTAGCTACAAAACAACAGCCTTACGATTTGTTAGTGGGATTGTCCTGCTTAGTCCTGTGTGTTAGCTTTGATGACTGGCTGAACAGATCGACAGAGCTACTGCAGGTTGCACCATTTTAGGTAAAAACAAAAGCGTTTTCTGTCGGCTCAACCTTGAGGCGGCTGGCAGGCCGCATGCCATGCATCTAAGGACGCTGTGAGCGCAGCTTGTGTGGAGCGCCACAGCCAGGCTGTTTAGGCAAAGTTCTGTGCTGTGCATCACAGGCTTCAAGTGATCACTGCTGGGAATGCTGCATGCAGTCAGATATGCGACTTGTGTTCCCTTTGTTAAGATACATGGTAAATGGGAGAGTCTGCTTTTATGACGGTGGCAGTTGTTTATTGCCAGACGTTAGCCTTGGCTTTCAGCTGCTCTGTATTGCAGTAGGAAGCTAGCGTTATCCTGCAGGATAGTTCCTGTATTCAGCTGTTTTATACAGTAGGCTGAGTGCTGCGACTGACCCAGTTCCTGTAAGAGTCGGCCTGTCTTTATTTCTTGTGGCGGGATGGAGAGTGCCGGAACTCCAGTGAAAGTCAGGCGGTGACGCAGGTTGGGATGGAATGCAATGGGTTTCGTGTGCCTGTCTGTGCTCTCTGAAGGCAAAAAGGATCGTCAGTGCTGCGTTAGCGGCATTTGCTAATGCAGCAGTATCGACACCAACTCCCACCACCCCCAGAAAAACGCTCCTTTCTCAGCAGGCATGCAGTCCTGTGTACGTGCGGATCTCTCAGACGGAGTAGCCCACTAACCTTGCTTCCCTCCTGAGCCGATCATTTTCCCAGCTGGGTTGTCATGGCAACATCTCCCTTTGCCCTCCAGAGTGCCCCCCCCCCCCCCCTTTCCAAAATATTGAAGGTTGCTGGTTCTCTTTGAAGTTGCTTTGTCAGGTAACAGGTCCCAAAAGGATAGCAAACGGATTGGTCCAAGTGTTCAGTCCTGCTCTTCCTAGATCCCATTGTTTCTCTGACCAGCCACTGCTCCCTCTGCACTGGACTCTCACTCTCACCTGCTTCTCTCTCTCTCTCTCTCTCTCTCTCTCTCTCCTGTGCGCGCTCTCTCCTGTGCGCGCTCTCTCTGCTGTGTGCTGTGCTCTCTCTCTGCTGTGCTCTCTCTCTCTGAAAGATGCAGCACTAGCTGCTGGTTCTGCTGGCACTCAGTGACAGGCACAGTGACATCACCTCTCCCTCCCACACACTCACCTGCGCTGCTGTGTGGTAGTGTGCCCCAAAACATTTCCCCACATCCCATTTGGTACGTCCCAACTGTCCTGCTTGCATGCCCTCAAAATATTGTCAGATGCCTCAACTTAGCTTACCTGTCCCAGCCCTGAACTCCTTCCTTCTTGATTAGTTGAATGCAGAGCCTAGCCTAATATTTTGGTCAATTACTTTATGTTGTTTTATGTGCACTACAGTGTATACAAGTGCAAAGAATATCATACATTTACTCGATACTCAAAGAAAAATGAGGCTAGCCGAATACTGATGATGCTTTTTCAAGGTCAGTGAAATGTTGTTGGCTTGGAGAAGATTGGAAGTTGCAGCGCCTTAAAATCCATTGCCGTGGTCAGGTGCGGTAGGCCTAATTGTAGCAGTTGCTCTTATTCATGTGGCCAAGTTTTCCATTTTTATGGAAGCTAAGCTTTTATTGCATTTTGCATGGATTATTGAGCCATTGTGTCAGCTCAAGCTTTGCTTTTTTCCAAAAACAATCACGACGCATAAAATTTTTCTGATGTTGTCATTTAGCCAATTTGGTGTCAGTTGGTGTCAATTCTGCATAAAGTAGCCTCTTTGGTCCTAGCGAAGAAGAATGGGATGATGATGATGGAAGTGTATTTTCCCCATGCGTAGGTCTGACTGCGGACACAGACAGCACATTCTCCAGTCTGCCATTCAACCTCCGATGTAGAACAGCCTTTCAGAATTAGCTTCCCTTGCGAAACAGAGCCGACTGAACAGACACTAGCTCTGCGTATAAAGGGTGCTAATCCTTTCTCTTTATTGAGCTCTGCCAGCTGAGGCTGCAGACCGCACTGCTTACAGTGTGTACAGTATGGGGAGGGGGTGGGTTTTTTTTAAAGGGACCTCTGCCTAGTAGAGTCATTCGTTAATACTGCGTAATAGGGAGCTGGATGCAGGTAAGGGAAGTCTGTGGGCTACGAGGACAGCAGACGCCTAATGGCTGCAGGTTGCCAAGGTTGCCTTCTGGAGTGGGGTCGGAGATCTTTGCTATGCGGTTGTCACGTCTGCCGGCACTGTGGTGCGAGGAGGAGGCAGGTGTAACGTCGTAATGCGGCACTTTGGCAATACCATGGGTGGGTAGTGCAGCTGTTTCTGCCTAATTCCACAGCAATGGTTTCGCCAAATCGCCTGCGTTTGTTAAAGAAGCAGCTTATTCTTAGATAATTGTCTTAGAAGCTTCATTAGTCTTTTAAAGGTACAATAGGGTAACAGTTTGGTGTTAAAACATTGTTTCAAGACCATTATGAATCCCTTCCTATCATTGAAAAAGGCTCACTGACATGTTGAATCACCCTCTGCCTATGCTTATAGTCCTTAAATTTGGTTTTCAAAGTATACAGTTGACGGCCCAACACTCTCTACCAAAACGTCTGAGAAGGCTGTGCTAAGAGTGCCGTTATTACTGCTTGGAGAGATGCGGAAAAGCTTCAGGATCACGACAAAGACATTCTCTTCATCTTGTTGCAATGTGTTACATTACTATAACCCGGCATAGCCATTTATCCAGAGTAATGAATAATGAAGTAGAGGTGTGAGCAACAGTTTTTCAACTGGATTCAAACGATAAACAATCATCTCTGATCACGTGGACCTTCCAAATCCTACTACATTTACTTAAATCGAGTTATTTCGATAACTACACCGTTTTGCATGTTTAGTTCTCTTTCTTTAGCTAATTTTATTTGATTTAATTTCTGGGAGCCCTAATTGTATTAATTACTTTCAATCCTTGCTGCTGTCTACGAAGCTGATGCATGCTCAAATATTTTCTCCTTGTCCATTGGTCTCTTAATTCGTTTTAACCAAACGGCAAGCGGTGGTCTTTGATCAGTGCTCAGCGAGTCTAAGTGCTTGCCGTGATGAAACTCTTGGCTCATACACACAGACTTGGCTGAGCTCAGTCGGCTAAGACCTGATAGCCTCAGTACCAAGAGAACTGGAGTCCGCACCCCACATTTAACCACTTGGCCTACATCACCACATCGTCTCATTTGTTCCAGTTGCTGGGTACAGACTCCCATGCATCTGTCCCGTGAGGTGCAGTTCCAATGGGACTGGTTGGAAATGGCTGCTAATGAATGTTTGAGTGGAATTCTGCGAAAGTACGAAAGCAAGAGCGATTGCTCTGGGAGAAGAGCTGTGAAGAGCTGTGTTTAACAACCCTGGAGACCTGCTGGATTCCGGCTGACCTTCCAGACAGTTAAGCCAAAATGCTGACGTGCTAATTAATTAAAATGGCACAAACAAAAATAGAAGCTTCCCGTAATCTATTTGTGCATGTCCCTTGCAACAACACAATTTGTTTGTGACTTACAGAAAGTAGCTGTCAAGAATTCTCAATTCCAGGTTATTTTTTTACATCTTTTTCCCATCATTTTAAATGGGATGACAGTGCAAGGGAGTAAAGTTCTGAATAAACACTTCTGGCTCTCCAGGATCACAGCCAGCTAAAACCGCCCTGAATTTCAATGTGCCTGACTTGGACACAAACAGTGCTCTAATGGAGTACCAATATAGCGTAATTACCTCTGTCTAATAAATGCTTGCCGAAATGCACCGGCTCCTGAATAATGAACTGTCACATGTCTTATTTAATAGGTAGATGATACCACAATACTCCTTTTTCCTTCACCTGGAAGCAGCCCTCATTAAATAATGAATACTCTCCAAGGCATGCCTTAAAAGTCACAAGTGCTCGTCATATGAGAATAATTGTAGTCGTAAACAAATAATCTGAAGCCATTGCTCTTGGAAAGGCTTCCCTCATCCCTCACGTGATCCGACATCAGGAATGTGTCACGAGACACTGACCCAGACAGCACAGCGGTCACTGATTGTACATGAGAGCTAGTACACAGCGTGCACTAGGACCCAGCAGAAGCCCCTTGTCTGTCGTCCCGCCCGCCTGCCAGCCAGCCAGCCAGCCTCCTGCTGCAGGCAGAGCCGGCTCTAGCGCAGTAAAGTCTCTCAGCAGATGCTCCGACATCATCCTCTCCTCTCCTTTCTCATCTCTCCCCGTCGTTTACCGCACTCTTTCCGCATCTGTGAGGCAAGGAGAGTGGACGGGGGAAGGGAACCCGCCGTTAGCCTGAGAGACCCTCCAGAGCCTCTTTGGATCGGATTTTTAACGTGGACAGGGAAGTTGGAGAGCCTTTAGCAGCAGTGGGGGACTTTAGCAGCCATGGTGTGACCAGGGAACAGCGCAGGCAGCATCACTAACCCCCCCCCCCTCCCCCGTCCCCGTCTCCCTCTCCACTCCTGCCACCCCGCGCCCCGCGCTTTCAACGGAGGAAATATAAAGAGGCCGCGGTGGAGCGCGGCGGTTCCATAGCGACACGGGCCGGTATGGCTCAGACCAGGAGGCACACGTACAGCCGGGTGAGTAGGCTCGATCGCTCCGAGCGCTAGCCGCTCCCTAGCCTGTCTGTGCCCCCTGAGTGAAAGGGGTCACTGCTGGAGGGGTGGAGGGGGAACTTTAAAAGCGCTGGGGGATGTGTTTCTGGACGGGTGAGATCGCACAGGTTTTAGAACCTAGCCTGCGTTTGTCTCGATCCAGGTGATGAGGGCTAAGACGTGGAAGGATGGAGCATGGTACCTATTGTGGCTGTAATCTGCGCACATGCCACTTGAGGATAGGGCACTGGTGTGAATTTGTGTGTGTGTGTGTGTGTGTATTTGTATATACTGTACTGAACCTCAGACCGTATGACGCAGAAAGTTTTCACCCTTCTGACTGAGTGAATTTTGGAGCTTGCAGGGAGGGCCTGGTTGATCCCAGTCTCCCAGATGAGCTCCGTCATCCGCACATGCTAACGTGCTAATGATCCTGTTACGAACCCTGTCACCTGCAGCCAGTTTTCCCTGGAATGCTTTGTGAATCCCTGCCTCCGGTCAGATACGGAAGGAAAGGTTCAAGAGCACTGGAGCTCTGAAGCATATGAAGCGACTCACAGTTGTATACATGCACATGCATGTTCTCCATGGTGGAGAAGAGAAGGCAGCGGGATGTTTATTGGTATATTTGTCCGATCTGCATCCTGTTTCTCTACAGTCTTATCAGGACTTCTGACACCTGGACAAAGTACATATTTGTTTTGGATTCAGATACTTTTCTTTGCTTTTACTGAGCTTGTCATGCGTATTGGAACCTAAGAAATACCTTCTGGTCCTCTTGGCAGGCTCAATTATACCAGGCTAGATCAACAGAGCGCAGAAAAGTATTTGAATCCAAAACCAGTAGGTATATGACCCAGGTCTGCTCTACACGCTGTTTTGATCACATGGGCCCCTGTGCAGCTGCTCTCAAATTACTGCTCCGGACGGCGACAGAAACACTAAAGCCTTGTTGACTCTGTTGACGCTTGACATGGGAGAAACGACCCGGGATTCGCTGTGCGCATTCCACAGGTGATTAACTCCCTCCCTGGAGCTGTTTAAGAGTATCATATGCATAATTGAATGTTCATTAATTTAGCTAGCATGAGCAGGCATACTTACCCAGGGGGACGTTTGGAGTGTGACACACTGATTCGCATGCACACTACATATTGTTGGCTGTTGAAAAGTTGAGAAGTGGTGAACTGGTTGTTTGTTTTTTATGTGTTCATATCCCTGCTCTGGAGCTCAGTTAAAAACCTTGGAGTGGTGTTGTCATCATCGGACCTGCTTTCATTCTGGAGGACTGAGATGGTGACATTGAGGCCATACGGTACCTCTCCCTTCCAGATTCTTCAGGCCTTCTGGCCCTCTGGTCGTCTGGGCATAGCCTGAAGAGAGTGGGCCAGCTGTACTTGTATATTCACAGCCTTCATCGCTAATTGTGGCCTCAGGAGAACTTTGTGTGTTCTGAAATGAAATGCGCTGTTCTGGAAAGATTTCATTGCCATTCTTAAATGAATCCCATGTGCCCAGCCACTTTTAAAATACCTGGTGTTAGATTGAATCATGTGTTCGTAATGCTTGATAGTTTAATTATTTATTTTTGTACTTTGCTGCAATACCATATACCTGTTCTGTCTGTGTGTCTGCGTGTGCATAGTATGTCTGCGAGAACAATACCATCTGTGTTTGCTGCAGTAAGGTATGATGTCACAAGCAGGGTGAGTTACCGGACCCAGGATCATAAAACAGGAAGTGGGTGTGTCTTCAGATCCAGTCATGCCTCCCATAGATTAGAGTCATCAGCAGTCTCCTGTGAGGCAGCAGAAAGGACTCGGGAGCTTTGGAAAATGGGATTTTACAAGTCCGTATTTATTGTTCCTGTGTTGCTGATTTGTCCTAATCGACATAATCTGGATCACCATCCAGCAGAAGCCACCAGTCCAGTTATGGATGTAGAGTGCTCTCATGTTTTGTTAGTGCCGTTCTGCACAGGCAGCTTAGCGCTGCCTCTAGTCTGCTTCAGGGCCGTCAGACGTCCATCAGTTGGAATGCGCTCGAGACAAAGGCCTTTGCTGTGGGTGTTGCGTTGCAGCTTCCCTCAGACACGATTCCTACGGGCGGCGGTAAATAATTCAGGAACCATTTTGGCGAATGTCCATCTGCAGCCAGCTGAAGTGGCCTCTGTACTGTATGAAATGCAATGAGTGCCGTTTGCACACTGAAGATGCTCTTCGGCAGACTCGCATTGGGGATTTTCTGACATTTCGCTACCTATCAAGAATCGGGCTTCTTGTGGCCATTTCTCTTATAGGTACAATAGGTAATTTCGGACTTCTAACGGTCAAGAGAGGAATTGCAGCAACAGACACCTTCAAACCACAACACTGTACGTCCCTCCCCCTTCTCTGTCAATGCGAAAAACCACTTCTCCAAGAGTTAAGGGTTAAGGCATACAGGACATTCAGAACCAATGCAAACTGCCCGCCCATTGTGCATTCCTCCACAAACCTTCCGCACACAAAATGACAAACCAATGGCTAATTATATGGATTTTATCACTTCTCTCGTTTGCCAGTAATGGCTTTCTAATGGCTCGGGAGCACATGCTGTGCCAGTCGCACACTTATTATTATTATTTATTTTTTTCACAGCCCGGTTTGTTTACTCCAATGACTCTGACGCTTTAAGCAAGTTGATCAGGACTGAGCATCTATATGATGGCTCACATACTGAACACCAGGGATGCTTTAGATCTCATCTTGCATTCCGCTAAGCAACAAAGGATGCTTCGATCTCTTCTTGCATTCCACCAAACACCAGAGATGTGATCTCATTGCACTCAACTTCATTCCGGCTGTGATCCATCTGCAACAATCTCTGTTGTGCCTGGTCTGGAATGCTACTTTCGCAGTTCATTTAAAGCGTGATCAATATCTTTTACGCCAAACTTGTTGGATCACGACAAACCTGTTGTGGATATGTTTGTGGCCAGCCTCTTGCTCAGTCTCTGCCTGGGTATAGAGTACAGCGTTATGTGAGACGATGGGAAAAGTCGATGAAAGATTAAACGACAACGTTCTGTCAGGCCTGACCCAACTCTCTCTTGGGTTGTGCAAAATAGTTTATCTCCAGAGTCCAGGTCGCTATCGGTGCACTCAACAGACACATGGAAAAGAGTCATTGCTTACAGTGAGGAAGAGCTTGGTAAAACAACACTCATCCAAAGCGCCTCCACCTTTCATGAGGTTTTTGCTTAGTCATGCTTGGCTGGTGGCGTTTGGTCACTTTCCCCCTCAGATCATGGTGTGTTCATCACAGGCCTGACTTCCCCAGGCTCATCTGAACCACCATTTGTTGTCATCAATTCTGGCCCTCCAATCCAAATCTAGCCCTTTCCTCCTGGGTAATTAATTGAACAATTAATGCTACTAAATGGCCAGACTGTCTTCAAAACCTGACTCCCAGCTAAAGGCAGGCTGAAGAACCTGCATCTCTCAGCCCTTGAGGACTGTGATGTGATGATCGCTGCCTTAGAGTTTTCAGGCCTGTAATGTAATGTAACGAAAGGGGCAAGCCACATCCAACTGTACTCAAGGCTACAGTTATCTCCCACAGTACATTTTATGAGCCATTTCCCATTAACAAACCGATCTTAGTCAATTTCAAAAAAAGGCCTAGGTCCATTTTGAAATCCATTTCTGTTTTCATCGATTTGTCTTCACCTGGACGCAGGAAGTTACGAGCAGGACTTTGAACAAATTATTTTTTATAGACATCCATTTGTCTGCAAGCCCTGTTTCCTTGTTGCACCTCAAATTGCTGTAGTTATGCTGTCTATTTGTTTTCTCTTAGTCATTTTTTTCAACTTTATTTGCATTATGATATGCTAAACACCATCGTCACTGGTATATTTGCTAAGGTATTCAGGCCAAGGTTTGGTCCTGCATTGTTAAATAAAGATATCTGCAGTCAACAGCATTTGTTACTAGTAGAAACAAAAGCTTTCTTTCCAGCACCTTGACAGATTGATTAGGGTCTACATGAGATTTATAATGGCTATGGTGCTTCTCGGTTGCCAGATTGAAGGATAGAAGGTTGAATTGATTTCCTGTAATTCCTGCCCTGTTTGTCGTGTCAGCAGGGTGAAATATCTTCATTGCAGCTGTCTGAAGGTGAATGACATTATAGCTGACACCGTTCCCTCTTCTATTGGCCTGAAGAGTTTTATGTGGATTACATTGCACTAGATATATATCCAAATTTTCAATATGTTGGCTTTGTGATTTGACTCTTGGAGTCAGTGTTCTCATTTATCACTTCCAAGATCAGAGCAGTTGTTTGACACAACACAGTTTTGCCAAATGCTGGGTTTAAAATGTTTTTTCTTGTGTTTCGTGTATTTCTTCACTTTGAAGGAGGTAGGCTACTGACTCCAATAGGTTTCAAGTCTTTATGCTAAGCAAACATGGGAATTGAGTCAGTGAATACACGAAAATGAAATCGAACATCTCATCTAAGTCTGTAAGTTGGAAAAAAGGTATATTTCCCAAAATGGCGGTGTTTTCTTTTAAAGGGTTGATGCAGACTTGCATTTGCTTGCAATCTGAGCTGTTGGAAAGGGGGAAATGAGAATGAGAGCTGTTGGGGAAGCTCTCTTTCACATGGATCGCTGTTTCAACAGAACGCAGCTCGATGCTGCTAGCCGCAGAGGCCTATTGAGGGCAGATCAATCACAGTGCGAGACCATTTTTCAGCAGCTTTTCCTAGACCACTGTCTTTATCCCTCTAGTTCACTTAAAATGTACAGCCTCTAATTTTGCTAGTAGCTCTAATCAATTGGCTTGGAGTCTCTTTTCCTTGCTCTGTCCTGCTCGATGTGGGTGGGATTCGATTGTAGTAAATTTAGCCCCCAAGCTCCTACTGTCACACTTTAATTTGAATGTGCAGTAGCTTTCTAGTGTTAACCCTTTAAGGTCTGAGATCACAGGTGTGAACTGAACATTGTAATGCTCATGTAGTGATGAATCACTACTGGTAATAGAAAGAAATCGAGTGTTCTAGAGGACCTGACTTTTTGAACAGAACAAAAAACAGTGCTCATCAAATTGACACCTGCATGTTACCACATAGCCTACTCATGGCTGGCCTCCCAGCGTCCGCCATCAGACCCCTCCAACTCATCCAGAATGCAGCAGCTCGTCTGGTCTTCAACCTTCCCAAATACTCACACGTCACCCCCCTGCTTACTTCCCTCCACTGGCTGCCTGTCATGGCTCGCATCAAATTCAAAACATTGGTGCTAGCCTTCCAAGCAGTTAAAGGGTCTTCCCCAGCTTATCTGCAAAAAATCATCAGACCCTACACCCCTGCCAGACCTCTTCGTTCAGCCTCCACAGGCCGCTTGGCACCTCCCCCTCTCAGAACCTCCACCTCACGCTCACGACTACTGTCTGTTCTGGCTCCACGGTGGTGGAACGAACTCCCCGTTGAGGTCAGAACTATAGAATCTCTCCCCACCTTCAAGCGCAAGCTGAAGACACACCTCTTCAAGCAGCACCTCTCCCCATCCCTCCCTACCTCCCTGTGAACCTTAATTGTTGTCTCTGTGACTTGCTTTGTGTATCGGTATTTTTAGTTGGCTAGGTAAGCAGTGTTTGGATAGTTAACTTTGGTCACTTTTGCTGTTTGTTTGTTTGTTCAAAAAAAATAAAAAAAATAAATAAATAAAAAAATGCCCTTGTCCTTATCTTTGTTGTACAGGTAGCAGTTGAAATTGTACTTCCCTCTAGGGTCTTTCAGCGAACTTATCCCTGGTTATGGGTATGCACTTTGTTGTACGTCGCTCTGGATAAGAGCGTCTGCCAAATGCAATGTAATGTTAGAAACACCATTGCTGTCTGGGTGCCTTAAAGACAAGTTTATAATTGAATAGGCCACGAGAGCATGACTGGTAGTATAAATATAGTAATGTAGTAGTGGGTAAGCAGAGCTCTCTGTTCCCTCACTTCTGCGTACAGCCTGCCAAGGTAAAGATGCCCAGACGAATCGATCACCGTGGCGACAGATGTCCTCATCACAGCACAGGCCTTTGTCCCATGATGCATCAGTGTTAGAGCTCATTCTGTTCATTTCTGTTCTGATGAATTTCTGTCCTTTATTTGCCCCTTTTCAGGGTGAAGTTTTATGCAGCATACCTTCTCCTTGATATTATCATGTTAAATAGGCGAGTTGGTTCTTTACTTAAGTACCTGGGATTGGACCCTGCTGCTTCATGTTACAAACCCTGTCCCTTTACCCACAATGCAACAGCGGCGTTGTGTTATCCAGGACTTCCTGGTCTTTTTGCCTGGTGCCTTTGTTCTTTTGGGTGAATTGAGATAATGATGTGAGTGGCTGCCTTATAAAACGGTGAAATGTAAGCTCCTTACTAAAAGCAAACCAATGTAGGCCACGGGCAGTCCCGCATTCACCCTGGACACTGGCAGTTGTGTTCACTCTGGCGCAAATTAATTTGTTGTCTGGATAGGCTGATAACGCACAATGATCTATTCACTGTAAGGATTTGCACTTATTTAATGATGTCTGGGAAAGACAAGGTAGAAACTAAATTTTGTGTGCGGTCTAGAGTTTAAAGGACAGTGTGTATCATTTGTTTGTATCATTGCTGTTCATTTGCAGGTAGTGGGTCGGTCCACTGGCTCACTGCACTAGAAGCTGCTCAATCCGTTTCTGTGTTGCGAGTGTGATTTGTTCTCATCGGTATAGGCACTGTGTGGCACATAACAAGAGTGTTACTTGCAGGTACAGTGAATGGGTGGCCTTCCCCTTACCATTGCTGTAAGGCTGGGCTACACAAATAGATAACTTGCTGTTGAATGAGAATGAGGTGTGCGCTTTGTTAGGGTTGGAGTGAAAAGATGACGATAAATCTCCAGGAACAGGGTCGGACAGCCCTGCTGTAAGGTTCAGACAGGAAGTGATGTCAAGTTAATCCCACCCCTTCTCCCCCTGTTCAGACCACCAGCAGCGGAAGCAGCAGGATGAGTTCGGACGGGGGCGGCAAGCCGGCCAAGGTGGGCTCCATGGTGGAGGTGATCGGGAAGGGGCACCGGGGCACGGTGGCCTACATCGGAGCCACGCTCTTCGCCACGGGCAAGTGGGTGGGCGTCATCCTGGACGAGGCCAAGGGCAAGAATGACGGCACCGTGCAGAACAAGCGCTACTTCACCTGCAACGAGAACCACGGCATCTTCGTGCGCCAGTCCCAGGTAACCGTGGTAACCTCCCCAAAATTCTGAGTTGCCAGTCAGGTGGGAAAAGTTGCCAGATAGGGGTGTTGGCTATGCAGAGACCATTTGTTCTCTTGACATCATTTTTTACATGAAAACATGAGAAATTCTTAAATATGTCAATAGCCAACCAAACAGGTGTGCTGACATGTGGCACTCATGGAACTCCTTGCTTCCATATGTCTTGGCACACATCTATTAGGGCTGTCAGTGAAACGCATGCTTCAGTCCTACCCACATCTTTGCTAGAATTTCTATTAATATGGTCTGCTTCCACCTATCCAACCCCCCCCCCCCCCACCCCCCCCATTAATTTCTGACAGTTCTGCCTTAACTGAATCCCTCCTGCCCTTCACTCAGAATTACTTTGTCTGGATTCCCTCAGTGATGAGGAGTGCTTTTGTCCGCTTGCTCTTTTGTACAAAAGTGCAGTCATTTTCAAGAACCAGAACACCATTAGTGTGAAGGGTAAAGATTAGCGAGAAATAAGTTCAAGTATTTAGTTGAATATTTTTGGACAAGTGCCACTGATGGATAAAGCCCAGCAGTTTCCTGTGACTGGCAACCCCAAGACCAGTGTGACTCGCTGACTAATGGATTCATGAATACGCGGTAACACTTTGAGATGAATTCATAATTTACAAAAGCATTCATTAAGCATGAAATTCACTTTTCATTAGTTAATGCATTTCTTAACTCCTAACTAATGTATTAGTTGCATGAATGTTCATACATTTGCTAATCATAGGATAAACGTATATATTTAGTTGAGCATTAACAGATACATTAACTGTTTTTCTCATTACAATATAAATTGGCTAATGTCGTTCTTCGCATACATCCATGATGTACAAATACATACACAAAGCTGAACAGCTTAACATTTCAGTTGTTGTATAATTAACAACTAGATTAGTTCATGCCAATTAATGTAAAGTGGTTACTGAATATGTTTTACAGGAATCACAGTGCAAACTGCAGGCTGCCACTTACGCCTTGGGTGAATTAACCTTTGCTTTTCATTGAAAGCGCATAAAGAGATTTACGAGTTGTTCTCAGTCCAAATAAAATGCCCGGCAGGACGAAGTGGAGCGTGGTACAATGCTTCAGGGCTGAGTGCTGTTGTCCGTATGCCTCCTGGTGCCAGACATAATCCATTACCCCTCTATTTGCTGATATTCTTCAGCAGAAGTGGGAGTTAATGAGCTGAGCGGACGCTGCCCGATAAATGCTGTCCTGATGATGATTGGGTGTTTCAGGGCGATTTTTATTCAGTTCTCCGGGTTATATTGAGGCGTAGCGGCTGTGGAGGACGGGCTATGGCTCTGTTTAGCGGTATGCGTGGGGCACAGCGGGGGAGCGGGGCGTGTCCCCTGTACCAGCTGTGTGAGATGCGGCAGAGTCGCAGTCCAGGCGACCAGCAGTATACGCACGCGTGTGTGTGGTTCTTTATGCTTCTTGTCTTCTATTTGTGTGTATGTCCTTGTGTATGTCTGATTGTGTATATGATTGTGTGTTTGTGTGCGTGTCTGATTGTGTATGTGTGTGTGTCTGATTGTTAGGGCTGCAACGATTAGTCGATGACGTCGACCATATAATTTCGTCGATTTGGATATTCATAACCGACGCCTCGTGTTGTTTTGAATATGGCGGCAGCAAATCCAGCTGAGAGTGCGGGAGCGAGTTCATCCAAAAAACCCGAGCATCCACAAGTGTGGGAATTCTTGAAGGAAAAACCCAATAATAAGGTGCTTTGCACGCTGCCCAAAGACGAAACGGCAGATCACAGCACCACAACGGCCATGCACGAATACCTTAAAAGAAAGGATCTAGGAGCTTTGATGCTAGTTTATCTAGCTTGCTATTGTTACGTTATCAACATTGCAATTCTCAGACATGTCACTGAATGAGCTGTATTAAATTACAGTGTGCTGATTGCGTGATTTTAGTGAAAGTAACCTAAAACCCACGCTTGTCTGAAATCTAGCTAGAGCTCTTGTATTAATGTGAATACAGCCATGATAATTGTTGGAATTGGACTGGACTGTTGGAATTGTTATAACGCCACAGTTGCACTAATGCTACAAAGCCCTATTTCCATTGCCGAGTTCTGACGGCTCCAGCCACTTAGCGTTTATGCATACCGGTAGAAATATTAGGCTACTGTGTAACTGCAAAGCTTGTCCACGGTTTTACATTCCATTAATGGTATCCGTGATCGAGCGTTTTGTAAAACAAACAAAAGCAGCAAACCTCAGCAGCTGTTACAATTTTCAATGTAAATATGGATATCAAGCAGTCTTAAAAAAATCTTGTCTAAATGAACCAGTTGTGAGGTTAGTTTAATAACGTCTCTGAGTTTACTTATGTGCCGTCTTTGCAGTGGAAATGGCAGACGTTCAAAGTCATAACATGTGTAATCTAATTAGTGCGCAATGAATGAGTCACATTCGAAATATAAATAATTTAATGAATATGTTTATTCATCAAATTTGAATTTCAATGTTTCCAAGTCCAAGTCCGACGTTTACCATCACCCGAATGAACAAGTAGCCATGTGCACACTGCGTAGCGCACAGACGAACACATACAAGCTTCCGCAAATAATCTGTAATCATTGTGCAGCCCCTCCATCGGATAATCTCGTGTTTTTCAGCATGTCGATACAGACATAGATATTTAATGAAAAACAATGTCATAGTAACTGGTGGGTGTTATATTATTTCACAAGAATAAAGTAGCTATACTGAGTCAATACATTAAAAGCAGTGAGACATCGTACTTCAAAAACATGTCAATACATTTTGAAACGTTCAACTGCAAATTGTAAATTACCCCAAGTAAATTAATAGTTTAGATTAATCGACTAATCAGTAAAATAATTGTCAGATTAATTGATAACGAAATAATCGTTTGATGCAGCTCTACTGATTGTGTGTGTGTGTGTGTGTCTGTTTGATGTGTACGTGTGTGGATGCCTGTCATGGGGGAAGTGCTCTACCTGGCATTTGGCCTCTGGTTGTTAGTCCAGATGTCTCATTACTGAAGTGCTTCCCAGCAGAATAAATGATTTAATAGAGACCAAGACAGGGCCACTAGTTTCCCTGGTGCTGGTCTTTGTGATGTCATCTCTAGATTTCTGGGACTACAAGTAGGGTCACTTTCAGTCCTTAAAGCAGTGGTCACAGACTTCATTCCCCAGAATTCTCCACTCTAGGTGATTTTCTGTTAAATGTCCTTGGGACTCAGAGCAGAGGGATTTCAGTTGACTTATTCCATAAAGTTTGGCTCAGTGCTCAGAGACAGTGGCTGGCATTCAGTCAATATTTTTCTGGCAGCTCAGGTCTTTGTCGTTTAAAGTATGTTGTATTGTTGTCCGTGAACAGCTAGACCTGTGTTTGTTTCGATTTTTTCTGTAGCTCTTTTGCAGTGATGTGTGGGTTCTTCTGAGCATTTCCTCTCCAGGTCTCAGGCCATTCTATCTGAACATTTTCTTAGTCTTCCAAGTCTACCTTGCCTTGACTGTTCCATGTATCTTCCATTTTCTAATAATGTTTCTGCCAGTGGAAATAGGTAGGAAATAGTTTGAAACATTGAGAGTTTTTTTTGTAGCCTTCTCCTTCTTGCAATTCAAAGGATATGCAACAAAATACTAAACATGACAACTTTCTTTTATTTAACATTGCTGTGTCCCAAAAGTTATGATGCCCAGAAATGGGGATTATGTATAAACACTGCTGAAATTTGTACATTGTGAAACCAAAATGTATAAAAATTCCCTTAAAATATGACAATGTGCACTTTAACCGCTTGTGATTTTTTTCATTACAAATCTGAAATTGTGGAGTATAGGGGCAAATAAGTAAATGATGGGTCTTTGGGCCGAACATTATTCAGGGCTTTTGCGTGTAGGGTTTCTGCAGTGTTCTTAGTATTCTTTGCAGGATTCTGCAATATTCACTCTAAAGTACTCACCTGTCTCTCCCTCTCCGCTGCTCTCCCTTTCTTTCTCCCTCTCTCTCTCCCCTGCTCTCCCTTTTTCTCTCCCTCTCCCTCTCTCTCTCCCCTGCTCTCTCCTTCCCTCCCTCTCTCAGATCCAAGTCATCGATGATGGAGCAGACACTACTTCTCCTGAGACCCCAGAGCTGGCTGGAGCGAAAGTCCTCAAACGAGGTAAGAACTCCTGCGCCCCCCTCGCCCCACTCCGACGTTCGGGTTTCATGCCCATACTTTACACCAATCGGCAGTTAACTGTACCACGTGACCATAATATGCTAGTTTATTGGCTGCTGCCTGACGCCTTTATCATATGTTTAATAATGCCTCCCACTTCACCTCACCAAGATCTCCTGAAGTTTTGCTCATTAAAGAGCAAATTGTGCTCTCAGTTGTTTCATTAACATGGGGGCAACATGGCTCAGGCAGTAAGAGCAGTCGCCTGGCAGTCGGAGGGTTGCCGGTTCGATCCCCCGCCCGGGCTGTGTCGAAGTGTCCCTGAGCAAGACACCTAACCCCTAAATGCTCCTGACAAGCTGGTCAGTGCCTTGCATGGCAGCCAATCGCCGTTGGTGTGTGAGTGTGTGTATGAATGGGTGAATGAGAAGCATCAATTGTACAGCGCTTTGGATAAAGGCGCTATATAAATGCCAACCATTTACCATTTAACATCTTGTAAAATCAATTCGTAGGCAAGAATTGATCATGATTTTTTGTATTCTTTTTTTATGAAGTTCGTTAACCCGAGTATGTTGCTTTAGATTTGTAAGTAACGTTTGACCGTCTGAACAACTTTTCAGCTGAGTGTGCGGGCGCTCCTAGCCCAGTCCAAACTCAAGTTCAGCTGGGAAGTGAGAACGTTGCAGGTACGAGGTTAGCAAGGCGGTTATCTGGTCATTGGCAGAAAATTCCACCAATGAGATGGAACTGAGCATGGCCATGGTTGGTTTGATTGCGCTATGATTGGTCGATCATGGAACCCAATTGTAATTGCATGCCGAAATTTTGGGAGCTTGTGTACAGCAATAATTTCAAATGACTCTTAATCATTTCACAATTATATTGCATAATTATAATGAGACCATTATGCTTTATAAAAATGGCTTTGTGTCAGAGCCTATCCAAGGCACAGCTTTTCTCGCTGCGGGGACTGAAAGCATTTATTCCCACAATCTCGTCCGATTATTCAGGCTATTTGTCACAGCTTTAGTTTCCATGGTGACCACGAGCACAGACGAAACAAAGTCCCTGTGGAACTCTGTAAGGCCCCTGCCGCTGTGTCCACACTCCCTCCTGAGAGCTTTCTGCTGTGACATCATCCAAAACATTGGCCGTTTGGCTAGAAAATTTAACAGATTAGCATGCCTGTCCGGTTTTAAAAGTATACACATTTGGACATCTTCCTGTCTTGATTGGTGTGACGTACTAAGAACAGAATGTAGTTGGCAGAAATAGTTTCCCTCATTTATGTACAGTAGTGCAGATTGTAATACAGTGAAAGGGCTGTATATATTGCAGGTTAAGCTCCCTCCCTGCATTTCCTGTCCCTCTCTCACTTTAATCTGTTTTATCGGCCCATATTCACAAAGTGTCTCTGAGTGAGCTTATCTGGGATCTGGGAGTATAGTCTTTTTCACCGTTGCAGATATTGATGGGACATGGACAGGAAAGCCCTGATCCTGGATCAGCTGCTGTTTGCTGAAGCGCTCCAGTCCTCTGATTAGCCCCGTTTCAGGACTTAAGGGTGTGGGCCTGCTTCCTGCACCAGGCCTGAAGCTTGATGGCGAAGTGGCTGAAGGAGGTTACACAATCCGCAGCCTGTCTGCTGGGCTGAGAGCTGTGCAGAGTCACTCTCTGGGGGGAGGCGGAGGTCGGGTTGCCATGGTTACTCTCTGTACTGGGGTGAGAGGGGTGTAGGAGCTCTGTTCTCTGCTGTGCCCGTCTCATGGATTGGCTGTCCCTCTCTGGTCAGGTTTCTGGATGTCACCTTCCTCTTCTCAGGCAGGATGTGATGTCATTTTCCTGCCCTCCCTTTTCTGCATGTTCCTGTGATAATTTTTCAGGCTTTTCTTCTATAAACAGGCACTTCTATTTTTTTTCTTATCTAATATCTGTCCCTATCCAGAAATGAACATAAAATGCTGTTTGTTAGTCTAAAAATAGACCGGATCAGAAAGAAACAAGACGACTGAAGTAGATTCTGTACCCTAGAAACTGCCGCAGAGTGGACCATATTATGTTGATAAAAATTGCTTGCAAAAACGATGCTTGCGGTTCAGATATGTTACCAGGGAAGTCAGCAGTAAAATATCAGACTGTAACGGCGACCATAGTAAGACTGAAATGTTGAATATGTGCATCATGGTCCATAAAGATGGGACATGCAGCGAGGCGGATGGTGGAAAGGTTGAGCCCCCGCGGGTGTGCGGGGGACAGGGGGGTTAAAGCTGGGCACAACCTTCCCCGCCTCGACTACACTGATCCAATGTCATGTCACGCATTCCTCTCATCTTCTGTTTTTGTTTTTCAGAGCTTGTGGAGACCCCGAAATCAAGCAAGCTGGTAAGTGGAGTATACAATATGCCACTTTTTTCCCCCCACGGTTACGTTTTAATAGGAGGCACTGACTTGTGCAATAGCAATGTTATCCCCCAAAGGTAAGTCACGTGGGTTGAGGGTCAGCTGTGGGAATTGTCCCACACTTTGGCCTGTCACTGAGGCTCTGGGGTAACGCTGACATTATCAGTGCAGTAAAATGGCGCCATCGTCTAGTGTGTGCGCAGGGCGACCACCGTCCTGTAGGTTGTAGTGAGTGAAGAGCAGAAGAGTCTCCCCGCTGTCTGTTCAGAGGTCATGCAGCGTGACCGCACTGGCTGCTCGATGTAGGCATCTGCTCCACACGCAGCAATACCCACCAAAACCCCTGTGAACACCCCCTCCCCGCCCCTCCCGTCTCGTCCTTTCTCCCCTCTGGCCTGTGAGTGTGAGAACTGCAAGAATGTCCTCTTCTGTCCAGCAGAGGGAGCAGTTTACCCAGCAATTGGCTGTGTCTGTTTCTGTGTGCATGTGGATGCTCTGTTTATTGCTTTTGCTGCTTATGTCCGATTTGCATTTTCATATGATCGTTCAGGTTTTCATTAGCTTTTTTTTTTTGTGCGTAAACATTGCTTCACTTGCACAACGGAATAAAATGGATGAGAAGAGCCTTGCGTGCCCCCTGCGGCAATACATACTGCAATGTTAGCTCTGCAGGCTGCATTTAGTTAAATAAAGAGTGGTTTAGGGTGTTAATTGGACACAGAAATAGGATAGCAAGTTGGCTTAATAGGTGGGTGTATCCAGAAAAAAAGAGTAGAGAATGTAGACTATACTTTTAAATGTGTGGTTATCTTCATTTTCATAACAAAGTTTTACCGAAGCAACATTAAATGACTTGTTTTTCAAGATTACTGTTTTTTCCAAAGGCAGTTGATCGATGAGAGTCGTGAGCGAGATTCTTTTCGTGTTTGAAATGTCTGTTACTGTCCAGTTGCTGTGGAACATTGGGATAAACCCGTAGTTAGGGGCATGTGGGCGAAGCAGGAACGTTGAGACCTTGACTCAGACTCCCTCTCTGGACCCCGGCTCTGAGATGCTCCAGCTCCACTTTGCTGCCCTGTCATCTCCCATAATCCTCCTCCTCCTCATGTTCGCTCTCACAATCGATATCGAGAGACAGCATGCCGGCACTGAGAGCTTCTCGCATAGACGCCAGTTTCCATCTCTTGTGCTTTCAGTCTGCTCCAGGCCCCCATCTCTGCGCGTGCACAATTGCAGTTTTGCCAAGTCCTGAATCGCATGCTATGTAGTACACGCAATGTATCTATCATTAAGCGTTCAACGGAAGATGGAATTTCAGACATACACTACGTCGGCAAAGTAATGTTCCACTTTGTGCGGAGTGTGCATTGATGACCGCAGATTGTTGATATGAAAAATGGAATAAAGATTCAAGGGCTAATGCAGGGTCATTCACTGCATGGGGCAACCCCATCTGAAGCTGCAGTGTGTGGAGGGTAGTCAGGGGTGTAGACGCTTCCTTCAGGAGGTTTGCTCTCACAATCCTCTCTCTCCCCCATGCTCTGTCATTTAAAGACTTTTATTTTGCCATGCTAAATTATTGCCACTCCCATGCGTGAGTATCTCAGTCAGTGCGTGATGTCTCTGTCTTGCGCTTGGCAATGTTGCGGAAACTGTGTGTGGAGAACTCTTAGTAGTCATGGGTGAGGTCTGTATGCACTCTCAACTGTACAGCATCTTCAGTGCACCGATAAGAAGCTGATATGTCTAATATGGGTCAGGGGAGAGGGACAAATGTCATCTGCTCTAATTGTCCATTTCCTGCTGTAATTGTGTCTTTTGCGTGTATTGCACTGTTCTCATTATCTCCAACCCTGGTTGCCTGGATACAGCCGGCGTATCCTAATGCTGGGTTGAAAACATTGCGATGATGAAAAATGTTAATCACAGCTGTGGTGCTCTGTTTGTCTGTCAAAGTTAATGCAATGTACGGGAGGTGTTTTTTCTTCTTCATTCTGTTTCATGAAAACGAGCCCATGTTTGGTTATGTATCAGACCGTAATAAAGGCAATGTTGCATAGCAGGCTGCGAATCTATTAGAACAAACCCATATCTGTGTGTATGAATATAAGGTTGCACATTCTCTCAGGAGCCTTCTGCTGAAGACCAGCCTGACCTTTGCACTGCAACAACAACAAAAAAGTCTGTTTCAAAAAGTTTTGCTCTTCTAATGAATCTTGGTCTTAATTTTCCCAAGTAGAAAAAATGTACTTCTTCTAAGTTTGCTTAACAAGTTCTTACCCAATTGTTAAATCTTGAAATGAGGTAATCTTGTCTCACCGCATTAGCAAGTATTTCATCGAAAATAAAAATACTTGAGTCTGGCTTATGTTTTGGTTTTTGCAGTGTGTATTTGTGTCTAACCTATGAAGAGCCACCCAGGGAGAGCACCTGGTCCCCCTCTCCCCAACACCACCAGCGCATCTAACTGCCTCTATCCTAACCTGAAGACCTCTAACCTCTCCCCACCTTTGCACTCCCTCCCCCTGCCCCCCCCCCCCAATCTAGCAGCGAGGAGTGAAGCCCAAAAAGGTGCAGCATGTTTGTAAACCGTGGTAACCGTGGTGAACGTGTGTCCGACTGACGCAGCTGCATGGCAACAGGGCGTCTGCCATTACCATGTTTTGTCGCCCCATCACCCCAGACACATTGATCCCTTACCCTTCACCCCTGACCCCTCATCATCTCCCGACCGAACTGTCTGTTTACATGGGGGTGCGTGTGTGCACGTCCGTGTATCTGCGTACGTGTTCGTGGGTGCGTGGGTGTGTGCATGTGTGCGAGTGCACAAATAACATGGTCCCAAATTATTGGGCTGAAGTTCTAGAGGTTTTAAAAGATAAAATACTTTAATAGAATTAGAATACCAAATGAAAAAATGTTAAATACCCTAAGCATACCATTTGGCCCATGAACAGTGCATTTTATCAATTAACATTATTGCTAAAGAAAAAAACAATGTACATGGCTTTGCAATAAATTTCCTCAGGGACCTTCCGAATTTAGTAATGGCGCTAAGAGCCTGTGCTATGAGTATAGAATATAAGTGTATTTTTTAAAGAGGCGCTCACACTCTGAGCAGTATCAGAACAGTATCAGTATCCGGCAGGAATGCAGCAGAAGTACCTAGGCTCAGAAATAGCGCTCAGGCACGCATGTGCTACATAAAGACTGCAACCTGGAGCTTTTTGTGTTTCTGCTGAACTGCTTATTTAACACTTCAGAAAGCGCAATCCTTCAGGGCTTTGGACTTTGGACTTGAGAATTGTCGACATGGGTGCGGGTGCTATTAAATCCTTAGTTTTATTTCCTATGCAGTCTTTAGGCTCAGATTGTGAGAGTTTCCGGAGGGGACAGTAAGCGCAGGGAGAATAGGTATTGGAGAGCGCAGTGAGGTGTAGGTTTTCTGGTCCTCTGGCCCACACTGAGTTTGTGCTGCGGCAGCATTGGAGGAGAGGGAGAGACGGAACGGCACGGGATTGTGTTTCTCCTCCGGGAGGGAGAGACGCCCCCCTCTGGGTCTCTGCTGCCGCAGCACCCCCCCCCTCCCCCTGCATCAGTCCGGAGCGCGGCCTCTTCCTCCTCCCCCTGCTCTTCCTCGCCCGCTGCATGCGCCACCATGGCGTGCCCCTTCTCCGGCTTCCTCAGCCACCTCTCCTGCCCGTCCAGCCCCCGGTGCCAGCGGGTGTGTGAGTCCGGGCTTGTCCTTGTGCGTGAGCGTGTGTGTGTGTGTGAGTGCGTGCGTTTCAGTGTGTATGTTTCTGTATGCGTATGCGTATGCGTGTGTGTGTGTGTTAGTGTGTGTGTGAGTGTGTTTCTGTGTGTGCGTGTCTGTGTTCTTTGTTTCACCAGCTTCTCACCTTTTCCCAAGCTCATGTGCGTTCCTGCTTTTCTCTCTTGGCCGCATGGCTTCTGGTTGGCTTCTGGAGTAGCGGCCTGTATAATTGGCTTCTGTTTGTCCAATGGCGTGTTTTTGCAGTACAGCACTCTGCTGGCTGTTCATTTGGGTGTTCGCTTTTTGGTGTTTTCTTGAATAATTATGACTATCTAAATGTTTTTATTCAGGCTCAGACTGGGGTAGCCTGGAATGTTTTGGATTTATGCCGGTCGTGCCTCTGTTAGATAATGTCCTAACCACATTATATAGGCCTTCTCTCTAGCTACTAATTTGGTCAATAGTACAGCATTTCACTGACTGTCTAAAAACTTCCAACCACAGATGCCTGTAAGTATCAAATTAATTGACAGAACCTTCCAGGCTATCTGGGCGCAGTTGTCTGCCCGGAATTAGGAATGGTCTTGGCTTCCTGTAACAGAGGAACTGATGCTATGCCCCTGTTTCTCAAGGTGAAACCATTTTGTTGAGAGTGGTCTGTTACCGGCCGGTAATCCAGACGGCTTTTAGTGTCAGATGCTGGCCAAGATAACCCAGAGGAGGGAGGAGGAGCAGCATTATTTGTGAATGCGAGTGCTGGACCAATATGAGAGATTAGGTTTCTGCTGAACCCGCAGTTGTCAGTTCCCAGGATAACACGCTACACATTTACTGCCTTTTGAACAATGCACAGCACACAGTGTTTCTTTTGGTTTTCCCTGAAGCAAACCTTCACCTTCACAGATTTACTTGGCTGGGATGCTCTGAGATTTGCATGGGGGGGAAAACAAAACATGATTCCACAATTCTCAGATGATCTGAGATGTTTTCCACTAGTGACTGCTTCATATTATGGTGTACTGTACTTCTCCCATGCTAGATCGAAACAGACTATATATATATATATATATATATATATATATATATATATATATATATATATATAAAATGAGTTTCAGGATCCCATTGCTAATGAATATGTTGTAAATACTGTACAATATTATTTCTCTTACATGCTTGTTTGTAAGATGTACAGTATATGACCACTGTGGAGAATGTATTGTTACTCTCGGATCCCTAGCTCTGGTGTCTCTACAAACAAGAATCTCTTTCCATTCAGAATCAAAGAACCACCAAATTGAGGGAATCAACTTTCTTGCTAGAAGCTACCACATGCCTTTGCATTTCTTTTAGACGTAGTGTGGAGAGGAATAGAAAGCCCTTTGAGCCTGGTTGAACTGTAGACCACACTTGATGCAGCTGAGCAGTAGAAGTGCTCCATATTACCGTTTTCTTTTCTTTTTCATAAATAATAGCTTAGGCATGCCCCACGTACGACAATTGGTTACATTCATGGTAATCGCGTCTATCGTTTTCCATCACTAGATGCCCCTCAGAATGCAAAAAGCCTGTTGGTGACACTCCCCTATCAAATTGACCAAAAGGCTAATCTAAGAAGCTCTATTTGAAAATTCAAATGTGCTCTCGTAACACAAAGCCTATATTCTGCTTTGCTTGTTAACACCCCAGCAACACTATTTAGAATGGATGCATAGCATTATTTAAATGCAAAATGGCTTACAATTATGAACAAATGACCTGGTTTGCCTGCTGGGCCAGCTGTTAAGACTACAACCCACAATCCGGTACGCACACTCCTGCGCAGAGGGCTCTGCTCTTAACTAGAGATAAATTCACATAAGTGCGTAATTGTCTGGTCAGCAGCATCTTTGGGGCATATTGGTATGCCATGCATGCGGTGTAACTGACGGGAGGCAGCCAGCTGTTGTTTTGTTAGTCAGCATCAAAGCTTCGCCCCTCCTGTTCTCAACTTTTCCACATCTGGCCTCATTCTCCAAGGTGTGCCAGGGAGCTGAGGCTCACGGACAACACCAAACACCAGCCCTCAAACCCCTGCTGTCACACATTCTAGTGCATTCTGTTATGTCAAGTCATGTTCGCCATGGAGACGACTCACCATCAAGCTGGCTTCAATCAGGCAGCCCTCATGTCCTGTGCTGAAGATTCATAGCACTGCGTTTGACTGGGTTTCACTTTTGGAAAAACTCTGAAACAGGAGCCCTTACTGTAGATTCTTCACTGAGCATTGCTTTGTTAGTTGCAGAGCATTTGGTGAAATGGTGGCAGTCACAGAGGACACAAAGGAGTCTGGACGGTTGCATCATCTTTTTTTCCTGTTTACTTTTTGCTGCAGTTCGACCCCCCCATGGGCTTGCTGCTCGCCTGGGGACTTGCTGCTGTTAACCCCAGCTGGTGTCCGTTCCCCTGCCAACCGCCCCGCTATTAGCACGCTTTAGCATGTATTCCTGTGATTATCAGACAAGCTTTCTGTCCAGGTCTCATCCTTAATGTTGTGGCGGTATCCCAGGGACTGGTGCTAGCTCAACACGTGTAATGTTTTCTCAAAGTTTCTGAGCTTGTGGACTGCTTGCAAATGGCTGAATGGAGCTAAGGGGAGGGTGGTGTGTTTTGGGATGTGTCAATTCTGTAAAATATCTGGAAAAACTGCGCACACCTTGTGATAGGAAGTATCAACCAGTTTCATGGTCAGTTTTTCAAATACATGATAATGTGCTGTCTTCTCCCCAGCAGAAGGTGTATTCAGAGTTACATTTATTGTGCATGGCAAACTGAAAGACTTTTCAGTCTAAGCTGAAAATGTTACCTTGATTATCCAGCACTTTACACTAAACATTGAATTTATCCTTCTGCACATCTTAAAAGGGTCAGAAGCCTGAAGATTAATGTGGGTTTCATTATACACTGAATTAGGTACCACAAGTGTGCCACATGTTTTTATGAGGAAGACGTGGTACTAAATGCTATATTTATCACATTTTACACCTTTATCTATGTCATGGACATCGAAGAGGGTAAGGGCAAGGGTGATGCTTGTGTTTAATTGTTTACACTGCAAAATAATTCTGTATTTAAGTGTTTTTAGTCTTGTAATGTTTTATATTCTATAACCTGCTTGAGCTTGCAGCCGAGAGGTTGTGGTGAGGCTAATGGTGCTGAGAGCTAATGACATGTTCTCTCAGTGTGCAGTACTAACGTTTGTGGAGTGGGCCTACTTTTGGATATCCTGCAATATCCCCATGCTCATAAAGGCATTGGGAAATTAACTTCCATGAAGTTGATTGCAAATAAAGAAAATGAAGATGGCGAAGATGAAAGTAACAAAGGGACCGATATTACATGTCTATGTCAGGGCTCCAGTAGCTGCTCGGCTATAACGACACTATTTTGGGGCCATAATTGCTCTGTCAACATGGGGCCGCTGATTTGACCGCGATTCTGATCCAGATCATTTCCCAAAGTGGCCATTGGGACTTTGTAATCCATAAAGTAATCTATCTCAAATGAAAGCGTGCTGGGAGGGTGTGATTTAAGGTGACCGCTGGGTCTACCACGCACTATTAACACACGATGATGTTGCTTTTATATTGATCCCTGTCCCATTGGGTATTGACGTCTTGAAAGGAAATTGAGAGGTTTTCATGCCTTATATTTCTCTTTATGGTGGTTATGTTGCCTTTGGATGATCACTGTAAAAACTCAAGGGACTTGCTCTTTTACAGTTGGTCCAGCTGGCATGTAGCCTTGTGACTGTTGATGCTAACATTGCCTTTAATATGGAAAGGTCTTTAATTCTATCTGGATTCGTGACTGTTTAAGCATTGATGTGTCCTTAGCAGCACATGCAGCACAACATGCAAGTGGTCGTCAGTTCTCTAAAGTCTTTTTATTTCCAAATTTGTTCTATTGTAAAAGCTAACATGCTCGACAGGAACAATTTCTGCTGCTGAAGCGCTAACTGCGTTTATGCTGCTAAAGCGCTAACAAAGCTAACTGTGCTAAAGTAATTTACTAATGTTGCCAAAGTGCTAACCGTGCCAAAGTAATGTGTTAATACTGCTAAAGCACTAACCGCGCTAAAGTAATGTGCTAATGCTGCTAAAGCACTAACACTAAAGTAATGTGTTAATGCTGCTAAAGCGCTAACCGTGCTAAAGTAATGTGTTAATACTGCTAAAGCGCTAACTGTGCTAAAGTAATGTGCTAATGTTGCCAAAGCGCTAACCGTGCTAAGTAATGTGCTAATGTTGCCAAAGCGCTAACCGTGCTAAAGTGATGTGCTAATGCTGCTAAAGTGCTAACCGTGCTAAAGTAATGTGCTAATGTTGCACAAGCGCTAACGCTATTGACCAGGCCTTGTCCACAGGGCCCTCGTGCAGACTGACGCTGCTCAATTTTTAAAAAGGATGGATTTTCCACCTCCTGCTCAGAAGCACCATTTGCCCGGGCTGTAATTGACACCCTCTTCTGCCTGCCTCCCTCTTTATTTATTTATTTTTGTTGTTTACGACGTGGGCCTCTCTCTGCACTCTCACTGTGCGTTTGGTCTGCCTCAGCAGGACCTGCCTTTCACAGCATTGATAGATTCCGTTCTTTCACCCACTCAACTGCCTACGGCTGTAATATATGTGGGGTTTTCTGGCCTGAGAGCTCCTGTGTTTTGTGCCAGGGCTTTAGATGCCACCCTCCCTCCCTGTGAGAGGGCTATTGTTTTCAGCGCAGATGTGAGCATTAGCATTAAGCAAAGCCCACAGCTCCTCCCGCAGTGTCTCTGATTACCCGGCCATATGTCCGGCCGATGGGGCATGGCAGAACGGAAGCGGATAATGGCCGCCCTGCATAGCCTCTTCACAAACTGGAGGGTTGTGTAGATCCCCACGCCTGTACGCACGCTTGCACGTGCACGTTCAAACGGCCAGGCCTTCGCAGCAGTGTGTGTGTGTGTGGCTGAGGGTCCCAGCTCCATTGTTTTGGGATGGGCTCTGCGAGCCATGCTAATTAGCCACACAGAAAAAAGATCTGGGGAGCGTTGCTAGGAGACAAAGGAGACTTGCATCAATCCTACCCCCCCACCCCTCTCCCAACGCTTCGGTGTGAATCGGTCTCTGGTGCAATCCTCTCACTGTGTCTCTTTCTTTCTCTCGCTCTCTCTCTGTCTCTCTCTCGCATTCTCTCCCCCCTCCCTCTCTCTGTCTGGAGCACGGAGGGGAGGAGGGGGAGTGTGAAGGTAGAAAAAAACGTCTCTGAGCAGTGATGTAATGGGCTAACAGGGCGGAGGTTGGCGAATCACAGGCAGGGAGAGGGAGAGGCGGAGGCAGAGGGGGAGCGAGGGAGGAGAGAGAAAGAGAGAGAGGGTGCTTCCTTGTGCGAGCAGGTGCAGGACCGCGGCCTGCAGATAGACAGACGGGGGTAAAGATGGCAGCGTTCTAAATCGAGAGAAGGAGATAGCGGCAGGCAGCTCAGCCGAACGGACGAACAGCCAGCACCGGCGGAAGGCTCCGGAACACGCCAGCCATTTGCAAGCAGCTCCGCTATTGGCCTAGCAGCCCAGGGTTTGCGATACCGAAGCTATAGCCTACCCTGCCTGCATTGTCTGAAGGATTTCTTCTCCTCCTCCATCTCTCTCTCTCTCTTTCTCTCTCTCTCTCTCTGAATGTGATTGTGACTGAAGGTCTCTCTGTTTGCTCCTGTTTGTTTTCTTTTCCTCTCGCCAATATGATGAGACAGACGCCCGCTCCCCGGAAGGTACAGAAACCCATCTGATACGTATTCACTGTGGGATGTGCTTCATCCATTATTTTGATTTAGATTTTTTTCTCCCCCTCACCCTGGTCTCCCGTTTCTACTTGTATGAGGGCTTTGGTTCGGAACGGCATTTAATCCACGGGTCTGCCATTTCATTACGATGCTTGCTTAGCCTGTTGTTTTCTCACGGTGGTGTGTGTAAATGCTGTCATCTCCAGCTTTTGATTTGGGGTTGTTTTAGAGCACAGTGGGGTTCTTTTTTCATGAGTAGCCATCAACCATAATCTATTTTTGGTGGTCAGTTTTCAAATTATACATGATTACCATTTTTGTCATCTGTGCTTTTCAAATTCCATGGAGTTTAGCCATAGTCATGTGTCATTTACACCTGCATGACGATCTGTTGTGCATTATGTGTTGCAGAAGATATTTTTATTCTTAATGTACTGTCTTTTACAATCTCAGTCTGTCATTTGATGAGCTTTTATTTTAGTATGAAAGTTTTTGTCATTTTGATTATAGGAACCGTTTCAGAAAGTTGACCGCTCAAAGCATTGGTCATGTGCACTTCCTGTGAATGGTGTCCTCTATGCATTTATACCAATTATGAGCTATTTATTTTGGCTCCGGTTCAGATGGCTTCATGTTTTGCTCAGGTCTAGCTTTTTCTCCTTTAGTAGCTGTAGCTTATCAAGCTCATTTTGTCTCATACGGTGGTAGTCCACGAACACTGTGTTTGGTCACCCCAGGTTGCAGTAGGAACAACAGAAAATTTGTATTCCTTGAGCTTGGAAGGATGTACAAAATGGGTTCGAAAATGTTAATTGTCAAGTTGCGTGCTGTTATGTCATTAATTGTGAGTGCTTTTAAACAGGTTGGAAAGACTTTACTGACTTCTTTTTCAGGACCTGTTAGCATATTTTATAAAGAAAAGGCAGCCAAGAAGCAGTTGTAAAAAAAAAAAAGAAAACACGGCCCTCAAGTTTTTAGGATTGCCACTTTTTGGGACCATGTAATGTAAACACAAATTTCTAATAAGTGTGGCTGCAGTAAGTGCTAATTGAAGTGGACAATGGATACTGGTTTGAACTCCTCCCCCTTACACTGGCTTTAAGACTAACTTTTAACCATGTGAAGTATCCACCTGCATCAATCTGCATAAATCAGATGCTCTGGATAAGAGCGTCTGCCAAATGCCAGTAATGTATTAGATGGACAACATATCATGTTTACATTTATTGTGAGCCAGTGGGAAGTATTTAATCCTCAGTGATTCGCTGTAGAGGTGATTGAAGAGAAACATTCATGTGCCGTTTTCTCGATACTCGATGCAATACGTTTTCATTTATGGTCACATTGTTTTTGTTCTTGGTTCCCATCTGGACTGTAAAATCCTCTGCCCTAAGCAACTATATTGAACAAAATACGCTTTGCAGTTTGCAGCGACTGCTTCAAAGTTTATAGGGCATAATATAATTACCATGAAATGGCCCCTAGCACAGCTCTTTGTAAGATCCAAAGCTGGACCGTGATTGGATTGTTCATCGTCCTCTGAAGGTTTTAGTGGTCATTGAATTTCTCCGATGAGCTTCAGGGATAATTCACACTTTTCCCACTTCTGGAGGCCGCTGCTGTTTTTCCATGCAGGAGTGCCTCTTCCTGCCATCGAACAATGGAGCGATTGGGAGACGGCGGCTGTACCAGCGCTTCTGTTGCACTAGCAGGGTTCTCGCATTACATCAATCAGAGTCAGGGCCTTGTGAGGCCATTGGAGAACAGTGGGCAGCTCTGTGAGCTCTGTTCAGCTGGCTCCACAGTCCCAGCATCCACCAGATGGGGGAACGACACACACCACAGAGGAAGACTGTGCTTCAGCATGTTTGTGTGTTGGTGAAGCACTTTAGCACAATCTGTTACCGTTTCATCAAGCGCTGAAAATGCTGAAGGGGTCTAGGGTCTGTAAGGAAGCACCCAAGTTATTCTTTGAGTCATGAATTACCAATATTTGACCGTGCGAATGGCTTTTCGAGCACTGAGGTTTTAGAAATTAAGCATGAACAGCATTTTCTTTTTTTGTGTAACCTTAATTTAGCTTTGAGAACCCCTTTTCAAGAGACCTCACAAGAAAGCTGGAAGAAACTATAGGAGATTACATTTCAACGTGGCATGTTCGGGCGGAAGACAGTACACTACAAAGACAGAATATTGGCAACCAAATTAGTTATCAACCAAAAGTTTGTTCTTTTGAGCGTAGAGCAGATTTGCTGTGTGTGAACTCGATGTTGCCATTCGAGAGGAAGTTCACATGACCAATGCTTTTAGTGAAGGTGCTGTGGTACAGTGAGACAGCCACAGGAGATTACCCAGAGTGCTTCGGTCATTCTACAGTGACGAGCCCCCCAGGGGGGTATCGTTCTGCCTTGGGCAGGAGGAGCCCACCTGCGTGATTTAACCCTGACCATATGTGTTTCTGTTCTTCTCCCTGCGAAATGGCCGTCCGTCTTGCTTTGCCCATTGCCACCCCCCTCGCCCGTCTGTCTGTCTGCCCGTCTGTCTGTCTGTCTGTCCCTCCCTCTGTCCTGTTGTCTGCGTGTCTGACCCTTGCTTGTGTGCCTCTCTCCTCTCCAACAACCTTCGTACTGTCCTCCAGACCACCGCTCGGCGCACCAAGGTGAGCAAGGGGTGGCTAATCATTTCAAAGGGGGTTGTGAGGATCGACTTGTTAGGGCATGGGGATGAATATGGCTATAGACAGGAGAGGGTATCTCTCGGGGGGCTATTGGGGTTGTTTTGTTCTCATCGACTACTTGATTTCACATTGTTTTCTGTGTATTTTATGATCTGTTGGCCTATTAGGTTTTAACCCAATTATCAATGTCTACCAACTATTGAGGTAGATTATAGCATGTTAAAACAATATGTGCTGGCTGTATGTAATTCTGCATGATTCTTGTGCACTGTATACTGTATGTAGTTTGTGATTAACACAACATGATCAGCTGCCTATAGTGTATCTAGTATTGACCTGACCATCAGCGACTCATCTTTCACCATACATGTTGTAGGGCCTCCTCTGTGTCTTCACTGAAAAATTCTTATTAACTTTGAGAAGTTTCTGAGAAAGTTTATATAAGCCTTTGATTTGGGAGGGTGGGTTTTGGAATGTTCCCCTATCCCCCGGCACCTATTTCCTTTGAGTAGAATCCCACAAATCAATGAAATCCCTTTTCTGATTCCTTGTACTGGATGGAGGCCTTGTGGAGCTAGGGAGGGACGCATTGGCTAAAACGGTTGAGGTTTAATGGACACATGCAGGAAAAGCCAGCAGCTTTGAATTACCTGCTCTCTATCACACCTGACAGTGGAACAGCTATTCTCCATCCAACCTGCCACGCTCCATCTCCCTCCAAGCCTTAGTAAGTGATTTCTCGCTCAGTGCAGCGTTTGGGAGGTACAGTATGGCCTCAGGAGCTTTCTGCACAGGGTGGAGTTTGTGGCACTGGGCACGTTTTCTCCCCGTGGCTGTGTTTTATGCCTGTGGGGCAGGGTTTATTTACTGTGGCAGGAGGAGCTGAGTCACATTGGGCAGGGTATGGGTTTCTTTTCCTCCATGTCAGCACTGATGGCTATGGTCGGGTTCCTCACTTCCTTTCCTTGGGTTTGCCAATATACATTTGAAAAGTGTTTTATGGTTCTTTCAACTTCCTGCCTTTAAAGTGTCTTGTAATGTTTTCCTTGTATTGATGTTTTTTTTATCTGTTTGAGCTGGAGGGCAAACATTCAGTCAGTTGTAGCATCTTCACACGGCATGTTTTACAAACCGTGTTGATCAAGAACTGACTGCGCTTTTCTCCCTTTTATATTTGTATTTCATTGTATTATGTTCCTTATTTTTTCTGTATGTTTTGTATACAGTTAGCAGGGCTCTCCTGTAAGAGACTAAGGTTAGATGAAAGTGAATATGAGGTGGTGAGGTGAAGGTAAAGGTAGTGCCTGGCTCAGTAACCATGTGACCCCCTGCAGCCCACCCGGCCCTCAGGCACGGCGGTGTCCAAGGCGGGCCCCTCCGGGTCGGCCTCCGCCTCGGCAGGAGAGATGAGCAGCAGCGAGCCCAGCACGCCCGCCCAGACCCCGCTGGCCGCGCCCGTCATCCCCACACCCGGCGGCCTGCTGTCCCCCGGAGCGCCGCCCCCTCCCACGCCCAGCAAGGTACGCCCCGCCCTCTCCCACGCCCAGCAAGGTACGCCCCACCCCTTCCACGCCCAGCAAGGTACGCCCGCCCCCTCCCTCTCCCACGCCCAGCAAGGTACGCCCCGCCCCCTCCCGCCCGTCATCCCCACACCCGGCGGCCTGCTGTCCCCCGGAGCGCCGCCCCCTCCCACGCCCAGCAAGGTTCGCCCCGCCCTCTCCCACGCCCAGCAAGGTACGCCCCGCCCCATCCCACGCCCAGCAAGGTACGCCCCGCCCCCTCCCTCTCCCAAGCCCAGCAAGGTACGACCCGCCCCCTCCCTCTCCCACGCCCAGCAAGGTACGCCCCGCCCTCTCCCACGCCCAGCAAGGTACGCCCCGCCCCCTCCCTCTCCCAAGCCCAGCAAGGTACGCCCCGCCCCGCCCCCTCCACTCACGTGTCACATTGGCCACATTTACATTGTATCAAAGGTGTGTATCGTTCAATATAGTCAAAATGTTCATTTCCCAAGTCTAAAAACAAGTACAGTACTTCTCTTGTTTTCACTACCATGTACGAGACCTGGGTTTGCACTTTTTTTGAGAGTATTTTCTTTGTTTCAATACACCGGACAAGCTCAATAAATCAAGTATTTGAATCCAAAATGATTACGTATTTGACCCAGGTCTGCCAAATACACATCAGTCAAATTGTTTAGCCTATGTTTGATGATAACTGTACTCACTAATTAGAAGAAACTCATTCATGAGCAAATTGGTATTTGGTATATAAGCACCTCATTAATTGCTGAGTTCAGTTCTTCGTATTGTGTATTTGAAACATGGGTTACACGGTGCCATTGCCCAATGGCAGCGGTGTGTATTGTGGCTGCAGTCAGATGACCCGGTTCACTCGTTTCTCATCTCTAGGCTGAGAGTGCCAGTGCAATACAGGTACGGTGAGTGGCTGCATGTGAGCCTGGGTTTGCGGTGCTGATTTGTCTGCCACCGTTTGCCAATTTTCGCGCGTGTGATTTTCGCTGTCAATCACAATGAGGGGGAATCACAAACTGAAACGAGGCTGGCTTTGGGAGTGTGGCTTTGGCGACCGTTTTCCCTCCGCTGTCGGTCTCTGCGGGAGAGCCTCTCACTGCTAAATAAAACTGATGAGCTGAGGTGTCACTGCGCTCCCTCACTTTGCAGAGGTGGCATGTGGAAGTGTGCTCTTATCACGGGATGTAATGAAGGTGTGTGTGTGTGTGTGAGTGTGTGTGTGTGTTCTGGAGTGTATATGGGGGTCTTGCATTATTTCCGTTTTTACATCTCTCCCTTTATCTTTGTCATGTTCCTTCTCTCCCTGGCGCTCTCATCTCTCCACCTCTCCCTTCCCTCTCCTGCTCTCTCTTTATCACCCTTTGTCTTTATTCCTCTCACCTTTTCTCTCTGTCCCATGCTCGCTCTCACTCTTTCCCTCTTCTCACTTTCTCACCTGCTCTTTCCTTCTTCTCTTTCCTTTTTTCATTTTTCCTTCTCTCTCCCTCTTTATGCTTCTTTCTCCCTTCCTCTCTTTCACTTTCTCTCCTTTCCTCCCTCTCTCTCTTCCCCCTCTCCCCCCCTCTCTCCCTCCTCAGGAGGAGGAGGCCCTGCGGGCACAGGTGAAAGATGTGGAGGAGAAGCTGGAGACCCTGCGTATGAAGAGGAACGAGGACAAGGCCAAGCTGAAGGAGCTGGAGAAGTACAAGATCCAGCTGGAGCAGCTGCAGGAGTGGAAGAGCAAGATGCAGGAGCAGCAGGCTGAGCTGCAGAAGCAGCTGAAGGAGGCCAAGAAGGTGCAGAGTCCGTAGTGTCCCATACTGTACATGCCATATCACACCACACAGTCCCAAACCTTCCCACAGCTTTGCACATCCCTCCATGTCAGCCTGTGACATGGTACACTGTCCCATATCACCCAGCATCCCATATCATCCCACAACCTCCCACATCTACGCACTTTGGCATTGTTAGAAATCAAAAACAAGACACTGGACAAGGCAGAATTTCCAAGCACTGTCCCCACTTTGGCTTTTGCAATTGTCTTACATTGCACCGTAGAGTATGGCTTCATACCCCCCCTCATCTCCCACTCGTCACTCCACTTCTGAGTGCCCCAGAGAGCAGTCTAGAGATCATGGTTATTTGCCATGTTCCTGAGCTGTGATATGTGGTACTGACCATCTTTTATGAGTGTTTGCAGGGAGTAATACTGTAACTTCATTTTGTCTGATGGGTGGAGTGATTTATGCTACATTTTATAGTGACTTTTACTGTGTATCTTTGTTGTCTTTTGCGTTTTTTCTAGTAATGAAGAATGATAGCTTTATGTAATGTTCTCTCTTTCAAGCATTCATGTTAATAATTCATAACGATCATGTCCTTTAAAGCTAATAAATTATTGATGGCTGAGGAAATGGTTTGATAGCTTTCATGGTGCTTTATAGCTTCTATAGTGCGGGGTGGTATGTCAACGTGATACTGGGAATAGAACTACTGAATTTATTTATTGTTAATGAATAAGCTTGAAGTTGTTGTGTGCTGGTTTTAAGGGCTGCATGCATAATATTTCAGTGGCTCTAAATTCTGTGAATTATGTGTGCTTTCTGGTATTAGAATATGTAAACTCTAACAAGCAAAGCAGTTGATTGTAGAATATTTCGTTTCCCTCATTTGCTTTTAGGCCAGAGGAAAGTGTCTGCATCAATATCAGTTGTATTTTTGAACGCATCAGAAAGCTGTCATGCATCAGGAAAGGCGGATTGATGTAAAAATGTAACCAATGGTCTGACCATAAACACGTCATCCCACCTCTACCAGTTTGATCAGAATGGACACAGGATTGAGGGCATTCTTCACGTCGTTCAGTTCATTCAGAGTGACATCATTGGTCTATACTGGCTGTCTCTCCACCTCTTTAATGTCTGTTAGCCTACCCCTGCTGGGCGTCACTCCCAACAGGGTGGTGCCAGCAGTTGCCCTCTGCCTGGCAGTATGCACTCCGATTAATTACAGGTGGAGTTTTAGTGGACTGTGTGAAACACTGAGTCATTACACGTGGAGTTTTAGTGGACTGTGAGGATGAAACACTGGGCTGGAACAATCGGCAGCAGATGCTCCATCTATCCACAGAATAGAGCAGCAGGGCTTTGTAAACTTGTCCACTTGAATTAATTTAACCGACTTCCAGAGAGGAGTGCGTATGGAGGGCAGATCCATCAGCAGTATTTCCTTACCATCTCTGACAAGTCTGTCCTTTCCGCTTATGACCTGTCATATAGAGCCACCGTTATTCATTCTGACCCATGACACCCCCCCCGTCCCCCGTCCTGTCCCCAACACAGGAGGCCAAGGAGGCCCTGGAGGCTAAGGACCGCTACATGGAGGAAATGGCAGACACGGCAGATGCCATAGAGATGGCCACGCTGGACAAGGAGATGGCGGAAGAGAGGGCGGAGTCTCTGCAGCAGGAAGTGGACTCCGTGAAGGAGAAGGTGGAAGAGCTGACCATGGACCTGGAGATCCTGAAGCACGAGATCGAGGAGAAAGGTGAGGATGCCAAACCGTCCTCATTTTAGCACGGTGTGCAAGGTATTTCTGCGTTAGGTCTCTTAGGTCTTTGTAACCTGTTGATGGAGGTTGTTTTTTACGGTAATGGGTACTACTGATTAACAGCTGTTTTTTTGGGGGGGGGGGTTTTTCTCTCCACTGGTTGGGTCTCAGTAGCATGGGCCCCCCCTATATTTCCTCTGATGGCAACCCAAAAAAGGCAGCCTGACCTACATTTCTGATCAGTGGATGTAGCCACATCTATGCGGTATATTGCTAACGATTTGGTTTACTGTACGATTCACCATTGACACCCATTGGAAGGTGGATTGTGTTCTTCACATTGAGGAACTCTAAACTAGGTACAGGTGCAACATTCACAGTAGATCTGCTGCTGAGCTGTTGATGTTGTGCTGTTCTTTTATAAGATGGCTACCTGCTGAGCTTGTGTTTTGTGGTACATTTTTCCATGACATCTTCCACACACTGCAGAATACCTCAGAGCACATTCCCTTGAGGTAGCTGGGCCTTGTATACAGAACTATAATTTAATTTGCAAAACAATCTCTGAAGCTACATTTAGTGTAAATTCATAAACAAGCATGCAGTATACACGGAGGCATACATTATACAACACATTCATTCAGTTCTCATATTTCCCAGGAAGTGTTAGTTAAAGAAGAAATCATAAAGGAAATTTGACTGCGAAATTGTTATTATACATACGTTATTGCAGGCGTGCGAATGTGAATTTGAATCATGGAGATGTTTATTCCACACTTGTGAGCATGTGGTGACCTCGTGCCCCTCAGGTTCAGACGGAGCTGCCTCCAGTTACCATGTGAAGCAGCTGGAGGAGCAGAACGGGCGGCTGAAAGAGGCCCTCGTCAGGTCAGTGTGCGTCTGCCTCCTGCAGTACTTCAGACACAAAATAGTACGGCAACAACTTACATTGCGTTACAAAACCAAGATTATTTTGTGCAAAAAAAAATGTTTCAAAATGATTTTTTTTTTTTTTAACACAACCCCCAACCCCCCCCCCCTGGGCCATGGAACACAATGAAGACGACCCAAAATAACAAAGCCTATATGTCCATTTGTGTCCATTATTTCAGAAAAAATAATGTGGTTTCTTAATCTTTATGAAATGACGTTACTGTGATTGCAGAAGTCATTGCTATAGTGGCTTTTATAGCAATAACAGGATGCAAAAAACGTGATAATGTCCAGCATTATTGACGATAATGGAAGGGAAAAAAATTGCCTTTCTAGTGCTAAGTGGCAGGCTTTAACTGAGGCTTACTGAAAGGTTTAAGTGGTAGATTTTAGCTGAGAGGGCACACAGACGAGAGAGTGTTTTTGTTAAAGGGCACATCTCCCTCTGTGGGCAGGATGCGCGACCTTTCAGCCTCTGAGAAGCAGGAACACGTGAAGTTGCAGAAGCAGATGGAGAAGAAGAACACCGAGCTGGAGACCCTCAGGCAGCAGAAGGAGAAGCTGGTGGAGGAGATGCATCAGGCCGAGAAGACTATCGACGAGCTCAAAGAGCAGGTCAGTCGCCAGGCAGTCTCCTTCATCAGGTTACCAAAACCATGCTGAGCTCCTCCCAAAGAACCACACTTCCCGAATATCTTCACTTCACACAATCCTGCTGTGCCTATCTGGTGCACTCAAGTCACCACACTGTACCTAACTCACAAGCTCCCACAGAACCACACTGCCTGACTATCACCACCTCACAGAACCACACTGTGCCTGACTATCACCACCTCACAGAACCACACTATGCCTGACTATCACCACCTCACAGAACCACACTGTGCCTGACTATTAGCTCCCACAGAACCACACTGTGCCTGACTATCACCACCTCACAGAACCACACTGTGCCTGACTATCACCACCTCACAGAACCACACTGCCTGACTATTAGCTCCCACAGAACCACACTGTGCCTGACTATCACCACCTCACAGAACCACACTATGCCTGACTATCACCACCTCACAGAACAACACTGTGCCTGACTATCACCACCTCACAGAACCACACTGTGCCTGACTATCACCACCTCACAGAACCACACTATGCCTGACTATCACCACCTCACAGAAACACACTGTGCCTGACCATTAGCTCCCACAGAACCACACTGTGCCTGACTATCACCACCTCACAGAACCACACTGTGCTTGACTATTAGCTCCCACAGAACCACACTGTGCCTGACTATTCCCCCAGAACCATACTGTGTTCAGTTTTAATATTTCAGCTGAGACCTCTACAGGTCAGTGATGGAATTGGAGCCCCCTAGGGGGATAATGGTTGTGTTTTTCTGTGAAGTGAAAATGAGGCTCAGGTGGAATTGGGTTATTCAACCTGCTTCTTCTAGCACACGTACAGTGCAGGCACTGACACGCCTTGTACCAACGTAGCCACCGCCACCAAAACTTTTAATGCAACTGCTCATGGGCCAGTACATGCCAATTCCAGGAGGTTGCACCACAGCACCTCTTGGATTTTTCTCTTTTTCGGTTTGTTGGTAGACAATTATGAGTTATAAAATTACTGAAAACTGAAAGTTTGAGTTCATACTACTTCACACTTAGTTTGCCGGGTGTCGCAATGTATAATGCCATGTAATGCATCGTGGCATGAAATGTGATATTTAGAGGTTCATAACTTTGTAAAGAAAAGCCCTTAATCTTTGTGAGTGTGTATATAGGGATGAGGTATGTAGAATTCCTATCTCACCTCAGAAAACAAGAATCTACTTTAATTTTGGAGATATTTGCCCATAAAAATTTGAATGTTGAATCTTTTTCAACAGGGCCCCATTTTTGGGCATCATATCTCTAAAAGTAACCATAACCATTATTTGTAAATCACCTGATTTGTGAGTTATCTGAGAGCACTTTCTCTTTGTGTAAACATAAATACATTACTAATAATGGGATATGTGGAATATTCAATTTGGCCGTTTGGCACATTTTGACCCGCCCAGAAACCAGTGTCAGAAATTTCGCCTGACCCTCTACTTCCTCTACTTTAGATATGTTGAAGTTACATCCTCTGACATTTCACATTCATGATTACTATTGCTTAAGGGTGCAAGCTACAACAACATAAGTCACAGTTTGCAGCCACCCCCCCCCCCCCTCTCTCAATTGGTCTGCTGCTTATTTGGACTTGTTTTTCACTGCAAATTGGTATTCGTATTGAAGCCGCACCAGACATGGCCTGGCAAGCATGCTGGACCTCAGATGGTGAAGCCGTTCTCTAGAAAGATTCTGTCCACCAACGCAAATACCACCATAATTTGGTCAGTACAACCTTGAACTTGGTACTGTCATGGTTATGAGTCATGGTTATGAGGGAAATTCTGAGGGTTTAATCACAGGTACAAGTGGGTCTGTAAAAGGAACTCCAGTTCTGGCTAGTCCTTTAGCATATTAATGCTAGCATGCATCAGGTCATTTCTTGTCTCGCCACTTAATCCTCCTCTGATCGCAAAGAAGATAAATTAAGTCTGTCTTTATATACAAGATGCAAACTTTACATTAAATGGGTTTGAAGAAGGCACAGACTTCACAGAGTAGTTGCTGCAAGAAAAGGCTTAACACGTTTTGGTCTTGTAGTGAGACTCAAGTACAAAATACTAGCTTTTTAGGGCGGCCTGTGGTTAAGGTAAATGACTGGGACAGGCAAGGTCGGTGGTTCTAATCCCGGTGTAGCCATAATAAGATGCGCACAGCCATTGGGCCCTTGAGCAAGGCCCTTAACCCTACATTGCTCCAGGGGAGGATTGTCTCCTGCTAATCAACTGTACGTCGCTCTGGATAAGAGCGTCTGCCAAATGCCAATAATGTAATGTTATGGTTTGCTTGACAAGTGAGATATTCTCACCCTATTCAAGCCAATCTTGAAATTAGTAAAACTGCCTCACACACTTACCTCATTGGCAATATTTTTTTCACAAGAAAAAAATAAATAATTGAATGTCTAAATATACGACTAAAATACTTGTTGAGATTGCTTTATTTTTACTTTCTTAAACGGTTGGCCTCCTTGCTTTGTGTTTACTTGCGCTGCTGTTATATTGGTCACACCATCATTTCGGCCTTCTTTCTTTCATCTCCCATCTGTTATTCTCTTCTCCCCGCTCCACATTAACTTCCAATGTCCAGATGCCTTTTCTTCTTCCTCTGCTGGTCGGTGTTCTGGAGTACTGTGCTCAAAACCGCATACAGAAAATAATCACTACAGCACCCCAAACAGCAACAATCTGAACCTTTACAGTGTTGCTGGTTCGCTCTACAAAAGTGTGATTATCTGAAATAGCTGTTTGCACTTAGGCCGTACATTTGAGACTGTGAAGTCTTGTTTGTGCCTGCAGCCCTTCGAAGGTTAAAGTGAATATGTACAGGTTGGGAGGTAATTGTTAGCCCAATGCATTTGTGAATTACGTGTCTGAATCTTGCTGTGATGCGGGGGGATGTGAAAGTCCAGGGTTCAGAAAGTGAAAGCCCTGCCGTGTTTCTTCCACCCGTAAGCTCAGGATGCTAAAGACTGGAATGGACTTGTACTTTCTGAACCGGGATTTTGCTCCTCTGGAAAAAGCAGCTGGCCTTTTGATCAAAGTGGCTTCTATGCAGAACTTGTAGGTCTAGTTACTGAATCCATGTCTGGGAAACCAGCCCATAAAATGTAGCCTAAATAATAATTATTTTCTCCATTGGGGACCCGTTGGCTCCCCCTGCTGTGAGATATGTGCAGTACAATTTGAGAGAATGAGGCTAGGTTTTGTACATTAACGGTGCAATTCAGGATTTACTTGATGCTTTTATCCGGAGCTTACGCTGATTACTTTTTTTTTTTTTTTTTTTATTCAATCCATTTATACAGCCGAATATTTTTTTCTGAAGCAATTTACTGAAGTGCTCTGCTTTGTGTGCTAATTCTGAAGCGCTCGTCAGAATTCATTAGTGAGAAATACAACAGCTGTGATAGTAAAATGGTAGAATTTGTAAGGATATGGTCGCTGTCCCACACGGTCAGTATGCGGTTTCTGCGGTTGTCTTCTGTCTGTGGTCATTTCGGTCAATGTGCTGTTTCAGGTGGATGCAGCTCTGGGTGCGGAGGAGATGGTGGAGACGCTGACAGAGAGGAACTTGGACCTGGAGGAGAAGGTTCGGGAGCTTCGGGAGACTGTCAGTGACCTGGTGAGTGGCCATCTTAATCATCATCACCTTCTTGAATGACCATCTTCAACTTCTTCAGTGCCCTCCTGCTGAGTGAGGCTCAAAAGCCCTCTGTAGATACTGACCCCTGTCTGCACAGGAACTGTGTTACAGAACTCTCTGTCCCCTTGAGTGCTTGAGTGGCTGAACCCACCAATGAAACTGCCCATAATTGTCATGTGAACATTTGATGCTTTAAGAATTTTGCGAATGTAAATTATGTGTAACATTTGCCGAATATGGAGTTATAGAGAATTTAAAAATTCTTAATTGTGAATGCTGAATAATAAAATTGCCCTTATATTTCGTGTTAGGGCGGCACGGTGGTATAGTGAATAGCACTGTTGCCTCAAAGCAAGAACGCATGGAATCCTGACCGAGGACCTCTCTGTGTGGTACGAATGTGTGTGGGCCTTGCCATGGATTGGTGACCTGTCCAAGCAGGCTGTTCCACTTTTACCCCTGCCTTCAAAGCTAGGGACATCAGTTTATGGGCAGCTGTAGGCCGAGTGCCCCCTGGTGGCCAATCCCTTCTCTGCACCCCCGCAGGAGGCCATCAACGAGATGAACGACGAGCTGCAGGAAAACGCACGCGAGACTGAGCTGGAGCTCAGGGAGCAGCTGGACCTGGGCGGGGCGCGAGTTCGAGAGGCCGAGAAGAGGGTGGAGGCAGCGCAGGAGACCGTGGCAGACTACCAGCAGACCATCAAGAAGTACCGCGAGCTCACCGCACACCTACAGGTGAGATGGTCTACAGCTCACAGCAGCATTTAGCTTTGTTTAAGTTTCTTCAGTATGGATACAAATGATATGTAGGAATTTGAAAGATGTTTGAACGACCAGGTGATGAACAGTATCTTCAGAATTTACCTCTGCAGATATCTATGTTAAACGCAGAGGTAATTTTATAGTGATACTGCTATTAATGAATTTACAGCTGAATTTATACCACACTTTTCATACAGTATGCTCAAAGCGCTTTCCATATATGAAAGTACACAGAGCAACTGACAATCGAAATGCAGTGGAATGTACAAGTAAAGACATCGCATTGAGATATCGGAAACAGATGATGGTATGGTAAAATATACAATTATAAAGTATACTGAGAATAACATTTTTATTGTGTTCTATTGTGTAACTAGGGATCACTGAATGACGCATGTACATGTAGTGTTGGTGGTAGACAGTGCACACAGGGGGTTTATGTAGAGATGGAATTAAAATAGCATCGTGTGGGCTGGGGGTACCAAGCCTGGGGCTTTGGGAATGAGCTATGATGCAATGCAATGTAAAAACGGGAGAGGAACACGCTGTGTACATAAATAAAGGCATGGGTTTCTCTTGAAAACGATGCGTCTGTACTCTGTGTGGTGTCAAAGGCAAAGGTTTATTGCTATTAATGAGGCTGCAGAGCCACTCTAAAAACAGAATTAAAGACATCAGTGGACATGCAGAGGGACATGTCATTGGCCCCTGAAGATTTGTGAAAGGATTTTAGAGCAGAGTTCTTTTCAATTTCATCTTCATTTTGCCTTTGGGAAATTTGGTGTGCGGTTGTTTCTGAGATTGCGAGTGTTTCTAACTGCCATGGGGAAAAAAGAGCCTCTGAACATACAGCAGAAAGAGTATTGAGGATAAGGGGAGAGAAATGCTTTGAGAGCTATTTTCTCTCCTCAACTTTAGATCTTGTTCCATTGCAATGCATTCTCCATTTAGATCTCTGTTCACATGTGTAATGTGTGCTGCCACCAAGGCAGAAGATTGTTTCTCGGGCAGGATGTAGATGTTGGTTAAAAAAAGGCAGCTAATTTAACCTCTCTCTGTCTCTCCCTCTGCAGGAGGTGAACAGGGAGTTGATGAGTCAGCAGGAGGCGACAGCCGAGCAGCAGCAGCAGCCTCCAGCTGAGATGTTCGACTTCAAGATCAAGTTTGCCGAGACGAAGGCTTATGCCAAGGTGAGCCCACGGCACCATCACCCCTGAGCAGAGCCTCATGCTGGCCTGGAGGACTGAGCCATCTGTAGTTTTTTCATCTACTCAACCACCTTACCTTGAATATTTTTGAATTTTGGTGGCTGTGCGCACACACAGACACACACACACACGCACGCTCGCACACAGACACACTGAGTGTGCCCTGTTCTAAAAGGCCTTTTATAGCTGATTCATTGTGAGCCTACTTCCATTCACACAGCCATTTCACACCAGCACAAGATCCTTTTTTATTTTCCATTTATGGGCTCTTAACCTTTTAAAGGAAAAACTACTTTCAAAAAGTACTTTTCCTTATCCCTTGCCAGTTCTTTAATAATGAAAGAGTGATTTCCCCATTACAGCCCACTATCCTGGAGGCAACATTTCTCCAGCTTTGTTTTAGGATTTTAGACCTTCTCGTAGACCCTAAGATGACAGCGGAGGGCTATTGCTTGGTTTTAAAGAATATGCTCTACATTGCATGTGGGTTGCTGCTTGCTTTCTAGCTAGCTTGCAATTTACTATGTGTAAAAGGGAGAGAAGTATTTTCAGTATTCCATTATGTAGAGCATGTTGTAAAGGGACTGTATAATTTGATACTGCTTAATTGGTCTAGCAAGTCAAGTTTATTTACACACTAACAACCTGCTCGCTTGTAAATAGAGAATGTTCACACTGTAGTGTCCTTTGGCATCCTTAGCTATAACATGAAAGATTAAAAAAATGTTTTTAATTTAAAATTACATTACTGGGACCAGCCAGTCTCTTGCCAGGTTGCTCTTAAAGAGTGGGTGGCCTGCCTTTGTGTGATAAGTGTGACACTGCTTTTGTATGTTTTGTATGGTGCACTGAGTGCTCCTCTCTCCCAGGCCATAGAGATGGAGCTGAGGAAGATGGAGGTGGGCCAGGCTAACAGGCAGGTGTCCCTGCTCACCTCCTTCATGCCCGACTCCTTCCTGCGTCACGGCGGAGACCATGACTGCATCCTGGTCCTGCTGCTCATCCCCAGACTCATCTGTAAGGTAGGGCCGCTGCTCCCGCCATCCTGCTCTTCACACTTTCTCTTCTGAGGGTAGGGAGTCAGTTTGTGCTGTAATTTGCATTTCTGTTTGTTTAAGTTGTATATTATTTGGACCTGGAAATGAATTGATTAAAATGAAAAATTATTTTGTAAGCGTAGGGCAGCTGTACTGACCTGATTCATGGTATTTTTGAATGAGGCTGTAGTGTCTGTACATTATCTTTTAGCTATATATCATCCAGTGTGTGCAGCAGTTTACTAAACTGCATGTGGATTAAGGTTAAGCCATCTCTGTACTGACCTGGTTCAGTCCTGTGTTGTGTAAATGTGGTTAAGGTGCAAGTGTGTGTTGTGTGGATGTGGTTAAGGTGGCGGTGTGTGGATGTGGTTTAAGGCGTAGCTCTCAGCGCTGACCTGGTTCAGTCCTGTGTTGTGTGGATGTGGTTAAGGTGGATGGATGTGGTTTAAGGCGTGGGTCTCAGTGCTGACCGGATTGTGTCCTGTGTTGTGTGGATGTGGTTTAAGGCGTAGCTCTCAGTGCTGACCGGATTGTGTCCTGTGTTGTGTGGATGTGGTTTAAGGCGTGGTTCTCAGTTCTGACCGGATTGTGTCCTGTGTTGTGTGGATGTGGTTTAAGGCGTGGGTCTCAGTGCTGACAGGATTGTGTCCTGTGGTGTGTGGATGTGGTTTAAGGCGTAGCTCTCAGTGCTGACAGGATTGCTCCGTGTTGCTGGGTGTCTCTGCAGGCAGAGCTGATCAGTAAGCAGGCGCAGGAGAAGTTTGATCTGAATGAGAACTGTGTGGAGCGCACAGGGATGCGTGGAGCCGTGGGGGAGCAGCTCAGCTTCGCCGCCGGCCTGGTGTACTCCCTCAGCCTGCTGCAGGCCACCCTGCACAAATACGAACAGTGAGTACACCCCCAGCCACCCAACCGCACCCTGCCCCTGCCCCTGCCCAACCGCACCCTGCCCCTGCCCTGCCTCCTACACACAGTGAGTACACTCCCACCCATGCACACCCCAAGTGGTCAAAACCGCCGATGTGCTTCAGCCACCCAATGTAAAGCCAAAGGTAACAATACGGTAACAAAGTCAATTATTTTTTCCCACAGGAAAATATCACAGTCTGTCTCCCTGTTTGCATTTTCTCTTAAAAGTTCTTGTGTTATTAGGACCATACAGTAATACTTTATGGACAAATCCGGGATAGATTTTTTTTATTTTTTATATAGTCTGTACCCCATACACACCCTGCCCCTGCCCTGCCTACTACACACTCAGCCTACTGCTGGCTTCATCAGTCACTTCCTCTCTTCACAGCCAGTGAGCGCTGCCCTTTGTGGTTTTGAATGTTAATCTGAGTGCCCAGGTGTCCAGTGGGAACCGGACCAATACCTGCAAAGGGCAAATCCGTCATTAAATCCAGGACAGCAGCCACACAGAGCCACATTGATTGTTTAAAATGGCAGAGGCACTGGTAAACTAGGCCATGCGTCTGACCAAAAATAAGCATTATCGAGCAGCTGTCTTCAGTGGAGAAAGACTTGTGTGTTGTTCACTGACATTTTATCAATTATCTTCACCACAGATCAGTTTATCTCATTATTGCAAACAACCGTCAAACCTGTATTCATAAAATACACTAAACAAGGATTTAATTGCTCAGTATTTTGTCAGTGGAAATTGCAGTCAGATAAATATGTCAATTTACATAACTCATAATTCTTGTGTGAACTACGTTTCCAGTTGTGGTAATTTTCACTTTCTGGTAAACAGTTTGACAGTAGCAGCAGCTTTTAGGTAGTCTCTCAGGAAAAATAAAGCCCTACTTTGAACGTCGCTCTCAAATCATACTGGGTTTAGTCGGGTACACAGCATACTGAAAGCTGACAGTCTTCATTCTGACCACAAGATGGCGATGCAGGTGTTCAAGTGAGGATAGTGTGAAGCGCTGCTTTGTCCACAGTACTTTTACACAGACCCCAAATTAGTCTCTCGCATCAGGCCTGTATGTTTTTAAATTGAGCAAAACCAGCCAAAGAAATTTAGTTTCTGAGTTTTAATAATGTTATTTATTTTAGATAATTTAGTTCCTCTTGAGGTTTATTGCATGGTGAATTAAAAACTGGATGACAGTTGTACTTATGTTCGTTTGTAATTTGGTAGGCTTGGTCTTTTGACATGAGAATGTGTCAATCAAAAATTAAATCTCATCATATCCTCTATAGTGCTGTAATCTTAACTTTGAGATAGGAGACTTCTTATCGGATCAGATTTAGCCATTGAAGCAAATGCCCATAGCATATGTTAAAAACTGAATGCTAGATGGATGCGCGACTGTGAGAATCTTGTTATGCAGAAATGTAATTTTCTTGCTGCTGGGCTCTGGATTACGGGCGGAGTAATGCCTGTGATATTTCATTTCATCTTTTGATTAATATTAATGAGCGTTTCAGTGCGCGTCTCCTGCCGCGCTGTCAGTTGGAGTTTGATATTAGCGCGGCGCAGACGCGCTCCGGCTCAGCGTGTCAGCGTTTCTCCCAGCCCGCTCTCTGAAGTCCTTTCTGCTTGCCAAGCAGCCGCCACCGCCCGCCCCAAAAAGGGCTGACGAACCAAAGCGCTGAACCGGGCAGAATTCCTCCCGCGCCCTTCCCTGTGTTCATCAGTGCACCTCTGTCTGTGCATTTACATTTTAATACGGAGTTCTGCCTTCACCTTCGATATGAGATCGTCCTCGGGCCGCGTGCCAAGGGAGAGCTTCTCCGGAAAAAGGAGCGCTGCTTCGCTTAGAAATGTGGGTTGCTTTTTAGGTTGCCGATGAGCTGGGAATTAGGTGTGTAATAAAGTGTGTGTGTGTGTGTGTGTGTGTGTGTGTGTGTGTGTGTCAGGGCTCTGAACCAGTGCAGTGTGGAGGTGTATAAGAAGGTGGGTACCCTGTACCCAGAGATGAGCGTGCACGAGCGCTCCCTGGACTTCCTCATCGACCTGCTGCACAAGGACCAGCTGGACGAGACCGTGCACGTGGAGCCACTCACCAAAGCCATCAAGTACTACCAGGTACTGAACACACACTGAGCGCCAAGGCTATCCAGTACTACTGGGTACTGAACACCCACTGAGCGCCAAGGCTATCCAGTACTACCGGGTACTGAACACACACTGAGCGTCAAGGCTATCCAGTACTACCAGGTACTGAACACACACTGAGCGCCAAGGCTATCCAGTACTACCGGGTACTGAGCGTCAAGGCTATCCAGTACTACCGGGTACTGAACACACACTGAGCGCCAAGGCTATCCAGTACTACCGGGTACTGAACACACACTGAGCGCCAAGGCTATCCAGTACTTCCGGGTACTGAACACACACTGAGCGCCAAGGCTATCCAGTACTACCGGGTACTGAACACACACTGAGTGCCAAGGCTATCCAGTACTACCGGGTACTGAACACCCACTGAGCGCCAAGGCTATCCAGTACTACCGGGTACTGAACACACACTGAGCATCAAGGCTATCCAGTACTACCGGGTACTGAACACACACTGAGCGCCAAGGCTATCCAGTACTACCGGGTACTGAGCGCCAAGGCTATCCAGTACTACCGGGTACTGAACACACACTGAGCGCCAAGGCTATCCAGTACTACCGGGTACTGAGCACACACTGAACACACTGTGAGGACTAAGGCTATCAAGTAGTACCAGGCTCAGTGCTGAAAATACGTAACACTGAAGCAAGGACACACAGTGTCATTGATGCAAATTACCATGATTACTAATAGCTCTCTTCTGGAGAATGTTCTGCTCGCTAAATGTGACTGACTGACTGACGAACAGACGCATCTAAATAGAGTAAGCACAAAAGCCCTTGTCATGCAATTTCTTTATTCATTCATTCAAACATATAACAAACACTGAACTGTAATCCTGAGAACCTCACACCAAGGCGTTTATGTACCATCAGATACTGAGCACCGAATAATCACTCGAAAGTTGCCTTTATTGATTGTGGCAAATTGAAACATTGATCCTTCTACAATGAATTTGTCGGAAGGACAGATGTGCAATCTCCTTAAGCGGATTTAGGTCCACATGCAAGCCAGTTATGTTCAGATCCCTCTCCAAGAAGCTCACTGAGCACACAAGCCTAACAGACTTTACAAAGCCTCAGCACCAGACGCTTGGCAAACGGCGAGCGCACGCCAGAATGCTGTTCCGTCGTCTTTGAAGTCTGCGCCTGAGGGAGGAGCGTTTGCTCTCCCGCGTCGTTGCCGGGGCTGCACGAACCCGCTCTCTTATCTCGCTCTGCGCCTCCAGAAGCTTCATTTCCTTGTGTCGTGAACCAGACCCGTCATCCGCGCTGAACCCCGTAACCCTCATTGTACATTTTGTCAACCGAATGCACAGCTCTCGTTCACGCGCGGCGGCATCTTGCTCTAACTTTGCCTTCTCCCGCGCCTCGCTCCACTCTGGAAAACCAAACCTCTGCCGCTTTTTATATTTGCAGGCGGAAGTCATAGCTTGCCGATGCGTTTTTCCAGGCGTGGAGAATTATGGCACTCGTGTGTAATAGAAGGCCTGCCGGTTTGAATCGAAACGTGGCTTATTGGGCGCGCTCAGCTCCTTATTCAAAGCCGCGGGCCTGTCATTTCTCGTTATTGCTCTCATCCTTTCTTTCTGGAATGTGCTAAGTGTGGATTTTCCCGGTTTGGTGCGGAATTGTGTTCCTAAGAGCCCTGAGGGATCCATTCCGTCTCGGCTTTGTGAGAAAAGCTGACTCCTCCCATTAAAATCACTAATGAATTTCACGATGCGTTACTCTCTAAACCAATCCCATCATTTTCTTCTTTTTACTTCAAGATGGTGTCCACATGTTGTCCATTGCAGACGTTTACTACGGTCTGAATCCTAATCACTTAATCCATGATCAAAGGATTAGGATCGCCCTCTAAGTAACGATTGCTCTGGGCTCCATTGATAATCCCTGGCTCCCTCAGACCCCTATGACGGTGTGGCTGATTGACTGTGCATGATTGATTTGTTGTACTTTGTTTTCCCATAGCACCTGTACAGCATCCACTTGGCAGAGCAGACGGAGGACTGCACCATGCAGCTGGCCGACCACATCAAGGTACGAGCACCTCTCAAACACGCTGTCATCAGCCAGTGGCACTGCGGTGTTAATTATGCCGAGCCATGGCGAACATGCCCTGCATTATGCATTACCTGCCTCCCATCATGCTCACTACTGTCACTTTGAATTACAATCCTGACTGATTTCCTGTAACCATTTGAAGAGTGTAGATCCATTGGAATATTTTTCAAAATTCTAGGTCTACTCCCTTACTTTGTTACCAGTAGTGATGTTATTAGAATGTTCAATTAAGAATATTCTAATCACATATTTGTGATCTTACACCTTGAAGGGTTAAAGCTCTGCGTTTTGAGGCCCTCTCTGGTGACTGTAACATTGGAATTCCTCTTCCTCCCCTCTCAGTTTACCCAGAGTGCCTTGGACTGCATGGCCGTGGAGGTCGGCCGCCTGCGGGCCTTCCTGCACACCGGACAGGAGGCGGCCGACCTGGCCATACTGCTGAAGGACCAGGAGACCTCCTGCAGCGACATCCGCCAGTTCTGCAAGAAGATCCGCCGCAGGATGCCCGGCACCGACGTCCCGGGCATACCCGCCGCCCTCACCTTCGGTCAGCAGGTACGGCACCTCTGGATGTACCAGCCAGTGGGAAAGCACCTGTGACGTAAACTGTCCAATAGAAATGCAACTAACATGTAAACAAGCCAATAGAAATGGGCCGACGTGGCTTAGGCAGTAAGAGCAGTCGTCTGGAGGGTTGCCGGTTCGATCCCCCGCCCGGGCTGTGTCGAAGTGTCCCTGAGCAAGACACCTAACCCCCAAATGCTCCTGACGAGCTGGTCGGGGCCTTGCATGGCAGCCAATCGCCGTTGGTGTGTGAGTGTGTGTATGAATGGGTGAATGGAGAAGCATCAATTGTACAGCGTTTTGGATAAAGGCGCTATATAAATGCCTGCCATTTACCAAATGCAGTTATTATATACAGGAGACAACTGAAACAGCAATGTCAACAAAGACTAAGCCAACAGAAAACCTGCTATGATTTACAGAAGCCAATAGAGAGCATGCATGTTGTTTTGGAGCCAATAGAACTAGCAACTATGATATGCCAATAGGAAGGCAGCTATGATGCACAGAGCCAACAGGAAGTAATTATGATGAATGGTAGCTAGTTAGTTAGCAAGTGGCTGCTCCTGTCCGTGGAAAAGCTCTATCCCATTAGAGTTGAAGACAACCTTCGACCTGCCACTGATTAACACTTAAAGCAGAGGTTAGTCAACCTCCCATCCAATCAGTGACTCCAATTTAAAAAATCAAGGCATGAATGAAAATGGAAAAACCGTTGAGTTGGAAGAGAACAAGGGTGATTTGAATCCCCTCTGTTTCTAAATTCTAATTTATTCTCTGCTTTGTATCTGCACCTCATTACTAACGAGGCCTATTTTTCTCCCATTTGGTGTAGCTCAAAAATGGAAAGGAGTACTGAAAGCCTAAGGCGATTAATCACAGCAGTTAGCAGCGTACTTCTCACTTCGTTTCTCAGAGTAATCCGTCCTGCTTTATGTTGTCAACACCACTAACCTGACAGAAATGAACTCATTCAGAGACTCCTTACAAATAGTTCCTCACCTTTTTTGTTGGTGAGGATTTATTTTTAACTGAAATTAAGCCTACACAAATCCATCTGTGCATGTAGCTAGCTGTTAGCGGCAGAGTCCTGTTCCCAGTTGTGAGTGAGGCTGTTGAATGCTCTCCAGCTACACTAAACACCCTGCATGTCCCAGACTTTTTTTGACCAAAGGCTGTGGGAAGCTCATTCGAGTAAACATAAGGTGTCTGATTCTGTATGCTACTTGAAGGACAAGGATTTGAACTTGTCATTATGTTTTGAATGCGCTTTGGAATGCTTGTCTCCATCGCTGGAGCCGGAGGAAATGGGTTATTTGAAGGTTCCTCGATGGCACTGCATCGCTGTTCTAGGCATCTGAGTTAGGTTGTTTTTCACTTATTCCGTTATTTGTTCAGAAGACCTGAGAAACCTGACAACAGAACAGTCAGGAATAAAACCACAATGCATGGTAATGTCTGCAGCTCCAGTGTAACCTCATGGCAAGCACATGACCCTAATCAGCAGCAATTTGCAGCTGATCAGAGGAGGTCCTTGGTGCCTTCCCCCCTAATCAGGCTAATGAGGGTGGCATTGAGATGAAGGTTGTTGAGTAATCAGCTTGCTTCCTCATTGTTGGTGTGGCTTGGGCAGATGAGCTTGTTGTGGAAAGGGCCTCTATGAGCGTGTGATGAAGCTGACAGCCCTCACCCCCTCCCCTCAGGTGGCAGACACGCTGATGGACTGCAGGAAGCACCTGACCTGGGTGGTGGCCGTGCTGCAGGAAGTGGCGGCTGCTGGCGCCCAGATGATCGCGCCCCTCGGCGAGCAGGAGGGGCTGTCGGCCCTCAAGCTGGAGGACATGGCCTTCAAGGCAGGAGAGCAGGTACGGGGCGTAACGGACATGCGGGGCGAGCCATTCGCCAACTGTTCCCTCCCATTATCATCACACGGCTGTCACGTCAGCATAGCCCTCTCTCTGTACTCACACACTGAAAGGAGAAGGCTCCCTCCCCGGATTCTTCACTTCCCGTCCACCCAAATTGAAAACACGCTGCGCTTGACCTCGTTGACTCTCCCAGCAGCAGACAGAGAACCCAAATTGGCCCAATTATCCAGGCAATCAGCACAAGTGTGAGTCGCGAGCTTAGGAGCCGTGTGAATCTGGAGGTGCAGACTGAGGAGGTGTCGGGTTGCTCCTCCGCTGCTTCAGCTTAATGGGATGCGTTTGACACAGTCTCCTCTTCTCTCTCTCTCTCTCACTCTTCCTCTTCCCCTCACCTACTCTTTCACTTTTTCTTCCTCCCTTCTACTGTTTCACTCTTTTCTTTTTCACCCTTCTTGTCCATCTATCTATGTCCTCCCTCCCTATCTTCTTGTTCCCTCTCTCCCTCTTCTGTCCTCTCGCCTCCTTCCAGATCTACGGCACGCCAGGCATCAACCCATATGAATGCCTGCGGCAGTCCTGCAGCATTGTCATTGCCACCATGAACAAGATGGCCACCGCCATGCAGGAGGGGGAGTACGATGCAGAGAAGCCCCAGAGCAAGGTGAGGGACCAGCCAACCACTGCACTGCTGTTTTATATGCCGTTGGCCTCAATATATCAGAATTTTAAAGCCACACTATAAAACATTGTCAATCTTAGATAAATTGGCAGCACTGCATTGTAGTTAAATGATGAAATATTGTGTAGCTGCAATGCAGAGCCATTACAGTTTTACGGTATATATGGTCGCGTTGACACCCTCATCCTCTCTCACTGCCCCCACCCCAGATGCCCCCGCCTGTGGAGCTGAGGGCCGCAGCTCTGCGTGCCGAGATCACAGACGCCGAGGGCCTGGGCCTCAAACTGGAGGACAGAGAGACGGTCATCAAGGAAGTGAAGAAGTCCCTGAAGATCAAGGTACCTACGTAATACAGTGTCCTGAGTACAGCTGCTGCAGTGCATCTGTGCTCCTTCCGGAGATGTGGCAGCTCTGTGTCCATCTGGGAAAATACATACAGATGAGCCCAAGTGTCCTCTTGTACAAATGCCAGAATCCACAATCTCCACCGGCAGAAATGTGCACATACATAAACACAGACAGGAACACACACAGACATACGTACACACAGACATGCACACAAAGACACGGCACTCACGCACAGACACACACACTCACCCTCACGCTCCTTGCGTTCTGTCCCAGGGCGAGGAGCTAAGCGAGGCCAACGTCCGGCTCTCCCTGCTGGAGAAGAAGTTGGACAGCTCCTCCAAGGACGCCGACGAGCGCGTGGAGAAGATCCAGACCAAGCTGGACGAGACCCAGACCCTGCTGAAAAAGAAGGAGAAGTGAGTGCAAGGCTCACAACACAGGCCTGTCTGCCTGCGGAGGGAAAGTGCATTCTCCTATGGGGGTTAGAGGCGCTCCAGCAACACAGAGCCTTGTGTCTTCCCGCACTTACAGTATATGCAGCAGTGTTCTGCTTTCCTGGTCCTGGTGGGCCTCAGGGTTTTTGTTTTCACTTTAATGTTAGCAACTAATTCAGAGACCAGGTGAGGTGTGTTAAGTGTCATCAACTGCTTTAATTCAATGAAGTGCAGAGTAACAACAAAAACGGCAGCTCCTATGGGGCCCTCAGGACCAGGAATAAAGGTCACCGGTAGTCTTCATAGTTTATGCTCAACTCTGAATAGTTAGGAGGCAGACAAGGGAGACTCCTTCACTGATGAGTGCACACAGGCTAGCCACGTTGTAAGCGCGGGGTTGCTCTCCTGCTGGCTGCAGGGAGTTCGAGGAAACCATGGACGCCCTGCAGGCCGACATCGACCAGCTGGAGTCGGAGAAGGCCGAGCTGAAGCAGCGCCTCAACAGCCAGTCCAAGATGACCATCGAGGGCCTGAGGGGACCTCCTGCGTCTGGCATCGCCTCCATCGTGACGGGCATGGCAGGGGGTGAGTCCGACCGGCCGTCACTGCGCTAACTGACCTCTCTCTCCCACAGTCGTTCCAGAAACATCACTCTTTCACATAGCCCATATGGCCACAAAGATAGAGAAGCACTCAGCTGAAGAAATTCAGCTGAACAAAGATGGTCCATATGGGCTTTCAGGGTATTACATGGTAGTATTTCCAGATAAAATTGAATGGACTGTGATGAGAATGATTACAAAAGATTGACAGTACAAGGGAGACTGCGGTTTATGTACTACTGAGGAAAGAGGCTTGTTTGTAATATTGTAGTTCCGAATTTCCTTTCATACGGAAGACTCCTGCTGGGAAAATTTTCCCTCTGTGCTTTCCAAAAGCCTCCATATAACTCCTGCTTCTACCCTAACTGCCTGTCTCTGTATCCCCCTCTCTCTCCTCTGCTGCTCCCCCTTAAACCTGCAGATGAACAGAAAGGTACAGTACCTGCTGTCTCCTGCCCCTTTCCCCTGCCTCTCCCGTCCCTGCATGTCAGCATGCGTCTCAAACGGGTGGAATAAGGGTCACTGTGATGTTTTAGTTTGGGATGTGTTTGTTTTGTCTAGAATGGTTGCATGTTTTCTTGCTGGAGGGCTAAGAAGTAAATACAGGCTTGTGTTCTTGGTTTCACTAAGATTATGGTAGCACTCTTCTGCAGTGCCATTTTTTTGCCTTATCAGACAAAGCAAAGTGTTTTCATTATGTTACAGAGTAGAGCAGGGATAAACAAATGGCAGAGGTCTGTCATACTGGTGGTTTTCTATTGACCTAATTGTTAATTATGAATTCGTTGTTAATGCCATTGATAGCCCAGGGATTCTGGTTGCCCAGTGTCCCGGCTCTAAATTAGACCGTCATTAGAAGGGAGAATGGAAAGCGGTAGTACCGCTGGCCCTCGAGTGTCCCTGCAGTTGTGTCAAACAGTCCCTGTGTGTGACTGCCCCCTGTGACACCCCCTGCAGGCGGCGGCATGCCCAGCATGGGCGGAGGCTCCGGGCCCGTGCAGGTCATCGACTCCCCCCTGCTGGTGCAGCAGATCCAGGCCCAACGCCTCAGCATCAAGCACCTGAAGAACGAGAACAACCGCCTCAAGGTGAACCACGCCCACCCTGTCCACCCATTGGCTAGAGCCAAAGAAGACGTCCTTCACCCCGTCTGTTATTTACCATCTAATTATTCTCAAGTCCTGGCCCGGTTCCTCAGGGCAAGAAATGGGAAATGAATAGACTATAGATCAGGACAGCCTTGACAAGTAGGGGACGTGCGTGTGAGTGTGTGAAATTGTGTGTGTTGTAAAGCAGATACTGCTATACTAGTAGACTTATGGTCATATCAGCCAAGTTTAGAAGAACATCTATACAGCCCTCACAAATTATGTAGGAGAGTGAATCCGCATTTTGCAGGCAAGAGTAATGAAAATCCCTCAGAGAGCTCTTTATCTGGCGGGTGATGACTCTTTTTCATCTCTGTCCTTCGCCAGTCAAAGTATAACTATTCAAAGCCACATTCATCATCAGGCTGTGTGTGAGCGAGCACCTGAACTGCATATGCCCATTGGCATATCGTGGGATTTGTGCATCTGGAGCAGTGTCTGTGGCTTTCAAAAATTGCAGGAAATTAGTTAGTCCACAACCAAATATTCTGGGAAAATAATTATAGAATGAAGGTCACATGAAGAACGGGTCTTCAGCTTTCACTGGTGTATTGTGAAATCTGTCTAAATTGCCAATAAATTAGTAATGGTGTTAATTAATTAAGATCAGAATTTGGCATGAAATCCAGAAACCGATATTATACCCCTTGCCTTCCCCTGGACTGCAGCTTATTAGCAGTACCTACCCCAAAGGTGAATGCATGTTATCATTTTGCAGTCACACAATACTAATGTAGAGATGGCTGAGTTACTTGTGAGTGCGTGTATGTCAAAATCGCAGCTTAAATGGGCCAAATTGTGTTTCTGCTGTCTGACGGCACATAACTGGTGATATAACTTCCTGTAATTCCAGATGATTTGGCTTTGCACTGTCTGAAATAGCGCAGCGTTTCTGTTCTGCCTCATTGTGGCAGAAGCTCAGCACTGAAAAGTGGATTGACAGTCAGATGGATTGTCTCTCCACTATCACATGCTCCACTGCTGTGAGAAACCACCACGTTTTTTTGAACTGGAGTAAAGAACTTTTTGAGTGCTCACATTTTCAGCTAGAATAACAGTGATGGAGAGGGTTCCGTCTGGTGGGGTATCATCGCGGTCAGTGGATACATTCCACCAGTTTTTTGTTCTTTGCCATTTACGTTCATTTATTTTTTAAAGGAGAGCAAGACTGTCTACCCTCCTTCTGTATTCTCTAATCCTCTTCTGATTTTCTGTTTTTACCTTAACCTTCTGACCAAACAAACGAGTGAGGTGAGTTAAAAACGACTGATGAGGAGCATTGAAAACCAGCAGACAAGACCGATCGACGTTCAAAGCGGTCCGTAATGCTGTAGTCAGCCATTGCTTTGCCGGCTTCTTCGTTCGTCAGCGTTTTTCATGTGGACAGCTGATGAGGGAGAGGAGTAGATATAAGAGACTGGAACCCGCCGTGAGAAATGTGTTATACAACATGGCGAACGCAGGGAACAGTCATTTGAATTGCAAAAGCCTGGGAGTGACAGCGAGATTGAGTAACGTGGTGGATGCGATGGGAGATGGATTTGTCTTCATCTCCTACTGAGAAATAAAAGAAAGCAAGCATGAGCTAATTTTGTAAGCCCTGCTGTTCCGGAGGGTTAGCGCTAATGGTGTTCTCATGCTGACTCAGTGGGATAGCTGTGTGGGCAGATTTAATATGTAATACGTCCATCCTGAACGGTGCTAAAATGCTTATTCTTCCCATCCTGAGTGATACTAAAATGCTAATTTGTCCCATCCTGAGTGATACTCGAGTGCTAATTCATCACAGTGATCGGGCCATCCATCGAGTTTCCTCTTGACATGATGCACTGCTTCTCCAAATGCGGGGTAGATATCCCCCTACATTGCCTCCACAACGGTCGTTTTCAAAATGTTGGTTGAAATTTACACTCGCATCCATCGCTGACATCAAGAAAATAGCATTGACATTTTGAGCCTGTGACATTTAAAATGTTGGCAAACCTCTCCCACACACACACCCATACACATTCACACATCCACACACACCCACACACACACATTCAATCCTAGGTACATGACTGGGAGGCGGAAGATCCACACCGCTGTTGGGAGCTTGAGCAAGGCGCTTAAGGGGGGGGGGGGGTGTTGTTCCCTGGTTAGTCTAATCAACTGTAAGTCGCTTTGGATAAAGCAGCTAATGTAACTAATGTCGCAGCGCGGAGAAGGTCTGACCATTCCGGTCGTGGCGTGCTAACCCGGTTCCCTCGCGCTCCCGGTCACAGGCGGAGAAGATGAACGCCCAGCTGGCCTCCCTGCCCCCACTGCGCGTGTCCAAGCTGCCGGCCCGGGACGGCTCCCGCCCCGAAGTCCTCTCCAGCGGCCTCTACCGCAAAACCAACCAGCTGCTGGAAACCCTGCTCCAGATGAGCGCCAACGTCAAGGTGGTGGACATCACCGGCAAGTCTCCAGGTGCGACCTGATGTCCGCAGGCCTCAGCACTCAGAAACCTTCTGCCTCTTATTAACAGGACAGGTTTAAAATAATGGTTGTGTAGGCAAAGCTAAATTTGTTTTTGAGACCTTGTTGAATCTTGTGGATGGTGTTTTCAGTCTGATGTATGGGGTGTGAATGAGTAGTAATTATATCAGGCGGCAATATATTGTCACATCAGATAGCCCCATCATTCATAATGCAGACACCATCAGATGAACTTGTAAGTGCTGTAAATTAGTGATCTTATCAAATGTGCATTTAGTATTAATGAGTAATGATGTCGGGACAGTTTATTCAATTTAATGAGTGATGATAGTGACATTGGATGTAGTGATACCAGATAGCGTTTGCAGTGTGGGTAACTGATATTAGCTGAAAGTGCATCGTGAATGAGAGGAGATGTAGCGTGTTTGATATCCAGATATGTTTTTAAATGTGTCAGGCTGAATTCCGCTCCATCTCTGTTACAGTGACTCCCAGTGCACAGCTACTGGAACAGACTGCTCGATTACAGTCTCTAAGCGACACTCTGGACAGGCTTAAGGTAAGCATGGAATGCCTAGCAAAAGCCACAGAGCTTCGTCGCAGCGAGTAAACGGGGGGGGGGGAACAGACTCCACAAGGGGAGAGATATTTACATACCACAAGGCTAGCCAACCTTGAAATGGAAAACATCTTCCAATAGAGACCGTGAAGGCCTGTGGATTGTGGGCGTTTTAATTCACAGTGCTGGGGTGGGGTCGTCAGGGTTTAGAGTAGGAGAGATGAGACGCGTGCGGGGACAGAGATGCGTGTCATTGCTCCCTTCTGCGTCTGCCTGCTCCCCCTCTCCTCGCCCCGGAGGTGTTCGCCAGCCATGTGTGAAGGTGACCGGTGGCCGCTTCGGGAGCGCTGATGAGATAGCGACCCGTTTGTAGAGTAGGGGAAGCAGAGTAGTTTCTGCTCATTTGGGGTTGTGGGTGTCATGGCTGCCCATCTTTTGTCTCTTTGCTCTTCTTCTCCTGGTTCTTATTCTGTTTTCCTCCCCCCTCTCTCTTTACTCTTTATTTTCTTTTTCTCACACTCCTGCCTTATTCACTCTATCTCTCTCACTCACCATTTCCCTCTTTCTCTTCTGTATGTGTTTCTCACCCCCTCTACCTCTCTCTCTCTCTCACAGGATGAAGTGGCAGAGCATGTTGTGGTTCACAGGCCCGGGGCCCGCGTCCCCTCGGACTTCGCCACGTTCCCCTCCACCTCCTTTGTCAAGGTGAGTCACAGGCCGCGTCAGCGTCCGGGCCGTGTTGTACCCCTGACCCCCACACCCCCGTCCCACTTCCCCGTGACCAACACCGTCCACACCTGGCCACAGCTGTGGCATTCTTGGCCATTCAGAAGATGTTTGTAGAAGATTCTGTTCTCTAGCTCTTGTTTGTAAGGGTCTTCATACTTTAACGCTGAGCCTTAGGAGCCATGTAGCATTCTTGGCCATTTAGAAGCAGTTTCTAGAAGATTCTCTGTTCTCTCTGTGCCTCGTGTCTTGAACGGGGTCTCCCGAGGCAGCGGGGCCATTCCAACAGCGGACAGAATGTTCTTGAGGCCCCTCCATTGTTTTGTCTGGCCCCTGAGGTCCCAGGCGCTGCCTCACTTTCGGTTCGGGGGCCAAGAATAAGTCGCGCCTGGCAACAGGATGCTCCTGTGTAGATGTTCAAATATTTTCTCTGGACGGGCTGAGATGGCGGAGGGAAGAGGCCCGTTTGAGCGCTCGCATGCCTGTGCAAACACACCCGAAGACTGTGGGAACGCGGAGCAGCGTCGAGTCTGACAGCACTGTTTGTTATGACCTCAAATCAACTAAACACAGGCTTATGGCATGCAAATGCATTTGATATTTGTTCAGACTCTCTCTATCTTGTCTTTCCCCAGGCCAAGGAGGAGAAGAGGGGCGACACAGTGCTAGTGGGGAGGGTGATGGTGCCCTGCTCTCGAGGTCAGGAGCAGGTCCACCGCCTCGTCCTCTCACGGCCTGAGCTCCACCGCGTGCACCGCCTGCTGCTGACATAAGCCCCGTCCCCCCGGCCCCGCGTCTGTCTGCGTGTCTGTCTGATGTATGCGCATAATTACAGGCCCCCTCAAGTCCCCTTACGGTTCTCTCTCCGTCTCCCAGCCCTCTGTTAAACGTAGGACATGGCCAGAACCATGGCAACACTACACTGATGAAGGAAGGCCCAAGAATATGTTCACATTGGTCACCTTGATAAGGGCAGTCAGCTTCGGGAATACCCTGCCGACACGACTTCTTTTGTTGTTTCCAATCAAGTTTTCTTTTCTTTAAGCGTAGTTCATGGTTTCATTTTGATAGAAATTGATCTTAGGGTAGACATTTCTTTAAAAGTCCAAAGGTTTTTTGGCAGTGCATGGTTTCCTAGGCAAACTGGCTTTAGAGGATGAGTTGTGAAAGATCTTGATGCGCGCAGAAGAGCGATAGTGACAGAACAGAACAAAGCGGTTTGCACACGGGGACAGGCTCAAGCTCTGATCCATCACTTGCACACTGCAGGGGCTGCTACATAACAACTGCTTACGCAAATACTAATGTATCTGTCTCGTAATGAATGGAAGGTGTATTTACCCTCCTGTATTGTGGTTACTTTTTTCAATTCAATATTTATGTGGGGCATGTATAAAATATGTAATATCACATCGATAGGTGTTCTAAACTGCAAGGCATTCGACCGTTCATTCACTGTATAACTGTTTGAAGTCAGCCTTTATGCAGGTTCCAGTTAAATCAAAAATTAATTTGTGTGGATAACATTTTTAGTTTTGCTTTTGAGTTGCCAAAGTATGTTATTCCAACTGTATCATATGATAGGTGATGTAGTTCAGCTTGACCAATGGTGTAATCATTTCTGCCTAACCAATACTGCTCTGCCTCTAGTGACTGCATTGTACTTTTTTTGGGGGTTTTTTTTCCCCCCAAACAAACAAAGCCTCATTTTTTTAAAATACCAAAATCCCATTTAAGTTTCGTACTGGCATTTTTTGTGAATGGATTGCAAACCAAAAACCAAAACCAAAAAGAGACTCATTGGTTTTGGAATAGTCTTCTGACCGTTCCGTTGCGCAGATAGGTAGTCATGGGTTAATTGGCTTCCCGGACCATTGCCTCCAGATCATGCCTTTCACTGATCAGCTACAGAGACGTACTTTGCCCCGCACTGGATGTTCAGCCTTCCCAAAGTGCATTATTAATGTCGTGTCCTATAGACCTGCATGCACCGTTTCTCCTACTGGCCAAAATGAACTGACCACAGTGTTTAATACTTAGCTGTGCGCATAAAAATTAACCTTGCTTGCGGCCTTTCAAAATGGCGTTCTGCCTTTTAGATGCAGTAGTTTATTACAGCACTAAACCCAGTTACTGCAGCCTCCTCTGATGCGCTCTAATTTTAAAGGCCAGAGGAAAGCAAGACTGAATGATGTGCTCACTAATGATGGTTTGCAGCCTTAGACTGAACCCAGTTTCGCATTAAAGCCAAGTTTGCAAGACCTAACTCAATTTTCTTACTTAAGCCCATTCCGTCTTCGCCAAAGGTCATCGCCCTCATAGCATTCACCTGTCTTTGCTCCCTTGTGGCATTTCGCTCTCCTGGTTCTGTGCTCACAAAGCCTCTTGGAGTAGGAATCTTGACGTAGGATCTGGGTTTGCCTTTTGTTGGTGATAACTGAGAAGGTTGCTATGTGGACAGGGATAACTGATCCTAGATCAGCAGCTCTACTCTGAGATTGCATGGCGGTAAGGCTCTGGTCATAGCGGAAGCTGTCCTGTCAAAACAGTTTGCTCGGGCCCCCTGTAACCTAAGTGTCCCCTCTGCCGCAGCTGCCCAGCCCACTGTGTGCCGTGCGTCTGCATGCGCTTTTTAACACCCTGTCCCATAGTGTCCGTGTGTCTCAGACCAGCCACTGGCCTCATAGTACTGTAACCATCTGGACAATAAAGCTTTATCACAAAGGAAGAGCCCTGCTACCTGGCTGTGTTTGTGGTGTGGTATCGGATGAATACGAATGTGAAAGATTCGCCTTGGGTCCCACTGTGTGTATGGCTGCTGGCGGAATGAAAACCATGGACCCTTAACGGCTAAGATAAATGGAAAATGTTGAATCAAAATGTTTTGGGGGGGGGGTGAAAAAATAAAGATTGAATCTGGAAGTGGTTTTGAGGAAAAATACACGCAAGGTTAAAATGGATCAGAAGCACTCCGCGAATCAAGGCTTTATTTTAAACCCCGGGAAAAACACAGCAGAGCTCTTCAATCATGTTAATGTGGGCTGCGTCCAGTCCTGTCCGTCAGTTATTTCCCTTTGAAGGGAATTACACATAATTTAAATCTGAACTCTGCCAATTATATAATCAGGGAACTGATTGTATAAGGTCCTTCTCTTGCTGAAGTAGGTGCTGAAAAAGAATAGAATGATAGAACACCTTCATGATAGATGGACCTTCTGGAGCAAAAAAGTACTAGGGGTTTTCCACCATGTAAGTGATCATTTCAATGTATGCGTGCGGCTGATTGACTGCAAGAAAATTACATTTGAAATGGCCTTATTAAAATTGCACCACAGGCCCACATGATCGAAATATAAAAGCTTTATTTAATCTTAGTATTAGAATTGGTGCCCCTTGAAATATGGTCTCCGGCACACTAGTCTGGGAAAGCAGCCATACTGTACTTTTCGAGTCATTTAAGTGTCATGTTCCAAGAAATATAAACTTTTTTTTAAAATTAAACCGGTCTCCAAGGTTATCTGCAGGTTCCAGTTTTGGGCCCAGTTGAATTGACACTAAACGTGAACGGGTGTTCTGGGGTGCTCTTTCCAAATGCCAAGACTAAAAGTCATATTTTACATGTCAGACTGGCTGCCAGTTCTTCCTGGGGAATTGCGGTATCAGGCATCTATCTCGGTACCTTTTTCTAAAATGTGAATTGAAGCATTTGTTGGACCCTCTGTTCCCACGCACCAGGTGGTTCTCTGCACTGTGTGGAAGTATCGCTGTGGCCTTATGGAGGAGTCTTCATTGAGAAACATTCAGGAAATCTGCCTGCCGCCTTATGAGTTCTGAGAAGTACGTCTGTATTGGAACAGAAATGTCCCATAAGAGTATAAATGCCTGGCAGACGTTGCTCTCCATTGGCTTGCTTGTCTAACGTTCTGCTGACAGTCCATAAACTGAAGCAGCTGTTCTAGACTTACTGCAGAACAGCTGTCCTGAGTCTTGAGTCCTTTCATTTTAGTTTCCCTATAGCCCCATTTTCCGCGGTCCAGATATAATTGTGTGTAATTAATGTCCCTTAATGACCTTCTAGCTTCCTCATGTTTTTATGTCTAGTGATATTGCCATTTTAATGGCTAAAGGAGTCAGACATACCTATGTTTTTACAAATGCAAGAAAGTGTGCATGACATCATCTTTTGATTCCCTGGATTTTGATACCCTGCATTAGCTCTTTAGAGGCATATTGAGAATATAGCCCTTTTCTGCCATGGGTTTTATAATAAATCTGTCTTTGATGCCAATATATCTGCTGGCCGTACATACCATGGAACTTCAGTATTATAATCAGTTGGTACCATGGTAGAATCGCATCCGGGAGGGAGAGACCAGAAGCTACTTGATTCGACTGACATGCTAATTTAGACACAGCAGGATGGCCAGTACATGACAGCATGACTGACAGGTGTCACAAATTTGTCTGCTTTCTCCTGTAATGTGTATTGAATGTTCCTGATCATGGCTTGGAATGGGATAAAAAGTAATCACAACACAGGTTCTGGGTTCAGTCTGACTCGTATGAATACGTTTAGGAGACATTCATGTTTTTCTTGCAGTTTCCTGTTGCTTGCGTGGTGATTAATTCTGTTAATAAATGAATATCAGCATTTATGAGCCACGTTTTCCACCGAGGTCCATTAGCGCCTGACGTCCGTTGATGGAGGCGATGCGTGGCGTGGGTCTAGAAAGGCAGTCTCCGCGAGATGAGCGATTTGACGCGACCTTGGGTCAATTAACCGTGTAATTAATTATTCCACTGATTAAGACAGCGCACCCCCAATTACAGCAGCGGACACGATTGCGCCTCCGCACGACAAGCGACCACACCGCTGGATGGTGTACCAATGAAGATTATGATACATCTGTTCCTGTGGCTCCTCATTAATTCTGATGCTGTCACAGAACTGCTTCCACTTAATTGCAATTACGCAGAGCGTCTGTGTGTCACTAATTTAGTCCGTGCTGTCGTAATGTCAGTCTTTAACTCAGTCTGACTCGGGTTTGAATGCTACGGTGCAGAGTTAAATATATAAAAGTTAAACACTTAGGTGATTTACCAGTGATGTTTACTTTAAGTGCTTTAGGATTTGGCATTCTCTTCAACAGCTGTCACAGATATCAACCTAAAAATATGAGGCCTTGGTCAGTGTAATACTGGTGAAATGCAAGTGTGAAATGTAAATTATTTCCTTGGCAACAAATAAAAATCCCTCCGCCCTCACACACTTGAAACGGTTGTTCAGGTGCTGCTGTGTCCGAAACCGCATACTAAGTGTACTGCTCACACTACATTACAGTGAAAGTCAGCCTGCAGTTAAATACGATTAGTATGCTAGTATGCAGTTTCGAACACAGCTGACGGTATGTTTCACCAGGTTGCTTGGCTAACCTTAGGCACCATAGGGCTGCTTAATGAAGTTAGGACACTGAACGACACACAAGGGCATTGTCAGCTTTCTTTTGACATTTTCCACTAATCAACACAAGACCTGAAGTAGGGTCAAACTAAACTATGTTCTGGTTCTCGGAGCTAGAAGAGCTCCCAGTCCAACACAATCAAAGGGCAGATATACCTAGTATAGACGCAGGGAGTAGATGACTACCTGAAGAGAACTCAAAGCCAGGTTTGGTAACGCCTGTCCCTAAAAGCACACCATTGTCAGGCAATCTTTCTAAGTACATAGGTGCTCTTTAAAGCAGAGTTACTGTTCTTTGAAAACCACTTTGCTGTTAGTATTTTACTAAAGCAGGCACTAGGAAACAGCTGCCTGCAGTGTGTTTCCATCTATAGCAGCTGCTATGGCACTGCTAGCAGAAAGCTCACAGAGTGGACCTTGGGGTTGAAGTGATGTCACATTAACATGGTGTCATGGGACAATCTCTCCTCCCCTTCCGGTTAATTAGCAAATATTTGTCCACATCACTGTTGTGTTTGTATATGGGCAGAGTAGTATTGACAACCATAATCTGGCTGCAAATAATGCCCCTCGGTGCGTGCTTTGAGTCATCCTTTTTATTGCAAAATTTTCTTTCATTTTGGGACCCATGCATGCGAATGAAGTGACATGCTGTCATGTCCTAAAAGCTCATACCCCTAAAAGTGATCTCTTCCAGCTGTGTAACACATCCACCAAGGCAGGTGTTCCTAGGTTGTTTTGCCTGAGGGAAAGTGGAATTTCTTGATAAACAAACCAACAGTGCCAGGCTTGTTAAGAATGACTTCAAGTAAGTGTCCATAAGAGAATGATCTGTATTTGAATGGATCCCTGGTGTAAGTTGTGTAAAAAAGGAATACTTTCTTCATGTTTAGACTAGCTATTTAACATTTCCAGACAGCATCCAATTCCAGTTTTCATTTAGCAAGTCTAACAAAATGTATATTTGACATTCCAAAGCCACTTGATTTAATGTAAATGCAGTTTATGTCAATATAACCTTCATTCAAACTCTGAAACTAATTATTAGCTATGGGTTTGTGAGAAAAAAACAACAAAGTTTCAAGTGAATGCAGCAGCATAAATAAAGTGGTTGTTCCTGTGGAATTTTAAAAGAGTAGGAAAACCTCATCTGGGTTTGATTGGGTAACTATTCAGCAAACACTCACGATAATTCTGTGTCCTTGAAATGCTTGTCCCTCCTCCAGCATCTGAAGGCCTTGCTTTTAATTGTCTAAGTCCCCAGAGACTCACAATACACACAAGGAATTTGCTGCAGGTGTACAAGACTGCACAGCACTGCGTGCTGGTGCTTTGTTAACTTGATACGTTGCTTAAAAAATAATATCCCAAACCCAAACCCAAACCCAAACCCAAACCCTAACCCTAACTCTACTCTAATCTGAACTCATACCCTAACTCTAGAAAAAACCTAAAAAACTTTTAAAAAAAGAACACTTTTTAATGAATATATTTAAGATAACTTATTCCATTTCATTGCCATTTTGGCAGGAGCCTTGTACAGGATTGATTTAAATATCTTTAAATCTTCTCAATGTGGACAAGAAACAGATTAAATCTTATTGCTTCCCACAAATCTCCAGGACGGATGAGTGCTGACCCTATTGAGGTCAAACCCCTTTACCTGGCACATGCTGTTAATTGGTAATTCTCTCTCAGGTCAGCCTGTGCCCCCACTAGCAAAACCCTGAAGATGCATGTCAAACCACTGCCTGCTATATGAGAGCTTGCAAGTGTCCAAACCTGTTAGTATCATAATTATATCCAATGTTTATTTAGCTAAATTCTGATCGATGAGTGTGCCAGCCATTTGTGTTGAAATGGTACAGCCATTTCTCTTATTACTAGACTGGAGTAATAATAACTGGAGTTATATCACACATGCTAGTTGTAATGGCTGGCTACCATAGATATTCCACTTTCCTAACATTGTCAGGAGGAGGTTCTGTAGTCCAGCTATCTGTCTGTAGGTCTGTCCAAGGTTTTTCCATAATCCCAATCTCTGCTGCCTGTGCTTTCTGTCTTGTGGAACACCAGGGCAAGTTGTCCTCAGGGAATCTCTGAATGTGTCATCCAGTGTCAAACATGCAAGCAGTCTATGTGCCAGAGCTGGAGAAGGGAAAAGGCAGGAGACATCTGGGGAAAGTTTGTAGACCGTGCCTTTTATTACACAAGCTCCTGTCTGACAGATGCTTTGGAGGGCAGCCTTCTCCACAGTGCGCTTTTGGCAAATGTGACGCTCCAGAACTCAACCAATCAACCGGGGTGATGTGTGTCTCTGCAGTTTGCTTTTGAAACCAAATGACACAAGGACCAGTAATCTCCTTTGCTGTTTGGACAGAGTGCTAAATGTGCACCACAAAATTCCCATTCCCTCATTATGATGCTCTGCAACAGCACTGCTCAGGTCATCCTACAAAACCTTTGAGGATATTTAATTACCCATGTTTGGCCATATCATTTATTTATTCTAGCGAAACATGCATGGGCACACTAACTTTCTGCCTGGCTCTATGAATGTAGGTGGTGTGAATAATATTAAAACATTTGGTTTGTCGATAAGTTGAACAGTGATGTTTGACTCGACTGCAGTTTACTGTTTTTTAAAGAGCATTTGTGGTTGAGGTTCAATCCCATTTGACTATACTTAGAGTTTATAGTGAGATGTTCACAATAGATTATACTGTCTCTCTCTCACTACACTCACAAGGAATCCTGCACAAGTGGTCTTTGAGTTGTGAGGAAAAGAATTGCCCGTTACCATCAACCCGGTGGAGAAAATAGTTCCACTAGGCTTGAGAGTTTTGCATCACATAAATCTCAGCTAAATGGACAGGCTTTCATTTCCCTTCAAGGGCATTTCGGTTCGGTGGGCAAGCAATGCAGATATGCTGAAATCGAAGTGTAAATGGCAACCTTAAAAGGTCCTTTACTTCCACCTGGCTGTTTGGCTGGGTGAAGACAAGAGGTGTGCACTTAGCTGAACTCAAATCAATATGCTTTCTGAAGTAACTTTTACAAAAAGGTTTGGATACTTTGTTTTACTTTGAAATCTGCCTTTGAAAAGCAATTGGCTACAATAGGCAACCTGAAGGCATGCTATTTCTATTCTTCTTAATTCTACAATATTATCATATATAGCTTGTGTTTCCCATTTATGAGAAGACATTTTTAATGTAGTATATTACAAATCTATTTGCAATGCAAACTCATGTAAGCCATAAGATATTCACCTTTGTCAGGCCAGAGGATTAACCATTATTATCTCTTTCAGGCAGAAGTTTAAATTGTGAACTTGGTAAAAAAAAAATCTATGCATTTGCATTATACACTCGCATCTGCATCTGCATCTGCATCTGCATTATACACTCATACATACCTAATAATGTGCTCACTGAGTATACACTGCTCTCTTTCTCTTAATTGAGTGGTTTTAAAATCCTATAAGAAGGATATAAACAAATACAAATACCAAACAAATACCCTACATCAACTCCCTTGAAGCATCAATGCAAGTGTCCTTGACAAATAGTAACTATTCTCTTATCAACCTGGGTGTTTTTCCTTGTTTAATGGTCAAGTAACCAAGGAAAAACACAAACAACCTCAAGTCTTGCCTAAACAAACTACTGTAACTACCCTCAAAACATCTCAGATAACTGTAATGAAACACAATAAACACCCTACTACTGAGCCATGGGCCACTGACTTCTTTGAAGCACAGACAACCTATGTACTTGACAACTACTACTCATAATCAAGCTGCTTTTTAAATAACTTTTATTTAACCCTTGTGTTGTCAAAGATGTTTAACAGCAGAGGAAACCCCCTAAATGATCTTTTTTTCAACTTGAAATTTGATGACAAAGTTTATGATGAGTGACTGGTTGTTTCTTCATGCAAAATAGATTTGGTGTTTAAAATTCAATGAAGTTGCTTTATTTTAGGGGTTTAGTGAAGGTGGGTCATTATTTACCCTTAGGACAAGGGGAGTATACAGAATGTTAAGACTACACAAGGGATAACCACATCAACTGAGAACAGTACTGTTGTGCAGTGGTGAGACTGGTAAATACAACGGGTAAAGAATGCAAGGGATGGTGAAGCCAACCGACTGCACAGGGAAAGATTATGCAGATGTGTTTATCTGAACAGGAGAGCCCCTACTACTTGTGTGCTGTGGGATCTTTAATAACCACAGTCAGGAACTCAATTAAATACCTCGATCAAAGCAAGTCACATTCTTTTCAGATTCAGCGCTAGGGACCCATTGTGTATGCCAGGAGTTGTTAATTGTTCTTAATTAGACACTTTTAAAGTCTGCCAAGAATGGTTATTATGGCCAATTTATGTCAGAAATCGCTATGCATGCCATGCGAAATAAAGGTCTTGTATTCATATCCTAGGTTTGTGTGTGGTATGGAAAATGACTTTTTGAATTGAAACCAATGGGATTCCAACTGCCGGAAGTGTGGATGCCTGGTCGCTGAAACTAAAAAGGTTGAGCAGTTAATGACTGTGCAAATGGTAATAAATTAAAACAGCATTGTGTTTAGTACAGTGTTTGCACTTACACTGCACAGTACAGTGCAGTCTAAGTGCAAGCAAATAATATGGTCAAAACAAATGTCGGAACATCCTCAGGTGATAAATGCAATATCTGTAACACAAACAGCATACATAGTGCACAGTACCATTTGTCTGCAGTAGTGTCTCAATCGCTGCACTGGTGCACTGGATGGGCTGGGGATGAAAGTTTCCCGTTGTTCAGAATAAGAAAGCTACAGAGTGGTGTTATCGAAGCTTTTAGGGCAGTGGTCCTCACTCCTGGTCCTGGAGAGCCACAGGGTGTGCTGGATTTTGTTGTTACACTACACTTAAATAAGTAATTAAAGCAGTTAATTATACAGTTTCTTAGGTCTGAATTGGTTGCTGATATTAAGGCGAAAACAAAAACATACAAGTACAGTCGCTCCTTCTCCGTGCAATCCTGAGAATTGGTTGGTGGCTAATCATTGTTACATTACATTTATTACATTACAAAAGCAGAAATCGAAGGACTGAATAAGAATATGTTCATTTTATGTTATTTTATTTTTTGTTTCACAAATTATACTACAGTAAATCCTCAAATTGTGTCCGGGATTCTATTTGAAGCCAGCCTCGGATAATAGCCGGGGGCGTGGTCGATTCGGACAAATAAAGGCCGGCCCCCCATGAGTTTGCATGTTCTCCCCGTGCTTGCGTGGGTTTCCTCTGGGTACTCCGGTTTCCTCCCACAGACATGCAGGTTAGGCTGATTGGAGAGTCTAAATTGCGTGAATGGTGTTTGTGCCCTGCAATGGACTGGGTGTATTCCTGCCTTTCGCCCAATGTATGCCGGGATAGGCTCCAGACCCTGTTCAGGATAAGCGGGTTAGGATAATGATGAAATGATGCTTTCATACCCCTGTTGATGTGAACACATGGATCAATATGCAGTGTCTTGACAATTGTTTATATTGTGAACTCATTTTAATCAACATGCAACAATGTTTTGGCTTACAGAAACCAGGATTCCTATTGAAATAGGATTTACTTCTTCAATGTCTTTCCAATGGACACTACAGTGATGAGAGGTATTAAAATAATTGTTTTTATTGCTGTATTATAATGTATAATCATTTCCCTGGTATTGGGCCCTGGTATTTTACAATTTTTTGTTGGTGAAAAAGTCAGTATTTTATATAAAACAGATGACTTTGCAAGGGAAACTAGAAGAACATTTTTAAAATGAAGGGGAGTGATTTATTTTCAGGATTTTTTTTTTCCCCATGACATTTGAGGGACAGTGCAGACATTTGACTATTTCACCACAACTTCCACAGATTAATATCATTTTAAGAAAACTAATAAAATACATGCTGTAAGCCTGTAGCCCCCTACCTGACAAACTGACTGCATAAGATACCTGTATATCAAACCCAAAAAGGAGGCAGTTTCTGTAGACAGCTGCACAACATGACCCCCTAAGCCCTTGGAATGAATGATGAAGACAGGACGTACTGAGGAAATAAAGAAAACATCTTTTTTTCAAAATTGAAACTTCAGGAGGGAATAATGCTCCTGTTTTCTCTAGTTTCTGATTCTATGTGCATTATGAATTCATGAAATTCCAAAAAAAACTTTCAGCCCAAAGAAAAAAAAAAAAATCTATACTTAGCTCAATATTTAACCAAATGTTCAATTCAAGAAAAAGACCTACTGGTCATAACTGTACGGTTGTGTAAAAGGCTGAACCTATGTTAATGCCCAGTATTAAGCCAACACAAAAATCGATTTTTCTAAAAAGCTTGATGACTTGAGGACAAATATCACCTGAGTATTGTATATATGGTATATTTAACATTTGCTTAAATTGGTAGGTGAACTGAGAGCTCTACTGAATGAAGTAGGCACAAAATGGCTGGGCAGCCATTCAGATGTTGTGGAAGATTACAGTGTAGGTGGTCAGATGTAGTCAGTTTCATTGGAATTTGGCCAGGACACTGGGGTGAACATCCCTAGACTGTTGAAAAGTGCAATTGCACAGAATAGCCATCAGTTCCGGGATGTGCCAGTGTAAAGAGTTTTATCCCAACAGACACCAATCACAAATACAAATGGAAATAAAACACAAAGAACGCTTCCTTTTTTAGCACAATGTATTCTTTATACAATCGTGAACTAGGCATCTTTTTGTATTTCTATATTTATTTTTTACCAAATCAATACAAATGTCACAAAAGCATCCCTCGCCCTCCCCCATCCTGTGCTATGGTGAGCTTCCTATATGCAACCTGTCAATCATCTAGAGATGGAGCAAAGCTGGCCAATTAATGCTGACAGAAATCAAATGCATAAAATTGTGCATGACGAGGAATCGTAGTACACCTGTTTATCTTCCCATATGTTCCTCTGTCAACACCTGCCCTCTAAAAACATGAGCACACTCCTTCAGAAATGAGGCTGGTCGGAGTAAAGCAACATGTACAGCGCTACACAACATGGAACAGTTTTAATGACTGAAAATACACAGCAGGCTTCAACCTTGTCCAAAGTACATCTCTGCTGGGACAGAATAGGTACACATTGTGGACATGTTGTTCTATGGCCTCATAGACCAGAGACCTGCACTTTGATTATTACACAACATCCGTGGGTACACAGAAGCACAACTCATTCTGGTGACATCTTTGCTCTCCAGCGCTGAAGTGGTTTGGCACAGAGCAAGTGGATGAGGAAATGTATTTCCTCTCAGCTGGGTGATAGGGTTCCAACTTGAACCCAGGACAGCACAAACAAATTACTCTTCCTGAGATAAAGAGTGCTGGGTTGTTGATATCTAATTTCCAGCAAAACAGGATCCATTACTGCGAGACAAAATTGAGGTTGCCTGGAATTTTAGAGCATCTATGATTTAAACCTGTGGCCCCACAAAAAGCACATGATATAAACAGTCTGCTGTTGTAATGCACACTTCTTTGAAATGACAGAGAAAGGAAAGACATCCACATTGTAGTCTCTTTATTGTTTACACTGCCAGCATGGATTTTGTCTTTTAGCAATTAAGCAGTCAATACTTAATTTTTTTAAAGGAAATTATTGTCATTTAACCAAATTAAATGTTTTGCAATACTCAGGTGAAACATTCAGTTTAATAATTATATTAGGTAGAGATTATACTGAATATGTTTCTGCAGGACTAGAAACCTACCGTTCGGAGTTTCCACTATGTGCACAGACACACTGGATAACTGTGGACTGAAGAAGGTAGCTGACATTCGACTTGTGTAGCCAGTGAAAGAGACGTAATTCCACTTGCTCTAACAGCATTATTACTGTATTATGAACAGTAATTTTCTGTTTGTGCTATATTCAGCATGTTGCTCCCGGTTTTCAGTTGATCTCTTTTTTTTATGGCTGATGAAATATTACAGCAACCATCCTTTAGTTTAATCCGAAATGCACAGAAATAACCGTTGTGTCAGAAGCAGAGGTGTGGCCTTGATGGGCCAGGCAGTGCCCCATGGGCGTGGCAGCCAATGAGTGGCATGTGAGCCTGATGGCACGCTCTGTGGAGGGCGGGGCCAAACTGCTCCCGGCTAATTGTTGTCATTTTAACAGGGTGGAAGAAAATACATTTAACTAATGAGTTGTTTACTAATGTATATTATACAACGGATAGGTCCGGTCCATTGTCTCTATCGGTCAGTTTGCGTTCCAGCCGTGCCAATATCTACGATGGCTAAATGGAATTTTCACACATCTTTTAAAATTACTCCACGTTTGTAGATCACCGTTATCTACTCTGTAATCGAAATGAACGTAAATTATTATCATCATCTCGCTACTAGTAGCCTACCGAACTAAAATAAAATGGAGTTAAACTGTCCTTTGATTTGGAAAGGAGTAGGAACGAAAAAAATACAACTTAGGCGACATCCTTGGATCGAAATGCCAGCAAGAGCACCAAACCCCGGAGAAGCAAATGATGACCCATAACGTCACTATGAGTTATTTAAATTACTGCACGTTATCTGGCAGTGTCCTGATAAACGTCCACACAAAAAAATGCAGTGGGGATACATTATTGCAATAACGTTGCTTAGCTCATACTAATGTCAGCTGACGTTACTACCGTTGCTTCGATAGTGGAGTGGTGATACATTACTGCTAGTTAACGTTCACAATACCGTTGCTTAGCAACCAATAAACTACTGTTCAGCGGAAGAATACATTTACCATAAAACATAGTTCCATCAAAAATACATTCATGAAAAGTTTGTCTTGTGTTTCTTTTGTGAAATTTTGAAAGATAAATGTGGTAACCGTTGCATAAAAGCGTTATGGAACTCGAACCTGTGGTATATCGTGGATATTGGCATAGCTAGGGGGTGTAACAGCACGCAAACCACCCCGCTAGCTGCGCCAATATCCACGATATACCAGAGTTCTCGTTCCATACTGCTTAATTATTCATGAGCATACATTATCAATGTGAAGGGCTCATAACAACTGATATTTATTACGACATTACTTACAATTATAGGCACTGTGAAAATCAATTGTTGAAAGCGAGTTTTATTTATTTATGCTTATGCAAAATTTAGTGGTGCATTATGTAATTATGACCCATTTCAAGTAGTGTTTTATAAGTTTTCTCCACAGTCGTGAACTGTTTCGACGTGCGTGAATAAAAAAAATAACCGGTTTGTGTCTGGACACTAAATGATGACACCTTTAGACACTACATAACACATGCACTCCATAAAATACATTGCTGAATGACACAGAAATGAACTCAAAAAAGTTTAAACTTTCCACATCAAAATGTAGGCTGTAAGTTATAACATGGAGTCACCCAATGTACAGGGGACATATGCACAGTATTCAAGCCTGTATGAGAAAGTACCGTACACCCACTGCGATATGAATGAAAGCATTGTAACTGGAGATGTTCATACTTTCACATTTTATTATTATAAGTTTTTTTGTTTTTTTTTGCATCAGTGATAATGAGGTCAATATCGTTCAATTGAGTATGCTACTTCCAGTTTCATACCCTATTGGGTTAACCAGTCAGTCTGTAACTGAAGTTGAAATTACAATTTGAGTGCGTAGCATCCTAACAACTTGCCTTAAAAAATAAACCACCCTCTTGGCTTGTATTCTGAAGCAATTTAATGAAAAATTAGAAAGTGTGCTGCTATCTATTAACCATATTTACAGATCGGTAAAAATATGCACTTCCCCAATGATTAAAGAAATAGTGGCGATATTTCCCACCTGACTCAGGACACAGAGAAGCAATCGTTCTGTTGCATTGTGAATTTTCACTGGATGAATCTCCTTAATGACATGCACATGTTAAAATTAGGCAGTAATACAGGGATTCTTGGTAAAACGCTCAATTGTCAGAAAACATAAAACAGTCTAATAGGCCCCTACCACTGCTGAAGCATTATTAGCAATTTCATATTCATAACTGTTCACTGCCACTGCAGAGAGGCTAAAGGGCACATCCCCGGTCTGTAGACCAGTAAATCCTTTTTAATTTACGTTATTATAACGTTACGTGACAAACCTCAAGCGTGATAGAGGGAGCAGTGCACTTCAGAAGAATATACACCCTGCTGAATGATGTGAGCCATGTTCCTAACACTGTTTTCACTTTGTAATATATCTAAATCTGGGTGCATAATGTAGAAAAGGAAAATAAATTAAACCCACATTTGTAAATCCTTCATTTGTCTCTCATGCAAACATGATTCTGTGTACTTCACCGGATATAACAAGCTCTGCATTCAAAGATGTGTAAACATAACATTAAAAAAGCTAAAGCACATGGATTTTATGTAACATTAAAAAACTCCTAATGCAGCAATTAATCAAGCCCCACCCACACAACGAAAAAAAAAAACACACAAGTACATCTTTGGCAAATTATTTAAAAACCAACAGACTAACAGCAGTAAAAAAAAAAAGACACAGGTATAGATGCGATGCACAGACCAGTTGAGCTACTTGACTCAGTGTGACCCTGCCCAGCTAAGCTTCATGACTTTAGCTGACAGTCTCATTCTGCTCCTCCTAGAGTGCAGGGCCAATGCCGTCTTCCAGGCTGGGCGTGGTCGTCTTCGAGCACATGTGTGTCACGTAGGAAGGCAATTGGTACACCCTGTGGGTATTCCTTACACGCCCGTACCTACTGGACTGGACCCCACTACTGGACCAAAACCGCCGGTGTAGGCCTCCCAGCCATATGCTCTTTAGTGCAAATAAGTTTGCCAAACTCTAAACTGTCAGTTTTGCTGTCTCCCCGGGTCATTTTCGTAGTGGAGACAAGGCTGTGGTTGGTTTGGCCCCTGGGACAGGCCTATTGAAAGAGAGACAGAACAAGGGAAAAAACTATGACTGCCAGAGCTGCAGCATGTTCCTGGAGCCACAGACAAAGCTTATTGAGTTAGCCGCATAACTGCGCCAAAGAAAGCCCGGACCCCTCCGAAATGGACAGAAGTAAAAAGAGCTGTTCCGACAACTTGCAGTTGTCCGGCTAACTCTGTAATCCTGCCCTATGAAACAGGTCCCAGGTGAGACCACACCAGACTGAGGAATGCAAAAACATTTTGTTTGGGGAATTAGGAGGAAACAGAGAAGACTGTGTGCTGCTGTGTGTGCACGCATCATTAAGAGCAGCACAGAGCGGGATGCTGGGTGAATGTGAATTGAGATGTGTGCACAGCGTGTGCGAGTGCTCGGGTGGTATCAGCTTAGCCTTTGGGTGTGGAATTGATTTGCCGTAATGCAAAGCTGGGCGATTCGCGATTCACTGCGTGAAACCTCAGTCCCTGCTTCTGCCAGCAGATGAGCACCAGGTAGTGGCCTTTTCTGCTCCAGGGTCTGTCTCTGTGTCTTGGTAAGGCAAGCTTGCTACAGTGACTGTGTGGGCTCTATACAGTGAGGAGACAATAGACACTAAACTGCTCCATTTCCCACTTTGAAAGTGAGAACGCATGAGAGCTTAAGAGCATTTCAGGATTCAACAAGATCAAAAACACTTACTTCTGAGGTGGAACAGGTCTGAAAAAAAAACAACAAAGAAAAACTAATTTAGGACAAAAAATGAAGAATGTGAACGATATAATGCATGTTATCGACATTTCTATGTTTTTGGTTTACTTAATCAATTTTCAAAAATCTTGGCCAAGGGCAAGTGTGGCATTTTGGAAACTCCCAATGACTGCTATAGTATAGTATTTTGCAAGGCTAACTCTAGCTACGTGCATCGATTAAGGGATGGACTCTGTTATTACAAGTTCCAGGTGTCTCACACTGTTGTGTGGCAGAGTCAGGTGAGCCTTATTGGGGACGTACTTGAATGTTCTGATTGGAGGAATGCTGGAGGACACCTTGCCCATTGGCTTGGGGCTGATAGCAGAGGGCGTGGTTCCCAGCTGGCACACGGGAGGCTTGGGCAGGGTCCCTCGGCCAGGGGAGGGGTTCAGAGGCAGGGGTCTCTGAGGTGGGGGAGAGGGCCTCGGCTGAAGCTCAGACACCAGCTGTGAATACCAGAAAAGCAGAGCGGAAAAAAGCTGTGTATTTTATTTTTTTGCACATTTTCTGATGCAATACACTCAACTTCCAGGTGTACGGCCGATTCATCTTCTTCCTGCTATTAAACAAAACATTCTTTGAAGAAACAGCAAAACACGGAGAAACGTCTCGCGCAATATCATCAAAGTCGATGCTGATTTCTAATGCGAGTTTTTTTTTTCTCAATGCGCTGGCAACTTCTTTCACTGATTAGTAACCAAGTTAAGAAGCAGCTGTATTTGCGGGAGATTAATCATCTTGAATAAATGATTCATAACAAAGGGGACAAAAGCAGACATGTGTTCATTAGTTCTGAGTACAAGCTGACAGCACCATAATGGCAAAGCAAGGACAAGGAAAGAAGCTTTAACAGGAAGGGACAAAGAAAGCGAAAAAAAAGAAAAGAAAAAAAAAGATACTAAAACCAGACAGCACGTGCCATGAAAAACTCCATGGTTTTCAACTAAATGGGCCATTTTCATTATTCCAACGAGGCTGACTCATTTACTGTAGAATATTAAAGGATTATATTAAGGACTGTTGGAGGACATTTTGGTAATAACTGCCCTTGGAAACCTGTTAATGTATTATAGGTTGGCATTAACTAGGATACTTGCATTACCATTTCACAATGGGCTAATGTAAGGTTTATTTTATAACAGACTGTTGAGGGAAGTTTCAGTAAAAGATGGAGGGAGAGAGCAACGGAACAAGGGAGACGGGTTGACAGGTGAGCAACATCAACAACCTACCAATGGGCATCTGGTCGGGCTGAGGGGCAGGGGCTTCCTCGGTGGGGTGAGTTTGCGCAAGGCAGCTGGAGATTTGGGAGGGACGGCAGGGGGCTTGCCGTGGGGCAGGGGCAGGTCCCGGGGGGCCCGGTGGGGAGAGGGGGCCGGACGCAGGGGCCGAACGATGTTAACGGGCTGGGTGCAGTTGGGTATTGGGTTGGGCCTCAGTGGTAGGACCTCCTTGCTCGTGTGTGGGAGCTGAAAGGGAACAGGCACCATTAGAGTCTCCTGACCTGGAATATTCCATGGCTGCTATTTAGCTATGAAACCGGTAAAAAAAAAAAAAGAACACAAATTTTAAATGCAAACAGCTGTAACTGCCTTATGCCCGATGGCTCGCACTCCCACACTTGTGTGCTCGTCACCTGGGAAACACTGGCAAGCTTTCTGGAAAACAAAACTGCTGCTGATTCCAAAATATTTTATTAACGTTAGTTATATGGATTGCGATGAAATTGCATTTTGTTGAGCTCTCAAAGCTGACCGTGTTACAGCAATATGGTATGAATGATATGTTATCATTTCCCTTTCTAAGAGAAAAGCATTGATTTAGAAGGAACTGGAGCCATGTTGGGCCTCCGGGGTGTAGGATCGGTGAGCTTTGTCTGAACACATTAGGTGTTAGCGACAGGGTAATTCTCCATTCCCTTCCAAGATCTCACCATTCCCCTCACTTCTGCTGCCTGTTGTAGACTGCACTTTTATTATTTGTGAGTATAGCATATTGTTGTGGAGCCTGGGTGCAATAATGGCTTGACTGCAAATGTAAAGAAAAACACAAAGTAAGAAACTTTCAACAGAACGAGTGGAGATCATTCCTGACTTGCTTTCTGGTCGGACTTTAATCTGCTTCCCTGTGATCCAAAGCTGTGGCCAGGCTGCCAGAGCTTTGTTTATACCTAGAGTGCTGGCAGCCTCTCTTATCTTTCCCAGCGCATGTTGCTACAATGCCTGCAAATTACCCACAGCTGGGCCTTCTTGGGCCTTTCATATGACAACCTTCAGAGGGATCCTTTTAGCCAATACAAATAGGAAAAACAAAATACAGAAGTAAAGAGAGAAAACTTTGCTGACCCCCAGAAAATTAACAAACAGAACGGACAATGCGGTGTTCTGTTTGCATGACATTGTTTATTCTTAACTCAAAAAAAAAAATTTTTTTTTGTATGTTTGTACAGTAGTCCAAATTCAAAAGTGTGTGTCTTTCACCTGGTCACTATGAATAGACAAACCAACTAGAAACTGGAAGAAATTGAAAATATAAACACAGTACTAGACACAGATTAGAACACAGTCATGAATGCTCTTCATATAGTCCTGACAACTCTATGCTGAAAAAATATTGTAAAAGGCAGCTAGAATTACGATTTCATAAAAACTGTCTTAATGAAGCACAATATCCTGTTATTGTATATTAATAACTACCACCTTAAATTGAGTCATTATGACATAAGAAAATATTTAAAAATGAATTTGTAACATTAAGTTTGAGTAAAAAATGCCCTATGGCATACTGCAAGCTAACTGACAGGCCATGAAGAAATCCTCAGATTTCATTATGACTAGTTTTTCGTCTGCACAGTCGTTTAATTCTCCGTTTCAAAGACATCGATTTGACAGAAACAAACTTGACCGATGTTTTAAATATAAAGAAAATCAGTTGCTAATTCCTAAAGCTCATATCAGATATGGGAAGACAGATACCCTATTCCATAAAAACACTGTGCAGGCTCACACAAACCTTCTTTGTGTTGCAGCTCTTTGAGGTGGGCCCCACCACTTTCAGATGAAATGCTGGGTTCAGATGTCCATTTTTCACCTTGTGATCTGTCACATCGTTCCTGAGAACCAATCAAGAAATACTTAAATGCACAAACTAATTCAAGTGAAATTAGTCAGAGCAGGTTAGTACATAATTGTTCAGTTAGTTCCATGTAATATGTGCTGTAGATTTTGCAAGTATTGGCTCATTCAGTGAAAAAATGTGCATAATGGAAAATAATGGCACAACAGTGCCAACGCTGGTCCCTCTTTAACCATTTATAAGTGTGCAGGAGTGTATGTGTGTGCGTGTGTGCTTGGCAGTTATTGTTTGTCAGCTTGCAAAGAACTAAGTAATAATTCTAGCTAGCTGGTGGCTAACACAAATGCAAATGTAATCATGTGCTTCTAAGAAGGCACAGGGCTGCTGAAATGTTGACTTAATAAATGTAGCTAAAAGTGACCTCGGTTAAGGCTATTTTCTGCGGACCTGCACCTTGTGTTGTATTGTGCACATTCTGTCTCTTTTTGATAGTGTTCCCATTATTCAGGCTTACTGCATTAAACATGTATTTTCCAGTCACTTACTGCACTAAAAACACCTATTTATATAATTCAGTGCTAATTATCTGCTCTGTGGGCAAACAATTAGCATAACCATTGTGCAGCAATTTCTTTTATTTCAAAACCATTTGTGTGAAAATTATAAAATGTTTACACATTTTAAGTCAGTACGGAAAACATCCCTTCAGGTTAACAAGAGAAAAATAAAGCAATTTAAAAGCCCATGTCCTTTATAAACAAAGCTTTTTTAAAATGTATATGACCTTCAGTTAGTGAGAATCAGCTTGAGAAAAAGAAAATACAAAGCTTCAGGGGGTGTGGGTAAATGAATATGTCCCATGTTATTTTGAGGCAAACAAGAAAACTTCTTTATTTGAGGCAGTAATTACTTTCTTTCAAGTTTTCAGTCGGTTACTATGAAAGGAACTACTGCAGGACTCAGTTTTAAAGCTCTGCAATATGACACGGTTAAAAGCAAATATTACGTAAAGTGAAATTTTCCTTTCAACGTGTCACAGCTTACAGATTGAAAATGTCATGAAAAAACGCAGTCCCCCTCCCACCTCATTCTTTTAGCTGGGAGCTGCCATTGTGCAGTGCAGAGTGATGCATTCACTACACTCAACCACTTGACCATGAAGAGTGAATAATGCGGTACACTTTTCAATGGGTCATTCCAGGTGAATGCGAATTAATCGCTCTATGAACAAGTTGACGTTAGCCAAGAGGTGATCATTTTTGGCATGTCTGCGTTACAGCTCAAGGCCAGCTCCCTGCCCACTGCTCCACCATACTGCCATTGGGTTGTTTTTCCCTGAAAAGTATGTGAACTGACCTGGGGGGATTCCCACACACTTTGTGTTTTGTCAATTTGCTGCAGGATAATGCTCATTTCTAAGCTTCACTTCCACCTGTGCCACAGATTGCTTATTTGTGGACCTTTCGGAAGATGTGGGATGGCTGTGTTTCCTGGTGAAATGTCCAGCTCTGACCGGCTTGAAATGACCAGCTACCAGCTGTTTCAAAACCTAGCTTGAGCTGTTTTTTTCAGCAGGGGTTATATGTATTACCGGTTCTCTTGGTTGTTCTTCTCCCTCTGTGAAATCCATTTGTGGTAGAGGGAGGTCTTGATCTTGTAGCAGTAGAATGCAATGAGGACTGCAGGTAACAGTACCAGGAAAGCAAAGAGCAGACCGACCACCAAGCCCAGCTGACCTGAGAACAGAGATAGAGCATTCAGCAGGCGGACAGTGAACCTGGATACCCAACAGGAGATCACAGAACCTGGACAGTCAACAGGACAACACAGAACATGGACACTCAACAGGAGATCACAGAACCTGGACAGTCAGCAGGACAACACAGAACATGGACACTCAACAGGAGATCACAGAACCTGGACAGTCAACAGGACAACACAGAACATGGACACTCAACAGGAGATCACAGAAGCTGGACAGTCAACAGGACAACACAGAACATGGACACTCAACAGGAGATCACAGAACCTGGACAGTCAACAGGACAACACAGAACATGGACACTCAACAGGAGATCACAGAAGCTGGACAGTCAACAGGACAACACAGAACATGGACACTCAACAGGAGATCACAGAACCTGGACAGTCAACAGGACAACACAGAACATGGACACTCAACAGGAGATCACAGAAGCTGGACAGTCAACAGGACAACACAGAACATGGACACTCAACAGGAGATCACAGAACCTGGACAGTCAACAGGACAACACAGAACATGGACACTCAACAGGAGAACACAGAACCTGGACACAGAAATGCAGTCATGAGCAAAACCATAAGCGTATCCAATAAGCTGCTGTGTTACTGTGCAAATATCACCGAAATACATATATAGAAATGGCAAGCACAGCTTTAATTTGCTTGTGACGCATGCCGAATGTTTGCTATACTGCCGAGCGCAGAATTTGTTCCAAGAGAAGGTCGTTGACATTGGCAAAAAGCTTTTCTTGCATTTGCTCATTATAAAAAGCGGCGCATCTAAAAAATGTAATTTTCCAGCGGCTCGTCTCTTAGTTCTCATATCTAAGCGATGACGGACAGAGGGTGGACGGAGGCCTCTTCTTTCCCATTTTTCAATATGCTTTTCTGTCTGAGTCAGAGGCCCAGGCCATGGTTAAATACATTCGCAGCAGAGCAGTCTCCCCGCACAAACAAAACAGCACTCAAGGCTGTTTTCCTCACTAACTTTGGGACAGAGTGGGAGGAAAATGTCCATTTGCTACATAATTTACTTTCCACTCTGGTGCGTTTAATATGTTCCCAGAAAAACCATGTAACAAATATTGAGAAGAACTTCAACATGCTGCTCACAAGTGGCTTTGTCAGTTTATAAATAAAAAATTCAATTACACTTTAAAATTTATTTTAACACACAAAACATTTTTTAATTGTTTTGAGTGTCAATGAATATCACAATAGTGCTTCTTTCAAACCCTTACTTGGGCTCCAACAGATAAGAGCTTCACATACACACTTGTGCTACACTTCACGTTTAACAATCACAAAATCACTTTTGATTTAATTGGCCTCACTCTGGGAACAGGGCAGATCCACAGCTCCTCCACCTACCAGTATTAATGAACAATCAATACATTTTACAACACGTTTCCCTCAGAATGCAGTCATAGCACTTAATGGCAAATCACTACATAATGTATTTGCTGGTTATTGCATGCATGAGTGAACGGTGATTATCGAAACACCGTCTGCCAATTTCCGAACTGCCACGGAGGCTGGGCGAGAACAAAGCGGTCCGATGCAGACTCCTCACTGTGACAAAATGGCATCCATGTTTTCTTTGCCTTCTCCCATGAATCTCTCACTGCAGGGCACTCTTTAACTCTGTTGGCCTATGAGGTTGATGTGAAGAGAGGTCATATGGCGGAAACCTGCTTCTACAATTAAAATACTTTCCCCTGGTGTTGATTTCCCCTGATGATCTTCTTAACAAGATCTGTGCCGTTTTTCACTCTGTGAGGGCGCCATTTCATTTCATTTGATTAGGGTCGCCTGGTGGACTGCACCTAGCGCTAGCAGCAATGCACTCACCCTAACACACAGTGCCATCACACTTTACCATATGGCGCACATCTAATGTTAAATGTTGACTGCGCACCATATGGCACACAGGCTGGGTGCGAATGTGGCATTGGGTGAATGTGGCATATGGGCATTGTGATAGAGGGGGTTTACTGAGTGGTATTGTGCTTACTGTCGTACTGAATCGGCCCGCTGTCCACACTGCCTCCCAGGCCCGGCTTCTCACAGAAGGGCGGGGCCCATCCACGGTTACAGTGGCAGTTCCCATTGCTGTTGCACACCTGGGAAGAACATGTACCCCACGCACAGACACACAAACAAGCACACACACACACACAAACCCATACATACAAACACGCACGCGCATACACACATGCACAAACATACACACACACATACACACACAGACACACAAGTTAATATTGGGAGCACATAGAGCTGTGATTTCACTTTCTATTAAAATTTGGTTGCAAAACATGGTAATAAATAAATAAATATGAGACACTTCTTGAATGTACTTGAATACAAGCATTTCATATGTAAATGTAAAGACTGTATTTGCATGGAGTTACTATTGATATGACTCGCCACAGAAAGCTTCAAAGAATTATGTAAACATCCCTCGGCCTCACACTAATTTACACAGAAATCTTCCAAACATGGTCAGAGACCGGTGCATAATCATGGCACAGTGAGAGAGCAGAGGGCCTCTCATTGTTTCATGCATTTCTCTATTTCTCTCCCCCTGTCTGTTCTCATCAAGCGGTTTTTCACTCCCTTATTTGCCCTGAAAACAGCACTTCATCAAAGCTTCCTTTGCAGGGTGACTCCGCGTTGTCTTTTCATTGGAAATCAAAGGCCCCGCCGAAAGACTGATTGCGTGGAGGGAGATAAGCGAGGGACACAATTTGGCCGCAGCCACCTGCTCTGCCCCGCTCCGCGTCGCCACGCTTGTTAAGCCGGGCGATAATTACAGCCAAGACGAGGATGCAAATGAAACGGCGCAATTTAAACAGTGTTAGTGTCGAGGCTTTCTCCATTCACTGCTCGTAGAGCGTCGCAAAATAAACAACGCAAACAAATTAAGACTTGTATAGGTTTCAAACAGATTAAGCGAGAGGATTAGGGTAATTGGAATAAATGTCTCTCGGCGCCCCTGAGACTCAAAAGCTCTTTGCACAGATTTGAACAAAATAAAAAAAACTTTTAAAAAACAGCATGGCTTAATAACGGCAAGCTCTGCTGGTTTTTCACATGCATAGCTAGTTGCGATGATATGGGGTACCTGGAGGGCAGGTTTAAAGGATTTATAAGTGTGAAATTATGTCTGTCTCAGAGGAGAGTGGAAACTGCGGCTAACACTGGGACACATGGAGAAACTCTATGAGATGGGACTCAGTTCGATACGTCTGTCACCCCCAGCAAAGGCAAATTGACTCATTTTTCTTGGATGAAGCTTGGAAAAATAAACACATCAACAGTACGTGATCTGGATTGAAACTTTCTTCCTTGGACTTGAGCACAGCAGCAGGTCTGATTGAGCAGCAGTGAAGGCTCTAACAGGGACACATCTGAGGGAACCCTGGCGTGTCTAGTGTATCTAATAAACAATTTCTTATTTATCTGACGCTTTTAAACAAAGCGACGTACAGTTGATTAGATTAAACTGGCAGGCAATCACCCCTGGAGTAATGCAGGGTTAAGGGCCTTGCTCAACAGCTGTGCGGGTATTATCATGGCTGGGGCTTGAACCACAAACCTTCTGGGTCTCAGTCATGTAATTTAGCCAATAGGCTACAGGCTGGCCCTATTGTATGTACAATATGAAGCAGGCTGGAGGACTGGGCGGGACTGGGCTTCACCCCTACCCCGTGGTTGTGGCAGCGGGTGATGCAGATCTCCAGCTCGGTGAAGGAGGCGTTCTGACAGCGGCGATCCTGACACACCTGGAGGAGGGGAAGACACGGAGGCTGAGGGACAAGGCGAGCGGAGACCTGGCACTTTGAACCAGAGCTGGACAGTTCAGGAGGCCGAAAGTAAAAGTCCTGCCATGTGTTTCTGTCACCCATGAACTCAGCCAGTTCATTTCACTAATTAACTGTGCTAATTAGCAAATCCAGGTGATGGGAACAAAATAATGTGGATGACTTTTATTTTCTGAACCTGGATTTTGCACCTCTGCTCCTCTGTCGGGTCTATCATGTGTTATGTATTGATTTACTGGGAGGAGTATTGCCGAATTATAGCATCTGCCAAATATTGAAATGTAAATGTAAACACAGAATAAAGAGGCTGCATTTTGACTGCAGATGCGGTGATCGCCTTTCCTCAGTGGTACGACAAACAGAGAGTAAACACCTTTGATAAGATTCAGAGCCCTTGTCCTCAAAACCTGGAGATTTCATTTTAACTTATTTTTCAATAATAAGACTGTATTTTATGGAACTTCCACTGAACAGTAACACTGGGTAAAGATTGTTCTGGTATTATTAGCAACACTTAGGTTACTTAATGCAATCTTGACTGAGTCACAGTTGCAGCAGTTAACCTGCATTAGTGCTTTATGCAATGTTGTTGTACTGCCCATGGTGTGGGAGTGTTAGCTGGGTACATCAATGCTGCTCATATAACTCCTGTATACATGCTTACATTCTCTCACAGTACAAATAGCTCTGGATAAAAGCATCTGTTAAATGCGTTTAGCGTAAAATAACAGGAAATACAGCCAACTAAGGCTGGCATTTGCTGCCTTGGACTGATACTGGTGAATCCCTGCCAACTTTCCACAGCGTTCAGCACACAGTCAGCAGCGCAGACTTAAGCGCCCGTCCCCGGGGGGAAGAGGAGGGTCTCGGCCGAGCGGTACGGCGGTGTGACGGTACGTGCCTTCCCCTCTCCGCACTTGGTCCCCGTGGTGACGAGGCCCGGGTCCGGGAGGTCCCCCTGCCCGTCCTGGGTGGCGTAGACGTAGGTGCCCCTGCACTTGACCTCCATGCCGTCCGTGCGGATTGTGGTGTCGATGGACACTGCGTTGGTGCCCTTGGGCTTCTTGGCAGCGCTGTGGCACTGGATCTTCCCACACTTGGCATCGCTGGACAGAGAGGGGCAGGGCAGCAAGGGGACAGACAGTCACACAGGAAGCTTGTGGGATGAACGTTCCTCTTGCGTTTGCCACCACTCTTCCAGGGCTATATTTTGAAATACTGCACATGATTCTCATAAACACAGTGATGTTTTCCCAGGGCGCTGGATTAAATTACCAATGAGCGTTTGGACTTTGGTCCAAACTTGACTCATGAAAACAGGGCACCTGGTATTAATTCTTCTTGGATGCAGGCTAATACCCGGAGAGCTACAATATTACAGCATTGGCAGGCTTCCACAGGTATAAACAATGATGAACACTACGGACCCTTGCCTAATTGACCTGACACAAGTTCAGAACGAGTTAACTAAACCTGAATACAATAAACAGAGATAAGCCTGGCCTGTATTTATGAAACAGTCCTCTACTTTGTTTCACATATTAATAAATATTGCCTCCTTTGTGTATGGAGAACTCATAATGATGAACAAACACCCTTTACACTGCCACTGATGTTTCTCTGGCAGGAAAGACAATGATTACAGATTAATTACGAGCATACCCACCTGCCGGCGAGCTAGAGAGAGGAGATCTGAGATGTGAATTGCATTGTGGGTCTGAAATGAACCCCCCCACCCCCCACCCCCAGAGGCTTTGAATCCCATCAGGGCTAAGATCAGTCGTTCCTCTGCCTTACCTCTTTTGGCATTTCATGTAGTTCCCCTGGCCGTCCTTGCCACAGTTCCCGAAGGCATTCCCAGCGGCATTCACGTCCTGGAAGCAGGCATCGTGAGCAGGGCGGGCACCTGCCCGGAGAACAAAGGAAAGATGCCGTATTCACGCACTTCAGTCAGAGATCAGAGTGAATTCGCCGTGGGATTCGCCAAGGGGTGTACTGCGGGAAGGCTGTCATGTAAACCGAAGGGCACAGATGTGATTGGGTGAGATGGGTGGGATACTGTTGTTCCTGCTCAGGGTTGTAAGTATATGTTAGCTTTGTCTCCAAATGCAAATTAACCTTCAAGGTACTGTACAGTATGTACAGATTTTGTTTGCTACCTTTAAAAAGTAAAAAGTGCAACCATCTTCATTAATGGTATGTTCACACTTCGGTTTGGTTGGTTACAAAATGAGCAACAGCACTGGATTCAGAGAGATGAATTGAATAGAAGCATTTGGAATAAGGACTATATCAATTTGCAGCCATACACACAGCAATGCAAATAATCAACCCAAGCTTCTACCATCCCCACAATGCTAAGCACTGTCATGTGACCCTGATTTCTTTCCGAAACAAATTGAAACACAACAGGAAGTGACAATATAAGGGAACTGATTGAGACACAAATAGACCTGGGGCCATTTTCACAATGTGTCTCACAGTATCAGCACTGATCTGGGAACAGTTTTGTGTTTAAACACATAAGGAGTAAAGTTCACTTATGCACAAGGACCAGTACTCCTATCCTGAAGCTCTTTATGAATGCAAGCTATGCGCTTTTTCTCTTTATGGCATCTCATGTCATTGAGACTGACTAAAAGAGCACTAACAAGCTTATGTCCCACATTCATAATGTACTGTAAATGTATAAGAGCAGCAAGACACTGAATCAATGGTGTTTAATGATCTGGTGATGTGAGCATTTTGCCTTTAATGTCTTTTCTCATTTATTGATATGCAACAGAAAGCAAGCACTTTTTCTGTAATTAGCTTGTCTGAAAGATCAGCTTTAATTCTAGATAGAAAGCAACTGAAAAATTAAGCTGAAGTATTTTCTTTATACATTATGCCCACTAACATTTCAAAAGTACCTTGAATAATTGCGAAGACAGTAGTGAATTAAGCATTCGAGACAGAGTAACTTGGCTTCAAATTAATAAATGACTTGATGCATTCTACAGCCAAATACCGCTAATTATAAAGCATTTAGAATTCTAAAACAAAGATAATTATTTATCCAAGGTAAAATCATTCTTGAGAGTAATTTGAGGTTGTACTGTCTACATCTTAACGTGCCAGATCATTTTTTAATAAGATTTACTAGTGAATTTTATGCCCATTGTCAGTCTGGCAATGAACATGTGGGAGGTGATTATGTATACACCAGGCCTTTTTATAGAGTTTGATTTTTGTTGTCTCAACTAAAGTTTTTTAGGATTAGCAACAAATTGGAAGTGTTTTGTGTGAGTGTGCGTGAGAGTGCGTGTGTGTGTGTGTTGTTTAAAATGGAGCTTGCTCAGGAGACAGTGATGGGTACAGTAGCAGACAGTGTCTTGCATGCAGGGCGAGTGGCGTACCATATCCCCACAGCTGCACACACTGCTGCTCGTGGGTCAAGCACATGCCGTTGTAGCAGTAGGCCTGGTAGTTGTGGCAGGTGGAGCCATCCAGCAGGTAGACGTTGGGGGGGCAATAGGGCGAGGCCCCTGTACAGTACTCAGGCAGGTCACAGGTCCCCGCGGGCCCTCGACACATGGTCCCTGCCTGCTTCAGCTATGGGGAAGAGAGCAGGACCGGCTGTTAGGAGACTCCCTTTGAAGCTATCACTGTATTCATCTGTCGACTAGTGGTTTAATTAATTAATTCGCCTTTTAATTTTAGCTTTTAAAAATGTTCATTTAGCTGTTTTAGCTATCAATCACTGAATTAATGTGTTTATAAAACACCCAGGCAAATGATTAATTATTCAATTACTCACCCTATTGGTCAGTCAATCAATCAATTAAGCAATCTGTTCATTAAAAAATCAAGTTGCAGAGCAAACTTTTCAATGTAATATCAACCCTGACAGTATACCTTTAACTCGAAATAAGTGCATCTTGTTCCTTTTGAACTCGCATGCTCTCTGTTTAAATGTTACTGTGTGCAATGTTGTGGAAGACTGCTAGACACAAGGATTTGATAGTTGTAGGGACACTGATTTTGTGCCGTTAGCAAAAACTCTGCATCGCTGCAGTAAAATAGAACTGTTCAGGCTGGTTATAGATTATATAAAACATGACTGTAAGCATTGTAACCTGCACTCGAAAGAGGACAAATACTTACAGTAACAAATAAAATGTGCTATATTTCATGAAGTGTCCTTCAAAATGAATTGCCTGAGAGAACGTACAACATTTGACCAACAGTCTAGTACTAGAGAAAGAACGCATTAAAAGGCAGAGATAAAAAAAACAAACAAACGTGTTTAAAAAAGAAACATTCACCTTTGCAAAGGCTGGCGAAGAATATACAATGTGTAAAACCGTATGTATTAAAAGTCTCGCTGGATCAGCATGACTGCAGACTAATTCAATGTAATCAGGAACTGTCAGAATGGAAAGAATGCAAAACACTGCCGTGTCATGACAGTATGACAATAACGAATACAAATCCAGTAAAAAGGTCTTTGTGCAGCTGTACTGACGTTAATAGGAACTCAGAAAATTGCTCTGTATTTGCTTTTCATTTCCTTGTTATTCACCAGACCGGCTATGGCTGCTATTTGATATTTTATAAATTGTTGATCAAAATCAACCATTTGTAGAACCAAATTATTTTCCAGTGTAGTTCGATAACACCAAGTGTACCAACAGTCTCCCCCTGGACATCAGAACAGCTGAGTCAGTGTTATCTTTTAAGAGCAAACTGAAGACACATTTTTATAGATTTGCTTTTAATGTCTGATAATTTATTTTCCGTAGACACATTTTTAGATTAGACTTTAATGTCTTAATTTATTCTTATTTTCTGTCATATATTGAAATTGCTTTTATTATCTGTCTCAACTTTTAACGTTTTATTTTTGAAGTTTTACTGGTTGTTAAAGCACCTTGGTGCAATATAAGTAAATAAATAAAATAAAATGGGAGAGCACATAAGTGCGTGCACAGAGCAGGCGTCCTTTTACGCCATGAACTTTAATGATAGGGGAAGCAATATCCACAGCTTGGATCCAAAAAAAGGTCTCTAATGAAGTGGGCTGTAAGGCTGTGTGTTTCAGCCTGTCAGTCAGTCCACGAGGTCCTGCCCCTGTGAGAGAAAGTGTCTTCCACAACGTAGCCTGATAACTGCACAGAGCAAAACCCGGAAGAGTTCTTTTTACTTCAGTCCATGTTCCAGATCAGGGTTGGGTTTTACTAGGTCCAGTAACTCAGAAATCGTGCTCTGTGATACAGCCCTGGGGTGTTCCTCATATGAAAACACGGCTGTTCCGTGTACAGAGCTCTTTCCAATACGGAGTGAAATCAGCCAGTTACTGATGCGATGGCGGGAGGTCGGTGGAGTCTCATCGTTTTTGCCTCTGGTCTGATGTGGGTATGTATGAAAGGAGTGAGGGGGAGGTGTGAGGGGTAGGGGGGTACCTTGCATCCCTCACAGCAGACCCCGTGGGCACACTGCGCCTCCTCTCTCAGTGTGCAGTTGTTGGCGTTGCAGCAGTCGTTGGTGCACTCCTTTTGGACCAGAGATGAAAAACCACACTGAATTCAGACACGTACTCACACTTGTACACACAAACACACACACACACACAACACACATACACAAACACAAACACAGACATAAATACACATACATACACACACATATGCACAAACACAGACACACACATGCACACACATACACAAACACACACACATACATATACAAACCCACACGCATACACACATATATGCACAAACATACACACACACACACACATATACACATACTGTACAAACACACATGTATGCACAAACAGAGCCACACATACACAAACACACATATACATACACACACGCAGACAAACACGCAAACCCACACCCACACACACACACATATATATGCACAAACATACACACACACACACACATACACATACTGTACAAACACACATGTATGCACAAACAGAGCCACACATGCACAAACACACACATATACATACACACACATACAAACACGCACACCCATATCCACACACACACACACACAGGAGCAAAGGCACCGACAGTTGCCATGGTGCTCTATATCAACCTTTCACTCTCATGTGGGAGCTGAGTCAATATAAGCCTGTAAGTGCACAGGGAGGCACGGCAACATACTGCAAGCAGGCAAAGTATGTTCCTGTGCATTAAGGCTTTTCTATACATCAATTTCAATCTGCTGTGACAGAATACAATATTATGGCCAGAATTCCAGTCCTGGTACGCTGTCAGATAGTAATCAAGATGTTAATATGCTGAAGAGGCACGTGAGTTTCATGAAACAAAAGCCACAGGACTGTTAACTAAACCTGCCTGTAGCATATTTGTCGATACCTTTGAAATTATGTCCACGCTCATTTCTCCAAGCGGGTGCAAATAAGTGAGTGCTGTTATCAATCTGCTTTCAGTTTTAATGCATTACCCAATGCCTCATTGAATAATTGAGTAATTTATCTGTCAACAAATGAATAATTATGAAGCCATATGCTACACTGCATTTTCCGCATAAGTGAGTACAGGAATACCAACTTCATTTAAAGGGAAAGCAATACTTCTGGTTCCTTTATATAACTGGGTATGTCCATAATGTCTATTATTGTACTTAATTGTGTTCAGAGCAAAGCGTTTGAATATATGCCATCATGTGTGAATGGGCACTTAATTAGAATGCATGCTCTGACCTCCCCCCACACAAACCTTAATGATAGTCAATGTCGAGCAAATCAAGAGGTTTCAAGCAAAGATCCTAATACAAAGCTGTAAGATAGTCCAAAGCATATCAAATAGGATTGGCATAAATTGTGAAACACATTTCTGCTGACAATTTATAACATGATCCCTGACTGTGTCATACCCGGGAAACTAGATTTATGTGCCTGTCGAATAACAATGTGCTGTTTTATTTTCAAGCATATGATTAAGGAAAGCTTTAACTAGCCACTGAAACTGTAGAAATGCAAACCGCACATTTAAGTTGCACGACCGACCCCCAAAAATCCAGGGGTTAAGGGAAATATGCAGATATTACATTACATATTACATTACATTACATGGCATTTAGCAGACACTCTTATCCAGAGCGACGTACAATGAAGTGCAAATCAAACACAAGTATGAGTGCTAAGAGGACCTGAGAGGACAGTACAGTTCCAAGTCCTAGTGTAAACATACAGATAATCAGAACCCTTGAAGAGTACAATCAACTTCCAAACTAGCATACCACAGTTGGCAGCTAGAATACCCTGAATACAACAATACAACAGCCAATAAAAAACAACAATATCTATACAAGTAACAATATCTATACAATCTATACATAAGTGCCATTACAGTCTAAGGCTAATAATCATGGTGGTGAGTTAGGGAGGGAAAGGTGTAGCTTGAAGAGATGAGTCTTCAGTCTGCGCTTGAAGGAGGTCAGAGACTCTGCCGTTCTGACATCCACCGGGAGGTCATTCCACCACCGTGGGACCAGGACAGACAGCAGTCGTGAGCGTGAAGTGCAGGTGTGGCGAGGGGGAGGCGCCAGACAGCACGAAGTGGCAGAACGGAGGGGTCTTGTTGGTGTATAGGTCTTGATAAGGGATTTAATATATACAGGGGCTCATCCCTTAACTGCCTGGTATGCGAGCACCAAAGTTTTAAATTTGATGCGAGCCATAACAGGCAGCCAGTGGAGGTTGCTGAGCAGGCGGGTGACATGTGAATGTCTGGGAACATTGAATACCAGACGGGCTGCAGCATTCTGGATCACATGAATTGTGCCAGGCTTGTATAAATATATCAGTGCACTTAATGAATGGCCAATACTAGTGAATGACATTGTTTTCAAGCATATTTTAAAAGCACCTTTTAAAGCCACTTTCAGCCGCATTGTCTGATCTTGAAAGCCAATTCAGAAATATACCACTTAATTTAATCCAGCCCCATTCTTATAAAATCACATTGTATTCAGTGTAGTGTTATTCATAGTCAAATTGGTACAGAGGGCTTTGCGGTGGGCTCCTCCTAGATTGTTCTGAAGAACACAGACACTTAACAGGGAAGTCCAATTCGCCACACATGCTACGATGAAGCCAACTACGCTGTGTATGGAAGGCAATCTGTGAATTCGAAGGACCTTTTTGACTGAAATTTAGTGATGTTCCACCCCGGCCAGGTTATTCATGAGGGAACGACTGGCACGGCAAGCTCAGGGATGAGCCAAAGCAAAGTGAGCGTTTCTGTGTGAGTAAACACAATAGGGTGTTATTACTGGCCGATTATCTGAATATTGCTTTTCCCCAGGTGTGTATGTGCCTGTGGTTATCCGCCATCCCCAACAATAGCTGGAGAAGATTCTGGATTATCAAACAGCCTGTGCAGACCTCTCGTCCAACAACTCTACCAATTCATCCTCCCTCACCGTAGTCCAGAAATTGAATCACTAGCGATTGAAAAAAGTTTGACATGGTTTATGCAAGGTGCCAATGAACAGAGAACGCACAAATGCTGCTTTTCCTGTGGGAAAGCTCGAGACGAGATGATCACAGCCATTATCCCAGGCAATTGCAACTTGTCAAAGAGACAACTTGTTTTGCCTCGGCTGTCCTAGATGCCCAGCAACAAGACTGCGACTTCAGGAAGTTTTGAGACTTCTAAACTTTGCAGTAATCCTGTGCCCGCCTCAGTGTGGCCCATTAATCCACTTGCAGAAAGAGTTCAATTTTGTACTTGTGAAGTTTTGGTTTTAAATTAGGTCTGACCTGTTTAAGTCAACACGCATACAAAACACAGGGCCAGCTGGCTGCAGTGACTGGCTTAAATGTCACTGTGAATAACTGAATAGCTCTAAAGACAAAAAAACTAACCTTGCCATGATACTGTGTTAATACCCCATCATTTTATTGGAATATTCTCCCATGTATGACGTTGTTTCAGAAAACACTTTCAATATGGACTGCCCTTGCCCCTCAAGAGAGAAAGAAATTGAATTGCAAAATTGTGACAGTGAAAAACCTGCAATGGACGTGGTAGAGAAAAAACCTGCGGTCTTGTGGGATGGATTCCTGCTTTACAAGCCAGGGTTCAATACAGTCAATAAATAATTTACACCTTCAGACACCAGTAGCTCAAAAAAGTTAACAGTAAACAAAAGGCAGGCATTTTTATTTTTGAAGCTAAAAATGCCATAACTTTATCTCGTGTCTCCCAGTGATTGACTGCTTGCATTTTATTCTGACACTGTCACAAATGCTTTACAGAAAAACAAGAAAAATTAGGCAAGACTGAGCCTGAACCTGCAGAAATCCAGTAAGTGAGCTAAAAAAAACTCCCCAGTGGGAAGTAAAAACGATGAAACGGTGGTGAGAAGAAAAGCTCCCTGGTGGGAACTCAAATATAGAGGGGAGCTCATCCTCCGCAGGCTTGGGTAACTTAAGGTAGGACGCCACAGCTTTTTGTATAAATCTGTTAAAGACATAAAACCGCGGGCAAACTGCAGAAGCTGAAATAAATAAGCGGTAAAAAAGAAGTCCAGTTAACCCATAACCCCACCGGTGGTGAGAACTATCCCTGGTCACAGAACTGCCTCACCTCTGGCTCTCCGCAGTCACACTCCTCCCCCTCCTCCACGAAGCCGTTCCCGCACCTCTTGCCCCCCACCAGGTCCTTCATGTTGGGCATGTTGAAGAGGCACATGCCCCCTCCCTTCTGGAAATAGTTGTCGAGGTCCCTCTTGCTGCAGCGGCTAAAGACTCGCGGAAAAGGGTGCCTGAAAGAGACAGCACATACACACTTACCCTGCGGAAAACAGCTCAGGCTAGGTTTTGAAACAGCTGGTAGGTTGTTCACCAGTTCAGACAAACTCCCAGCTCAACATGGTTTAACTGGTTGACCCGTTCATACCAACTTGACATGGTTTGACAAGCTCAAGCTATGTTTTGAAACAGCTGGTAGCTGGTTGACAAGCTACCAGCACCAGCTGGTACACCAGCTGATACCCAGGTAGATTTATGACAATCATGGCCATGCTGGTTTACGAGCTCATACCCTGCTCAGTTTTCACGCTGGTCAAGCTGGTATAGCTGGATATTACAGAAATGTATACTATTGAAAAACTGTCACACAGGGGGTGTTTACTGAGGTAGACTTAAAGCCTAAACATCCTAAAATATATTTTTGAAGGTACATGGATCAGTTCAACAATGATACATGCCAACTATGACACACCACTGTTCCCCTTCTGGAAAAATATGCCCAGTTGATGTGTTCCTGTGCAGCCACACCCACTGTCAATGCATGACTTGTGCAAGTCTTTGTGCTATTTCTCACATACCGGATGCAACAACAAAAGCGCAACTCAGACCTTTTTTTATTTTTGAGAAACCAATAAAACCTAGTAACAGTAAATTACAGTGTTCCCCTTTAACAATCAGCATATTCATTGTTTTGTTATGTATGTGCAGTTGCCATTATAATAATTACAGACCTTTTTGATATCACACATTTTGTTGTCAAATGGATGCATGTGTCTAATGCCATCTTGGCTCTGAGAACATTCCAGAAATTTGGATGGTATACTCCAGTTTCCACTGCCATGCTACAACATAAATCACAGGACCAAAAAGAGCACCACAGGTGTGTATCAGCTACTGTATTAACAGCAGTGCAAATTGCAGCTGTGTTTCCAAAAGCATTGGTACTGTAGCTTATAAATTGAACAAGCATTAATACAAAGAAGCTGTGACAGCTTACATGTCTCTATCCATCTGTATAATATTGCTGATCAGTTGAGAGCATTGGAGCAGTCCCCCTCCATTGGAGAAGGGGTGTAATAGAGCCCCCCCATTGGAGAAGGGGTGTACTAGGGTCCCCTCATTGGAGAAGGGGTGTACTAGAGTCCCCCCATTGGAGGAGGGGTGTACTAGAGCCCCCTCATTGGAGAAGGGGTGTACTAGAGTCCCCTCATTGGAGAAGGGGTGTACTAGAGCCCCCTCATTGGAGAAGGGGTGTACTAGAGCCCCCTCATTGGAGAAGGAGTGAAATGGGGGAGTATTGTTAAGAGTAGCAGCAGTCTCTGTTGTGCTGTGAGGCTCATGAATAAGGACCAGCATCGCTGACAGCAGCTATGATGGATAGCTCAGTGCTCACCCTGTGGCAGCCGCCATGACACAGCCGCCCTGCTCGGGCGTGGCCTCCACACAGCAGCCGTCGTTGTCGTGACTCATGCCGAAGTTGTGCCCGATCTCATGGGCCATGGTGGCCGCAGCCCCGATGGGCAACTCTGAGTGGTCCTGAGAGAGGGACAGAGAGAGAGGAGGGGAGAGAGACGGGGAGGGAGAGGGAGAGAGAGAAGGGATGGGAGAGAGAGCAGGGAGGGTTGAGAGAGAAAGAGGGGAGAGGGGGTGTCAGAGAGAGAGAGGGAGAGAGATGGGAGGGGAGGAAGAGAGAGAGGGGGGAGAAAGGAGGGGGCGGAAGGGGAGGGAGCGAGAGGGGGAGGTTGAGAAGGGGAGGGAAAGAGAGAGATTTTATCAGTCAATGCATCATCAAAACCAGGCTCCCAGAAGCATCTAATTAAAAGCAATGGTTAAACCTGTGCAAAAAAATAAAAATAAAAAATACGCACAGACACACACACACACACACACACACACACACAAAACTACACCTACACAAAACAAAAAACAAAAAAAACAAAGAGGGCCATCTGGTACTGCATAAAAGCAAGAGTATATGTCAAAATTTTAGCATGGACCCGCTGGTATCATAAAACTTTAATACTTGCATTAAGGCATTAAGTGTGATGGGAAACAGCAATTTCTCCTAAGTGGTGTACTGTGTTGACAAGAAGATATACATTTCTACTGATTTCAACGACTGTATAAGACACATTAGGCTATTTCATTAATGAAAACATGTTACTGAGCTTGTAAGGTGCGTTGACTTTGCATGTCAGAGGGCAACGCTGTCTAGTTATACCAGACAGGATCCCCATTTTACTGACCTCCCGGGAAGTGTTCTCCACCTCTAACCTAGGTCACAGGAATTGACTCAACTCGAGCTCTGTGTGCCGATTTGTATTCTGCAAGCCTCTAGATGGTGTGGTGGGGGCGCTAATGGAGCCCGTTAGGAGATAATCAAACGCAGGCGAGGTATCGACCCGGCAGCCTGACCGTGCTGCTTGCTGGGGTAATTGGGAGCGGTGCTGCAGGCCTTACTCACCACGTTGATGCCCCCTGAGTTCTCATGGCTGCACATGCCTTCCAGGGGTGCCATGCCGATGGTGGTCCCTTTGAATATCACGCCCCTGCAATACAAATAGGGACAGGGCCTCACTCTACATGCTCCACACCCTCCCACAGAGCTTGACTCTCCAACCTCAAATAGAGCATCACTCTACAACATTGGTTCTCAGTCCTGGTCCTAGAGAGGTCAGTTGACTGTGTAATTAACTGCTTTAATTAATCATTTAAATGCTGAGTAACAACAAAAGCCAGCACACCCTGTCGCTCTCCGGGGCCAGGAGTGAGGACCTCTGGTCTAAACCCTCATGCAGGGTTGTGGCCTTCGAATCCAAAGCCTGGTTTTCGTTTCTCCCAGTAAATTAGTGCTACTGATTGGCCAGACTCTCTCAAACCTGACTCCCAGGTAAAGGGAGGGTGGAAAACCAACAGGTCTCAGCCCTCGAGAACCGTGGGTTGTTAATCCCTGCTCTACATCCTCAGAGAGGGTCTCATTGAAAACTGTCACACAGGGCCTCATTTAAAAGCCCCACACTCCACCCTCACATCAGGACCACAGTTTGGAGTGTGCGCACATCAAGTGTCATAGTGTTTTAAATGCAATCCCGCTTTATTGCACACAGTCTCTGCTTGTTATTTGGATCACCAGGGGATTCAGAAATGCTGACAATGGAAAGGCACATCTTTGTGTACGAGCGTGAAGCATTACATTCTTACAGTTCTTACAGGGCTCCGTTTCCTGGCAGTCGAGCTGCCGTATGTTAGCAAACTCAGCGAAGCATGCAGGACGAAACAGACAAATGATCTATCCATAGAGGCTGCTGGTGAAAATCTTTCTGTAATCATGGCTGGTGTGATACAAGTCAGCAGCTGGACTTGGCCAACCACACCGTCACAATCTCGTTTTAGACCAGATATAGTTTGATTGGCATTCAAAATATGGGTTAAAAGCACGCTAAGCATGTACAGGGTGAAAAGATATGAATAATTTAAAAACTAAGCTATAGCTTAGCTATGCTAAGAAGGTTAATTGACTGGCGCTATTAGTTTTCAAGATATAGCACTGTTCATATGCATGTTCATACAACATTTTAATATCAATGCGCCTGCCATTTACATAAATATTCTACTCCTAGATTTTGAAACAACAAAAGCAGTCAACTGTAAAATAAAATGAGGCTTTCCACATCTTATTAAGCCTCCTCGACTCAATCTCCAGTGTTTTTCTTAGGGTATTGGCACGCAGAGAAGGAAACAACCCTTAAGTTCAAAACAACAAAAAAGGGCAGGATTCTGCTTGAATGCTGGCTAAATTCAGAGATGGAACTGTCGTTGCTTAGCAACCAAGTAACTAGATTACCAAACAGTGAACCTTACAATCCTTTAACATTTACAATTGAAAATTGTCTTTTTGTACTTTTCTGAGTCAATGAAGACATTGGGGGATTGGTTATTTTTATGAAAGCGATATGGAACGTGAACTTCTGTTATATTACAAATATAGGATATTTCAATATTCATTATGCAACACAGGTCCTTGTTCCATCACTTTAAGGGCCTCCAGACACTGATCCAGGGTCAGCGTTGGTGTGCTGGTTCTTACGTGAGCAGCTGGGCATTGTCGTGCCGCTTGCGAGACTTGAGCTTCTGCCTCCACTGCAGAAAGGACCAGAGTGTGGCGTTGGGCTCCTCGCTCACGATGCACTGGTCCCGGTCCGTCCACACCTCCAGCCCAATCAGCGGTACACGGATGTTCAGAGCCCTGTAGAACTGGAGCCACACCCCCATGCACCTCTATCACTGACAGTCAGCACCATCTCCTGCTAGCATGCTAACTAGGGCTGCACGATATGAAGAAATATGTGATATGCCTTAACTTTGTTGAATATTGTGATGATGATTGCGATGATTAGTTCTGTTATGTTATGTTATGTGGACAGTTTTTATGTCTTTCTGCTTGAGGTACACTGCTTGAGGTAACCCCAGACAATGCATAGCCTATGCCCACTGAATAAATAAAAACGTATATTACCAACATGCTTTTATTAAACAAATTGCGCATGAACATTGAATCAATTTAACATAACATCAATTTGTTGCAATACTATTCATCGCAGTTCACGCTGTCTTTTGCAATGTGTTTATCTCTCATGCTCATATCTCGTTGACAATATACGATATATCATACAGCACTAATGCTAACTATAGCACTGTATGTTTATGACTAATTAACTATTATAATGTTACCTTTAATGATTTTGAAAGTTGGGATAAAGCCTACACAAACTTTGTGAGCATCAGATACAATAATAGAAGGCAGTTGGATTCTTGAATGAGAAATGTTGGATCAAAGCATTACATTTTTTAGAATGTCAATCTCAATTCACAGTGCAACAGTGAATCCATAAACCTTTATCAGGTATTCACTGTCACTGCCAAGAGGAGACGTGAGCAAATAAAATGTATTTTGTATATGTACAGGGTTTTTCCTGGCTCAAAATCAGAAGAGGGTATCTTAACCAAAATCGTGCAGGGCTTAAACAATTCCTCAGGCAAATGCCTGAATCTCATGTGATTCATATAGCAGACATTCTGAGGAACCCATTTCACCCTAGTTTTGCTGAGTTAGAATTGTTTGCCTTCGCAGGAGACCAAGATTTGTAATCTCCAATATATAAATTAGGCCAAAAAAATTGATTTCACCCCAATTTTACTGAGTTAGAACCTTTCCTTTTGCAATTTGTGAGATTTGTAACCCCCAATATGTAAATTAGGGTGGAGGAATCAATTGTACCCTACTTTTACTGAGTAAGTATTCTTTGCTTCTGCAAGAGAAAAAGATGCTGCCTCTCCATGTGATAATTACACACTAGCAACAATTTCTATAATAACACAGTGATAAGAAACTCACCAGATTTACAAACAAGACAATAAAATAAAATCAGATTCACCACAACCATATTTACTTAATAACTATGTTTTGTAATAGCAAAAAATCCCCCATAGTCCATATACACAAATGGGAATTCAATTATTTGTATTCCTTTCTTAGTTTACCAATGTTTGTTCAAAGTACGTCTCTTGCAGCATGCAAAATGTGTCTATTTGTGATAAGAATTAATGCCACTGGCTGTGCCAGTTGGTTCCTGCCCTTGAATCAATGTGTAAATAATTCAGAATATTTTATTTTTTAATAATTAATCATGAAAAAACTAAATGAATATGAATAAAACATGAATTTATGATATCCGTGAACTTATGTTTTTTTTTTTTCAAAAATAGGTTTGATAAGTCATGCATTTTTAATCGGCTATAGCAGTATAAGAACTTTAGTAAGCAGTAATCTACAGGTTTAAAAACACTTCAGACTTCAAGTGTATATGCTTGGAACTCTAAATTCATAAATACAATTCTGGCCCTTCAAATAGTGCAACAATAACTGTTATTTTGGTTGAAAATGTAAGCAGCCTAAAAGCAGAGATGTTATTTTGGCTTATTGCCGGTGGTTTCACAGAGCTAAAGCAGAGAGTGTATATTGCCATGTAAAGGGGGGCCTCTAGACAGGGCCCTAGGCGATGGCCTGTCACCTATGCCTAGAACCAGTTCTGGGCATTAGTGCTGATTATGCTAAGGCGCCACTCTAGAGTAGTGCCACCATGGCATGTTCAAGTGATAGTAATCCACTCTGCATTGCTTTTGAAATAGGCTTTACTATTGCTGACACAGGTCATATTTTTGAAAATGATCAAGGTGGCTGACATGGAATTATCTGAGGACAAACCATAGACAGTAGAATGTAGAACAAACAGAAAAAACCCAGTATGTTTCTCTCGTCTACAGACTGCTAACACTGGATTCAAACTACTATAGTATCTTCAGTTCTTGATCCAATGCGTACTCTTTGACATCAAACAATGAAATGAAATGTGTGCAGCTTAATTTTTATCAATAAAAAAATCACACCCCCTAAGGCCAGCACCTTATACATATTGTGTGTTCTTATATTTTATAGCCATCCAACCATACCCCAGAAATGCACTTCTGGTTGGGCAATGTGTTGCCTTGCATCTCTCTACTCCACTTCTATATATGCAAGCATATTCTCTCCGTCAGAACACATAAACAGACCGAGAGGAAATATGACAGGTCCTTTTAGGAGAAAAATGCTCTCAATTAAATTTACAACTGCTGAAGGAGCCCTTTTTCATCCTTGGGACAAAAAGAGATTAACGAATAAACAAAAACCTGAAGGGTCCAAATTGAGGCGGAGACTTCCTTACCTTATCCACGTAATTGGCAATCTCCATGATCCTCATTTTTGTTTTGCCAAGGTCGCTGTGTTGTCTTCTGTACTAAATTAAAACATTATGATGAGAGGATCACACCGCCATCCGCCATTAAGGGAGCGCAGAACCCAGGCCTTAAAATAGCCCTTCTCAGAAAAATGAAGGGGTTTTGTGAAATGCCACTAACAACACACAGGAAACCAGGAAACAGCGACGATTCATAATGATCAGCCAAAATGATTTCCACAAAAGAGACTTACATTACCCAGCAAAGCTTAATCTTCTGAGAAATGTACTTTGTGCAAAATTAACTTTGAGAACTTTGAAACATGTCCCCCCAAAACAGAAAATGAAACCTTCTGCAAGAAGTTTTGAGTTTTCTTTCCGCTTCTGCTCATAAAAATATCCTCTAATTAAGTGAAGCAAAAAAATCAATAACATTTTGTACTTTGCAAAAGGAAGACTGAATCAGTTTTGTCCACAGAAAAAAAAAACCATTGATGTTGGAACATAATACTTATGAACCTTAGAACCTTCAAATAAACCATGTTTCTTGCAATGTGGTGCTCATTTCGTTTCAAAATAACAAAATGTCCTGACAACAAAATGACTGAAGGGGATATAGGAATTCAGTTTTGCTGTTTTCTGTGCACTACCAGTTCAAATGAAGGATGACTGAAAAGATATTTAGAGTTTATTCATGAACACTACAGCCTACCATAGCCTTATGGTTTCAACATGGCTCACATACTGTACTGTACAGTAAAACTGAAAACACTGCAGATAAAGCCCTTTAGCAAGCTTTGCATTCCAACAGCCATATTTATTTTTCATGAAAATGTGCCAAAATTTGGCAAACTTGCCAAGCCTGACAGCTTAATTATCTGGATTTTTGACAAGTGAAGTGTGAAGTCGTTTGAAAAAAGTACCTTCTGTTTTTAATGGTTTGTCTATTTTGTGAAGCCAAAGCTAATCATGACATGTTCTTGACATATGCAGCATACTGTAGTGTAGTTACAGCCTTAATGAGAAACAGTGAGAATGGTCTGGTCTTGGAGCAGAGTTTAAAAAATATTTAGGATGCACGTCTTGTGAGATGCTCCAATGAAATCCTCTGGGAGATTGATTGTTATGCATTCTCTGTGCCTGCAATGACCCTGTGGCCATGCACAATCTAGCAGCCTCTTTGGTATTCTCTCCTCCCACACAACGATCTCTCCCGTACTGAGATAGGGGGCAGAACTGTGGGTTACAGTATCTACCCGGCAATTTGGCAGGTGAGAGAGCCTACTGCTTTGTTTCCTCCTGAGTCTCGTCATAGAATTCATCGTTCATCGTGGCACAGAAGGGCGGTCATATTTTCATGCGATGTGCTCTACTTCAGGCTGATTATGAGCAAGGCAAGAATGACAACTTGCCACAGGGTCAAATCATCAATATCTGACACTTCAGTGTGAGAAGCCAATACTTGACATGTGTGGTTATGTAATGTGTCAATATTCCACTAGATCTTTAGACACTGTCTAGGAGATTTTATTCAGCTTCATTAGTCTTCTAAACCACTGCACATACACAGTCTTTCTGTGTCTCCATGACACCATATCAAATATAATAATAGCATAAACCCATATAATGTTGTATCTGGCAACACTATTATACAGAATATGCAAAATAATCTACCATATTATAGTCATAAACTTCATAAAGCGTTAGTTATGCAGTTGTGCAGTGGAACAATATTTAAGATTCTGCTGACAGTTGGCCAAAGATACCATGATGCAGTGCCTATTCTGTTTGGGAAAATAGTGTAAAGCTCTCTTAAGTCTGCAATAAGGAAACAATTGAACGCACTTGACTAATCAGAAATGCCGTGAAGATATTTGCCCCAAACATTATGGTTCTGTGAAATGTATAAAAAGTATAAGTACAAAGGAATTGCTGTTATTTCTACAAGGTGAAACCAAGTGTATAAAAAAACACACTTGACTAAATGAGAACCAGCACTTTAAGCACATTGTCTGATTACAAATCTGCAAATTGTGGAGTGCAAAGTCAAATCAAGATAAAAAAAAACATCTTTGACTCTTGAGAAATAATGTGCTTACCAGCATACTGTCAGCAACAATGTAGAGCTCCATGAACTTGGTGGTGCCCCAGGCATTTCGCCTCACCTGCGATAACAGGTAACAACACCAGTTAATGGCCAGAGAGATGGTCAGACCACAGTGTAATAATAACCGTATTTTCTGCCCTTACTGTTATTATAACATTATTTACATGGCTCATTATCCAAAGCAGGAACCAGGAGTTTTCAGGAGTTAAGCAGCAAGCTTGATTTAATACTGCATGGCGCAATGAAGTAATTCTTCATAATGATTAATTATCTATGCATCATTATTGTTCAGTGAAGAGAAAAATCAAAAACATAAAACAAAAATATGCAAATGAATCATGGGGTAAGATTGGGTGTGGAAGCAGGTATGCCAGCAGCCATACAATCTTGCAGCATATCCTTGCCAGAGAGCTGAAGCTAAGTTGGGCTTTCAACTGGAGGCCTCTGGAAGAGGTGTGCCTGGAGGGGGCAGTCTTGGCACTAGGAAAGTGATAAATGGGCAAAGCATGGTCCTGTGGTGGCATTTGATACCTAACACCCCACGTGTCCCTCTGTTCATCTGTGGGAAATCCCCTCTGACACGATGAAAGTGCATGAAGTGGCACAGGGTTTCAGAGAAAATCCTCTAGACTGTGTCTCCAGGGAAAAAACTCAAACCCTGTCCAGCAGCAGAGGTCATACCGGTCACTTAATCCTGTTAGCTGAACTGACACCTCTCAGCATTTACCTCTTAAAGGCCTTGGAGCTATACTTATTGGATGGGATTTGACAAACTGTCTGCAGTCTTGCAAGTGTAAGAAGGACAAAGTGTTCTAAGTTGCTCCCATTATGGTTTATAAGTATGTATTCTAAAAATGCCCAGTGAGAGACAAATTGTGAAAGCACGAACATTTCTATTCCGGATCAAAACAAACTCTCAGTGGATTTGTTAAATAAACACAAAGCCTATGATATATCAAATACAACTTTATAAGACTGTCAATCCAGGCTCAAGTTAAACCATGGCATTTTCACAATACGTTGTCCTGAAATTGTTTGAAATGCTGAAAGCATCAATCACTCCCTGCTTTTATGGAATGGTACCCCACAGGTTCCAATCGTAAACAAGAGAATGATTTTTATAGACTTCACCAAGGGTTTGCATTCAGCTCCATTTTCTCTCCAGCCTGCTATCATTCCTTGCACAGATGTTCTCATTTGTTGTGGTACACCACATAAATTGTCTCATCAAACACAAAGCATAGAAACAGAATAGCCAGATGAGTAGATTTAAAGAAAAAATGGAAACAGTGGACCGGTTTAGAACTGGTTCCTAACTGACATCGCATACACCAGCCATTGTAAGCTATTTTCTGGTGCCACAGATTGTGTTAGACTCCTGTGCTACTCACCCTTTGATGCAAAGGTTTAAGAAGGCTGGAGATGAGGCTTGTGTGTCCCACCCAGTGGCCGTGTCCACATGTGCCACCTGTGATTGGCAGGTGCTCTGTGCGGTAGATCATGTGATGGGGAGAGTCCAGCCCTCTAATTGGTTCAAGGTAGTAGCTGTCATTCGCATTCAAGACAATCAGGCCCCTGTATTAGAAGAGGAGACAGAATTCCAGATGGAAATGATAAAAAACAATACAAACAAAAATACAATAAAACAAACTGGAAAACATATCATGTTACTCCTAATTTGTGGCCTCACAAAGTTTCTAGCAGGTCAGACTTTCTGACTCACACCATCAAGTGTCTTTTGCAAAAAGGGGTGATAAAACTGATAACATTTTAATTACTGTTACAGAGTTACAATGGCTCTCACATAAAACCTTCCCGTAGTCAATGCTTTTTAGCAACATAAGGGGAAAGTAGGTAAGTGATTTTACAAGCAACAAAAGAAGCAAAGATGCTATATTTCCGGACTAAAAATGATAATGTGTTAATGTAATATTCCCATTTCCAGTCACTTATCTTTAGCTCTGACATTAACAATAAAAGATTGTTCATTATACGGTACATTTTACGGTATTACGGTATTAACCCCTTAACTATTCTTTGCACAAGCTTGAAAATCACGCACCCAAAAGAAATGGCTATTCTTTTCGAATAGCCTGGTGTCTTCTGAACGGTACTTCATTTCGTGTAGTATATGGATTTCCAAAATGCAGAGAAGGCGAGGTCCCACGCTTGTTTTGCCACCCACATGTTACAAATTAAGGAACTGTTGTCGCTAAAGCAATGACGTCTTAAAATACGTAATAAAGATATAACCGTAAGTTTTAACGCTTTCCGACGGCATATACTGTTACCATAGTGATTGAAAATTCCGCCGTTAAAAAAAGGAATGAATGCAAAAAAACCCCCAAAAAAACCCCACACTCCTGGCCCGATTTAAGCGTTATGGAAAGAGAACGCAGAGTGCCGTATGTCGATGGTTACACCCCCTAGCTGAGCCAATATCCACGATATGCCGCAGGTTCGAGTTTCATAATGCTTTTATACAACAGTTACCATATTTATTTCAGAAAGACAAGACTAACTTTAAATTAATGTATATTTAATGGAACTATGTTTTATGTTAAATGTATTCTTCCGCTGAACAGTATTGGTTGCTAAGGAAAGGTATTGTGAACGCTAACTAGCAATAATGTATCCCCCACTCCACTATCGAAGCAACGGTTAGTTAACGAATAATGTATCCTCACTGCACTAACCTTAGCTAAGCGACGCTATTACAATAATGTATCCCCACTGCATTAACGTTAGCTAGCATGCTATTTTACGTTGCACCAGACGACACTGACATACACAATTTGTTTTGTAGACGTTTATCAGGACACTGCCAGATAATGTGCATTTATTGAAATAACTCAATAGTTTCGTTATGGGTCTTCATTTGCTTCGCCGGGGTTTGGTGTTCTTGCTGGTATTTCGATCCGATGATGTTGCCTAAGTTGCATTTTTTCGTTCCTACTGCTTTCTAAATCAAAGGGCACTTTAAACTCACTCATTTTATTGTGCTTTGGTAGGCTACTAGCGGCGAGATGATGTCAAGTTATGTTCATTTCGATTATAAAGTAGATAACGGTGATAGCTAAGTTCAGTTATCTAAAGGTAAACGGCAAATGTTTTCCACATACAAAGCTAGCTCCCTGACTCAGTGTATTATTATTTTTTTTTACCATAAATATATTGTTTACAAGGTTTGTACTTATATTTATATTCCTGTTGAGGGGGTAAATTCTTACATCATTTCGCACACATCACACCAGCAGGGACGCTGACCCATTCTACATACATTTTATCAAACACAAAGATCCAATATAAGGTCCTATGAACGTTCCCTATATGATGACACTGGTAAACACCTTGTGTCTCTCTCCCCACCACTTTTGAAAGGACTTCAAATCATCAAATGCAAATTAATCTTTTTTTGCTAACTGCAGGAAGGTCTGAAGGAAACTTTATCTTTATCTAGTGCCCCACAGAGCATCTCTGAAGCATGACCATCCAATTCTGTCCCACTGGCTGGCTCAATAGAATATGAAAATACTGCAGCCTTCCATCCATGAGGGTTACTGCACGTGTCAGGGGAGACTGGCCACAACTGCCCACTTGTGGCACAGTGACCGAAAATAATTCCAAACACACACACACTCACACACTCGCACACAAACATGCACATGCGCGCACACACATGTACACACATGCATGCACAAAAACACACACACAAACACACACACACGCACACACATACTGGACACACACACAGACACACACACTCAAACACTCGCACACAAACCCGCACACACATACTGGACACACACGCAAACGGCACTTACAAAAAAATAATGACACCATAACACCATTTACAGTAAGTCATTGGATGGTTCTATTTGGAAATAACAGTCCTACACACATAAGGTCGCTTTAATGAGTACATATTAAAATTAAGGAACATGTACTACATTTGAAAAAAATAGCCTGTTACTGTTTATTGCAAATCAGTAGCAAAACAAACTGGGGTAATGAAGATACAATGTAATGAAGTCCCACTTTAAATAAAAAGATAAACCCACTATGTTTAGAATGAATAATCTTGTTCCATTTGAAAGTAATATAAAATATAAAAAAATATTTAATGTGTACATTTGCTTTCCCACAGGAAAGTTAGGAATGTCTCTCGACTGAAAATATTCTCCAGTGGGGCGAGGGGCTGATTTGCTTATTTTTTATAGAATACTGACAGGATGTATTGAATACCCTGAGTTAGATCTGAATCCTATGGATTGCAAAGGTAGGAGAACCACACAAACTGGTTCTAGCAGAGATTGTGATTCTTTAGAATTGCAGAACAGGTATGATCTTGGATCTGAAAATTAAGTTCTTTGGAAATTCAGCAAAGAAATATAGGACTCATAGAGCACTTTATTCGGAACACTATACTAATACAGGGTAGGGCCTCCCTTTGCTCTCAAAACAGCTTACATTTTTATGGCATGAATTCCACAAGATGATCAGGCTACTTTTTTTCCAGTTTTGGTGAGCCTGTGTCCACTGCAGCCTCAGCTTTCTGTTTTCGGCTGACAGAAGTGGAACCAAACGTCGTCTTCTGCTGTTGTAGCCCATCCGCCTCAAGGTTTGTCATGTTGGGCTTTTCTGCTTGCCACAATTGTACAGAATGGTTATCTGAGTTACCGTAGCCTTTCTGTCAGCTCGACCTAGTCTGGCCTTTCTCCGTTGACCTCTCTCATTAACAAGGCATCAAAATCCCTGGAGATCAGCAGTCTGGCACCAACAATCATGCCATGGTCAAAATCACTATGATCACATTTTTCCCGATTCTGTTGGTTGATGAAGCTTCTGACCCATAGCTTTATGCATTGCACTGCTGCCACACGATTGGCTGATTAGATAATTAGGTGTACAGGTGTTCCTAATAAAGAGCTCAATAAGTATTTATCTCTTGCACTAAAGAGACAAGCTGGCTTAAATGAAGACAGAATTGGGGTTAGGACATTTCAAAACGCGTGAGCAAGAGATGTGTTTTCAGGCATACAGAGCAGAGTCGCTTACTAGCTTACTTTTGAACGGTGTATCAAAACAAGCAATTACCCTGACACATGCCTGGATGAACATATCTCGCATTATATCGCAAAACCAAACAGCACATCATAAATCAATAGTAATGCCTTCTTGCCTCTCTGTAATAGCCTCATCTCTTGGCAAAGCACGGAAAGGCATGAATAAAAGTGGGCCACTAAGTACAAAATGAGCGTTACTCCAAGGCTGAGGATTTGGATAAGAAGAGGCCGAGTAGAAAAATACTGGCCAAATACTGTTTGATCAGGATGCCTCCTGCTAACTCAGGACATAACACTGCAAAAAAATAGTATTTTTGTCTTATATTGACACTTAAAAACTTTTATCTTTGACTATTTTGCTAAATAACTCTATTGCTTGTGAGATAAGACAGTTCGACACATTTCAAGATTTGCTAATGGGGTAAGACAATTTCACTTATCAAACAGTAAGAGAAAAATAATAAGATCTTAAGTCATGTAACAAGACTAAAATGCTTGTTAAGTCCACAGTGCAGGCCCCATTCCAATGCAGACACGGGCATGACTCAATACCATACCATGAAATGACTGCTTGAGCTGCTTTTATCTGTATTAATCAATACTCTGTCCTTCCGTCCTTCACCAAAAAGGCAACTTTGCAGAATTAACATACCGTGCCCTTTTCTAGTGCTGTGTCACCCGATCTGGGCCTCTCACTCGCCCAAGTGAACGGGGAGGCCGTGGCTCCGCCTGCCTTTCAGGCTGCCAATGATTGATGGACTTGAGGTGACGATCCCGATTGGAGGGATTGATTTCCTGTCCAGCCTCGTTCCGCCAGCATCACCGACCTACAGTAGTGCTCAGGGGACTAACAGACTACCTGATCCATTCTCCGCAGCTGAAAGTCAGCATCAGACCTGGGTCAGATACGTAATTGTTTTGGATTCAAGCACGCTTTACTGACCTTGTCTGGTGTATTGGAACCTATGAAATACTCTCAAAACCCAGCCTCTTGGTTGGCTCAGTTGCACCAGGAAAGATGCCTGCCTTGTGCAACAACACATCATTCTGCCATCTTATCAGCTTTCTCATGCACAGAGAACACAGAGCAAGGTTTTTTTGCATTCATTCCTTTTTTTAGGAGATTTTCAATCTCTATGGTAACAGGATATACCATTTGAGAGCATTAAAACTCATGGTTCTATCTGTATAACTGGTTTTAAGACGCCATTGCTTTAGCGACAACAGTTCCTTATTTTGTAACATGTGGGTGGCAAAATAAGCGTGGGGGGACCTCGTCTTCTCTGCATTTTGGAAATCCATATACTACATGAAATAAGGTACCAAGGAAAGAAGACACCAGGATTATGCCTGCAGTCAAAAGGGTACAAGAATAATAGCTATTTTATTTTGAGTGTGTAATTCCCAAGCTTATGTAAAGAACGGGGCGATACTCAAGGGGTTAATGTCAAGCCAGGATCAAACAAATGAACAGCATATAAATGCTTAATAAAATTGTAATAATATTCATATCAATTCTGTAAAATCAGTAAAAATGGTTGTTTCCAAATATTATTACATTACATTACATTAACCTGTGGGGTCAGGCTAGCACTAGCAAGATGCCTGCTGCAATGGACCTTTCTTTGGCTGATCTGCATTGCTTTGCCAAGTTTGCCTGAATGCAATGAATTCAGGATTGTTCATCAGCTTCTTCATTGATCATTAAAAAACCTTCACTGACAGATCAAGTATATATCTTTAAGCGACAGAAAAAGGATGAGAACTGGCATTATCACTGAAAATAAAATGAAAGCCATTTCCTAAAAGGAAATTGAAGTAGATGCCAGTGATTTTGAACTCGAGGCAGTGCACTATGTTAGGGAGCTTGCAATTCTAAGAATTTGCTGTCACATTCTGGGCTCTCGTAGCGTTTTCTGTTTCTTGCCTTTTATGTTTCTTGTCCTTGTTAGCTTTCTATAGTCATTCACACACCTCTGCCTTGTTACCTGTGTCCCGGCACACACACCTTTTTTGTCATTTCAGTCAATTTGTCAGTGCATTTATACCCGCCTGTTTGCCATGATGATTTGCCAGATTGTTATGTGTCTTTACCATACTTTCCAGCGGTTTTCTGCCGGGCTGTCTCCTGTATCGTCTCCTTTTGTGTACCCCGACTTCTTTTTTTGGGGATTTGCCTTCTGTTCTGTTTCGGATGACCTGTTATCAAACTTAGCTTTGCTTATTGGATTTAGACCTTTGGATTGTGCTCTGTACCGTTGCCTGTTTGGACTTTCTGTGTTTGGACTTTTGCCTGTGACTACGAACTTGATTATCTCCGTTATACCCGTTTGCCAGTATTCGACTCCTGCCTGCTTGATCTGCTTGTCATTTAATAAAGACATCTATTCTGCCAGGTTCTGGGTTGCGATTTGTTCTTCGGACCCAGCACCTGATATGCGCTTGATTCCCAGGTGGAACACAGGCATCGGACTCTTGAGCAAGGTACTTGCCCTGAGTTGCCTCTGGATAAGAATCTTTGCTGAGTGCTTAAAACTTAATTTGATGCATCGCTCCACAAACTACTTCTCAAACCTCCCACCATCTTTATTAAGATTATATATCATTTTTCCAGAATGCAATTGACTTTTGACTTTCTTGTTCATACGTTCCGTTAATGTGACATTTTCTCGAACTCATTTGGCAATTCTAGAACCAAATTGTTTATGTCAGACACTAAACTGTACAGAATATTACATACCTGCAAAAGTGTGTATGCTCAGAAATAGAGAGCTGTAATCACTTGATGCAGTGCTAACCATTCTATGGCTTCTTAACCCACTTAATTGTTTGGTAAAATAAATGCATTTGATTTACCATGTTTCTATTACATTCTTACATGGAGAATGTATTAAGCTGCTTAATAGAGAGCTAACCTTCAATAACATGGGGTTCTGATACCTGGAAGCTGTGTGCAGTGGCTTTCTAAGACCTGGCGGCAAGAAAGACTGTTTCAGTGTGTGAGTAATGTTTTTCTCTCCCGGTTTGTGTGAGAGCTTGTCAGGATTAAAGGGTGCAGGCAAGAGACAAATATGACACTTAAAAAAACAATGGCCTCACATTATTAAAGGAAAAGCTCTCAGGACCAATCATCAGAAGTTCTATTTATTGATTCTTGCTGAGCTGGCAATTTGGGATTTTAATAAAGTTGGATTAGGTTTGAAATCTGCGACTGAGCACAAGTAATGAAAAAAAGTCTACATTTTAATACATAAATTTTACATTTCAATAAAGCTGTCTGACAGCTCCTTGGCTGCTCCGATATCTTTGCATCAGGGAAGAGCGATGAACTTCACGGTACTTTGCACGCTTATGTACAGACCTATTTCTTTTTTACGGTTAAGGAAATTTAAAGGTCTTTAAATGCAAGCCACTGTACCAGTGCCAGTTTAAAAGCTAATTAGTTCATGACAACCGCAAAACCGCAATTCTGTAATGTTTCTCTAATTAAGTAGCTTCATCTAATAAAATCACTAAGAGTTCTGAGTCTTCACAAAACACCTAACTTGAATGGGGAGATGGGGAGGTAAAAATGATCTTCTGTTTCTCAGCTGATGCCCCTAGAAAAGGTTCAGAAACACAGGCACATGCGCACGCACACACACAGACAAACACACACACTCTTGAGGCTATGTTTGGGTCTACTCCTGTTAAATCTGATGTACCCAGTACTTGGTTGCAGTAAACTACAGCTGACTAACGTGCGATAGACAGCGGGTGCTTCAACCTCAGCCTTATAGTTCCAGCTTTGAGATCCGGCCTGTTAAACACTTGGCTCTCCTGTGTATCTGGCATTTGGTGATGTGATAAAAGGACAAAACAGCTTTGGAAATTAAATCCAATTAGGGAAATGCTGCATGGACTCTCGTTTTAACGTGCAAGCTTTGCAGCGTCGTGAGTTCCTGAGGTGACCGAGCTCCCTCCACATGACTGAATGTGCCTCTTCCAGTGCCTAAACGCAAGGGTATAATGAAAGACTGGAGAGGAAAGAGATTGCTTTCCTCTGAGGCCTTTCCCCTAGTGCAGGAGCAATTGGACCCCTGCTTATTGCAACGTTCCCTCCAAATTGAGCAGTGACATTTTGCTTTGGAAAGGAAGTTGTTCTGCAGCTATTAGAATGGGAAAGCTTTTCCTGGAGAGGGCGGGCACAGTAGGATTACTCCTTCAGTCCTTCCTGTAATTTGTTAAATGCATGAACTGGAAGACCTTCTCCCAGGTGTCACTCTACTCCAGAGCCTACACGCCGCTACTTATTATTCTGGCTGAGTTTCGCACAGAAAATTGCTATCGAGAACAAAGTCAAGAAGTTAGAATACAATTGCACCAACCTGGACACTCCTGTTGTCAAGAGCAGAACCAAACAATTTGAACCAGCGGTGACACACTACTCATGACAATTGTTTGTGTGTGTGACTCCATAACTAATTTCCTCATTGTGATGACAGAAAAACATGCTTGGGATGATAAACTGAATATCATGCCAAATAGTTTCAGGGCAGGTAGAAAAAACTATTTCATTTTTTCTCAGCAACATGTGGATTTAACATATGTGTTTACAAACAAACTCATTGTTTTACTTAAAAATATATATATTTATGTGACCAAATAGACACTACAGCTGAGTTTGAGTTCTTCAGCGATTCTTCAGTGTGGGTAGAACGACAGAAGATCTGGGTTTCTCGTTCACTATTTATGGCTCTAATGCCCGATAGCTCTTAAGTAATTTATTTTTATCAATATTAATGAGTTATAATTGGCCAATTAATCTTTATTCTCCATCAGAGAGCAAGCACCCGCCATTTATCATCCCATACCAGACAGCTTAATTGGTGCATCGGTGGAGTAGAGAGAGGGACCATTCACATGGGATGCACTGATGCAATACTGTAAATATTTGTCAGTGAGCTTCATGAATGAATTTTACTTTATGGCCTTTTCAGTGGAATTAGCCAGAGGAAAATGGCTCTTCAGACCCATCAAACACGATGTCTGGTCACGTGACTCACCGGACCCCAGAGCAGGTGCTGAGAGCAACCCAGGAATCTGGGTGTCCTCTCACATAGCCATGGTAGAAACAGTGGTCCTGCAATGAGAAAGAGAAAGAGAAAGAAAGAAAAAGAGGAGAGGTCTTCATATGTGAAAGTCATTAAAGGACTCCTGCCTTATATACTGACATCACTTTCCACAGTAGATGCCCACCTGGCCCGACCAATGCAAATGCAGCCCAACCTGAAAATAGAAAACACTGTATGCGCGTGTGTGCCTGTATGTGTGTGCGTGCATGTGTGTGTGTATGTGTGTCCGTGTATGTGTGTGTGTCGGGAGGACCTGCTTACAAAAATCATTTTAAAAATGCATGCATCATTGATTATGCCTAAGAAGATTTCTTCTGCAGCACAAACCATGTTCAGCTTCTTGTACACACTAAATGTTAGATCTACTCTGAGCTCATCACAGGTTCCACTTCTCCCCTTCATGAGTAGCAGGTGACAAGTGACTCACTCACTTATGCTTGGCTCACATATGCATGCTCTAGCAAACATTTGTGCCTAGATTACTGCAGAAGTCCACAACCTGTGAAAAGCTAGGAAATTCTCTTAGCCATCAAGGGACTGTGGTCATTGTGAATCTCGAATGCTAAGACGTGATTGGCACATAGTAAAATAATTGAACAATGTAAATTGTTGAACACTGCTGTTAATTTAGGTTTAACATCATTGTCATTTGCTACATTGCCTTCAGCCCAATTTGATAACTCATCATGCTTATTTGGCATGGATTATTTCATTATTACTTGTCAGACGCCATTCAGACAGTTGTGCGATGTCAAAGAAAACAGAAACTCAGTGAAGACAAGCTGATTTGAGAAACAGGGTTTTAAATGGCTTACTTTCACAATCATTATTACAATGATACTTGAAGTTAAGTGCTAATCAAGTAACCACTGAACATGGAAAAACAGAGAACAGAGGCGGAAGCTATGCTACGCTGTTGAAATAAACAAGTCTGTGCTATTTCAGCTATCACAACATCTGGAGCTGGATTGGCTGCTTGACCAGAAGAAGCCTGCCATCCGTATGTTCCCATACGATTCTCTCTGATTACATGCCAGTTCCCAAAAGCATGAAAACCACATGGACTCTTATGATTCATTAGTATTGTTACAATTCCACCAGGAAACTTGAATATTAAATCAATGACATTTCATAATTTGTTGTAATCTTAGAATTATCATCACATCAACTGGACACGCTTTATGGACCAGATGTCTGTTATGTATCTTCATTAAAATAACTTGAGAAGAAAATATAGCAGTTGTGGTTTTGGAAATGAATGGGAATAGCAACATAGCACAAATGCTGCTTTTGGAGTGATAAGCAACTCCTGGAGGCCTGCATGTCTTGTTATTTCTTTTAATTAACGGATAATTTAGAAGCTGTAAACAAGATGTGTGGACTACTTGAATCAATCATTCCATCTCCTGAAACACAGTGAAAACCAACAGACATTGTGGTCCTCCCTCTAGCATACAACACTGAAATCTGACACCCTAATTAAAAGCTCTGGTTTTAAGTGCAGAAAACTGTCAATGATTTATTAAAGGTATTTTTTGAGAAGCATGGGGGCACTGAGCTGGAACTAATCTATTGTTGAGTTTTTACCATACCTACTGTTAAGCTTCTACTGTATATAACACACTGTTTAAGGAATCTCTAAAAACCTAAATCTCTTGATCCATAAATATATAATACATAATAACTCATGAAATAAATATCCAGTTATTATGTAATTTAATGTAACCATTTTTATTTATTTATTTATCCACAGAATTACTATAATCATCCCATGGAGTAACTAGTATTCTTCTGATCATCGTTTATCCATGCTTGTGTCACTGACTTCTCTAGTGATGATTTCATTTAATTCCGTTCACTGCTCAGGTCTCACAGAAAGCATTTTTAAACTGATTTCCCCTCAATGTCAAAACCTGGGGAATTATTGCTCTTCATTGGCTGCATAACTGACAATTCCTGACTGTTTAAAGGGATTTGTGCAGCTTATCGGACCATGAAATTAGGTAATTTAGCCAAACAGCAAAAGCACAGGATGTGAAGAAAACAGTACTGAAGCTGACAACATGTGATGGGGGAGGTGTGTGTGTGTGTGTGTGTGTGTGAGTTAATGTATTCTGAATATTAACAGAATTTTCTACACCTAACATTCATTGTGTATGTATCATTCATTCCCAGTAGTCAGCTCACCTATGCAGCATGACAATGAAATCAAAATATACATGGACAACTGCATATGTTTACTTCTTAACTTTAGGGCTATTAGTGCACATCATTCTTTTACATCGTAGTTCATTTTTTCTGCTTTACGTTCGTTACCCCTGAGATGTATCTGTTTAGAATGGCCTTGTAATTCGCTCTGGATATGAATGTCTTTGGGTACATATATATCAGATGCTAGTAACACACAATAAGAGGATAAGTACCCATGACCCTTTTCTCCTTTCCCTGTGAATTACTGTTTCACATCTGCATATTCCCATCTGAGAACCATACATGCTTGGAGAATAATGTAATTTCACTGTGCAAAATTTTGGCAATGTGCATGCATGTGTGTGTGTGTGTGTTTGCATATGTGAGTGTGTGTTTGTCAGTGAGATGGAGACAGTGCATGTCTCCACATTTAGTCTGTTGATTTAACAGATTATCTATTGATTTGGAAAGGGCTGTTATTGCTTTTGTTTAGCATACCTCGTGCACCAAAAAAAGGTCTCATTGACCTGACTTGCAGACGGTACCTCAGGGTATTAACTGAATGTTGACAAGCATTTCTAAACCAATTCCACTGAATTAAGTCCCAATTGTTTGCCTGTCTGTGCAACATGTCTGCTCCTCTTTTAACCAGCTTTATGGGAAATATCCATTTTTCCATATCAAAGCTTCCATATAAAAATCTGTTATTCTCATTCCAAATCTGAGACAGGCAATGTGAATCTGGGTCAAAGGATCATTTAAATGATCAAAATCGTATAAATCAGGGACATTATCTCACAGACGTCCATTGCAAACGCCACTGATTGGGCTGTCTGATAAGAACTTGGCACATCTATTTAATCTATTTCACCCTTTTCTTTTTCCTCTCAGGAGAGCTCGCCCGTGACAGCTTTTTTTTTCCACTCGCTGGCCTTGCGATCGGCTCTGCAGAGGTTAATTGCCCTTCCTCAGTGGGTGTAATTGGTTTCTGCTGGTAGCTTACGTATCAAATTGTCTGTGCAAATATATTAATTTGTCCTTGTTCAGCATGGCTCCAAAACCTACACTTCCCCCAAGAAGCAGGGCGGGTGTTCCAAGTGTCTTCTGTTTGTGGTCTCACCAGCAACCAAAAATCATGCTGCTCTGTGCCAAATGTATATGCACAAGGCAGAGATATTCTGTAACCAGCATGTTAAACACTTCTCCTTGGTCTTTCTCATTGGGAGTTCAGAATTGCCTGGGGTTACATGTCCATCTAAATACCAAAGCAAGAGCTGAGAAGCTCTGGGTACGTCCTCTGGGTATGATCGGTAGGTTGGCATACTCAGGGCTTCTGCTGTCTCGCATGGGAGGAGCAGAGGCCAATCAATTAAATTTGTGTGAGATGGCGGTTATTACAGAGGTTATTCAAGGCCCAGTAATATGACAGCGCGAGGCGAGAGACAGCTGTTTATGGAGCAGAAACAGGCCGCCCGCTGAACTAGAGTCAAGTTCTGCTAGAGGAGCTCCAGAAAAGCCGCACTCCTGTCTTTCCACAAACAGCCTGGCGACAAGCTTTCTGAAGCCTGGAGTGTGCCTGATGAATAATGACGGATGATAACAGATAATTACAGGAATAATGACAAATAACATAACTTCAGATGTATGCTGTGGTTTTGGTCAGGTATGGGACAAATAATACTGGATCTGTTTCTATTTATTTCTGTCAGGATACAAAATTGATAACAGTACTACTCCATAAAAAACTCCAAAGTTTACCAAGGTTACAAAAAACATTCTACACTCGTGAAAGAAGGCTGCCACACTTTATACATAAAAAAATAAAAATTTTATATGGTGTGACATGAACTTTATGGAGTTTGCTATTTTTCACCAACGCCAAAGAAAATGTATGAAGGTAACATTGTAATAGCACACATATTTTCTCATTCAGATATGGAGCTAAGAAATGGATCTTGCCGAAGCACATTAGCTCATAGCTGGACTGGGTGTAGCTCACACTATCTCTTGCTTCCCTCTGTTTTCTGTATTTTCATCACATTTTCATCACTGGGTTCCTCCTGCCCTTGGCTGCAGCTTGGCAGACACAGGCAGGAAACAGCAGCGCTTCTACCTGAAGCAGGGGGGGTCCAGTTGTGGAGCCCCAGGACATCAACAGCAAATGTGGAAGTTATCTTTTTAACTTTCTGTTGTTTGTGGGGTTTTTTTTTCAAAGTTAGTAAGTTCATTTTAGACTGAGAACAAATAAACCTTGCAAAAGATGGCCACAGTTTGATGTGTCCTTGGTAACACATGTTATTGTTTTATATTTCACATAGTTATATTGCACTAAATACATAGCTAGCATAGATCTATAATATATGATGCATATGGATGGGAGGGAGGGTTGAAAACATTTTCAAAGTGCGACTGCTTCATTGAGATAGGCTCCTCAGCCAGACAGAGGGTTGCAACCTGAGCTACGTTTGGAAATATGTGCAATAAACATCAAGGTGAATGCCATATGTTCTTAGTTTTTATGTGAAACTAAGATGAAAATATGCCTGTACACTGAGGTGATCCATTATAATTACACAGAGTTAGGCATCATGCCATTCTACTGATGAAGTTTATAATCATATATGCTGCCACTGCTTACACTGTTTATCAACTCAATAAATAAATACACATTCCTTAAGTCTTACAACTGCATCCATCCAAACATGACTGTGTGCACGCCTACATGTGCAGAGAGAGTGTCAGAGAGGCAGCTGATCAGTAGGCATAGCACTTCAGTATAGGCTGAAACGCTACGTGAAGGTGAAGCCTGGGAAGTTGGAGGATTGTGGAATAGAGATGTAGACTTACGGTTCGATTGGGCGAGATGGTCACCTGCTCTCCGCTCTCACTGTAGTGCGTCTCGGTGAAATCCGGGCCCAGCAGCTGACTGAAAGAGAACACGCATAAATCAGCTCTTCGCCATTCATCTCCCTCCATGTTTCTGGCAAACAAAATGGAGGACAGGACATTCATATTCAATTCAATTCAATTTTATTTGTATAGAGCTTTTTACAGAAGACTGTCAGAAAGAGTAACAGAATGAGAAAAAAGGGCAAACACCAGGCCTGAACCTCCAAATAATAAGCTGTCTTCATATGTGTCTGCTGGAACCAAGAAGAAAGGGGAAAAAACAGCCAAAAGTGTCCCCCTAGCCTTCTGTTTCATTCCCCACTCAGAATATTCAAAGAGACAGAGGCCTTTTAAATGAACGGCACTAATGAACATACTGAACATACGGACTCACCACAGTAAATGTTTCATTTGGGGACAGGGCAGATCGGTTGTTACCGTCCCTATAATTTGAGTCGTTTCAGTGTGACAGCACTCTTTACTTCGCCAAATGAAAATCCACATTTTTCCTCTGCTCATGCACGGTTCCAGCACATTTAAATGAGGGCCATATGCAAAAGGCTCTGGCTCTGCTGCAGTGAATGCCAACCTTGATTATAACTGTTCTTCACAAACAGCGGTACACAGATCCATTTAAATAACAGAACCGCTAGTGATTAATGATTACGGGGCACAAGTGAGCTTTTAAAAGCCCAGAGTACTGCGGAAACGAGATGGGCAAGATAGCCGAAATGAAATTAAAAACAAGCGAATATACACAAAAAAATAAACATCCTAGGAGGTCGGGAGCTTGCAATATGATGATGTCATATGAAAAAGGCCCTGGGGAATGGTTTTTACAAGGCACAAATGATGTTATGTCTGGAGGAAAGACCCCCAGCTGGCATCATATAGACTGCCCAGAGGGCCTCCAGCCAAACGTCTCTCACACAGGAGAAAGAGAAAGTTATGCCCCTTGTAAGGAAGGGTTGAATGGAGTTGCTGGTGGATGATTCAAGGTAGGCCTGGTCAGAGGTTCTGTGGCTATAAACACCATGAGCCCTGGGTCGGTACAGAAGGACACTTCAGGGGTTGGAACCAGATGCAGGGCTGGACACTTATAGATGCATCGCTCTCCCCTCGAAGGAAACAGGGGCTTCTGAGACAGACATGGGGAAATTAGATGGTGAGTTTATAAATATATTGTTCTAAAAAAATAAATCATGCTGTTTCTGGATGGAATGGCATAGCATAGCTATGTTGTGAGAAATGGATATGGAGGGATGGAGGTCATTGTACAAGGCTGTGGGCCAATTTCCAAGCTACAGCCCTATTAATATACAGTGTGTGCAACCTGTACATGATAATGAATGCAATGTAGCACTTGTGTACCATAGAGCTGTCTCTGCTGGCTGGCTTTCCCCCCCCCCACCATGTTTAGAAAATGTCTTCCATTTTGTGCTGCTTGACTTGTTGTGCTGTCGAGAAGGCTGCAACGCTCCCAAAGTGGCCATGTTATGTTAGCAAACACTCCCTGATAAGTTCTCATTTAGTACCACATCTTACAACTGCTGGGGATTAATAGGCCCTCTCTGTATCCCAGAAAAACACTTTGAAAGGAGCCAAAGCACATAAAAGTGCAACCTACTAACAAACAACAACTTCACAAATTATAAACATGCACAACTACATTTCAATTTCTTCTGCATTCTACAATCAAATTTGACCAATGATGCAAGAAAGCTTTTAAATGACTATTGATGAAATGGACTGCTTTTACATGTCCTTCATGATAAATATATATATACATATTTATATTGCACTAAATACATTCCTGATATAGATCATGACATATTTCTGTGTTCTTGTTTTCAACAGGCACTTCATTTCCCTGGCAATAAATATTGAGCTCTCACTGTATCCATGGCAAACATTTTAAATATATCTGCAGCGCACAGAAAAGTACACCATGTTCATGAACAAAATCTTTACCTTCAAATAAATAAAAAGATAAAGGAATAGATAAATTCCTTACAAAAACAAACACTACTTTCCGCAATCAAATCAACTTACAGACTAAATGAATTGCTTTAATGAAAGCTGGAAATTGAGATAAGCATTTTTCACAGTATGTGGTGACAAGACGACACAAAGGATCTCCGCAACGCTCACACTCCGTTTGTTCTTTTGATACCCTCCAGCCAGGCCCTTCCTCTGGCACGTGGCTGTGTGCTGACATATCATGTGTGTGTCTCTTGTCGCTATCTGCGGAGAGCAGAGGGCTAATAAACTAGGCGCTCACAAAGGGCCGGTGGTGGAGAGCGATAATTACCTGTTAGCACGAAAGGTCAGTGCGCTGCAGAGGTGTGCCGGTTTTCAGGGAGTCACACACAGGCCACGCGTGGGGTGACATTTACACAGGCACTGGAGCCTCGCTCTCACGCCAAGACAAAATGGCCATAACTTGTGATTACGTGTCATAACAGGACCCTGTGCTCTACCCTGTTAGGCTACTGGTTAATGAAGTATTGGGGCCAGGTCTCAAGGTGGATGTCATGTCCAAACAGCTGTCATACAAGTGAATGAAGCACCGGGTTTAGTGTGCAACTGATTCCGCAATCTGTCAATTTATAAAAACAGCACTTTGCAATTACTAACATACATTGAATATAAATAATACAAATAATACTGCTAGTACAACTACTACTAGTATTACTACTACTAGCAGTACTACTGCTACTATCATTACTGTTATTTCTGTAACACTTTACAATGAGGTAATATGAATTGGCATCAACTAATGTAGTTGTCAACATGAATTAATGATACAAATACATAAAAAACACTGTTCAGATTAACTTCTCAGAAGGTAGTTAAATAGTTAGCAATTGCATTAGTTAATGTCAATTCATGTAAGTGTTACCACTATTTCTTCCTTTGGATTACAGATAACCTATGTTTTTACAGGTATATTGTCTCGTGGTACTTTCTTTTGTGACAATACAAATGTTTGTTTGTAATGTTAACATTATGCTTATTGATTATAAATGGGCCCCCGTGCCTTCTGGTAATATAACATTTTTGTATGACTAAGTAACACTGATATTCTCCTCTACTGTATAAGAGCTGGATAACAGCATATGCCAAGTGATTGTAATGTAATGTTGTTTATAGTACAGCAACAAGCAGCACCCCGGGGGCCAAGTACATGCAGTAGCCACCCACTCTGTTGACATTCGAATACAAATGAATTCTGAATCCATTTACATTTTTATGCCAACATTGCAAAAGTTCTATACTGTAACAGCAAATGTAGTTAAAGTAATTTCATGCAAAGCCAATATTTTATGTTGATGTAAAATTGGCCGTTTTATATTCATTTTGAAATTAGTGTCCCCTTTCCAGCCCTGGTGTACTTCTTAATTGGCTGACAAAGCACAGGTGTTAATGCGATGAACAGGAGACTCTGTCATTCCCTGGTGCTTATAGAAATTTCAGCAGTCCATCTGTTACACTTTGATGACTTTAGTCTCATATCCACTCCATTTCTTTCGTTAGTGTTAAATTTTTCACTTTAGCTGCTCGAGGCTGCTTGTAAAGTTCTTGAAGGCAGGTTCGCAAAAAAGGGATACAATGAAATAAAAATTGAATAGCTGTGCACCATTGACTTCATCCAAGATTCACCAACATTGCCTCCAGCAATAGTCAGAGCCACAGACATTTGATACAGCTTGTAATCTCACAGGTGCCAGACTTCTACTCTTTGCACACTCCAATGCCACCTCATTAACTTTAAATGGCATAATTGTTTGGGAAGTAAAAAAAAAAGAAAAGAAAGGATGTTCCTTGTAGATCTGTGGCTTTTATGCATCACTTCATCAAAACTCATAAAACCACACACCTTTATTTGTGTTCTTGAAGTTGTTTGTTTTCACTTAGAATGCAATGCACAGTTTATTTTACTTTTACAATGTGTATTTCGCATTCGGAAGTATTCGGTCTTCGTTCTTTCAGTAGAACATTATATTTTTATTCTTTGGTTTTTATTTGTCTCTTTGATTTTTGCTCTGGACATGCAAAACAATTGAAAGCAACAGATTATGCATGGGTCTTCAAACATAATCAAATACACAGAAAATGTCAAAGGTTAACTCAACCTTTGACCATATATGTACATTTCCTTGAACACTAAAAACATTATGCTGTGTACTGGTTAGAAAACTTGTGTGCTCTAGCTTTGGTTTTTAAGAATTCAATTAAGAAATGCATTTCCCAATTCTAAATATGAGGGCAAACTGTGTGCATGCATAGCCAGATGTACTGTACATCTAAGAGTAGTAGATTAAGCTGTATCATATGGGTGGCATAATAAATCAATCCTGAAGTAAATTCAAACATTTTACATCACTTGGATCACATAATATTTCATTTTAAGATTCAAAATATTCCAGACAGCATTTGCCCAAAGAAGAAAACACCTGACACCACCAAATGTTCTAAACTGCAAAGCCTTTGAGGATCAGTGAGATAAACACACAAAGATGCAAACCACCTGGCCTCACCTGACCCAATGAAAGCAAAAAGCATGAGTCATAGAAGTTCTCCTTTTTCCAGACGCTTTTTCCTACTGCTGTGTGCTTTAATGATGCGGCATAACCCCTGAAAGCCAAAAACTGCAGCTATTCCCCTCTCCATTAGAGAACAGCTTCAGAACCTGCTGAGAAAACGCCGTTAAATAATTGAAAACATGTCTGAAGGCACAAACCCCCCGATTTCAAAGGCAACAAAAAGCCAGAAGATGCCCTGAGCCCGACAGGGTGTAGAAAGGCCCAGGGCGTGTGGCGACGTGTTTGAAGATGAAGAGGGACATGTCCTTCGTTTTGCAGCAATGCAACAGGGGAGGAAGTTCCTCAACAATCAGGCCCTTTCCAGGAAACACGTGGAGGGAAAGCAAATGAGTCAGATCGACCTCTGCAATGAAAATAGGCCTTGCTTCTCTAAAAACATCTATTAACAGAAATGTATTGATCATCTAGTTTGTTCTTGCAGGAGCGTACGTTCCGGAAAGCTCCCCAAGAAGAGTGTACCAGCGCATTGATCATTCAATGAAGCTCTTTTCCGAAGGACCTCCATTTCACGCTCTAACAACAGGATCACCGTATCGACATCCTCTAGATTAGCTTCCAATCACTGGCTAAAAGGCAACAGCTGCATGGTGTTAAAGAAGTAAATGAGAGCCAAACATTGTTCCCTCATCTCGTCATTCATTAAGGCCAGGAAAGCGATCAGCTGTTAAAACACATGCCCGGGGCAGAACGCATCGATATCGCTTGACTCCCCTGCTACTTTAGGAGGAGAATTTTGTGAATGGCTTGCTTGTACTACAATGGCTCATACCCTCAGCCCCACACTACAAAAACCCAACAATAAGTCAATCTCAACAAGTATTTTTGTCTTATTTTCAAACTTCAAAACATATTTCTATTACCTTTTTGCTAAATAAGACAAAAATATCACCAATGAGGTGACAGTTTGACCCATTTCAAGATTTACCAATGGGGCAATAAAATTTCACTTGTCACGCAAAAAGTAATTTACAACAGACTTTCTTTGTGGTACAAAATTGTCAATTTTCCTATGGATCAACATAAAACAAACTATTAGCTGGTCTCTATGTTTCCATGAGAAATAAACATAAAGGGATAAAGAGGTTGTGCTGTGCTTGAAACAACATGATAGCGCAAGGTAATCTGTGCTTCGTGTCCTGTAGAGATCAACCAGCTATGAAATCATGTTCTGTTGAGCAGTGAAGAATTTCTATAAGTTGTTATATGCCACTGACCGTGCTGGGTATTGTATGAGGCTTATACGAGGCTTACACAACACGTCACAGCCCAACACCTGCCAGTCTGCCCAGCATCAATGAGCTGGAATTTGTGGTTCTTAAATGCACTGGGGTAAATAAAAAAGAGTGCAATCAAATCTCTGACTGTGCCACAGTCCATAAATTGATGGCTGATGGCTGGCACATTCCTGTCCAAACTTGGGCAATAAAAAAGACAGCAATGAAGAAAATAAAATGAAAAAAAAAAGTACACAAAACATCAAGAAACCTTTTTTGGCGCATGGGATTGTCTAAACCTGGGCAGACACAGTGATTTTCAGATTTATAAAAAAAGGACAGTTTGGATTAAAACGATTTTCGCCCAGATTTTTTTTTTTTTTCATTGATGTTTCTCTGCATGTGGATTGTTTTTGTCATTAAAATCTATTATTAATTTGGTTCTGTAACCATTGCTGTAAAAATAATAACAATTGTAGCCTGTGAAATTCTAAAATACATAGGAGATGAGTTCCCCCCTATGCTTGTTTTGTCACCCCACATACAAAATAAAAAACCACTGTTGCAAAAACAAGAGTATCCTAAAATAGTTTGTTCGTTTTAGCACTTTCACCATTAAAAAAAGGACCCACTATGACTATGTGACTTAAGAGGTTAGACTGGATTCCTTAGTCTTTGTATTATAATGACTTCCTCATTGGCATGGCAATCACTGTATGAACATCATTAAATGTGCAGTTGCACTAGCAGGTGCAACAAATCCAATCTCCTGGAATGCGCAATGTTCCATTAACAAAGCTTGGTTAAAAGAAAGGAAAATGTTTAAAATTAAAATAAAATATTTATCCCGGAAATGTATTATTATAATCCAATTTTCTCTGTTTTTAAGACTGTCATATTTTTCATCCAATTTTCTCCAATTTGGTCATTTTCTCCAGGTATGAAAATGTGATAACATACACTAAGTGGACATCATATTATGGACACCATTTCATGATATACTGTATACCGACCATGTGAATCTAGGAGCAAGAGATGATCTTTTATAGATTTCACCTGTTAAATTCACTTCAGGGAGTATAGATGAAGGAGAGGCGACAGCTGCCTACTGTTGGCTGGAACCTTTGGGCAGTGGACCATTCTAGATGCACATGGCAAGATGTTGAAAGTAAAAAAACCAGCTGCACTGCTTATTCTTGACACACTCAAATGCACTTCGCTCTTTCCACCCACCCTCAGGCGAAGTCAAGAATAATAATAATAATAATTTATTATTCAGCTGACGTTTTTATACAAACGACTTTTGATGAGTAGATAGACAGTTGATTAGACTAAGCAGCTAAGGCTAATCACCCCTGGAGCAATGTGGGGCTAAGGGCCTTGCTCAAGGGCCCAACAGCTGTGCAGATCTTATTCCGCCAACCTTTCCAGGTCTCAATAATGTACCTTAGCCACTAGACTACAGGCTGCCTTGTAAGGGACCATAGCTTTCACCTAGATTCACCTGGTCAGTCATGGAAAGAGTAGGTGTCCATAAAGGTTTGTACACTCACTGAGTGTAATGTTGCATGTTTATTGGAATTAAGTCCAATCACATAATATAAGGCAATAGGACAGCAGAGTAGGCAGAACTGTCACAATGAAAAAGCTCCCAGGTTATGTCCAATTCTTTCTTTTTTAACTAATATAAATTTGCTGACATGTAAAGCAATCACAAATCTCAAGGTATTAATGCTGGATGAATGGTTTCCTGTTGGGCATCTGGCTGAGATCCCAGGCTGGCAGGAGCAGGATGTTGAAAATGAAACACTAAATCCGAAGGAGACACAGCAATTTAATAAATAAAAATATCCAGTCTGAATTCAACACCAAGCCTGAATGGGATCAAATGCACTCTAGGAGAAAAATGTACACAGTCAATTTAATACTGGACATTTTTCTGTATTTTTCTATTATTATTATAAAATTGCTACACAGAAAGTATGCTTCACTGAAGCAAAGGGGCAAACCAGTGTGCTACATCAACTCAATGGTTCAGTAAATCACACAGAACCTTAGAGCTCTTCTATAGAAAACCTGCTCAAATGCTACAGTAGATCAGTCTGCTTTGAAATCACATCACAAACTCTGGTGCTAGCAAAGTACAATTCTCTGTATCACATCCCATGCTCCTAGCATTTCCCTTTACATTACCTTTGTTCTCGTGTTTTTTGTCCCTGTTTGCTTCCCATAGCTCATTACTCACTTATCTGTTCCCCATCACTCACACCTCTTCATTGATTTGGATAATTTGCCTGTCTGTTCAGTTTGCCAGATTGTGTTGTGTCCCAACCATACTCTCCAGCGGTTTTCTGCCTGCCTGTTTTGTGTACTTTTGTGTACTTTGCCTTTCATTTCTTGTTTGGATTTCCTGTTATCAGACTTTGTTTGACATCCTAGTTTGACTGTTGCTTGTTTGGGCTGCCTTCCCATGTAAATTTTTAAATGGTAAATGGTTGGCATTTATATAGCCCCTTTATCCAAAGCACTGTACAATTGATGCTTCTCATTCACCCATTCATACACACACTCACACACCGACAGCGATTGGCTGCCATGCAAGGCGCCGACCAGCTCGTCAGGAGCAATTGGGGGTTAGGTGTCTTGCTCAGGGACACTTTGACACAGCCCGGGCGGGGGATCGAAACGGCAACCCTCCGACTGCCAGACGACTGTTCTTACTGCCTGAGCCATGTCGCCCCCATGTTTGACCCATTGCCTGCCTGATTGACTACGTACTTATCTGCATTGTTCCTGACTGCCGGTATTTGATCTTTGCTGTTTTGCCTACAAGCAGTTTAATAAAAACACCTGCTTTGCCAAGAATTTGGTTGCGATTGGTTCCTCTGGCCACGTCCACAACACTCTGGTTCTAAGAAACATCATAGATCAGGGGTTCCCAAACCCCCAAGGCACGAGATGCTGTGGTATATTGCCAATATAGTCACAGCTACAGTAAAGGGTGTGGATCCAGATTTGGGGTGGCATCCAACTTTGTGTAGATCCATTTTGGGTCGTATCAGAAAAAAAACTGTGATCACCTGTCATAGATGTTTTATAGTTTATAATGTAATTACAATATACCTGTGCACTCAGTGAGCACTTTATTAGGCATTTATTAGACATCTTTTTTTACTTACTGGTCTTTTGCTGCTGTAGCCTATCCAGGTTTGACGCCTTGTGTGTTCACAGATACTCTTCTGCATACAACTGTTGTAATGTGTGATTATTTTGGTCACCTTCCTATCAGCTTTGATCAGTCTGGCTCTTCTCCTCTGACTTCTCTCATTAACAATGCATTTTTGCCTGCAGAACTGCTGCTCACTGGATGGTTTTTTTTTCACACAATTCTCTGCAAACTCTAGAGACTGTTGTGTGTGAAATTCACAGGAGATGTTCTCACCGTGAAATGCACTCAAGAAACAACAAAAATGTAAACAAAAGAAGCAAAAAAAAAAAAACCAGCAATAAGTGAAGCTCCACTTCAAGCATATGGATGCTATTCTGCAAGTCTCGGAGCATGGATAAACTTCTCTGCGCCAGGTTTTGAGAGCTCCGGCGTGGGATTCAGTTATGGTTCATTGAGCAATAGAGCAGACATGAGGCCTAGGGGTCTTTCTCCGGCCCTCTCGGCTGGATCAGAATCAACCTGGAACGCATCTGAAAGCAGCTGCTTCGCTCTTCATTAAACAGAGCTAGTGTTTTGCCCAGAAGTTTGGAGTAGCTACGTGAGCAGCGGTAGTTTATATAGTTTTGATATAAAAAGTGTTGTACAAGCTTACTGTAGGCTTGGGGGGCCTCAATATATTCACATTAATTACTAAACTAGCTTGTGAGACTTTTGACAATTGACTATGCAATTGACCAGCACTGTGCCTCTCCATCGTCCAAGTTTTGGTTAATATCTATATATATATATTGCTTTTTTGAAATGCAAGATTTTGTATTAGGACTGCGTTTAACCTTTTGTCCCTTTTTGAGCCAGAGAGTTTTTGTTTTTCACTAAAATAATTTGATAAGGAACTCACCAAACTGGGCTTGTGGTGACAAGAACACTAAGGTCATACAACCAGAATTGCATCTTTGTGTGCATGATATCTGCAATATTAACTTTTTATTTTCATCTCATTAAACAACTCTGAAACTTTGTCTTCCTCTCTCACGCTATTAAAATGATTTACAACCAGCTGGAGAACCACAAACTGATACACAGACTCTCTCTCTCTCTCTCTGTCTCTCTTCTCTCTCACTCTCTCTCTCTCTCTCACACACACACACACATATACACACACACACACCCGCACCCAATTAATCACAGTCATGTCAACACGCCAGCACACAAAAACAGAAACTCGGCTGTGTCTTCCGTTTGGGGGGGGCTCACATAATTCCCGGTTGTGTCCTCGGTTTCCTTTTCCTCCTGGGCCTTTCCAGCTTTTATCAAGGGAAAGAAGGAGGTGAGCAAGCTGCCTCCCCTCCAGCAGTGAGAAACGCTGACATCAGGGCTGACCAGCTGACCCGCTGACCCACTGAATGCTTGGGCGTCCGCTCATTCCAGCACCGCCACCATCTGGGCCCAATCAGGCGAGGCGCGCTGTTCCCCTGCCTGATGTGATTCACTCCTTCCTGCTCGGAGCAGGCAGCCGGTCTGGCCTGGAGCCCGGGGCCCAGGACGTCCCATGATACAGTCTCCACAGCCAAAACAAGCAGCTCAGTGACCAAAATAAAGGTCATTAGGCACCCCCGCGGCCCCAGGGTCCCTCCCAGTCCACACCTGCCCGCTGCTAATACATGTCAGCTCATACAGTATGCTGGACCTTCTGCATACATACATACATCTGCCTCTGCCTGAACGTTCCACTGTGGGGAGGAGGGGGGTGTTCACTTCCTACAATTAAAACCAATTTGAGAAATAACTAAAGAAGGGCAAAAGACAGAAAGACAGGAGCAGGGCCAAATTTAGCCATCTAAAAAAAAAGAACACTGCAGAAAAGGGATAAACACAGAGCTATTTATATCTATTCACTATTCTAAAAGAAAAAAGAAAGAAAGCAGGACCCGACATTGACACCCAACAACCCAACTGCCCACAACTTCATAAACATTATATTAACTATGACATAACTGCTAAAAATGGTATTGCTAACTTCCGTCAGCAGCCGTAAAAACATACTGCCATCAAAAAAACATAGGCTCCATATGGGAGTTGTCCAAGCTATTCATATTAGCATGGTGTGTGGGCATAGCCACAGTTCTTATTTTATTGTACTTGAGAGGAAGTAGGCATGCTTTTATGGGGGCGTTCTGAATGAAGAATGAAGCAAACCTCTCTGTTTTAAGAGGTTTCCAAAAAAAGAAACAAAAAAGGAAAAAACAACTTATTTTCCTTCCCTTCAAGGTAGCAAAGTATATTATTATTTGTTTCCCTACTATGTCATGATGATTACAAATGTCTTGTTTCGATCTGAGTCATCAGGTTGCAGGTGATTTAGAACTGGAGGAGCTGGAAGCCCTCGGGGGCCAGCTTTAGCCATAGACAGGAAGCCACGGACAAACAGGAAGTGGAAGTCCAAAGCAAAACAATAGCCAAAGCTGCAGTACATTTCCTGTATTGTAAAATTTCCCCTAATATTCTATTCTTGCTCTAGTTTTGCATATGAAATAAAAGTCACAATGAAAAAAAGCAAATGATGTATTGTGAAATATTAATATAAAATATATATTTTTGCACACTGCTATGTCCCAACATAAAGTGCATTGTTTCGACAAGAAAGTCGATTTATCATTGTAATTTCTGTATGGACTAGGTCCTCAGAGAACTCATTAACACAAAAGGTCAAGGAAACAACCAATGCTGAAAAAAGGCTCTCCAAGTGCAGTGAGCAACTGGGGAATGGTCCTTCTTATTTAACTTTCTGGGTCCTGCAGTAAATTTCCGTTACAATGCATCCTCACTTTCACTACAGAACTACATTACTCATTTTGAGGCAAATTGGACTTTCAACACACTAAAGACTTTGCTGAAATTTTCTGGGCTTACCCCATTATTTTGCTAACATTAAAAACCCTGTGGTTCAGTTAGCTTTGTCTTTAATTTGTGAATAGAGTTCACGTGAACCCACTCGTATAGGCTAGTTAATTTAGCCAATTATAACTAATGTTAGCCTAGCTTGCTTGCTGATTGGTCTGATTGTTGACTTCCTGATTGAAAAAGAGAAAAAGAAACTTGCACTGATCATGACAATGCCACCAGCCACAAAGCCAAAATGGCTATCTATCTATCATGGTAAGTCCTGTTTTTCCTTCTTGTCATTCTGGTGCAGCTCACAGTGGTAGTACTGTATAAAACAGTGCGAGAGACTGCACATTATATATCTATGATTGTATTGTCATGCTGATAGTAGCTTAAGGCTTATGATAACACATCACCTTTTGCTCTGCATTCCAGTACACCCAATTCCAGTTGTTGACTACCCACCCACCCCTCTGTTAACTTTGAGCTCTGGCACCTCGTGATTTACCAAGTCAGCACTGCTCTGGGGGGGTGCATACTTTTCACATCTTTGACATTTGCTCCAATTTTTAAAAATATTTGTTGAATATAACATTTGCATCATAAATGTGTTAAATTTATTGTGCTGGAAGGGAAAAATAGTTCATAGTAGTGTAGTATAACAGCATAAAATGTGAAAAAAGTTCAAGGTGGCGCTGTAAGCTCCCAGTAAGTGTTGAACAGAATTTGCAGAAACAATTCCCAGGGCCCTATTTACTGCAGAGAGATAATGATTTACCGAAGGCACAACTAATAATAATATGCAAGTTCAGCGCGGTCACAGTCAGTGTGAAACTAACACCTGATTTGCAAAGAATACTTACGGAAATCATGTAATTATGCAGCCATTCCAAATCAACACTGGTTAGCGCCATGTACATACATTCGATAGCAAGTAACCCCAAACAAAACGAGGCATGCTGATAAATATGTCTCATTACTGATGGTAGCCTTATAAACATATCATCTATAAGATAGCATTTTAAAAAGTCCTACAGATGAACTCAAAGAACTTGCTGGTTTCAGACTGTGGGGTGCTTTTAAGCTTGCAGGTTCAAGTCCTCAGTGGGGCACTGCTGCTTTGTTGCACAGCTTAAATTCAGTTTAAATTCTATGTAAAAAATATACTAGCTATGCTAGTCTGTCTGGATAATGGCACCTGCTAAACGATAAAATGAAAGCAGTCAGCACGAGGAGCGGGGACGGGTCTGACCGCAGCAGAGCACACATTGGCGGGTCCGTCAGAGCCGCAGGGACTTGGGGGTAGACAGCTGGAGGATATGTCAAAAGCTTAGTCACAGGGCAGCTGCTGTTACACTTCCTACAGTGGCACCGGCCCAAACGCTGACCCAACTCACCCGGCTCTGTGGGGGCCCACAGAGGCCTGCATGAGGGCTGCTGTCAGAACTGCACTCTGGCAACCTTGTCCTGACCTCCGCCAACCTCTTCCTTAGGAAGTGGAGAACTTGATGGGGTTTGTGTACGACAGCCAATAAACATCTGCTAACAGTGTCTGGGGGGAGGGATGGGTAAGAGGGGAGTGGGCTTTCTCAGCGCTGTCCTCACCAAAGGCTGGATCTCAAGGATAAAGTTCATTATTGATTTCAATAATAATACAATTTAAAGCACCGTGGGTGAAATGCCAAGATAAGGCAAATTAATTCTAGGGGAAAGCTATTTGCTTTAGAGCTAATGAAAGCCTTTGGGAGGTCGTCAATCTCCCCACTTCTAATGTATAGTTTTTATTCAGAGCACCAAAGGTCTAATCGGATTTAGCGTAATTAACAGTAAAGCTCATCTCCCACTGTGGTCCTGCTTTTCGATCGGACCGGATGTCTTTGGCTGGTTAGCGTCACGACTGACTTGAAAGAGTTGAGCATTAATAGCTTATTTGCGATAGCCAAAGCTGTACAAAATATAATTAGATGATCTAAATGAGTCTGGTACTGCAGTGGCAAACAATCCTGGATGCCCACAATCCTCCAGAGCTTTAGAGATACAACTCTAAGCTGAAATGATTGACAGGAACAACAGGTTAATTTTAAATTAATGGGGGGTAATCCAATCATTTACAGAGAAACGTTGCCATGCAGGAGCTTTTCTTTTTTTAACACCTGAGCACTTGATTTAACAATTTATTTGGCTGACTGTCATACAGCAGATCTGCTATTCACAGCAGTAATGAAATATTTCAAATCCAAATTTAACTATGTGTGTATGTGTACGTGTGTGTGTGTGTGTGTGCATGTGTATGTGTGTGTGCTTTGTGTGTGCGTGTGTGTGTGTGTGTGCATGTGTATGTGTGTGTGTGTGTGCTTTGTGTGTGCGTGTGTGTGTGCGTGTGCATGCGTGCGTGTGTGGGTGTGCGTGCGTGTATGCATGTGTGTGTGTGTGTGCATGTGTGTGCGCGTGCGTGCGTGCGTGTGTGTGCATGTGAGCGCATGTATGTGTGTGATATGCTGAATTGTGTGAACTGGCGCTTGGGTTATCCCTTCCTTTAAGAAGTCAGCAGTAGAGGATTAGCCTGTGGTCGAGGATCTGAAGGTCAGAGAGGAAGGTCAGAGGGGCAGGGACGGTCTGACAGAAGTGTGCACATCCCACTGAGTCTCACAGCACTATAAGTCTATATGTGCTTTATTTTCAGACTCAGTCTTCCCCTCTGGCTTTGCTGGCACTGGACTTGTTTTTTCTGGACGTCTTGCCATTGGGCTCCTGGAGAGTGTGGGGTGGGGGGGTTAAAATCTCACTCCCCACACTTTCCACTCTCCAGGACATCTCAAATTCCTTGGAACTAAACTTTGCTGACCTAGTTTCCTGGGGCCAGACTAAACTGCCACGCCACAGTGCTGCCTCTGATGCAAGAGCAGGGTTAACAGAAACACCACATCTGCCAACCGACACTCTGCACCGAGCACTGTCTCTGTTACATCAGCTGTGCGCATTTCCTGTCAATGACTGATGTTTATTTGTGTGTGTGTGTGTGTATGTGTGTATGTGTCTCTGTGTGTGTGTCTGTGCACGTGTGCCAATGTGAAATGGGATTGAATGTTTTAACACAATCACATTTTATCGCCCCACCAAGGGTAATTCAGGAGCTGAATGAATTGGCCTTGAATAGGTAAAGGGCACCCTCTCTCTCTATTTATGCTCGGAAACTTGATAGGTTACGGCTCTAAGACATAAATATAAACACAAGTGAGTGTTTAGACCTTTCCCCAACTGTGGACTATTTCTAAACACAAGGCCCTGAAGTAAACCCCTTATCCCCTTACTGCTGTCCTCACCCCTCATACAGTACATTACCTAAACCCCAGAAATACCACCACCAGTCCATGAACACCCCTTTAACCTCACGTACACCACCACAACTCCACATACACCACCGAAACCCACATAAACCACCCTAATTAACACATACATCACCCTAATGTCATGCAGAGTCTCTCCCCTCATACATCGTGCTAGCCCTAGCCAGGAGATAAGACCATAAGACGAAGTAAATGAGTGAATTTCTCAGAGCCAGGCACAATCCACACTCGCTCCACACTGACCCTGCCTGCTTTTCTGGCTTCAGGGACACTCTCAATCTTGAAGCGCTTACAAACACAAGATTATGTTCTAAGGGCAATAAAGGGTTCCATGGACCCTGCTGAAAATAACACTATTATATGAATAATATTATTAACCCAGGGTATATCATGAGGCAGGATTACTGAATTTGCTAGTAAATTCACAGAGTAAAACCCTTTCAAAACTGGAACATGGACTGAAGTAAAGCCATGTTTTACTCTGCAAACTTATCCAGCTAACTCAGTAATCCTGCTTTGTGATAATTCCCCCTGGTGTGTTTGTATTACGTGAGCACAGAATGTGCAGAGCAAGGCAGGGGGTAGAGCCCCAATGATACAACCACTGATGAAATCCCACAATTCATCCACACTGCAACCAATCGCATGAGAGCAAAGCTGAAACTGAAATGAGTGATAAGCCCTTTCATTCTTTGAAATCATTATCTGTTCATCTTCTTGATTTAGAATTGGCCGAAAGGTGCATAAATATATATATACCTCTACTGAACAGTTTGTCATGCCAAATGCTAGAAAATATAAAGAATATGAATGGCAGCAGACTAAAGCAATGATTTTTTAAAAATACATAATGTTCTGCGGTTTGAAGCAGAGCCAACTCTCAGCCCAAATGTGAATCGGTCAGTGCGGTTGGAGGTTATATTCTAGCCATGGAACTTTCTGCACTGTAATCCCATTTCTATCAGTAACTCTTTCTGTTTTCCCCCATTTTTTTTTTTTAAGTGGAAAAATACATAAGGAGAACAGACAAAACAGTCTCCTTTAAAATAAAATATGGGTAATACATTTGAACAATATTCAACTGTGGCTGAAGCACACTATCCATACAAATGGGCGATATATCCTGCGCATTCATCATGATTTTAATGGGGTCCTGACTAATTAATTGCAATCTACTGAAAAAACAAATGTGTTCTGACACAAATGACGACTTCTATAATCCTTGCCTTACAATTCCTCTGACTTGAAACAAACTTTTATTCAAAAAAAGAAATAAAAGAAAAGAAAGGAAAGCCACATTCTGCTCTCTCTCTCTCTCTCTCTCTCTCTCTCAGGGGAACAGAAAAGACAAACTAGGCTGATTCACAAAGAGCCATCTCCACAAAAAAGCTTTCAACAGCGCCCTGGGCAAGAAAAACCCAGAATCTCCCGTCACCGCCAAAGAGCGCTGTCACCGCACACCTCGATAGCCAGGCAAACACACAACACTGCCCACGAGAGGCAATTGATTCCATGCCAGCAGAGCTTTTCACACACACACAGGACCAGGGCATTTACATGCTCCTGGTGAATGCACCTGAGACGGAGAAGAAGCGCCTCCCCTTCCCTCCCTCCCTGCCTCCTCACAGTTTGACTAAATAGCTTCAGACTAGAGGTTAGGAAGTCTTTCACAAAGCAGCAATCTGTGACTTGTGTGTGTCCCACAGTGAGTGCACTGTGTAATGACTTCCCTGAGGTACCAACCGTCCTTGTTTTGTAGAGTGACTGGGACTGGAATGGAGCCTGCATAGCTATGCTCGGAAAGCCAAGGAGAGCCATATGAGAGAGTGGAAGCAATGCTGTGCAAGGCGAGTGGCTGTAGAGACAGTATGATTCGGTCCCCGGAGGAATTAATAATGCATACTCTCACAGGGAACAAGGAAAATGCATGTTTCATACGTACAGGACAGGATGTGCTTGGAGCTGTTGCAGCCATAATAGTAAGATTTCAGGCCATATCGTTGTCCATCATAATGTAACATAGAACCTATGACAATAATAATGCCTTGGTGTAAATGTCACCCATGTTAGTAAAATATCACCCTCACAGCTGTGGCCACAGATACGCTTTTATTAAACGATGACATTCACTGAAATTGATTTATTTGACTGAAACCATGTGATATTGTCATCTGTGTGTCTGTGTAATAATATTGTGCAGACATTTTGAAAAGAAGATCTGTGTGAATTTGGATGTACAGCATTTCTCCCATTTTGAAGGACACCTCTACATGGTCTGTCTATAGCATTACCATCAATAAATGATAATACATGGAATTTGCAGCACATGCATTATACACAATTAGTAAACATGCCAACCATATCTGGCCATACAGCATGAGCAGGGCGAGCATAACAGGCTTACGTCTGACTCTGGTGTCCAAAGACACCAGACAATATTCAGCTTTAGCTTATGAGAATAAGGCTGGGGTAGCACTGCGGACTCAAAGGAAATCTGTCTGTTTGGCACGACCTTCAGAAACCGGCTCTGTAAATAACAAATGCTTTTTTGTGTGAAATGAAGTGCCCTTTCATAATAATGTCAACTTCAATACTGGCATCTCCAAGTATTCAATCTGTCTGTTGCGCATCACACCCTCCCAGCATGCAACAGTCTGTCTGGCAATGATCAGGCCATCTCACTTGCAACAAATCCTCAATATGAAGGGACTGTCGCAGTTGAATATTCACGTACGCTTCAGTTGCCAGTTGGACATGAACAAAAATACTGTACAGATATTCTTCCTTCAACTAAGACAGGGAAAAGGCAAGACATTCTCCTGAAATGTTCTGAATGATCACAGACAGGTATAAGACCTAACTGTGGTCACTGAAATCTAAAGTAGTGACTTTATTAAAGAATGCATTAGTCACCATCTCCTGTGTCCAATGAATACGCCACATTCTTTCATGCACAGTGAACACCTTGACCATTAAATCCCATTAATAAAAACACCCACTTTCCCCCTCAAACATTTGGATTTTTGTCTTAACAAACATGCTGTGCAGTATTTTCTTCACCAGGTATTTCCATTTATCCATTTTATATTGTTATGAACCTTGTGAACTTTTGGATGGAAGATAAACTAACGAGGCCACAAGAAAAACCCACCATTCAGTCCTGTGCAATCTTTTTCAATGGTGGACATAGTTTTCAAATTTTCAACAGAAGTAGGACTGGTACTGTTATGACAGAAGCGGACCTGAAACAGCTTCAGCTGTACTCCTATACTGGTTCACTAATGGTTTGGCCCTTGCTGTGCACCCCTGAACTAATGCATACAAGCATGTAGACATGGTCAAAAGGTTCAGCTGTTTTTCAGACCAAATGTCAGAATAGTAAAGAAATTTGATCTAAGTGACTTTGGCCATGGAATGATTGTTGGTGCCAGACAGGGTGGTTTGAGTATCTCAGAAACTACTGATCTCCTGGGATTTTCACCCAGAACAGTCTCTAGAGTTTATAGAGAATGGTGCAAAAAAACACAAAAAACAGCAGCAGTTCTGCGGGTAAAAACGCCTTAATGAGAGAGATTAGAGGACATGGGCCAGACTGGTCATAGCTGACAAGAAAGTGACAGCAATACAAATAACCACACATTACAACAGTGGTATGCAGAAGAGCATCTCTGAACACACAAAGTGTCAAACCTCTCAGTGGATAGGCTACAGCAGCAGAAGACCAATAAGTCTAAAAATAAGTTGAATAAATACCTAATAACATGCCCGCTGAGTGGACATTACCGGAAGCCACAAACCTCCCACCTGCCTGTTATGTCAGTCTCATGCTGAGATGGTGAATTTTGCAGATATCTGAATGCAAAGGAGATCGTGGCAAAGTACCACATGTACCACACCTCAACATGATACTGGTACTGACACCTTCTCTCCCCATTTCTCTCTCTCTCTCTCCAATTTCAATACACTTCAATAATGCATTAGTCATATGACTATGCCATAAATATTTCAATACGATAATAAGTGAAAGTCATCAGAAAAACTGCAATTTTAAGGATTCTTTCTCTCTCACACGCACACACATAAGCACACAGACACACTGTTCACACTGTACAAAAACCTTATAGGCACGCACACACACACACACATAATGTAGTTCATAACGTACCCACATACTATAGATCAGATCTGGGCACAGGTTGTTGATAGTAACGGCACAATCAATATCTGTCAATCCAATTACAGCAGTTTACATTCTCAATATGGTATCCAGTGGTTCCATATGGACAATAGCTCAAATACTGATCCAGGATCAGCTAACCCAAACATACTCCCTATGCAGGAATGTGGAGCTGATCCAGACAGCTCTTGTGATGGCAGGCTGCCCTGGGGCCTGCTGGTGGGGGAGTGGAAAGGGGAAACTTACTGATTGCGTTCCACGTGCAGCACCAGCTCCCTCCCTTCAGTTGTCACTGCTATCGCCCCCGTGTCTGGATACTGGACCTGCAAGAGGACAGACCAGCACAGCTCTTATCTGTATGTCCACACACTGTAAAGTACATATCAGCACATGAACGTATGCACACACATACACACACAAATGGGGCACAATATTACATCCCTGTAACCCATACAGATACAGTACATACAGACACAAACACACACACACACAAACACTCAGGAAGACACATGATTACTTTAATCCCTATACCATACACAGACAGACACACGGACAGACAGACACACACATGCACACACTTAGGAGGACACCTGATTACTGTACATCCCTATACCATACACAGACAGATATACACAGACAGAGGAGAGATTTCTGTGCCTGCTACTGGTGTTACAGTACAAATCAAAGACAGCAGTAAGTGAAAGCTTTTTTTGCAACTGCAATCAGCTTTATCAGGACAGCAACGTAAGAAGTGGGCTTTTCAGAGGCAGCTAGAATTTCTCCCCTTTTCCCATTTCTCCATCAGTGTTGTAATTGTTATACAGAGCAACACATAGTTTATCTTCTACCCAGCTGACACTTCAATTAACCCCGTTCTACAGTGTTTCCTCTGCACCAGCAAAACATCTGCAGAAGACATGCGTAGTCCAATGGCAGCCAAATTCTCATCAGGGCAATCAATGCAGAATTAATCTCCTAGTCAGAAGATAAGGCCTTTAATGAACACTGAACTTTCAGGAAATTCTTAGCGGTTTCCTAACAGAATCTATACGCCAACATTGACAAGACAATGAATCCATGTGAAATGCACTAACCCGAAACGCGTCACCTGGTGATGAAAGTATATACACTTACCGAGCACTTTATTAGGTATTTATTAGACTTATTTTTTAGACTTCTACTGTTGTAGCCTATCTGCTTATGGTGGGTTGTGTGTTCAGAGATGCTCTTCTGCATACCACTGTTGTAATGTGTGGTTATTTGCATTATTGGCGCCTTCCTGTCAGCTTTGACCAACTGACCTGTATCTACATGAGCCACACAATTGGCTGATAAGACAATCGCATGAATAAGTAGGTGTCATTCATTCATTCATTCATTATCCTAACCCGCTTATCCTGAACAGGGTTGCAGGGGGGCTCAAGCCTATCCCAGCATACATTGGGCGAAAGGCAGGAATACACCCTGGACAGGTTGCCAGTCCATCGCAGGGCACACACACCTTTCAATCACACACTCATACCTACGGGCAATTTAGACTCTCCAATCAGCCTAACCTGCATGTCTTTGGACTGTGGGAGGAAACCGGAGTATCCGGAGGAAACCCACGCAAACACGGGGAGAACATGCAAACTCCACACAGAGAGGCCCCGGCCGATGGGGATTCGAACCCAGGACCTCCTTGCTGTGAGGCAGCAGTGCTACCCACTGCACCATCCGTGCTGCCATAAGTAGGTGTAATAAAGTAAAAATGTTCCTAATTTTGTGCTCGGTGAGTGTATACTGTATATACATTGATGACAAAGAGGTGACTTTGGATGAAGGTGAAAGCGTTGGTGAGTACAGTACTGTTCGGGCGTCAGTTAATAAACGCACATTAAGACGGGAGGCCAGGCCAATTCCACGGCGGTGAACTCATTTTGAGACAGATGACGGGAAACGTTATCGGGTCACCGATCTCATTGCGGAGAGTACCCCACCCCCCACCCCCCTCCCCCGGGCCTTATCCAGCTCCAACTTCTTTTTATTCCCCAAAAACACTGTCTATCTCACGCAAGTAGTAGTGACAGTCCCGGGTAATCTGTTGGCTGCTAATTTCCGCTCTGTAGATTTCTGAGAGCCAGATGTGGCAAGCTGTCTCGGCTGAAAATAGAGCGCTCTGAGCAGGAGACAAAGGGCTTTCATCTCTAAAGTGCCCATTCCAGCACGCCAAGCTTTCACAAGCAAGGCTCTTTCCTTTCCTGCGACTGCAGCTTTGAGCTCTGCATGGCCATAGAAGAGGCCTCTGTGGGCCACCTTTATTAGCACAATGTGACCTGTGGTAGACTAGTACACAGTAGTCTACGGTGTGTCGTCAGCTTTGCAATTGCACACCTGGTTGATTGAAGTGTTTCGATGTATGGTGAAATTGGAAAGAGGAAATAATGGCATGTGGGGGGGGGGGGGGCAAACAGGCACACCTGGCTCTGCCTGCTGTTAAGAGTAATTCACTGAAAAAGCCTGTGTTTCATCCAAAACATCACGCACAATGGTCATTGACCTTGTACTCACAGTGCGCAGTGCTCTCTGTACATTCAACCTTTCTTTGGATTTAATTAACCAAATACTGTTGCAATTTTCTGTAATTGGAATCTACTGACAAAGTCACATGTGCATACACACACAGAGAGACACATATCATGATGTAACTAGACAGCATAACTGTTTTCATACAGGTTTATCGAGTGTAGCATTAGCATAAGACATTCCTTATTGGCAGCGAATGGCTCCACAGTTCGCAGAGAAGGAGTACAATTTGGGGAGACAATTTGGATTGGTGTTTTGTGCGCACTCACATACACATGCATGCACACACACATACACAAAGCTCTTTTCAAACGCTACATGTTAGAGGAACATTTTCTTTTTTATTTACTGAGCTCCATTCTGTGGCTAATATGGTTATATTTTCCTTTCCAGCAAAGAGATAGTCAGTAATAATAGAGTCACTTAAAATAGAGCCTCAGATTGACAGTTCCTACCTAATTAGTTTGTACATCTGTGCTGGTGCCTCATCTAATATAAAGGTTGCCAGTAGAACAAAAAAATCACTGTTCTATTCACATATGAATACATAATTTCACCTCCTTAACCACCTGACCACTGCAGGCCACGACTGTACATATAAAACATATTTTTAATGCCTCCGTGAGCAACCCCTTGTGGGCTCTGATGCTACAATGTGAGTAAAGCAATGTCTCATGGACATATTTGGTAATTGGACACATCATATTTTTAAATAATATATCATATTAAAGGTACAATATATAATTTCAGACGGTCAAGAGAGGAATTGCAGCAACAAATATGCTCTTCTCTTTGAATGTGCTGAAGTTGAAATGCCATTGGCTGTGGCAATTAGAACCCATTTTCAACCAATGAGTTTTAATTATTGTACAGCTATATATAGAGTGCCGGCCCGTCAACTGCATATTTTGAAACCCGAATTTAAGGACTATAAACACAGGGTGAGTCAAAATGTCAGTGAGCCTTTTGCAATGATAGGAAGGGATTTTGTACCTATGGTCTTGTAACAATATTTTAACACAAAAATTGTACCTACCTTTAATGCAGCATGTTAAATATAATATAATTAATCAGGGATTGATTTTCTCTGAAACTGCAAAATCTGCAAGGTCATACAGATACATTTTTAGAAGGAACTTCATCATGTAGTAAGTATATTTCATTGGTCTTGTTTTAGTGAAACAAGTTATTGGTAAGAAAGCAGAACAGTGTCTCTGTTGCCACAACAACCAGTATCTCTATTGATTCTTTAAAGAGGGACAGGACGTCTTGGTTTTGTCTTGGTTGACAGAAAGCCTGTCTGGTGAAAACAGTTAACAAACCTGAGGAACAATGGTCACATTTGCAGTTGTATTACGGCTCATTTCACACAAGTTTAATAAATGGTATACTGTATATATGTTTATGTGACATTGTGGTTACTTGTAAAGCTCAGGTAAAGTCTGGTTTCGATAGGTAATATCCCCTCTCTAGGAGCCCAGAACACTTTTGAGTTGTAATCAGCTGATGTCGATAATCATTATAAAACTGTCAGCATCAGTACTGTCTGTAATCAACAACTGTAATGACTTTATTTTTGTGTTCAAATGGATTCCAGGAAAAATGTTCTGTAGACAATATTTCCACAGGATATGCTATTGCTTCAAATGCAACTCCCACTTCTCAATAAAAAAATATATTTTTGAAACAGAACTTTCCCTGAAGGAAATATTTATTTCAGCCCCCACCATAACTACTGCCAAGTACAGATCTTGGCACTTGTATCACTTGCCTGTGTATTCTCCTATACATGAGGAAATTAAAGTCACATTTCCTTATTACTGGTTATTCAACCTGGGAAAGGGCATCAGAATTAATTTGGCTGTAGGCTGAGCAGAAGTTATACTGTAGTTGCTTGCACACAGAGGGTGGCATTGCCCATACTGTGCGGCTCAACGAAGATAATAGCATTCCGATATACACATACTATTGTACAAGTATGCAATGGACAGACAAAAATTATAATTCCTCAGAATAAATTCTAAGTAAACAATGCACATTCCATCGATGTTTCTCCAAATTAGCATGTTTTTTTAAATAGAAAAATATTATAGGTTTGGTTCGCTGGACCCCTGCAGTGAAAAAACAACTCTGATACGTGTCTTTTGTGAGGTGGGGTCCTCCCACACTTTTTTGGCACCCCACATGCTATAAAATAAGAAAGCTTTGTTGCTAAAGCAACAGCATCGTAAAATAGTTAATACAGACAGAATCGTGAATGTCAACGCTTTCAAAAGGTATATCCTGTTAGCATATTGGTTGAAGATTTCACAGTGGGAAATAAGGAATGACTGCAAATAATCCCACTCCAGCCCAGATAAAAAACTTCATGTGTGAAACCCACACTTAATTGTTGGTTCACATGACACACTCCTAAATTGACTGAACCAAAATTGAATTCATTCAAACCTATAGCATCTTGCTGAAGACACCAAGAGAAGTGTCATATTGAGAGGCATACACCTCCATCCCTCTGGACACCCGGCTGGTTTCCTTAACTTTTGCCTCACCCTGAGTGAGGGGTTAAGGGGTGCCACAAGGTTCCATGCATGGCCCTATTCCAATCCTTGTATCAGCAGGCCACGTGGGGCATGTGAAGTTCAACACAGGGAGAAAGGATGGCTGAAACACTTTTTATCTTCAACCGGAGAACAAAGAAAATCCAATGGGAGAAATCCATTTGTTTCACTACAGCTGCGACTGCAAGCACACTGGTGAGGTATGCAGACGATCAGATTAAGATGAATCAGTGTTACTTAAAGCTGGCAGAGTCATTATTGTTGGGATGGCAGCACACATGCACTAATACATACACACACATGAATGTATGCATGGACGCACACACACACACACGCACACACACACACACGCCCAAACATGAACACAGGCACAGAAAGACACAAATGAGAAAGCTAGCACTGGATAAAAGACAATGATAAATTCTAAGTTGATCTATTATTCTAAGTTTATTTATAAACATGCCACAGTATACATCAGTAAAGTAATTAAAGACAAAATACAAAAACACAGTAATACATCTCTGACCAGCACGCTGTGTGTATTCACCTGCATGTTACTTAATTACTTCCAGATTCCATCAGAGACCTGGCTTGACTTGAAAAAAACACACTGCCATCCGGCAAACATCAAATTAAAACTGAACTCAATGGTATTGCCAATCAACTCATCTTACGACCCGCTGTCATTTTGCTTTTGATACACTTTGGAAAGAACATATGGCAGGGACAAAAAAAAACATCTTGTGCCAAATTATTCTTATTAAAGCCTGCGAAAGCTGGGCCATGAAACAGTTGCCTTCCGCCATCAATCAAAACTGTTGAGGAGTTAAGATGCTGGGATTTGATTGGTTCCTGGGAAACAATCATTTATGAGCTCCAGAAAATTGTTCTGTGAGCCAAGCTTGAGGAGGGAGGCCACGTTCTGAATCGATGCATCTGTTGCAGATAGGCTGGCTCCTCTTAAGTGACAGAAAAGAGAGACTGTAATTAATCTATGTCTACAGTGTGTCAGAAAAGCTAAAATTAAATGTTCAGGCTTCAAGATGTGCATGCTAGGGGATGAAAGCGGCTATTAAAAATCTCTCAGTTAGACAGTGGAGGGAAAAGTATACATATTATTTACCATACACTGTTTCGCTGCAGAACCTGTACACAACCCTGCCCAGACTGCATGGGCAAATTTGAAAGATGGTAAACCATAAAAAAAGAAGTCAAACACAAACAACTCTATTCAGAAATATCCTCTTTTTCTCTCATATGTAAATGAGAAACTCAGCGAGGGGAACATGCCCATTGGCAACGTAACGATTGAAGTCTAAGTGCACCGACATGATAAATCTGCAGCAAGTGATATTTCTGTAAGGAGCCAGCAAGCTGTTGATGTGGAGGCATTCACATGCGCAACATAACTTTTACTGCTCATTTACGCAGGTTGCCCAAGTGGTGTGAATGTACGGTTATTGTCTGTTATTAAGGCAAAATCCCAAGCAGAAAACAGCGTGCGCAGTGATTTCTCAATGATGCCGTGCTGAGATGGCAGACATAGTCAGGGACTGCCGCAACTTCAAAGCCAAAAATAACAGCTTCATAAAAAAGCAATGGTTCAGAGAATTGCAGAGATGCGCGATGACTTTCTGAAATACGACGCCCCCAAAATCCCACTAGTCATATACCATAAAAAGCTCCCCTAAATCTACATTATGCACCATGTCTAATGTGGTAAATTACATGTCACATCTTCTCTGTGCTGTCCATGGTGCTTTCCATGGTTCCTCAAAATGGCCAAAAGGTGTTTTGGCTTTATTCTTGCTTTTGTATTTGATTCATGAATATGTACTGTAGTTTTGGGAAACAATGCTGATATATAACTTGTTATACCAGTAAACATGCTTCTGAACATCAACGCAAACAAATAAACAAATAAATAAAGAGCCCTCACACACAGGGAGTGAGCTACCCATTTCCTTTACTTTATTTCTAAATATTCTACTTAAATGATTACTGATGGTATGTTCATACCACCTTCATAACAGTGCCATAAGAATGGCATAGCACCAGTCATAATCAGCCATGATAGCGTATTACAGCTAATGAGAAATGTCATAATACTGTTCAGATGTACAGTTGTAAAGGAGATCTGGACTGGAAGATGTAATGCTCTGTTTTGACTGCATATGTAAAGTGTTATCCCATTCTTATGACAGTGTGATGTTGGTATTCAGGTAAGTCATACCAATATATGTATGTGCAATAATATAACAAAGATCATAAAATCTAATACAAAGTATACATCAAAATTGACTGACATTTTTATTAACGAAAAATCCAAAAAACCAACATCCACTTATGTTACAGTATTAAAAAGCCTGCAGGCTTCAGTTTCCATTACTTCTAAAACCCTGAGGTTTTTCTGGTGATATTATCCAGAATCCAAGTCCACCAAAACAGACAAGTACCTCCCCTGCTTACTGCACAAAATTGATTTGTATCTCTACTAGGATCAAGAAACAATAAGTAAAGCAAACAGATTTAAGCAGTTCTGCTGTGAAAGTCCATGGGTTTGATGTGCATCCACTGGGGGAATAGAGAGATGCACAGAGCGTACCCACAATGCACTGCCTGCTTCTTCTCCGCTGTGCAGGGGACACAGCCCTTCAGAGCTACTGTCTCCGATGAGAAGATGGAGGCGGTGGAGGTCATTTATAAAACACTGCTGTCATCTTCAATCTAAAACTGGGCTGACCACAAGGCTCTTTCACACAGAACCTACTGACTTGCACATGCCAATCTTCATATGGTGAAGTTCACCTGCAGTGAGGTTACAAACCAAATCTGCGGATGTCAATCAGGTGACAAGAGGGACGCTGTTATATACTCTACTCTATATACTCTAACTGAATAAACTAATGAGCTTAAACACTGCGTCGACGTGTGTGTTCATTCAGGCGTGCCTGCATGTGTGCATGTGTGCATGTGTGCCGTCCCAAGAAATGTAGCTGACTTATTGCGTACTGAGTTCTACAGCGCACTGTACACTGTAACAAAAAAAAAATTGTTTCAATTTTAAAAAGTTAGTGGCTGCCTTAAGATTTATTGTAAACTTGAGAAGACAAGTTGCTTGCACAAACTAGTAGTCTTACAACTTTAAGGTAGCCCAGACTAACTTTTTAAAGTTGCTACAAGAAGGTTTTTTTTTACGGTGTTGACTTCTGAACATGTGAAAAAATAGAATTGCACTGATGGCTTAGCCAGATTGACAGGCTGAACTTGATCAGCCTTTCAGTATCTTTAATGTTCTTTGCGTTTTACAGAAATCGCGGTGTTGCATCTCACCGAAGGGAGGAATAAGAAGGAAAACAACAGTTTTGTGAAGCATCTTAGATGGGCTCTGCATAATTACTGCATTCATTGTCAATGACGGTTGCAAAACGAGCTGCTGCATCGGCACAACAGAGGCCCTGTGAAAGATCTTTCATGGCCTCCTGAAATGCGAGAGCTTTCTGTTTCTCAGACACGCAGCCGGTCCTCGCTAGAATAATGTGCGAGCGTTGTTTGAACTAACGAAGAAAGCACTGTTACAGCTTTCGTTAAGCTGCACGAGGTGCGTGAACAAACTCGTTGCAGACTTGGAAAAGTGGATGTGAAAGGAGACACCCAGGGAAAACAGATGGATCTTAGGAGCCTGCTGCTCGCGCAGTCCCTCAGGGGTAGAACATGGGCTGGCAAAACAAACAGGGCTTTAGAGACATCTGTGAAGGGACATCTTTGGCCCAACCGACTAAAATGACATAAGGTGAAATACACTGGACACTGTCCTCTTCTGGTCTGGTTCTGTCCAAGGACCAGAGGGCATTCTGAGAGTGAATGTGAGTCTGTGATATACAATTCATGAGTCAATTCAATCAAAATCAATTTAATTCAATAAAACTGTAAAAATCCCTTTAATACAATTAGTGTTCAGGCCTACGATGCTTCAAACATGAACAATGTCTATCTAGGCAGGGGTTTTCAACCTATTTCCAACCTATTCTGATCCAGGGTCAAAGGCATTCTGGAATATTATATTTATATTATGAAATATTTTCTCAATACTATATCTCGGCATTGCCTATCAAGTTTACAGGGGGTCTTCAGAAAAACCAGGATCTATGGGCAGGTGCAGTACATAGAATGTGATTGCAAGAATAAATAAAAATGTGCAAATTGGAACGGGGAGTTTTTAAAAGGTATTGATCAATACTCTTTAGAGCATCCAGGGCCGCATGTTTATAGATGGCCTTGGGTGTGAATGTGACTCAGTGCCTGTTGACGAAGCATTAGTAATAGTGTAGGCAGCCCCCTAGAGGTATCGCTTCAAACTGTGTATGAACGGCGCGGTTGTCACCAAAGACACCAAAGCCTGACTTTTTGCCAACTGTTCCAAAAATAAAACTTGCTTAAAGACTTTGGAAAAGAAGGGGCATGCATGTCTGGATGTGTGGGTAGCATAGAAGTGAGTCAATATAATTATTGCCATAACTGGTGAATAAAATTTGAGGAAAATGGTCCTGCTTTGATTGCTATTCGTTGACATTGATGGTTCTGGATTGACTCTTACTGTATATCTTCCTATAGGCATACCTCACCAGACTTCTGTCCATAACTAGGCCAGTGACCAGTTAACCTGTAAAAATGAATGGTCTGGTTTGGTTTTTAATATTTTTACATAGCAACTAGATAGATGTTATTTTTTCTTTAAATTTCAAACAATCTACTGCATTGCTCCACCTGATAAATTTGGAACATGTGAGAAAAAGAAGTTCAAACTAACAGATGTTTCTTTGTGCGCCATACTGTTTTATGAGGCCTTTCAGATGAACGTTAGCATCGACTGAAAATCTTTCTTAATACAGACTGAATCAATTACACAAGTATTGCATTATTAAATACTTTCCCTACCCTTTATGAGTCATTAAAAAAAACATTTAATTGGGCAAAGAACATGGAAAATATATAATTAATCCTTAATGTAGAAAGGCATTTCAGGCTTCAGTAGTAAGATCACTTTCAGCACACAGAGGTGTGGTTGAGTCAGCTGCAGTGTGACTGTCGGTCTTGAGAGGTCAGACGTTTGTGGAGCATTAATCTTCTTCAGTGAACTGGCCTCTTAAGTGATGACCAGCACGTAGAACATGGAAGAACATGGGACAGGACACAGATAGATCGGGCATATGCAAAGTCATAGCCCAGTGTGAGGTTCCATTCACAGTAACTGCACTGTAACTCTCGCCACTGCGTACAGTGTCTCTTCCTCCAACACAATTTGTTGAATTGTTAAGGAGTTTTAAATTCCTAACCTAAGCCCCACAAAATAGCCACACCCACATTTCCACTCTATTTGAGCCTATAAAAGTTTGATTGGTTTATATGACCATATATGATGAAATGGTGGCTCCACCGACAGAGGGGCTCACAAAACCCCACTATCTCCAATCAGGATCCTGAACTCAAATCACAAAAATATGGTTTGACACTGTTGTGCTTTAGCAAAATTCCAAATCTTAAACTGCCCCCTCTGAAAAATATGACTTGGGGAATGCCTGAGAGATGATCTGTCAACTCTGTCTGCCGCCCAAGAAAAGCGTAAATAAATAAGGAGAAATAATGCCCCAGAATGCTTTATGTACTACAGCCTACACCTCTTATGCATAAGTCTGCCATCTTGGGTTTGTGCATTCATCAGTCCTCAACCCCCCACCTCCCCTGAAGACAACCTCTATTGGAAGTCACAAAGAGCTATTCATCATCTCACAGAGTGGTGCCAGGCTGGTAATACGAGACTTATCGATCCTAGTCCTGTCCAGCTGATTTACTATATGAGAGCGTTCTCCGCTTCAATATGCAACACTTCCACAGTTTGGTTCAAATACAGCTCACAGTTCCGCACGGCTGAGGTTCACCATCTTTCAAGTGGGAGCCGTACAGCTTTCCTATAGCTTGATTTGTTAATTGTTTTCTTTTCCGCCATTTTGACATATGATGATGAGACTGACACTAACTAATAAAAAACAAACAAAACAGCTTTGGCAGAGCATACTAAATGACAGGCATCTTTGCCTGATGTCTTTTCATGTTTAATGTATTCCTCTATGGGTGGATAGAAAACTGGGTCACAGCTAGAATTTCATTTCAAAATCTTCTTTGTTAGAAGCCAGATCCCACCAACTCCCTTAACAAAAACATCAGGCAGCGGACAAATGATGGAAGAGGAACTGATGAAACAACACAAAAGTCTGAAAAAAGGGAAAAATGGAAGGCCACTAGACAAAAGGAGAGATTATAGAGAGGGAGAAAGGTCTAATTTATAACAGACAGTGTTGTGTCGGAGCCCCTCAGCCTTCCATGCTCAGTAAGCCTCTGCTGTAACCTTGTTCTCCCTCCATCCCAGGCCAAAGACTCTTTCCCAGTGTGCACATTACATAAACACCAGAATACTTCTGCTTAACCACTTGATGGGCCGTGGCTAAGAAAGCTCGGAGGAACAGGGCCAGAGGAAAATCTTTTCATTTGAGGGTCATCTAATGAAAGACATTTGTGCCAGTATAGCTGCCAAGAAGGTGTTTTTCTTTTGCTCAAACCCTGTGATTCTGTACATATTGCAAAACTCTCAGTATGGAGTTATATACTGTATCTGGAAATCTGTTTTGCAGGAATGGGTTGGTAGACGGAAACTAGATCTGGGAAACTCATGTATTTAATATTTACAGCAAGAAATTCAGTACTTTTTTGCCTACCAAAGCAGACTACCAAAGCAGGATAGGGATAGGAGCCTGAAAAGATGCACTAGTTTTCCAAAATTCCAGGCTTGTTCATGGAATTGTTTTGATGAACTCTTCAAGTTTTGCAAAGAAATGCATGTTTGTATATTCTGGCTGGATTTTGTGCTGATTCCCAGGCTACTGGCATTGGTTACCCAGTATTGTTACAATTGTACTGAATTTCTATACAACTACACAGCCAAGTGCACACTTGTAGATGGGTCATAAACGTGCGACAAAGCTCAAGTTTCTTTATTGTTTGCATTATATTTACATTATACATGCTCTATACTATTTCTTTGTGTGGCCTTTTCCAGGGCAAGAGTATGTTTATGTCAGCTGTTTTAATTCTGTGATCGCTGGTGCTGTTTTAGCTGTCTGCTCAGAACTGTCTTTCCTTGTCTCCAGCAGTTCTGCTCTCTGTGCTATACTGTGAAGGCAACTGGAACATTACACTTCCTTTCTGATGACAGCCAATACCAACCAGGATAACCGGACAATGAGCAAACAGAGAGGCACAGCTTCAGGCAGACTTCTCCTCCAGGCGAGACTGGAGCCCCAGGCTCCAAAGAGCAGTGGGACATGATGGCGGTGATAGCGGTAGCTTAACTGCTAATTCTGAGTTTGAAGGAAAAACAAAAAGACCGGGCCAAGGACTCCCTTAGCATTCAGCAAGTGTGCTAACACGCTACACTATTATAATGGGAGGCACGGCTACTGTTTGCTGGCGGGTTCCTCTGGGTCTCGGGATCGGAGACACTGTTTGCAGTCACAGTGCTCCTTGGCACAAAAACCCTGGCAATCATGAGAGGGCTTAGGTAAAATGGAGGACTATAAACATGCAAGTGAAGCAGAGAATTTTCTTCTAAGGGCCACTATGGACGGCGAGGAGCATGCTTACAGTCTTCTTTGGGGTCTGCTCTGGTGGGGACAACCTATGGGAGCTCAGAGGGGCTGTGGAGATGACAGCCACTTTAATTAAGTCGAAATGTGTAAAGCTGGTCCAGGTGCTTGGAGCGATTAACAGGCTTTTCTGCTAGAGCCTGAGATCCAAACATTTGACTAGACTTTGGCTCTGAGAACGGGAAAACATATGTTCCATTCTGAGGCCACGCTGATGCTTTTCAAAGGCAAACCCATCAGAGCAAAACATGAAAATTGTGACAGCTGTGCCTGCAACATTAAATAAAACCGAAGGTCCAGGAAAAATCGCACAAAGAAACGACCCCACTTCATCAGATGGCTCCTTCTGAATAAAGAGGGGTAGTGTCAGTTTGAAATTAAATTAGCTGAATTTGTCTGATTAATATGTGTTGTCAGTACTCATTTAGGAAGGATTTACATAAAGAATGCATGCATTTCACAAGGGTGCTGGCAACTCAAGAGGCACAATTAGTGAGTCTAAATTGGGAATTAAAAGACAAAGCCGGGCATTTCTTTAAGTAATAAAAGTAGCTTGGCAGGAATTGAGTCTCCAACCATAACGTTCACAATCAGTTTTACAACCACTTCTGCACTGCACAAAAATCCCCTTTGTTCCCTCTGAGCCACAACCAGTTCAGAACAATCGGTTAATTTCCAAGTTCTTACAGCATGCAGCCCTTCAATTAGTGTAACAACAAAAGTGCTCTATGTGAAAAATAGCTCAGCCTAAAATGCAGATGCATTCCAAATACTATAGCGGCTCATTAGCTTACAATAACAATGTGCTGAACTCAAGTGGCCTACTTTTGCTCCACAAGCGAATGCACGCATCGAGATCTCCCCAAACCCCAGGCTTTGGAAACGAGGCGATTCTTGGTAGAAGTGCTCATCAGTATCAGTGCGAGTGTTGGGGAGAGGGGGGGGGGGGGTGTGCGGCTCAGGTGGGCGAGGTTAGTCGGATGCGCAAGAGCAGCACAGAGGCGGCGGTGTGTTCTACATCCTTCCGCTGAGAGGTACGCCCACACAGTCGCCAGCAAATGTGCACGGCCCACTCGGGTCTATGTACAGATGTAGCCGGCATGCGCTGTGAGCGCTGTCACTGGCTGTTTCCACTGCATCGCTCTCAGCCATGCTTCATCTGATACGTGTGTTCAGACCATCTTGCACACCCGGTGGACCTGTCACATTCGAAGGCCATGTGATTTCCTAAGAGGGCCAGCCCTGTCTCATCACCCCTGCCAGCCCCCCACCTCTCTCCAGAGATTTTCTCAGAAAAGGCCCAGGATGCATTGTGCTGGAACGTCTGGTGTCAATTAGGGGTGTGCCTGGCAACAACAGCTCATTATTGAGGCCACTGCACACATTAAAGGAGGCGGCAAAAATCCTCAAAAAGCCTCCACTCGTATAATACCCATAGAAACTCTTCACCTGTTTTCTTCCCTGTGGCCAGGGTGCCTATTCTGTGAATGCAGAAGGGTTTATCCAGCACTATCAGCTCATAGAAAGTGAGCTGACTCTACTCAAATGCCAGTCACAAACTTACTATTGTTTTCCTCTAATGCGCCTCGACATTACTCTGTCAGCATGACAAGCATTAGTACAAAAATATGCTGAATCCCTGTCGGAGAATGCATTTAACTGATGAGCAGTTAGCTGCTACTCGCGAGAGGCTTGCCTGTGACTGAAAAGGGCTCTAAAATACCAAGTGTAAAACAAATCCATTCATATTATAAGGCAAACATAATAATCAGGTTCTGGAGATAGAGATAGCCCACAGGATGTGTAAAGTGTCTCAGTGATGTAGAATACTTTCTTGGCCTTATCAACGGTTCCGAGTTACAGTGACAACTCCCAGCTGGGGTTCTTCTTGACTATAGATCAGGGAACGCTTGCTTGACCTTTTGAAGTTCTGCCGGTGCGAATGAAGCCTTTTTGTTCACAGATACACAGGCTTGTAAATCTTACAGGGCTCAGTATGTCGGAAAAACCTTTCACTGGCTGTTCTCTCGGCAAATCATGGTTGGCATGACATCACCAGATATGAACTTGTTTTTCCAGTGTTAGACACAGGGAACAAGAACACATGCTTGCAGGAGGCATCTCCCTAATAAGCTAGCACAAAACCTATTGTTTCATCATTCAGGAGATGAACGACATCTCATCAACACCCACATAGCACCACACATAATTTTCTCAAGTTAAATGTTTTTAACAAGGAACCATATGTGCAAATACATTGTTGTAAACTTTTTCAATGTCAATATCCAAATACCAATCAGAGGAGCAATATAAGTGCAGGTTAAGCATGCTGTAGGAATATTAAGTACCACGTGTTAACCAAAGGATACCCGGCTGTAAAATTCAGCTATACCAGCTTGACCTACTGGAACATTGTGCTAGTCATAAGCTGGTCTAGCTGGATTCAATACTGTAGCTTGAGCTGGTCAAACCATGCCAAGCTGGGAGCTGGTCTGAACTGGTGAACTAGGTAAATCATGTTGAGCTGGTAACTGGTCTGAACTGGTCAATAAACTACCAGCTGTTTCAAAACCTATCATGAGCTGTGTTTTTCAGCAGGGTATGGTTTTTTCAGGCCACTAACACCTCAGAAGCTCATGGCTATGAGACGACTCCACAGCAATTGGTACTTCTTTTGCCTGTTACATTGGTAAATGTAACGGCCACAGTTTCTTTCTGAATTCTCTTTTGTGGGGCGACATGGCTCAGGCAGTAAGAGCAGTCGTCTGGCGGTTCGATCCCCCGCCCGGGCTGTGTCAAAGTGTCCCTGAGCAGGACACCTAACCCCCAAATGCTCCTGACGAGCTGGTCGGTGTGTGAGTGTGTGTATGAATGGGTGAATGAGAAGCATCAATTGTACAGCGCTTTGGATAAAGGCGCTATATAAATGCCAACCATTTACCATCAACATCATGGCAATCCAAAATTCAGTAACTTGGAACAGGAATCCAAATACTGCACCACAAGGGATAACAAGACGAGCAAATGTTGGACAACAATGCGTCTTAGAGGGCAAAGACATCCCTCTGTTTGGGTATGCCTGTGATGTGCTGCTCTTCCCTGGGAATTGTCTCAAAAAGATCTTAAGGATCTGTCAGATTGAGGAAACCCAGAAGAACTCTGGGCGTCAGTCTCATTTACGGTGCAGCTGGATTAGTCACTCAGCAGTGAGGGTTCTAATATCTGAACTGGAATTTGAAAACCTGACCTACAAAGTGCCTGAGAGCAGAGACGTCAATTACAGGCATGCATTACTGACCCACAATTTTACAATCAATGGAATGTCAAAGTTAATATCATAATCTTAAACATAATCCTAATCTTTTTTTGCCAAGAAGTTGTTAGATTTTTTTGTCAATTTCAAGTTTGAGTGTCGACTAAGGAATTAAAAACAAGCAATATCCCTTTTGGCAGTGGCCTTTTTAACATACATCAACATTAGAAGGTAACATAATTTGCAGTATACATGACAGAGAAAAAGGAACTCTGAAAATTGAGACTCTTCACCACTGATCCAGAGCTCGAGTAGTTGTCCTTGGCATCACGTCAAGATAAAGACTGGGGCAGATGGGGCACTGCCATTACAAGACACTGACATCAAATAATTCAGCAAAATATCCAGCTGTATGTAATATGTGTATAAAAGCATAAGCATGAGAGCTTCTGATAAATGCCAAAATGCTGTAATGTAAGGCATTTATCAGATGTACTCATACTTGGAGTCGCAAAGAGCAGTTGCAGTTAACAATGCAATAGTTAGCAGGGCAATAGTAGGGCAATAGTTAGCAATAGCCCTCTTTCTCAGTATGGCGGCGTGCACATTCTCTGTGTGGCTCACAGCACTATGTGTTGTGTAGGTGAGCCAGATAAAGGTCATGAGTACCCTCAGTAGAGACTTGGCTTGAAGGAATATCAATTCCACCCCATTCAGACAGTTTGTCTCCAATCATTTGTCAAAAATGTGAAGCCCCTGCCTGCCCCTTGGCGATTCATGAAGTCCATCAGGCTACAGTTTAAAAAGTGAAAATAGATCAGGAATGATCACCTTGTTTTTGGTATGCCACAGGTCTTGACACACCATTTGAAAGGTTTGGTGATAGAATACCAGCTCATCACTGATTTATCCACCTCTGGCATTGCTGGGAAACATCATTATTCAGGCATTTCTGCTCTGGCAACAATAGGATAACATTTGGATCCTCAAATCTTCCCATCTATTATCGAACACATACCCATACAATTTTTCTTTACGGGAGATAAAGTCTCATAGCTACAGCAATTGAATACAATAATTTACAAAAATATGTAATCAATGTTTTACAACATAATAGAACTTCTGCTGAAATAAGATGTTTGGAATGTGATGCCTTGGTGTTTATATGAGCTCTGTCTGTATACAAGACAAAATCCATCCAACCAACTAGGGGTCGTGGGTGCTGGGACCTATCCCAGCATCCATTTGGTGAGAGCAAGAAAAGACCCTGGACAGGTCGCCAATCTATACAAGACAAAATACGAAAAAAAGAAAAAAAAGTTTACACAAGCACTAGTGCATATCACACACAACAAACTAAATTCATTATCTGCACTGTATAGAGACCTTAGAAGAAACAATTGTTGGTAGCCTTCGGAATTCTAGAACATATGTCGCTCATGCAGCATCCTCAGGTGCATCCTATGTCTCTGAGTCTGTGGTCTTTAATAAAACCTTGGTTCCAGGGTTTCTGCAAGATATGTTTTAGACTGCAAGTCTCAGTGGAGTTTTCTGGGAACACCTTAGCTCCAGGGCTGCTGCTGTGCTTTGGGTGTTTTGTTTTTTTTAAGCATAAATAGTTTAAGTATTTGGGGAGTACTCCCACAGGTCGTATATTCTTGGCTGTGACATTCTACAGTATGGCTAAGATTAAAGTCTGCACATTATCTACAATGTTACAGTGAATCCTGCAAACAAAACTGTACAAACATAGTATTTGGAGCCAAGCAGACTCCATATGGCTCAATGGTGTTTCGAGACAAAGTATCAGTTTGTTTTGAGAATTTTTGAGATGGAGTCTGTGTCAGGCTTACATGGCCCACAAATACTTGCACAATAAATAACATTAACTGCAGAGGAACACGTGTTCTTGGCATAACAAAACTATTGGTGAACAAGCTCATCTTTATATGCGTATTTGTCACCAACTGTTTTTTTTCTCATTGAGATGACAACAGCTGAATCACTAAGGCACTGAATAACACCCGTCAAGAATGCCTATTATGGATGTGAAAACAGAGACTCATCCGAGACCTAAATCTTCAATTTAATGAAGAGAGAACCAGGTGGCTCATCTTGCTAAAACACTTATTTTCAATGTGCACAGAGGCACGTGACTGGGCATAGTGTTGCCAGGGGAGGTGGTTGGATTGTTCTTGTGTCATTGTGCAACAGTAACTCTGATTCATCAGGTCCCTGTTGTCTACTTAGGCCAGCTGTGCTTAAGGTGCGTTCTGAAAAAGCAAAGAATACATGGCTCGGCTGTGTAAAAACTGGCCAACGGAGTGAAAAGAAGCAACAGCAACTCTCGGCACCCCGGAGGAGAGCATATGCTTGTCTGCACTCCTTGAAATTGCATTTCAGCAAACAGACAGGCCTGTGAATGCAATTAGTCTTTCCAAATTTGGAGGAAAAAAAGACTAGAAAGAGAATCCATCGGCCCCTATAATACCATGGGTTGGCATGCATTCATTTCCATTAACTATTTATCCAAACCAAATACAAAAGTATCATTAAAATTAATATTGTAAACCATATTTCATGAATCTTATCCAAATTTGAATTATATTTGGTCACTGTATTAGAGAAAAGAAGTGGTACTAATTCTGTGAAGTTGTGTGGCACCCTCCGGATCCCTCTGCACCAAAGACTGGGGACACGTGAAAATCTGTGATCTTTTTTGTGTCAGTTAAACTGCGACTCTGACCCCACTGACTTTTCTCCAAACCACTCTTACTATCTCAGCAGGTTCCTGTGTGCAGGCTTGGTTGCTTAAAGGTGCCGTTCTCTCAGACTGCAGAAGAAAGCAGTCCCTATGGACTGTGTAGTGCATAGTGAGAGGCAGCACCATCTGTACCATCTCATCTGAGGATAAAATACAGCCATTGTGCAGAAAACAAAGAAACAAAAAAGTTGTATAAGCGTTTTTTTGTGTGTGTGCTCTGCCTGCAACAGCACGAGAGGACACGCTCCTTGAACACGTAAATGAAGACCAGGGTGCTCGATGAAATGTCACATTTACATTGAGCCAGCTGAGACAGTGAAATGCTGGTCACAACAAATTCAATGGCTGGTACCTGGATCCAGCTTGCTCCTTTATGTACGCCTGCTTCCATTAGTGCTCTGTTGACAAGTGCAGAGCTCTGTCACACAGTCCTCATAAGTGACTGCTGAGAAAGGGCTCATTAGACAAGAAAGAATATTCATAGAATGCTTTCATGGCACTGCAAAAACAGCGTTATTTTTCTTAAGTGCCCTTGCCTCTTACCCAAGCACTTTGAAGGCAGTGTGCATTCGAGTAGCAAGCTCCCTGAAAAGATTTTTAAAACTGGGGATTAACACTGGGCCAGAATGGCCGTCTTTCCAATGCTGTGCCTGGTGCGGGGGAGAGAGGAGAGCAGAGCCGCCAGTGCTTTCAAACAGCTGCTCTCCCACAGAATCCCACAACAACTGCGCTCTGGTCCCTGCTGTTCGCTAAGACTCGTAATCTAGAAAGTCTCCACAGCTGTGGGATAAAGTAATGGCTTCCCGTTTGCTCGGAGCATGCATGCGCAGTGGGGTCCATTTGAATTAAGGGATGTAGCATTTTTAAACATGGGTCTTGCTGTGTGAGAAAAGGATACACATGCAGCTGCAAGTAACTGAATCAATATTGAAGAACGGAGAGGCAAATGGGCCTACGGCAGTGTGTGTGTGTGTGTGTGTGTGTATGGGGGGGTTTTAGACTTCCTCTTATGGCAGGAAGAACATGGTGCCTGAAGCTTGTTAGACTCCACCCCCTCAGTGGCCCTCAATCGGCTGCTTGCCGATAAGATGAAGGTTACTGTGACAACAAAGTCAAGCAGGTGCACGCCCCTTCCTACGTCTGGAGGATGGCTCTCCAGCTTGAAGGCACTGCCACACTCTGTAGACCACAGCTGCAAAACCCTGTTCCTAGACATCTACCATCCTGTCTGTTTTCACCTTAACCCTAGCAAAGCACACCTTATTCAATAGCAAGAGATCACATAGAGCTGCTACTTAGCAGAATCAGGGGTGCCAATTCAGGGTTGAAATGAAAACCTGCAGGAGGGTAGATCTCTAGGAACAGGTGTTGGGCAACCCTGCTGTTGACACTCTGTAGACACTGTGGCTCGGAAATGTTTACTGGTGAGAGAAATCCACCTCCCTCACTGACCAGCCCTTAAAGATTATTTTTGATGGAGCCCTTTTAGAGCTGTCGTCAATGGCGTTCTTGTCTAGCGACACAGTCTCCAGGAAAGTTTATGCTGTCCGTTGTTACTTCATGGAGGAGACCAGTGACATGTGTCTGTCCCTGCCAAATCTGAGAGGTGGCTGAGGATCTGAGCCCCACTTCTCAGAGCAAGAAAACGATTTCCAATTTGGTTATAAACAGCAACGAGGAGAAAAAAGGCAGGGTGCCTGGATTTATAAATACATTCCCCATAAGTGACTGTGATTGTGACAGGCCCGGAATCCTGCAGTGTAAATTAATTTGACCTTTTCAGCAGTGCAGAAAAGACAATTTGTTGTTAATGGTATGACAAGAATATTCTAAATTATAGGTTGAACAGAAACCAGAAGAACAATCAGGAAGAACACTGCAAGGTTGAGGCTTATTTCATTATTATATTTGTCAGTCAGATGTTCTCTATTTGTTCTGATCTGATTACATATTTACACATTACATATCGAATGTTCATTTAAAATCGTTCAACCGTAACTGTTTGCTGCAAACATAGATCACTGCAAACGTCTTGAACACACGTCTGAAGTCACCTCTGATCCTGTTGACACCAAGCCTACAGCTCCCCAGCTCAAACATGAACATTTTTTAAACTTGCCTGCCTTCATTCAATTAAATGTTATATGCATTGCAAATTGAATTTGCAAAGTGACCTATGCCCTGATGAAGGCCAACATAAGATTGAATGGAACTGGCCTCATCTATGGTATAGTTTAGTAGTGCCAGTTGCTTGAGAAGGCAACACCACAACTGTTAGGCCTGCTTGATACCTTAACTGTTATTCAGCTTTTTGCTTCAGGAAAGCCTAGCCCATCGTGAAAATTCCTGAAAATATTGTGTGAAATATTAGCATGAAGCCAAGCCAGTTACAAATGACCACAAAAACAGGAGCAACCTGCAACACAGACTGAGTTACTTTTGTATATATATATATATATATATATATATATATATATATATATATATATATAAGAAAACTTCAATTGCAAACATGCCAGATAACATTAGAGTTGCTTCTGAAAAAGCTGGAAGCAATCCACAGAAGGCCACTGATGCCTCTTTTCAATGTTCTTTTTTGAAGGGCTAACGTGGAAGAAAAATAAAGCATTACTATGTCATAAAGTAAGCTAGCATGCACTGAAATGGGCTCCAGGCTGCAGCTAAAATTAAATTGTGCCATTGTCAATGCAGTGAAGGACAGAAATGACAAGATGATGAAAATGACAGAACAAAAATAAAACTGTAGAAGGTCCATCTGTTCAGCTATGTAAGACAACAGCTGTAGTGGATGAGGTAAGGGTGATTGCCCATTGTGTGATATACTGATGAGGTGGAACCGAAACAGGTAAAATGGATATTGTAAAGCATTTTGCAACAATTACCAAAGAGGACATGTACTTGTCTGCCATTTGAAAAAACTATTTTCTGCTGCTCTAGTGGAACAACCTCAAGGATCAGTTAAAACAAAGAAATTGAGAGCTATGATGGAAACAACCCCCTCAATTGTGAAGTTAGTCATTGCTTGGCTTACCATCAAACCCGAGCAGAAGCAACTGTCTGTAGAACTATATGAACTTTATTTTTTATTTTTATCAAACTTCAAATACTCCTGTTACTTATAGGACTGGTGACTGAAGATTAGAATTCGCTGAACAATTAGTGCTACTGATTGGTCAGACTGTCTTCACACCTGACTCCCAAGTAAAGTATGCAATTGGGGTATGCAATTAGCAAGCTTGATGAAGGTGAAGAATGTAGAAATCGTAAGGTGCACCAGATCCAGATGCTGTTAAACTATGCTGTGGCACATTTAGGCTGTATTAGCCACACATGGTTTCATTCCCTGCAGTAAACTCCAGCTATGCCAGCTTTAAAATTGATCAAGCTGGTCAAGCTGGTAATAAAGCTGGTGTAGCTGGGTATGAGCTGGTCAACCAGCATGGCCATGCTGGTAACAAAGCTGGTCTATCTGGGTCAACCGGCTAGTGCTGGTAGCTTGTCTTATCTGTTTCAAAACATAGCTTGAGCTGGTCAATCCATGTCAAGCCGGGAGCTGGTCTGAACTGGTCAACCAGCTGCCAGCTGTTTCAGCTAGCTTGAGCTGTTTTTTTTCAGCAGGGATTGTTCACTACCCATATCGCAATCTTAGGTATGAATAATAACTATTATTAATAATAACTAATAACTAATGAAATTCAAGACATCATTCAATTATGATACAATAACTAAGAATTTGTGGAAGTGAGTAAAGTATGATGATCGTTGGGGCCTGACCTGCTGTGGAATCCCGGCCTCTCTTCTGTTCCTGCTGTGGGAAAGCCAGCGCAGTACCACAGTCTGTCCATGTAGCTTTCCTGCTAAGGAGACAACAACACTGGGATCAGTGACCAAGAAATACTGGGGCTGTGAGTCTGGGCCTGTTCTCTCTCAGCTAGCCTGCCCAGTGCTTAGCAAACTAAATAGAATAGAAACCATTATAGCAGATTTAGTGACATATTAGTATTCTGTGGAGATGAGGTGGTGTAGAATGAAGTCATTACAACCCTAAGAAACTCCTAAAAAAGCAAACGGAAGGAAACTTTCATAATGCCACGCTGATTGAAATAGAAAGGTTCTTATGTATTTTCAAATTCTTAGGTTGTTTCTGTAAAGAGCAAAAATTATCAAGTGAACACAAAAAAAAAGAGTGAAAAGGCTACATGGACTTGAAATGAAAAATTATTCTCCCACATTTGTCAGCAACAACAAAGTCACAACAAAATCGTTGGTGCATATCAGTTTCCTGATGGCTGAATTCCAATGACACCAGTCGACTCAATTATTTGAGAACTGAGGACAATTTGAGGTGTAATGCCCAGGAGGTCAGAATGGATAGAGTAATAATAAATCCTTTGCAAATGCATATTCTTTCATATCATTACATTTATTAGAATCTCAAATGAAGAGGACAAATATTTGGAGTGGCGGCACAGATGGTGCAGTGGGTAGCACTGCCGCCTCACAGCAAGGAGGTCCTGGGTTCGAATCCCAGTTGGCCGGGGCCTCTCTGAGTGGAGTTTGCAACCCTGTTCAGGATAAGTGGGTTAGGATAATGAACGAATGAATGAATGAATGAAATATTTGGGGTTAGATTGAGGGTAAAAAGAGAAAAACATTGAACCGATGCTGTTCAAGATATCCAATTGCATCTACTAAAGCCTACTAAATAATTGCTACATGCAAACTTATACAGGGCTATACTTTGGTAATATATTTATTTTGCCAGATAAAAAATGGCATGCAGGAAAGCAACAGTAATCTGATTAATAATATGGTCACAAAAATGCAAGGCACAAATAATCACAGCAAAAGCTCCATCGGATTGGATTATTCCTCTTATACCATGGTCTTTTATCAAAGATAAAAATTTAAGCATGGGGTTTGTCAATATTTTTGCCCAATTCACCTTCAAAAAAATGTCAGGCCATTATGGTGGCTACTGTTTCAGCATGTTGCTATGGTTACATAAATTGGTTAAGTTCAAAATAGAGAAGCTAGGCAGATGGCTAAGTCTAGTTTTGATTACTTTTTATTTTGGTTAAATTCAAGGTTTTAAACAAGGCTTAAATTGGTTTCTTATACGCCACTTCATATTCATAATTCCCAGACAGTCTTACATTTTTTACACCGGTGTAACTGCCTATGTGCAATTTCCAATTTGGAATCACAATCGCAAAATTAGATTACTTTTCCAAATCGTTCAGCTTTGGCCCCAAGTCAAGATGGCCTAACAACTTGGGTCCTGGCAGTTACCTGAGCAGGTGTAATTTCCTCCTATCTGCAGCTGTGAATATTTACTTCATGACCCCCTCTGGATCGTGGACAATTTGCCCCATCACCTCCCCCTGTTCTCTTGGTCTGTGATTATTTACCCCATAACCTCAGCTTCCTCTCTACGTTTGCCCCCTCAACTCCTCCTGCTCTCTAGGTATCTGAGAATTTGTCCCATCACACCCCGCTCTCCTCTGGAGACATGGGGCCCTTATCCCAAGTGGCCCTGCACCATGGGGCAGTGTGACTCACCTGCTCCACTCTGGGTAATTGGGAACACTCGCACCCTGTGCAGAGGGATAGAACATGAACATGTGTGCCTCACACATCCGGTTTTCATCAGTGTACTAATGAATGACGCATCAAGATTCACCCCCCAATGGAACTGAATGTACAAACACATCCCTGGTATGCCCTTCACCATATTCATTGTACATCATTTAAAGTCATTTAAATGAGCCATGCAAAATATTAATGCTGCATTCTGCACAGAGAGCTCCTCAAAAGACTATACAGAAAATGTACCTCCTAGTTGCTACTCAGAGCAAGCAACAAATAATTGAAAATCACTCAATTAATATACAAAATGGCCTACTCAGAAATGAGGACAATACCAATGGACTGAATCTTACTGTTGAATAATTTGTGAAATTATTCGTTCATATTTGCAACATGGCTAGGTGCAGCTTCTCATCTCATGGCTGTGTGACAAGCTTGACTGCAAAGCACTGAAGGTAACCGAGAGATACCCAGCAAAATCCCTAAACGGTCAAGTGAAGCATGTCAAGTGTCATGCCTTACACTTTTTTTCCCCCTTCATAGATGGACTTCTGAAACTTCTCTATGTGTGTGACTTGCATACAAACTGGGAACACTCTGCCCCTGCCTTAAATATGGTCAAATGTGACTTTTTCCAAAGCCCAAGAGCTTTATGAAACTATGCATATACATTTCACCTCTCTTTAACTTATAAATTACATAGAAATTCACAGTTTAAATAAAGCAAACATTTTACTGTGTGCAAGCCAAGGCCTAAACATCGGATATGGCAGAGGAATGGCAGAGGAGCACCATTTGAACACAGATGAGATAAACTAAATGGTGAGCCTAATTCAGCCACTCCTTTATTACAAGAAAACACAAAAGTGAATTGCTAATTGTTTCATGTAATGAGGAAAAAAAGACAAATTTGCTTTGAGATCATGTGTTGAAAAGAAATGAGAACAACCACTCCCCCAATTAATGCACACCACTTTTCACCATGTCTAAACCACGCCAGTCAGCCACCTTGTTTAACCAACAGTGATTGCTTGTTTGGCATCATGTAGATTTATTTAGCATTGGGGAAAAGATGTGTGGCCTATAAAACATCAGAATAGTACCAGGCGGAAGAAGGAAAGAGAAAAGAACAGGTGCACACCGCTCTCACCACAGATGAGTTCTGAAACCTGTCAAAAGCTGTACCCTGGCATGCATATCCAAAGAGTCTGCTTATTTCCTCATCTGTCAGGTTTGAAATGCCAGCCATCTCCTTGGTTGAGACATCCAAACACGGTACTGCACAGCAGCCATAAGTTATGGGCCTGTTTGTGGCACATCTGAATCAGGACAAAGGAACCTTGTCCCATGCTGCTGCTTTGAAAAATACGGCCAGTTTGCCCACACACACGCAAGTACACAAACGCACACAGACACATAGAAAGCCAAAAACTGGAAAATGCTTCATCGGCCAAGTCATTCACCCGATCTGAATCCAATTGAACGTGCGTTTCAAATCCTGTAGAGAAAACTGAAGGCAACTAACCCCCAAAACTAGCAGGAGCTGAAAAAAGCTGCAGTACAGGCCTGGCAGAGCATCACCAGAGAAGATACTCACCACCTGGTGATGTCTATGGGTCACAATGATGTCAAGTAGTCCTTTCATGCAAAGGATATGCAAATCAGTACTAAACACTACTACTTTCTTTAATATAACATTAATATGTCCCAAACATTGTGCTGCCCTAAAATTGGAGAATATGTATAAAAGGTGTTTTCATTGCTACATGGTGAAACCAAAATGTATAAAAAGTAGGATTTAAAAAATGTAACCACATTTGTATTGTCTGATTGCATATCTAAAATTGTGGAGTACAGAGCCAAGTCTTTGTCAAAGAAATCATGGAGGTGCCTATATGTATACGCACACAAACTCCCCCTCCCCACTTGTGCTGCACTATTTAGAAGTGCCAGTGCAATGGGCCATTTCAGCAGGAGTTGGATAAGTTTGTTTTATCACATGTCCACCAGACCCACTCGGGGGACCACAGAGGGCTTCACCAATCACTGAACACTAAGCACATAGAGGCTGTTGTGCTACCAGCCCTTGGCAATCCTTCACCGCTTCTATAGCCATGGCTGAGCGGGGGAATGACTCCCACTGCACTGCAATTCAACACAGTTCACACATCCTGGCAGACCATCACGCTTTTGTGTCTACAGACACATGTAAGAACATGCTTCTGTTGGCATGACCCACATGAAATTAGCTGCAGCTGGCAAAATCTGGAGGGTGTCTTAAATTGCTGTACAGCACCATCATTTTATAACACGACTGCTCAAACAGTTGTTCCAAACATGTATAACACATTTATTATGGTGTCACAGCAGTGGACAAAATCATTGCTGAGCAAATGGCCATGCTCTATGAAGGATGACCTTCTTTATATCACCTTTTATGTGAAATCCTCATCACGAGCATAGCGTAACAGGCTTGGTCACTTGACATGAGGTAAACCACTGGACATATGATGTTGAGTGATTTATAGAAGTTAATGATGTCTGTTGTTATGAGGGTGTCGCACAAGCTTCATGAAGGCTCTAGGCCTAATGCTTTTGGAATATACTATTCCTGTCAGGTGTGAATAAATGGCTTATGCTGATGTTCTGTGTCCTGATGCAATCTGTTTACCTACATGTGACAAACAGAATCCATCTCCGATCTGACAAGAGTGATCTTTCCCGTCAAGTAAACCCTCAGTAAGACTTCAGAAAGCTATTCTTCATAGGCCCTGTGGGACAAGACTGCACCCCCCCAAGTTCCACAGAGACTTGGCAGAGGTCCAATCACAGAGGCCCTGGCTGCCCCCTTCAGGGCACAATAAGAAGCAATCATCAATAAATCACCCACTTTCCACCGGTGACGGGAGAATGACGCTTAGCGAAGCCCAAAATCGGCAGCAGACCTGGGTCAAATATGTAATTGTTTTGGATTCAAATACTTTTCTGTGCTCGATTGATCTTTCCTGGTGCAATTGAGCCAACCAAGAGGACCAGAAGGCAGGTTTTGTACTCCATTTAGTATTAGAGTATTTATTTGGTTCCAATACACCAGCTCAAGCTCAGTACAGTGTAAAAAAGGTATTTGACCCAGGTCTTATGGGCAGAGCTGCGATCTGCTATCAGTGATATGAACCAATCCTTGAGTCTGACTTTGCTGAGCAAAATCAATTTTGATTAGTTCAAAGTCGACTGACAGGAAATTGTAGTTCCATCCATTACAGCAAGGCTCATGAAACCTCACCGACTACCTGCCGGTATCTTCTACCACAGCGAGGCGTCAGAACCTTCAAAGGACCTCAGGACTGAATTACACAGCCTGGCTTGGGCACCCAGCTTTGGCAAAACCAGCCTCCTTTCCTTCCGTGGGGCATGGCTTAGATCTGGGACAGGACTCAAGCTCATTGGACACGCCGGCTTATCGGCCGCAGCCGCTGAAACCCCAGGGCTACCTCTCGGAGGAAAGCGCTTTGTGTGTTAAATGATTGCCTTTCTAAATGCCACTCTCATTTTATTCACCCCCCTCCTCCCATCCATAACCCCACCCGCCACCCCACCCCCATAAGACTGTTCAAAAAAGCCACCTTCCCATTTCTTGTGTGACATTACAATGAACAGCGAGTCATGCTCCAGGTGATAAAAGATAAATGTATGCCTCATTCTCACAATGTAATCTTCAAATAGGCGCATAACACTGGGGTTTATTTTGTAGGATGTAAAAAGCTGATTTCAGAAATATTAGATGACTGTTAGGTATATTTTCTAATATCTATTCACTTTCAGCCTCCAGTTTGGTTCCATGTCTACCTTTAGGCATTTCAATGGATTTGCATACTTATTGCAAAGAGAGTGCTGTTTTACTGCAATTTGAAGATGCCCATTTAGGACCTGTTGGGAGTAATACAGAAAAAATAGCTAATAATTCAAAGCTAACTTCTATCTCCTTTTTTAGAAAAACAAAATAAGTTAATAAGTGCCAGCCACGTCATTCGATATTTCCATTTTCCCAGGTGTTGACTGAGCTGGGGGAAATAGCACAGAACAAAACCCTTTGCTTTCCCTGCATACTTTCATCTACCCATAAATCCTACCCGCTGCCTGTACCAAAAGGCTCATCCCTCCAGCAGAGGTTGTCTATCTCTTTATCATTGGGGAGGTGATGACAAAGCCAGCTAGGGAGGTGGCTGCTTTTCAGACAGCACAGGATATGTGCAGTCGGTCTATGTTTTCATGGAGGTTTGATGGTGGGAGGGGTGGGGGTGGGTTTGGCAGGAAAGGATGGGCCGTGTATCACCCCTAACACTCATACCAGTATCTCCTGCAACATATCTCATTTTGCACACACCCGCCCAGGGCAGAGGAGGAAGTTAATGGAGGGGTCGGCGGAGAGAGGCCGCAGGGAGTGAGTTGCTAGCATTCCTCAACATTAAGAAGAAACATGTACTGAAAGCAAAGAGCATCCACACTGTGTACACGAAAAACAGCTACCAGGAGAACACTGTCCTCATGCAGAACTTCAGTGCTTTTTATGTTAATGTAGTTTAACATTATGAGCGATGAAGCAGTATATCATTTCAAAGACAGCTATGACAATATTATAGACAATACACTCAGTGAGCAATTTATTAGGTATTTATTAGACTTATTTTTTGATTAAGTCTTCTGCTGCAGTCGCCTATCCACTGAGGTTTGACGCAATGTGTGTTCTGATATGCTATTCTGCATACCACTGTTGTAATGTGTAGTTTTTTGCATTACTGTCACCTTCCTGTCAGCTATGACCAGTCTGGCCCTTCTCCTTTTCTGAGATACTTTAACCACCCTGTCTGCCACCAGCAATCATTCCACGGTCAAAGTCAAATTTTTCCCCCATTCTGATGGTTGATGAGAACATTAACTGAAGCTCCTGACCCGTATCTACATGTGTATGCATTGCACTGCTGCCACATGATTCACTGATTAAATATTGGCATTAACTGGTGTACAGGTCTACCTAATAAATGGTTCACTGAGTGTATATAATTTAAAGGCATAGAATGGTTTGTAGGCAATCAATATAAAGCATCCATTCCATTCTTTCCCCAGTGATATTCTGTGTAACCATTTCAGCAATGATAAAACATTTGCACAGTTTTTCATTGTCAGAGAATGAAGCATGTTTCAGGAAATCACTTGAGATGTGTGAAAACTCCTCTCGACAAAGAACACTTCTATGTTTGAATGATGCAGCCGTTTGTGGTTTGGGCTGCACAGTTCGATAAGCATGAGCCTGTGGGTCTTGTATCTCTGGGTATAGCTGAAAAGGATTGACATGCCACCTACATCTACAGGTGATTTTTTGTTTGCTTTAAAAGAAAAACTCAAAGAAAGGTTGAATGTGCTGTACTTTCAGTGTTTAAATGATGGATTGAGTGTTATTAGTTTTCTCTAAGCAGCTACATTAACAGAATATAGAATATATATAATTAATATAGTGTTGTCCATCCTCAGTCCTGCTTTGATCCTGAATGGGGACGGAAGGCAGCCTATGAGGCAGAGGAACGTTCACTGTTTGAGTATTCAGTGTTGACTCTGAGTTGCCTGATAATCACAGCATCTGCTTGCTTTGGGCCTGAATTTAATCAACTGTTAAAGAAGGTGTTGCAGGCAATAATCCTCACACATGCAGAGGAAGACAAGTGGTAAAACATCTATGTGTGGGTTTGTATGGACTGTCACTACACAGTTCAAAAATCATTTGAAATTTGATCAATTGACTTTTTAAATCAAGTCATTAGATTACAGTAAAATCCATAATGTTGTCTACTTCAAAGCAGTGCAATTCTGATATGAAGACAAAATGATTATCACGGCTATGGTAATTTAACTGGCAAGTTTTGTTTTGGGGGATGTGTCGGATTGAGGCAGAAAAGTGTGCAGCTTCAAAGGGAAAGGTGCAAGGAGGTACTGAAGATTCCTTCCAGAAGATGACACGTCAGTGATCCCTGAGGAACCAGGGCCTCCTGCTCACAAGGAGAGACCCATCAAGCAGTGACAGATTCTGCAAAACTCTGAATCAGAACATTTTAAGAAACCATAAAAAAACACAACGGTTTCTTATTTTTCACAAACGCATGACATAATACAACATGGTCGATAGCCTTATCACAGATTCTAGCTTTGATCCAAATGCCAGGCCATTTTTAACTCGCAGCTTACTGTTACCTCCCTAATTAGAGGGAATCAGTGCCATAGTTTCCGTGGAATGCTCCAGTTAAAGCCTCCAGTTAAAAAATGTTGGTGTTTATTCATCATTATGTTGCCAGAGTACATTATACATGAACCTCAGTTCCCCCTGTGCTGAAACCCACTATTCATATTTGAATAGTGAACGATAAAAATAATTCTCTGTCTGCCCTTGACCCCAAAATGACACCGCACATTTAATGGGAGCACGCTGGAAACATGCTGCTCATTGTTAGGGAATGTCTAATGGGCCGATTAAGCACCTGTTATAAGACCCACACAGTCGCAGCCCCGAACACAACACAGGACCATATGCTGTTCGCGGAGAGCAGACGGTTCCCACAATCTGCACCATTCAGAGGTCTGCTTTCCAGGAGGCAGGCGGCCATTACAGAAAAGGCTGCCTCTTCAGCATACGCAGTAGGCCTTTCCCCCAATACGCTGTCACTGCAGCACCCCACATTTGACATTTGACTGACAGCAAAGGAACTACAGTCACCATAATGCATACGCTATTTCTATCGATATGTCATCATAGGTGCGGCTCACAGGAATGTAAGGGTGGAGGCAAACTGCCTGTAACCAGTCTTACATTTACCCGCAAATACCTACAGACCCACCACATGCATACCTTTGGAGCATAGTAATACCACTTGTCACAGCTGTCTGCTTCACTTGTGGTGGTGTGATGACAACTGCCAATGAGAGGCCGCAGCAGAACCCGAACATCACCGTGTTTTATTTTGAAGATACAGTTGTAAGAAAGCAAACTAAGTCCTTAAGCCTTGTATGGGAGCCCAGAAAACTGACCTGGAAAGAATATCACCAGTTACAGCACCATCTCTGCAGTGCTTTGCATTCACGTCAATAATGGATTCACCTGTAGGTTAGACACCATGGTTACGGGCGAAGTGACAGATGCCCTCCAGTAAAATGAAGGATGAGTAATATACACAGATGAACAGAGTATTTTATATTAGGGAAACAATCAGACAAAACAGATGGAACACATCTCTGTCTATATCTGTGTTAATTGTAGGCCTATCTCTGACGAGGTCAAATGCATACAAGTATGAATGAATGAATGGTAGGAATGGTCAGTTCATAACCTCAGACAAAGTTGCAGGGGTAAATGCCAATCTTTGATGAATGCCTTAAAAGCACCTGCAACAATGATGAGAACCTATTGACACCACCACTTGATTGTTCGGGCCTGCAAAATGTGAACCCGTGGCTTACAAGCTCTCTTAACAGCCATTGTCCTGGTCCTGCGATACCTCCACAATAAGAGTCTATTCAATTTCAAAGGCCATTAAAAATGAGCCTTCTTTGTAACCACGCCAACCGGAACCTGAAAAGATCCTTCTGAAGACAAGCATGCTCAGCCCTGAATTATCTGCACAGTGGATGAACTTTACGCTTTGGTAGACCGCTAATGTGCCTGACATTTTGTGGGTTGGGAGTGAAGGTAATTAATTAAGGTGCCTACTCTCTCCACTTCATCCTTTAGGAAAAGAAAAAGTATTAAACAGAGCTCTCGGGATACAAATAAAGAGCACAATACGGCTATTTGAAACAATGTGAAAGAAGAAAATGCTCACAGGTCATCAATGCCACACAAAGAGCATATCAGGCTGGACATGCAGACAGTAATCTGCCTCCCATGATACCTAATAGTCTGTGACAAACTGCAGTTCAGATGCTAGCTTCGCTGCTGGATAGTTTCAGCCAGCATTCATGATGTACTTAAGCGATAATGTAAGTACAATTAAATGAGTGATTCTACTTGTGTAGTTGAAGACATTCTGTGTTGTTTGTACTGTACAGTACAGGAAGAAAATATAAACAATATGCCACAGCGAAATCTGAACTTGTTTTAGTAAACCGTTCCTACAATCATGCACCTTAAGCACAGTCTGATAATGTACGCATTTCCCGGGCATGGTTTTGGTGTGCTCATCCCTATAGAAGACAAGGTCAGTGCTAATCACTGCCAAATGATTCCACATAATTACCATCATCCCATGTCGCAGAATGTCTTTCCCGTCAGGGGGATTACTTCCAGGAAGAGTGCCCTTATCCCCAAAGCAGTTATCCAATGGCTCAATGATCAGGATGACAATGGCATTATCCATATGTCACGGCCTTCTAAAGCACTACACTCTCAGGAAAAAAGGGTTCGACGACTTATTGTAGTCTCCATAGCGGAACCCCATTTTAGTTATTTTTTGCCCAACAAAGGACCCTTGGACTAGATGGGGTTCTTCTATGGAATCACAGGGTTCCTATTGGGACTTTTTCTTTCTGAAACTGTGCTGTAGTATAATGGTTAGAGGAACCAGACATGTAAGTAAGTGAAAGGTTTTGGGTTTTATTCCCAGGTTGTACCCTTGATCAAGGCATTTGACCTGAGTGTTTCAGTAGAATGTACAGCTGTATCATTTAAAGGTACATAATGTGTGCTGGCTGCTCTGGGGAGTGTCTGCTAAATGGTATCATTTTAACTGAATCTTAAGTAACTCAATAAAAGCATTCATGAGAGATTCAGAAACAATGTCTGTGAGACCGTGCTTTTTTTCACCTCCATAAACACGGCGTGAGTTTATTAACTTTCTGAAAAGTCAATGGATTCATAATCCTCCAGAATTACCGATGCTGGCAGGTTCTATGCCAGAGCAGCTATAAGATATTCTGGTGGCCCGTAGTGGTCGATTGCCCTAGAATCTGAATTGCCATTTCCACCTTTTTGGACATAATGTTTATAAATAAGACTGTATATTGTGCCTATGGTGCCTAACTATATGAATGGCTCACTAAATCAGCAATTTCAACTCACCAACTGTATGCAAAAGAACAAAACTATACAGTTCTTGAGTTTAAAATTCAATTTTACAGTGCTGCAAAATACAATGGCAGTCAAACAAAGGAATTCTATTTAGGATTCTCCATTGTATTTTACAGATAATATGTATAATATAGAAGAGCTGCTGGCCATTGTGAGGGACTCTGGAAGCAGGGCCCCCCCTGAGCACCAGTGTGACAGGATGTGGGTAGAATACCGAGCTGGAGGGAGCAGGAGGAGCAGAACGGGCGCCAGGCGGGGACCGAGGCGTGCTCGCTGCCTCAGCACAGAGAGAGCACGGAGAACGCCACACAGGGAGGCACGATGCTGCGGCTTGCCTCCTCACAGGGGCCAGAGTTAGGCTGTGGGTACCACAGGGCTCAGGGCAGCAACAAGAAAGAGGGGTGGAGGGAAGCTGGAGTGGGGGTGTCTGGGGCAAGATGATTTCAGCAGGCGAGAGTTTGGCTCGTATGCCCCACCCCTTCTGACCATTCCCCCCTCCAAGAGTGAGGGTCATCTCTGCATATTGTTGAAGTGTCCTTAAGAGCAACATTTCAGCCTACCCCTTGCTGCTAGTACTGCGCAATACGAGGAAAAATATGCAATATGTGATAACGTTGTTGAATATTGCGATGACAATATGACAAATATTGAAGTGTGCACAGTTCTAATGTCTGCTTTAGGTACACTGCTAACATAGAACCCAGACAATAAATTGTCCACTGAGCAAAAAAAAGAAACGTTATTTGCTTTTATTGAACAAATTGTACATGGACTGCCAATACATTTAACAGAACATCAATTTAAATAAATACTATTCATCGCAGTTAAAGCTGTCTTTTGCGATGTGTTTACCTCGCATGTTCATATCTCGATGAATATCCGATATACCATGCAGTGCAAAAGGGCCGCTGGATGCAAGGCTGGTGTGTACGGCATGAAAACGTTGACTTGTTCAGAGGCCACGCTCATTCACTTCTAATTATCTCACTTTGCAAGCAATTACCGACAGCATCGCTTCCTTAAGATTAGATACAGCAGCACCTGAGCCCAGGCTGCCCCTTAATTCCACCCTGCACACAGAGTGTGCTGAGCAGCCACTCAAACGTGATGAAACTATTGTTTCATCCATTTACCCTCCTACGTCTCACAATGCAGATGGACCCTCTTCACTAGCCACGCAATGTATGGTAAGTCCAGATAGCGGTCTTCCCACAGTGCGAGTATTAACTGTGTCATAGTGGGTAAAAGGGTCTGGTTTTAGCAAAGAATAGATGAACAACAAAACAAAGACAGATCTGATCCCAGGTTGGTTGATCTGCTGTGAAAGAGCACTCTGATCAAAGTTATGCACTGTGGCTTCATATTGAAAGAGGAATGAGTTCCCTAAACCTGGGAATGCTTTCAATGCATTCCATATGGAAAACCCAGTGTTCTGGGCTAAGGGTGTCAGCTGTCCGACTTTATTAATAAATGAAGAATGTGTATAAATTAGGTAATTTGTAAAAGGACATAGGGCCATATTTTCCGGCCGGTATTTGCTGAGTTGCGAGCTGGCGTGCTGTTGATTCAGAATTTTCCGGAGGCCTCTGGTCATTTCGGGACTCGCCAGGCACCGAAGTGGGAGGAGAGCCACTGCTCAGTGTGTGTCAGTCAAGTTCAAGCAGCTTATTGCCCTTTTGGTTTAGCTGATTGTAATTTTCCCGCATTTCACCCTATCACCTCCAATTTGTTTAACCCCGGTCTAAGGCACGAATCGCAGTCCAGTCAAAGGCATCGCCTATTTCCTATTTCTGGGCTGTCACAATTGTCATGCAATGCGTGCATGATCATCCTACTAAAAACCCAATTAACAGTTTTTGTGGATTATATGCTGTTCAGGTTGTCTTTGATATAAAGCCCACAACCAGGAAAATGCATCAGTTACATTGTACTTACTGTTTTTGTTTGTTTTGTTTTTTTCTTTATAATTCCCGTATATATTACTGTTTTTAATTGTTTGTGGCTAGTCTCATTGTAGACTGTGACCCCTCAGGTATGGTATTCACACCCATCTGTAGTGATAAGAATGGCATAGCGCATGTTGAACAATGCTTTCATTTTAATTACGAACTGTAATTGGCAGGAATGTCAATTCTTTGCTATTATCATCAGGCTGTGCTCAATATCAAATAACCGATAAACAACAAGACGTGTTGTTATTATGTTTTGGCTGAGTAGATAGGTAGCCTGAAAATCACATTTTTGGGTCATGCAAATAACCATAGAGAAACTCACATACACGACATGTGCCAACCCCAAATGCCTGTTTACCACTATAAAGAAAATCACTCAGTTCAATTTAGTAAGCAAAATCATTCATGTAAATTCATTATTTAAGTGTACATTATAATAAGTAAATAAGTCTGTACCTGCCGCAAAATAACTTTTTTTATCCTCGTCTTCCATTGTATTCGCAGAGACTATGGAAATTGCCAGTCCAGCCTGCGCAATATGCATGGATCTTAATGGTAGTGAAAAGAGTTAATTTCATTGGGCGCACCACACCCACTGATAATAAAGTGAGCATAACCCAGCCCATTTTCCACCAGCATCATCTGATCATTGATCTGTCCACCCCTCGCTTAAGATTCAGTAGCCACGCCTAGTACGCCAAGCACCTTTTTTTTGCTAATCTTCCTTGGGTGATCAAAATGAGAGCTCTTACAAGCTGCCTTTTGTAAAGCATGAATAAATAATGGAGGACAATCTGTTTGCTCACATTAAAATTGTTTTTTAACAAAAAGCCTCAAACGGATTTAGCTCCTGGAGTTTTCCATCTCACAACAGAGCCTTCAATCTGTCCAACTTTCAAAATACACACCATCATGATTAAAATGCACTTCTTTCAATCTTTTTTTTTTTTTTTTACTACAAATTGTTTCACATCCCCACTCGTATAATGCTCAGATAGCTGTGCAGTTTCAGTGCTGAAAGACACGGAAGGGTAATTATTAGAGTAACAAATGTTGACTTCATGGTTTCATGGCAAAAACACTATTAAGTTAGCATGATAATTGCCTCTGCATAACAAATACCAAAATACACCCTCAAGACAAATACTTAATTTGGTTTGCTCCACTTATGAATAAAGAAAACATTATTACTTAAAGACCAGTTGAATTATTGTGGCAATATCAGTGGATATGTTGACTGTTAAAAGTATATCAACGTTGATGTGTTAAAGCTGATTAGCTAGGCGGTAAAACAGTAGAGGGGCTTAATCCCGGAACTGCAAAAGGTTGAATAGCATGAGGAATGCTGTGCATTCTGAATTTCTCTCTGCTAAAACCAGACACGCCACAGGGATTCCAGCTTCTGGATACCTCACAGTATGGAAACATCAGACAAACAAATTAATCATGACGCTTAACCAAAGCGACAATGTCAACTCGAAAACAGCAGCGTCTTCTCATCCCTACAACCGCGGCTAGAGCAGACACTGGAGATTAATGCACTGCTGTTTTTCATGTTCGTGTTTAATCTTTGAAGAGAATCCCCTCAGGTCAGATAGATGTGATGTTTCGTGGCTGCAGAAAATTTAATTAAAAACAGTGTGACCACTTTACAGCAGCATGAAGAGCAGGAGTTTTGTCATACCTGATAGTACTTAATGACCTTCCACACACTGTCCCACAGACATAAATCCCTACTTTCAAGTGCCACCAGCTCTTTCTGAAATATTCCACCTCAGGCCACAAGGCTTTAAATTGCACAGCATACGGACAACAGAGAGTGGACAGCTTCTGAAAGAAGATTTGAAAGCCCCGGGCAGAATCTAGATTTCTAGACCGTAATTGTGCATAAAAATCTGCCCACTTTATTAGGTACCCAATCTTATATTGGGTAGGACCCTTTTTTGACCCAAAATAGCCTGAATTCTTTGTGGCATGGATTCAAAGAGATGTTGGAAATATTATTATTATTCATTTTAACTGAAGTCACAGTCATGTTCATGGAAACAGTCTGAGATGATGTATACTTTGTGGCATGCTGCATTGTCCTGGTGGAAGAATCCTTTTGGAAAAGGACAGTAGGTGCACATAGTCTACGACAATTCTTAGATATGCTATGGCATTAATTTCAAATATAAAGGTACTATGTGTGCATTCCCACACCCACACCATGAAAACCAGCCAGCGCCATTGAAACAACACAGATCCGTGGTGTTTATGCCAAAGTCTGACCCTAGCATCTACATGTTCCTGCAGAAATAAGATTCGTCAGACCAGGCAACATTTTTCCAAATTTAAATCATCCAGTTTTGGTGATTGTGTGCCCAATGTAGTCTCAGTTCTGTTCTCAGCTGACCAGTGTGGTTTTCTGTTGCTGTAGCCCAGCTGTTTTAAGGTTTGATGTGCCGTGTTGTTTTTATGTGTTTTGCTTTCAGAAATGCCCACCATTTGAACAGCTGTTATTTGAGCAATTGTGTCAGTTCTGTTAGCTTGAACGAGTTTGCCCATTCTCCTCTGACCTCTCTCACTAACAACATGTTTTTGCCCATAGAACTGCCACACACTGGATGTTTTTTTGTTTATCACACCATTCTCTCTAAATTCTAGAGAGTTGAGTGAGAGTTGTCGTGAAAATCCCAGGAGGGCTCCAGTCCACACTAAAAATAAAGACGCTACTGCTGCTGTACTGCTAAATATTCTTACTACGATGTAGCTGGACCATCTTGTTTATGCTAATTAATGTATTAGTCTTTAAATCAGTTTTAGCCCGTTGCCTAATAGAATTATAATTTCATAAACATATGAATTACAACAATAATAATAACTTCATACAGCACATTGCATATGAATGTGGCCAAAGGAGCTTTGCAGAAAAGTGATTAAAAAATAAATGGATAAAAACCAAAGCGAGCAAACAAGAGCATATGTTCTGTAAATATTTTCATAATGTTTCATTTTGGATCTGGTAATGAATATTGATTTGCCACGAGTAATGGCATCATTTTTCTTTCTTTTTTTGCCCAAAGACACTCGAACTGATGGAGTAAATGGCCAGCAGGTGCGTTTGCCTGTGATATATAGCATGTGCTGAGGATTTACGGATATCGGATTATACCCATACTGCACTATGGAGTGGTCCCACTGCCACAGCAACACAGCCTTAGGTTTGGCTGCCAAGTAGGCTACAAGACAAATCCGTCTGCACACAGTCCCCCTGCTCTCCTGGAAAACCTAAAGTGCTAATTCACGAAGATGGAGAAGGGCAAAGAAATAACGTTTTGCCTTAACACGAGGCAGTCTACCTGTTGCCTCCTGGTAAAACCTTTTGCAACTGCTGCATTGAAAGACATGTTGGATACCAAGTTGTTGCAATAGAATTTAGGAATGGGCTATGAGTTATGAGGCCAGTCTTTGATTATGGATGATTTCGTCAGAATACGTTAATATTTTTTGTCATTGGTGTGAATAGAGTCATTCGTATGAATAGTAAAACAGTTTACGAAGAAACGTCCCAGTAATGTGAAACTGAAAATAAATAAATAAATAAATAAATACTATACCTTTAGCCATTGTACACCCCCGTTATGAGTGCTTGAATGCTGTCATATTGGTAATATAGAACAGTTCAAAGTATTAACCCATACGTAGCAGCAGCAGGGGGTGTTAGTCGCTACAATAGTGGTTAAAGAGTCCCGGTAGAATTCATTCATACAGATTAACAAAATCGTATTTAAATACACAAGTCTAAAAAACTGGATCTGCCACGATATATCACACTAAATATCTTAAATGAGTATAATCTTTATCTGATTTGCTAGTCTTTACAGATATATTCATTCATGCTGACTTTCTTCAAAACTTACGTTCTAAAATCGTGCATCGATAATGTAGCCTATTCATTTCTAGTGTTTACTGTGCAACATATATTTGGCATACTGTCGGACTGGATACACGTCCTTTTATGGAGACCGCTAAGCTCCGGTAGGAAAAGTTCAGCTACTTACAATGTGACAAAACGTCTTCTGAAAGTTAATCGAAAATGAAAAAATGACAGTAACACACAACAAAAGTGAACTGTACATAGCATTCACGCCAAATCAACAGAAACACGAGCATGTTTTCCTCCAAAACATCGGTAGGTTACTGTGGTGTGCAAGCGAACGCAACTGGTAGGTTTACTGAAATAACTTTCAAACTGCAGAGTAGTACAGCGCGTATAGTAAATGGAATATGTACCTTGTTCTGTGTTGTCTCCACTCTCAATTTCCAGTACGTTGTTCAGCAGTAACAGGAATAGAAATATTATCGAATGCCCACATTCTGTTGGTATAAACTGGACCTTTTTCTGCCTGTGTTTGCTGTACATCCCTGTTCTCCTCTAGGTACCGTTATCCGTCTCCACTCTCGCTAGCACTGATTGCTGCTCGCTCTCTGCTGGAAGCTGGTGCTCAGGAAAACAAGAAATGGATCCAACAGTGAGCGCTGCTGAGATATTGCGATTACCTACGCTTGGCTAAGAGAGGTGAACAGGCAATGTAAATACTGTTACATTCAGTCAAAACGCCAAAATACAGCATTTCACAAACAGAGAGTGGAGCTTCCCCATAAATCTACCAAATCTTTTATAGCTTACAATTGAAACCGAATTGCAATAGCCGACTTGTTTATTAAGCGACTTAATTTTCCATTTAATTTCGCGATTATTAGCAGTGAATCCAAAACAGAAGTGCACTATTTACTCCCATAAGTCGTGTTATTCAACAGTTCAACGTATTTCTATATAATTAGGCTTTCTGTAGCATTTGACTGACAAGTTTATTTTGCCCGTTGAGGAAAGCAGCGTGTATCAGGCAATTTAATCAGTTACGCTTCGTTGCGATTTTGCAAGAAGCTGTTATGTAGGTTAGATCGTTTAATTGTTTTAAAGGTTTGGGATAATGAACCATTCATCATTAAATGTATTCCTCTTCATTAATGGCAAAGAGAAGACCCACTCCAACACGTCTGACAAGTATAATAATTTAATTATTCTAGGTCGATGCGCTTGCACCTTTGATCAGTCTTATCATCAATTGATATACATCATTTCTGTGCCTGGAGGTGTTATTGATATTACTGCTGTCACTTTTCCAGACAGTTTTCCCCAGAAAGTTGCTGACAAATTCATCCAAATAACGCTGAGAGTGTACATTTTGTCTGTTATTTCAGGACTGAAGGGTTTGAATCCGACATAATGTAATGCCAACCTCTACAACCCCCTTCATTCACCATAGCATGTGTGGTCACAAAAACAATGAAAGCTTTTCACAAACAGTTTTTCATTGTCAAATGTATGAAACCAGGATGACTCAGAACAAACCAAAACAGACCAAAATCCTCCACAGACAACACAAAAACAGGACACACCCAATACCTATAAGAGCCACAGGGTCTGCTATAACATAATCACATTTTGAACAAACAACAAACAGGTTATAGTGTTAATACTAATGTATTAGTTGCTAATATAATACCTATGTGTGCTTTATGCACACAATTATTTTAGTTTCTGTATTTAGATTTTTTAAAATTGAGAATCAGTGTATATACTAAATAGAACAACAGTTGAGCAACAGTATGTGGCTAAGTGACATAAAACTATGAAAAACAAGGAAGGAATTTAGTGTCTCTTTTTGCTTGTGCACAACAGACAATAAAGCTTTATGCTGCTTTATGCGCTTTCACAATCTATTAAGATCTGTTTTGAATATTGTACAGGAAATCCAGCTTCAGTTCAACTTCCTGTGTGAAACATCACCTGTTTTAACTGTTTTAACTGTTTTTTGTTTCGTTTTTCAGACACACCCAAGCTTACAATAGAGATCTATTTTTTATGTTCAAACATATTTTTTCTGAAGATTTATCAGGGTGCCAATAATTCTGGAGCTACCCAGAATTGAATTCAATGGAAATTAATTATTTCTATTTCCATTTGGTAGTCAAGCTATATTTCCTTGACTTCCGGATAATAAGAATTAATCTAATAACTGACAAGAACATGCCCTGAACTCCAAGGTTTGGAATGAAGTTATTCCGCGACTTCAGACAACACTATAGGTGTGCGCTTTGTAGTGCATTGTGTATTCTGGATGTTTACCTACACATAAAAATATAAAGCAGATGCTCTTTATAAATCCAATAATTCCTCAGATTTTATAGAACAGTTGCACACTGGTTGATGGATTTAAAACCTCTGCTTTGTCATATTTCACCAGAGCTGAGAGAGTATTGTTGGGTCCGGGATGGATTTTCTGTGGCTGAATGAGATCTGTGGCCAACCATGTTCTTATCTCACCACTTCAATGTGTGTCCTTTACACTCACGCCTTTTCTGTTGGAAGTAGTTGGCATAAAATCGTTTGCCAATTGGGGATTAGGTGATTTTATTTCAGCTGTTAAATAGGTATTTTCTGCAACACTGGACCTATAATTTTTTCTTCCATGTTAGTTGGGTCTCAGAGTTGGACAGAAAACTACTTTTCAATAAACATCACAGATAAATCATTTGCTCATATGTATTAAGACTTTAGTTTCCTGTTCATATAATTGAATTCATCTTTGGTTGGATGCTCTTAAAAGAGTGGTTCTTTGGATCAATTTCCATATTGTGTCTGCATTAACACTGGCCAATTGGAAAAACAAATATTTATAATCCAAAACCCATTATTGTGGGTGGTGTAAAATTGGAATCATAAAAGGGTTATTGCCATGAAACAAAGAAAGAAATTAAATGAAATCCAGACAGGAACCTAACACAATAACAATAACAAACTTCTAACCAAAAAAAAAATGTAGCAGTGTCTGGTCTGAGTTTAGGAATTGTTTGAATCTTAAAAAAAACTGAAAACTAGTTTTAAGCGCATACATAAAGTACATGACATATAATAAGTTCCCAATAGGCTAAACACATGCTTGGTGAGTGGTGGTACCCTTAACATTCTTACCATGAACAAACATGAAGCTGCTATCTGTCCTTTGTCTTGAACAAGTGAGATAAATATTATGTGAAAGGAAAAGGGGCATGTAGAAAGTTGGATTTAGTACAACTCAAGGGAATCGGCAAAAGTACAGCACTAACTGACTTCACTTCAATAAGATTATGATAAGAAGCAGCATGTAAGATAGATATTCTTATATTAGATCAATACAGCTGCCTTGTGCCATTATCATTTAACATTTATTTGAATCATGAATTCTCATGAGATCAAGAAATGTTTTAACAAGACGGAACCAAAGTCAGAGCTCGAGGCCCAAACTGAATTAAACATGAAATCTGTATCACCTTCATTTTCTGACTAAGGCGTTACTTCTCAAAGTCCGCCTACGTTACAATAGCATGGGGACTATGGACAGTAACAAGCAATGCCACCAGCCAGAAAAGTACTCAATGTATATTTACAAAAACAAAAAGACAAAGAAACAAAAATCAAATGCATTACAACAAGGAGACTCAAGTTCACCTGAAAACTACAATAGACAAATCAGTGGTGGATAATGTACACAAATCCTGTACTCCAGTAAAAGTAGAAATATCCACTGTAAAATTATACTCAAGTAAAAGTACTGTATGTACATTTATACTTATACTTATAAAATAATCTGCTTTTAAATCTACTTAAGTATCAAAAGTATTGTGCTTTAATAAATGCTTTTGATATGTACATTTAAAAGCAAGTACTTTTGTACATTTTCTCAAGTAGAAATTTACATAGTACTTCTACTATTACTCCGGTAATATTAACAAGGGTATTTCTATGTTTGCTCAAGTACAAGATTTGCGTACGCCCACCACTGAGAAAAATACACAAAACACAAATACTTAAACTAAAGACAAAACATGCAGCAGGCAAAAAATGGTAACTTAAAAAATTGAGAATTGAGAAAACTGAGAATACAACGCACCAAAAGGGAGTGTGCCCATCTGCAGAATCTCCAGGCTTCTATTCATTTAGGCCAGTTAGTCACAGGTGTACATCATCAACACTTCAGGCAATCAGGTCCTCAATGAACTTCACCTGTCAGAGCCCCAACCCGACTCCACAGAACAAGCACATGTAACAAAGAACAGTAGTGAATACAGCTGTACCTCTTAATCCATTAATACCCAGAGTTTTTCTATCCAAAACCAGTATTAATGCATAATTATTCTGCAATGTTGTACACAGTCATTTGGCCCATAACCTCTCAGGGTAAAAGAGTATGTTTTTCATATTATGTATTTTGCACAAAATATGAGCAGTTAAATATTTTTTTATTAAGGCAAAATGTTGAAACTTTGGTTCAACTCCACTATGTTGGAACACCAGGCCAACTCTCAGACGTTAGTAGTGGGTTTCCACATGAAGGCCTTTTTGCCAAGAAAAAGAAAGAGCGGGGTCTTAGGTCACATGGTTTCATCTCAGGGGCTGAACTGCAGCACTCTCGTGGCAGTCACATTCCTACTGAGAACTGGTTGTTCTTAAACAAGATCACCCATCTTTAAACCTGCGTGGTAGAAAAATAGACTGTTAGATAGTTTGCTGGAGCCCCTCTCCTTCCTCCCTCGAACAACTTGCTTTGTCATCCCTTTTTCAAAGAGGATTTATCTTGTCCTCTTGAAGGCACAACTTTCAGTATGAATCCCAGTCTGTGATTTACGTAGACAGGTTAAAGCCCAAAGTAGATGCTTCCAATGCCTTATACAAGAGCAGCAGCAAAATCAAGAAGTGCCCTCCAAAAACACTAACATTGCTCGGTCCCAAGCCGAGGGATGAATTGAGGGTGTTTTTAAAGAGTAGCAGCGAGCAGAATGGGCTTGATGAATCCCATGGAGAATGGCCTTGGGGGAAGAGCCCTATCAGTCAGAACAATGCTCCTCTCAGCCGGCTTGTCTGACAGGAGATAAGTGGCAGCAGAGCACTCGCTACCTCAAGCTGTTTTCAGGAAGATACACAAAGTGCTACTCCATCAACAATGGCGTGGAATGTTCCGGGGGGTGGCGGGAGATGAAAAGGTGCATCTTCCCTGGAGGACTTGAGCCGATTGCGGCGGTTCACCCCTGACGTGAGGCATTTATTTATTGATTTCAGAAAAGCAAGAACAGGATCGCAAAAGGTGAAGTCTTCCCTAAAGGAACCGCTACCAGGAGGAAAAGGACCGGAGGGCCCCACAGGACCGAGATACTGGAACATGCCATGGGTTTGAGTATGTGTAGCAAGAGCCATGCCAGCTCTGCTCATCTGTCTTTATCACTTTTGGATATGTTCTTTGTGACCCAGTACAGTATAATCTGTAGGTAAATAGTTTACACAGCAGTTCCCAATGCCAAAGAGTATTTTTAATGTTTTTGATATTAACGACATGGCTCAGGCAGTAAGAGCAGTCGTCTGGTAGTCGGAGGGTTGCCGGTTCGATCCCCCGCCCGGGCTGTGTCGAAGTGTCTCTGAGCAAGACACCTAACCCCCAAATGCTCCCGACGAGCTGGTTGGTGCCTTGCATGGCAGCCAATCGCCGTCGGTGTGTGGGTGTGTGTATGAATGGGTGAATGAGAACATCAATTGTACAGCGCTTTGGATAAAGGCGCTATATAAATGCAAACCATTTACCATTTGATACATTTCAACAAATTTCTCAAAGTAATGATTGTGTCTGGATCAATGCCACTCGTTAATTGACACCAAATCAATACCAAAAATTGTTGAGCCCCGCTGATATTATTATGATTATGTGCATGAAAAGAACGAGCCACACCATCCTGAGCAGCCAGCCAGGAAACAAGTGTTTCCCTCCAAATTGCTGAAGGATCACCAGGCAATGTCATCCTATGTCATGTGAAGAAGCTCACTTCCTAAGTTGACTGCCGCCCGGACCTCTGAACTACTGATTTGTGAATGGATGCGGCTGTCACATTGAAAAGGATGAAGGATGCTACAGATGGTCAGTGTCACTCAGAGGCCTGAGCAGGAGGGTGAGGTATTTTACCATTGACAACATATCCTAAAAATATCTTAGTTATTCTGGACATGTAGTTCTCAGGGTTCATTTCACATAAACATAGTACAGCTTATAAATGTTCTAGTGTAGATTTTTTATTAAATAAAAAACATCTTGACAGCCTAATTGTTACAATTCCATTGGACAGCAGAGTGATTTTGAACTTTACCTTCTCTTTTTTTTGCATTTTGCATTTCCTTTCTTTAAAGCTAAATTCTGGTGTTCTCAACCATAGATAGCCTGCCCAGCACCATCTCGAAAAGAATGAGCCTCAACATCTTAAAGAGTATTAAAAGTCTGCCTATGGATCATTAGGTTCTCAAAAAAAAAGACCAAGAAGAGCATCCTTGAATCCATATGGGAGCCATTTGTGGGAAAACCGAGCTGTCTTCAGCCATTTACCCAGAAAGCCACATGGTAAGTCTGCATTTTACCAGCTCGATATACCTCTCCTAATCCCTGAAGCATTCAGAGAATGCTCCAATGGGGGTAGGAAAGTCTTCTCCGGCCATTACAGTGCCATTGCAGGCCAATGCTTCGACAATCCGCTTTTACCCGGAATGGAATTGGAAAGTGCTGGAAAAGCAATTCACACAAGCATTATTTGAAAGATTGTTAATTTTCTGTCAGACTTTGATGCAACTGGCCACACTGTCAAGCAGAGGAAGAATTATGACCGAAAATAAGGATGACATGACATTTATGTCTCGGATTGATTAAAAATAATTATTGAAAAAGTGCCTCAGCTTCCCATTCTGTTGCCATAGAAACCTTCCTTATTATCCACAAAGTCTGTAATTATGATTTCAAAGGAAAATCTTGTGTTTTAAACGCCTACTGCTTACTGGAAGTGCGTATGCAACACTCACACCTTACTGAGACACAGAGCTAACTGCACTTTAAGAGTTCTGTTTTAAAGGGGGGAAAAAAAATCAATCACAGGAACAGATGAGCTAGCCTACATGGGAAAAGACCATGAATGACTCAATCTCCCGTACATGAAGCCTGTAAATGCCACACGGTGAGTGTCACACTAAATGGGCTTTGTTCAGTTATTCAGCTGATACTAGGTTGTATTGACAGAAGCAAAGAGATCCAGGAACAGGTAATATTGTGATAAGTTCCGTCCAGCCTACAGCTGCCGGTAAACATCAGCATGGGACTTTTCATGTATTTTTCAGTTTACACATTCTGAGACGGAAGTGAATTTGAAAGGGAGTAGTGTCTTAACCTGGAAAGCAAGCTCTTGGGGTTCAGAAACGAGTCCACACTGCTCAGTCCAAGGAAGATGCTTTTTCCCCCTTCTGACTCACGTGGACGGCTAGTTAATTTCATAGTTCCACATTATTCCATGTTTAGGAATCCTAATTATTCAGATGATATTGAACTTTCCAGTATAAATGGTCATTGACGTAAGACTAAAGAACTTGTATAATGTAATATGGACAAAATCAGAATGAGGTATTCTCCTGCAGACTGCAAACAAAAGAGAACTGATAGTACTGGCTAATGTATTTCTGATGTTTAGTAACTTCATCAACATACATCTGGTGTAAAGACAGTTTTCAGAAACTTGCACACTGAGCCAGCCCCAAGTTCCCCATTTTGATTATTATGATGGGGTGATCCTATGAGAGGAAGCAATGAAACTAGTGCAATCAGGTATCCATTTGGCCAATAGTTCAGTATGTTTGACCTTGCATTTTGTTACTGTTAAAACACCCAGTGAGGGTTTCCATGGCTCATCCTGTTATGGCACTGTTGTGGTGCACGGATAGGCCCAATGACATGGCACAAAGCCCAGACTGTGCTAGTGACAACTGCAGCCAACAGCCCCGCAGGGCACTGTGTAACTGGCTTTAGCGTCTCAAAGGGATGAGAAGGTTTCTGGTCAGCCAGCATCTCCAGCAACCCCTGCCAGTCATTTGGCAGCTTGTCTGTTGAGCTGCACACAAAGTGTCTTCCTCCAGCTCATGTCTGTCCGAGTGTGGCTTGTGATGCGCAGTGTGATAGGAAGCAGCACCTGACATCACAGAGGCCTTGGAGAATCAACAGAGGAGGATGCAATGCTGCACATGCGTGATTGGGTATTCCAAATTATGGAGAGAAAAAAGAAGATTAAGTTTTAAAAACGTGCACTGCAAACACTGTCAATGTGCTATGATTGAGTAATGACTGAGGCTCTGTACTATATGTCCCTCGAGTTTCAAAAGGAAAGGCAAGTACTGGGTGACAGTACTTTTTGTCAGAGAATTGATTCAGTGTACCGACACATATTCATTTACGATGCTGCTTTCAAAACCTTTCGCTCATAGGAACCAAGCTTCGTAAAAAATGGACAAAGAACATGTCATTCAGCATGGTGAATGAAGTGCGATTTCAAAAAACATATAAATACCATGCCAGACTCAGTATGTCCGGACCTGTCAATCAATGGTAGCAAATTGGACGCAGCGTCACAAAAGTCTTCTGTGTGTTTGCAGCATGGAGTCCTGAAATGAAATTGACATTTCTGAGGCCCGGCACTGTGCAGTAATGGTTTGGGAACTGGTGTACCAAAAGCGGCAAGTCAAATTCCCAGACACGGAAACATAGTTGCACTTTACTGTAATTAAAGTGGCCCCGTAGATAACAGCTTTTAATGCAGTCAGACATCATGAAGAGCTGACCATTTCATGCCAAATGAAACTCTTTCAGGGAAGAAGGGGAATCTGAAGGTGCATTTCTCAGTGAATGATCACCTTAAACCTAAAACTTGAACTTATTTTTGGCTGCACAAATAGATAATATGTGGAAACGTAGAGGCCCATGCTAAGCAAATAAAAAAGCTGGATTTATGTATACATGTAAATATGTAAAAAAATAAATACAGAGCAGACATTTAAGAAAGGAAATGCAGCTATGTTTGCATAACCCACGAATGCAAGACACAAAAGACACTACCTGTTATTACCATTACAATGACCAATAAACATTTTTTTTCTTTGTGTGACAAAATGAAAAGGCCAAGCAAAAAACCTAATGGAATGGTCAAATTCACTGCACACAATGTTTTCTTAAACACTCACACAAACTGAAATAACAGGTGAAGTATTCTTACTTGAATCGATGGGACTTGTCAGTTTTCATTCACTTGTTTTGATTGCTAGCTCCTTTTATGAGCTTTTTCTAAGTCCATGCTCCCCTGTCAATCACTCCCTTGGGGGTGGCTATTAAGAGTGTGGGCGACCTACTGAAGGCAAGTCACAATGTAATTATTATTTCTCTGCAAGATAACCATGTCACATAGAAAATTTGCAAGTGCTTTGCTGTAATATAGGATATCAGCCAGGCCCTGAGACCACCTAAGACAAGATTACACTCAAATCATGGACTTTAGGGCTCAAGTTAGATTTTGTCAAATTATTAGCGATCTACCTCATTCTTATGAGGTGCTATTATTACAAACAATCCATCCTTGCACTCTTGCCTAATTCTGAATACAGATAGCTACCCAAAAATGTTGAATGTTGCAGATTTTATAGGATCGTATTGTTCGATGTGTGGATATCACAAACTGTGCGATGGAGCTCAGTTTCCACTGCAGCAGGACGTATGATGGTAAAAAATGGGTCTCTGCACTGTACAGCTGTTGTACAGTTTGGCGTGTGGAGCAAAATTGAGCGTGTGGGCAGAAGATGAAACCCTGCCAGTCACACTGCCTCTGTTACACAAATGAAACTGGGCACACCTATGAAGAGTTACACATGGAGTGCAGATAGCCACCCACAAGGAGTCACTGAGACACAAGTACACACAAAAAGCTATTAGAATTAGCATAATGCAGAGCAGTGCAAATTACATGCAAATGAGGACACTAGAAAGCAATCCATTGAACTCCTCAAAACATCTTTTAAAATGAGAATATTTAATTTGTGTTTTTGCTTTTACATTCTGGGTGATTAATGGCAAAATGAAGCATGAGAATGCTATGTATTTGATGCTGCGCCTTTTCATTGGTTTGACCCTTCATTTTCAATTAGTCACTCAAAGCTTCCAGTGGCAATCTGAACTAAATGAAAATTAGACTCCAAGCGCCCCCTTGTGCCAACATGAGGTACTGATAATAACAGATAAGCATTTATATATACAATCTTTTGCAGGTGCAAAGATGGTGAAAGTCAAAGGCACCATTAGTTAATTTATTAAAACAAAAGCCATGTCCATGTCCAAACCTTTACTCAGTCAATTTATTACAGCATTATTACAACATTATTAAAACATAATAGAACATTTTTTTTATTAAAAAGGCATTGCATTTCAGTAAAAACAAACTAAGGAAACATCTAGTAAAAACAAGGCACATAAGATCAGGAATACAACACACAAAGGATATAAAAAAAGAATAAAAATACTTTTCCCTCCACTGCACAAAAATTGCTTCATCCGTTGTGTAGTCACAACCTCCTGATCACTGCCATGGTGTCTTTCTCCCCAAGATGTGGTTGGTGATTTTCTGTGAGGAAGTGTGATTTTTTCCATTAGCAGTGCCCTTCTACTTTCAGAGCGTGGACATTTCAACTCTCCTATAGGTGAGAAACAGCAGCCAGTGGACCCCGGCACTGTGCACAGGCATTACCCTGCAAAAAAAACCTATTCTAAAACCTGACCCTCCCACACAGGGCATGTACGAAGTCAAAAGTACTCAGACAGATTCGTTGCTTCCTGCAGAAGGTTAGCTGACGTGCGTTTGACTGTGACGATGCTGCCTGTGCCCTAAAGAGTGACGGCTCACACGAGAAAGAGCAGAGGCAACGTTTGAGAGAAGCACAGCCCTGAGGGATGCACGACACTCCAATAGCGTATCAATGTGATTCTGGCAACATGCTAACGTTTCTACAACGTTGCAGTTATTTAGTGGGAATGGTACCGGGTAAACCTCACTTCCTTTTTTTATAAACTATTTGCATGTTTGCATATGTTTTAGATTCTTTCATCATTTTTGTTTAATTACAAATGATTAATTATTCCCTCACCGCCACTTCTGAGTCTGTGGGAAAGGTTTGCAGAGGACTGATTATATACGATAGTAGTAGCGACTGTGAGCAGGAGAAAAAGAAAAAACAAACCTGAAGAAGTACATTCCAGATGGTGGATAGTAGAGGTTCTACTACTGTAACAACCAGCATTAATAGCCATTCCTCGTGGCATCATGGAATTTGTTTTCTATGGTAATATGTGACTTTTGTTGGTGTCTAAAGAAGCTCACCTTCTTGTAGAGCTGGGCCTTAAGCCTGTAGGAACGGTACTCAGCCTTCCTCCGCTCCTCCTCTATCCTCTGCTGTACTTCAGGCAGCTGGGAGTATATCCTGATATTGAGAGGATGGGTACATTCAGAGACCAGAACTACACAACCCACAAAAACCCTTTTATCTGGAAATAGCCTTTAAAGGCTACAAATTGCTGACCAAAAACCTGGTACAGTATCAGAACAGAGGCTTCAAGCATATCAAACAAAAGCATTTCCAATACCCAAATAGGAATGCGCCTCAGTATTTTCATGACATTTTAGGAAATATTGTCCATATGTGAAATTAATTGTCTCCTGTCTACTTCGTTCTATGTAATTTCAGTCATAAACTGAAATATTACACTCACCAGACAGAAAGAGCATCTGTACAGTATCTGCTGGGTGTCTACAGTGCACTACTGTGTCTCTTCTGAAACCCACCTCTTAGCTCTCCTCTGACTGGCTACCTTTTCAGATCTTAACTCCTTTTTCTCATGATTAGACAGTCTGACAGACAGCATGCAAGGACAGGGGGAAAAAATTGGGAAATGGGGAAGAAAACATTCTGGTCATTGGCACAGCTAACATCTGTGATACTCTGCTCATTCGCAAGGCTCAAAGAGTCTGCTCTCCCAAATAATACCTAGTTCTCAATATACTTTACATCAGTAATGCAATAACCAATGTACATCATTTCTGTCAGTCACTGAAAATGATGGTCATTAAGACTGTATGGAATCCAGAGGAAATGGAAAAATACAGGGCAGTCCATAAGTATTTGGACAGTGGTACAATTTCTGTTCTTTTGACTTTGTAATCCAGCACATTACACTTAACTGAAAACCATAAAGAAAACTGAAGCAACATCTGAAGAAACAGCTGAAACAATGGGGCTGGTTTAAGAGACTGAGATTTTGAGACTTACTGCTTTGATCTCTTGAACATCTCTTTCCTGGGAACGACTTTCTTTCTATGAGCCGGAAAATCTGGGGAAAAAATAAATACATCATTACACACAAACAGAGTCAAGTTGCCTTAATTATAGCCAATTATTTGACTTACTATTCTTACAAAATTATGTACAACTATTCTCATAGTATATTGGCCGGTTTCACAGACAGAGTATGCTTAGTCCTGGACTCAATTGAGTTTTCTATGGAGAATCTCCATTCAATCTATAATTTAGTCCAAGACCAGGTTTAATCTGTGCCTGCAAAACTGTGACTACTGTAAGGATAATTTTCTTAATTGATTGTAAGGATAATTTTCCTAATTGATTCTTAATTTACAATGTGTGTTAACATAGAGATAATCACGTGATCAAAGATAACCTTTTATTATAATCCTTATTCCTATTAGACCACTTCTTTATTAAGTGTTAAAAGGGAGTCTTTCTTTGTCTCTCTCCCAGCAGGCAGATAGCCTTTCACCTAGATGCTGCTTCACCCAGAAGGGGGTAGCTAGCACACTCCGGTTCTCATAGAAAGCCAACAAGGGGTAACAGTGAAGACAAAATACTGATAACAGTAAAGACCAAATACTGATAAAAGTTAGCAGCCACCTGCGTGTATTTTTGTTTATGTTCCCCCCTCCCTTCTGGGGCAGTATACTGAAAACTGTATTTAAGTCATACTGTGTGTATGTGCAAATTGAAGAACTATCAGAAAGCTGGTAGGCCTTCCACTCTTATTCTGTTTGATCAAATAAATGAGAAAGTTAAACTGAAGAATAGCTATTGTGTTTTTACTGGATCTGTTTCATCAGACGATGCTCACCTGTGATATCTTATACGTGCATTTTTCCCCGCACACTACATAAAAAAGAAAAGCATCTCAGAGCTGGTATGTCCGTGAATGAGGACTGAGACTACCTGCAGGCTGGCTGAGCTGAGCTCGGCACCCAGGCTGGTTGAAGAGCTGCTCTCTCTCCTGGTCGAAGACGGCCTGCAGCCTGCGTTCCTCCACCTGCAGCCCCAGCCTCTTCATGCGCTCCCGCGAGCGCGACACGAAGTCCGGCCGCCGCATCTCCAGGGCCTCCTGAGGGGAGGAAGCGCCGTCACACCACCACCCTGACGCGCCACCGTCCCAGGGACCGCAACCCAGAAACACACCGTACACTGCATGCGTTACGCTCGTGTGGTGGGAGATCATTCAATAGGGCGGCCTGTAGCGTAGTGGTTAAGGTACATGACAGGGAATCCGCATGGTCGGTGGCTCGATCCCCGGTGTAGCCACAATAAGGTCCGGACAGCCGTTGGGCCCTTGAGCAAGGCCCTTAACCCTGCATTGCTCCAGGGGAGGATTGTCAACTGTACATCGCTCTGGATAAGAGCATCTGCCAAATGCCGTGAATGTAATGTAATGTAATGTAATGTAATCTCCCCAAAGAGGATGTGAGGATTCCGACTGATTAGTCAGATCTGTGGCAATCAAGAGAAATGAATGAAAACAGCCTGAGATCAATTATTAGTTTAAAGGAAAGATTTGTGCCCCTGCATGGCCTCAGTCAGAACTTTAACCTTGCTCCTTAGTACTCTAAATCTAAGTCCCCCGACTTCAGACTCCTCCACTGACAAGTATGGCTGCTCATTATCTCTGAACCACATATTTTTCCTCTTACGGGCGTGCTTACTACCACCTCGATGGCGTATGCGAGGGGTTAACACTGCATTCCTTCCTAACCCATCCCCCGTCAATCTCTCATCAGGGGGGCCTAGGGCCGGGTCCTCGACACCCCCCCACCAAAGGCCACTGCATATATACAAATACACTAATGAGTATTTTAGATTATTTGAAAAATCTAAACAAAACAGAACAAACTAATAACGCTTTCAAAACTGAAGAGAACAAATCATTTTGAAATCCAAGTTGTCTGAGACTTTTCTGTGTGCATGCCCTTACAAAAAATGACACACCTCAGTTCACATTTCAGAAGCGGCAGTGGTTTGCGTTCCTCCATTTAGCACTGCTGAGAAAAGTGCAGTGACATTTGTGCTGAATGGCCTTTATTAGAATGAGCAGAGGAGTGCGAACACAGCCTGTGGAGTGGCTGCAGTGTCTCCCATTAAGTCTCCATAAGCTGCGCAGTGAAATATTTAAGAGTTGTTTTCAGAGCCTCTCTGCAGACCCTCTCATAGATAACAGCGTAATGACCCAGTTAAACAAACCTGAAGTGTAATGCGAGTCAGGGCGGGTGGAGCTTTGCCCGCTGTGTCCGGTTCTGCAGTGCGCATTGGCTGAACCGGGCTCCTCCTCTTGATGCTCACTGGTTCCTGTATCTGCCTCTCTCTGAGGGGCTCCCTCCAGGGTTGGGTTTTGGAGTAGGGCTGAAACCACACTGGGCCGGGCCCACGCGATGCTCTGGGCTCAGGCTGGTTCTCCTTGGCATTGGCCTTCAGGCCTTCTGCAGGGACGAACCAAGACACACCTGGGAGCGGGGAGATGAGATGCAGGTATTTCAGTTGTTTACACAAACATAGTTTGTAGTTTGAACTCTTCTCATGAAGCCACTGGAAAAGATCCAGTCATTATTTAGACATTACGTCAAAACATCACAATATAACAAGATAGCTAGGATAATCATGATGCCACAACATTTATTCGCTGATTTGGTTGTAAAGTACCTAGTCTGAAACATGTGATGAGGGTGTGATCGTAACAACCAATAAATAATGTGGATTTCAGCATCTGATGTAACTGGGGTGCAGGGTTTAAGTCTCATTTGTAATTTGTCAAAACCTCTTATGACACTGTATAAAAAACTGTGGATGTAAATGTGAAAGAGAGACGCTCTGTAGATTATCTGTATTGCGATAAAGGCTGTATTCCACTGGACAACTTCGCCTCCGAGTGCTTGATTTATACCAAAAAGTTATTTGGGCAGCTTGTCCTCCAACGCAGCAGATGAGCCAAGGTCACATGGTTTGTGACGTGTATTAAGAACGACCCATAGTACAATTGGCCTGAAGAGCCTGTACTGGCTATTTGCAAAAGCACTACGGCCTGGATTCAATGTGTTGGAAGATTGATCAAAATGCTCTTATTGAAACTATGAATGTTTCGAATAATGATGAAGTTTGATTTCAATGCTTTTATTAAAATTGTGTGTCTGTTCAAACATATTGAGCTGTACAAGAGCTCTTTGTGTACAAGAGTACACAAAGTACAAGAAGCTCATTTAATCAGGCGTTTAAAAGGCCATGACGCTGGTTTCTGATTGCGGGCCGAGGAGTATGTTTTTGTTAGGTGATCGCAGGCCGGGCAGCCTGACATTGCAGAGATGGGGGCTGAAGTGACAGAAAATATAAAGGCGGGTTAAGAGAGACAATGTGATGTTTGTGTGACAGATGATTGGCTATATTGCATAAAGGCTAGGACATTTCCTACTGCTACTTTGGAATTCTCTGGTCCCTTGAAGCTTCTCGTGGAGCACAAAGATCCCCCAGATTAGCTAAAGATTTGTAGTTTGAACAATTATTGACTCTTATTGCTTTTTCAACATCACGGCTGTGAACAACTTCACTCACCTTAAAGGGACAAGGAGGAACAGCGACAGAAATATTTCCTCAACAAACGTTAATCTTAACTTTACGTGAAACGTTTTTCAAAAACGAACTCTTAACTCTTGACTGTTAAATGCTGATTGAATCCAGGTCTTTATCTACCAACAACAGTTCAGTGCAGCAAACTCCCACTTCACACACCTTGAGGGTATCGCTGTTCTAGAACCTTCTTGCTTCTCTTCTCGCTCATGAAGCTCTGTGCTTTAGGGAGGGTCGTCCCTTCACCCTGGCCTCCCCCGCTGCCAGAGGAGGGCTCCGGCTCCCGGGCAGAGAGGGGCGAGGGGAAGATGGTGCCCACGTCTCGCGTGTGCTTCCTGGTCCCGTTCACCACGATCTCCAAATCGCCTGTGGAGGGGCAGAGGACACCCACTGCTCAGTCCTCTCTCCTTATTCATTTACCGACTTTATTCAAACAGAAAGAAGGCAAAGCAGGCTACAGATGGGCTGTACGTCAGGTTCTATATCTTCTAATGTAAGTTTAATCTTATCTACCTTTAGTAATTATTCAAGTTATCTGGGAGTGTATTCTGATCTCATAACAAAGGTGTCACCATTACATTCACGATACAGACCATCTGGACCATATTTTTCTGTAATCTACAAAATTCTAATTTAAGTCTGTACTTAATTCAGTCACTGAATTAAGTACAGGCTACAAACACAGATGGTTATTACATTCAGCTATGTTGAAAGACGAGTCTGCAAGCTACATCAATAATAAATGGAAAGTTAGTAGCCTTTGTAGAGAGTAAGCTGATATAGAGCCAAAGATGACAATGTGCAAAGTGATATCGCATCATACACAAACACATTTTACAGCGCATACTCTCTCAGCGTGTCAGAATAATGCATCTTACTTCTCCTCAAGGTTGAGTCGACCTATCTACAGCTCATGAATTTTGATTGTACTAATGATGCGCTACACTTTTGTGGTTACTATAAAAATGGTCCTTTCCAATGGAAACCATAGCACTCATTTGTTAAAAACTACTGTGTATCACATTTTGTGAGCAGTGAATATTATGCTTTTTTTTATTCATGTGTATCTACAATTCAAAACAATGCTTACAGAGAAAAGTAATTTATAGTCTCTAAAGACAAGACAGTAATGAGTTCATTTTCAGTCACTTCTGTGCAGGATTTCACTGACCCGCCTGTACTCCTTTGCTGACCAGTTTGACCGCCTTTGTTGGCACGAGGATGTCCGATGCCCCCTGGCGTTCACCGTCTGACGAACCTGTAGCCACCTGAGGGGAAAGGACACGGACCCGTGAGGTTCAACCGAGCTGAACGGCAGCAGAGCACAGCGAACAGAGCCCCTTTAACACGGCTTTCCCCAGACCCGACGTTTAGAGGGCAGTTTGTGTGAGAAATGAACCAGCTGATACATCTGTCAGAACGAGCGGCGTTTCACTCCTAAACGGCGCTGAGAGCGGGCGTCGGAGATGCAGTGAAGTGAACCCGCGGCGCTATCAGGTCACTCAGGAAAGCCCGCCATTTCCGCCGTAACGACATCAAAAGGACAACATTAACTGCGGCATTCATCTCAGTCTGCACAACGTCTCAGGGCTACTTAAATTGCAATTCATCAATTGATTCTCCACTTCCAGCTTTCTAAACGCAGAAAGTGTGGGGCGCAGTTAAATAGCCTCCATTCTTTCAAATTAAGCTGACAGGCAAACAGCGGGGAAAAGGGGACCGGTGCAAATTTAATTTGACCGATTGTTGATTTCCTGTTCTTTGGAAGCCGAGTGAAACACAGCCGGTAGAACAGAGGACTCTGCTTTGTTTGTCAGAAGCTTTCAGCCGAAGATCAGGTCTGAGCTTTAACTCCAGACATGCGCCTCTGGCTGTAAACATTTCACGTAATGCATGGGATGCTTTTAGCAGCGCAACAGTGCTTTCTACTTTATCCCTAACGCGTGGTTTTCTGTGAAACAGGACACGTCCTTGGGGACACAGAGTAGTTTCATGGCTGATGTTACATGCTGACGGTGATTACGATGCTTACGGTGGAGTCATCGGAGGGAGCGGGGGCCGGAGGTTTGGGGCTGCCTCTCTTCCTCCCTCTCCTCTGCTCCGTGCTTCCCTTCTGCCTGCCGATGGCGCTGTAGAGCCTGTTGAGTCCGGGGTTGACCTGGACCCGGCCCGGTCCGAAGGCGCGGATGAGCCGGGCGGTGTCGATGGTGGACATGGTGCTGGCCGTGTCCGCGGTGTCCGTTTCCCCGGACCTGCTCCCCGACCCATCCTTCTCCGCCGGGCAGCGGTGTCGGCCCAATGAGCTCTCGGTGAGGGTGGAGCTGCTGAGAGACTCCTCCTCCAGCTCCGCCTCCGGCTCCGCCCAGGCCTCCCCGACGGCACGCTCTCGGTTTCCCCTCCTCCGATCCGCCTCTCTTTGCCCCCAACCTTCCTCCTCCTCCTCTCTCCTCTTCTCCTCCTTCTCCCCCTGCCTCCTCCTCCCCTCTCCCCGTCTCTTGCTGGGGCCACCGGCGTCCCTCCCTCCCAAGGGCGTGGCATGGTGGCTGCTGTGGATGAGCCGTGACAGACGCTCCAACCTGTCCAGCAATGGCGTTTCCTCCGCCGCGTGGGGGGCGGCCTCCCCATGGCTCCGCCTCTCGTTAAACCTCTGCCACAGCTCGTTCAGGTTGCTGCCGCTGCTCCGGGAGGTCACGCCCCTGGTGCTGAAATCCTGCCAATGGCGGCCAGGCTTCTCCGTGTCTGACCCTCCCGCTGGGCGGGGCTCTCGGACAGGGCGGCTGTAGGGATGGAGTTCCTCGGTGTTGTAGGTTGCTTCTCCCTGCAGAGGTGCAAACTCCTCCTCCTCCTGGTCTCTGCTGGGGGGGTCCACGCTCCTGACATTCTGCCACGTGTCAGAACCCCTGGGTGGGTCACCAGAGGCGCCTGTCCTGGGAGCCAGAGGGTACGGCCTGCGACTCTGCCGGACTTCATCAGCCTGAAGACCGTCAACCGTGTCCATTCTGAGACCTAATAACGGGGGAAATAACACCTGTCACATTCTGCATGGAGGAAACATGCTCCCTGAGGAGATCTACCGTCCTGTAGGTTTCCACTCCAACCCAAAGAAAGCACACCTCAGCTAGAAAATCTTGTTGAGCTGCTAATTAGTAGAATTGGGTGTGTTTTGAGTTTTGCAATACAGAACTTGTAAACGCACTGAAACACGCGCAGCTCACAGACAGCAGCAAAGTAAAAATAAACAGATAACTTTTAAAGAGATACAAAGCTGGGGACCCTGGTTCAATGGGATGTCTGACATCACTGTGCCTACACGTTGGAGCCTCACTTCACAAACAAACAGGACACTGGAATCCTTTACTCCCCTTTGGGCTCCCACCCACCCACAAACCATATTCCTGTTTTACACATTTTTCACCATGTTCAGCAACACTAATGACGAATGAACAAGTGTTGAATGCAAGGTTCCTCCGTGACCTAAACAACCAAGTTATTTTCACAAATCCTATTCCATTGTACTTAATGTAATTGTTTTTTAACTGCTCGCTTACCTGCATTTCTATGTTTCGTTTCCAAATTACAAATACTTTTCAAATGTAAAATCCGCAATAGGGTTTCTGAACTGTGCTGTTAATCAAGGTTAGAACAGCAAAAATGTATCTTCCAATTGCATTGCTTCCCACCTCAGCCTAATCCCTTGTTAAAATAAATTGGCTGAACTTGTGCGGTGAAAGAAAACGAGCTTGCGATCTGAAGACAGCCCTAAAGCCTGCCACACTGCGTCTCTGCAGGGCCCCCACCGTGGTGAGGTCTCCTCACCTGCGTGTCCTTGGCGAGCTTGGTAACCTGTGACTCTCTTGCTGTAGATCCCCTCGGCGTGCTTGGTGCTGACCGCGTCCCCTTCCTCCCGGTCTCTGGAGCCCAGTACCTCAGAGCTGAACTTTGGCGGTACGGCGTCGTCCGAGCCTGCGGAAAACAGTGGACAGAGCCTCAGAATCGGAGCTGCCTCACCGGCTTTCTTCTCAACCCAAGCCCGCGTTAATTATTCAGGTAATTCAGCAAGGTGTCCATTTCACTGGAACACGCCTGGTATGTGTGTGCAAGCATGCTTGTATGTGTGTGAGTGTGTGTCCTTGCATGCGACCACGCTTGTGTGTGTGAGTGTGTGTGTGGGTGAGTGTGCGTGATTGAGTGTATGTGTGTCCATGCATGCGAGCATGCTTGTGTGTGTTTGAGCGTGTGTGTGTGTTTCCATGCGTGTGAGCATGGTTGTGTGTGTGTGTGTGTGTGTGCTAGCATGTGTATGTGTGTGAGACCCTATGCAGGGGGCGTGGGTGCAGCACTGAGACCTGGATGGGAGCTCTCTAAGGTGGTCTCAGACAGCGGCGCCTGGCTCTTGGGGATGTAGAACAGCTCTGGGCTCCCGTGGGGTTTGTACGGTAGCAAAACGGGCACAGCTGCAAGGGATGGACAAGAGTGCACCACTCTCACTGCTCTGGTGTATAGAAGACTATGGGAAAATGCAGGCTAAAACATACACAGAAACCACAAGTGTAGAATAAGCAACGCTCTTACCGGGTGTCTGAACAGATAAGGGCTCACACAGACCCGGCACTCTTTGCTGAGCAGTGGGGGAATGTGGGAAGCTTGTGACAGGCCGTGCCCTCCATGATACCTCCTGGGGTACACGGGTGGTGATCTGGACGGACGCTTCAGCAGTCTCACGATTTTCCCTTCTGATTGGCTGAATAGGGACCTCATTTGAGCTCGTCCGATCAAATAACAAAGGCACAGGCACTGGTTCGTGGCGTGCATTGGTGAAGCTGGTTACCCTGGGAACAGGGAAATACGAACTCCGGTTCACTGGCGGATGACCGTCAGGGAACAATTGCCCAGGAACAGTTAACCCTGGAGGATTCAGAGAGGACAGCCTGGTGGAGAAGTCGGGAGGTAGGCCAGTTCTGCGCTCCATACCACCTCCTATCCTCTCTGGAACCATGACCTGCTGAACAGGTCGATCCATGGCGGACTGTTTTGGGGACAGGGTGAGGTGGACATGGGTGAGAACCTTCTTGGACGGGGAGAGGAGAGAGCAGGAGCCAGACGCAAAAGTAGAGTTGTGCAAAGGAGCTGCTCCGGGCTCCAGGCTGGACGTGGAGCTTATGTTCGGGTCCGACCTTGAGACCTGCCGGGATGTTGGGTCCAGGCGGAAGGGAGACCTCGTCCGTCTGCTGCGTGTCCGGCTCCCTTCTCCCGCCGTGGAGCTCGTGTCGAAGCCATACGACGTAGAGTACTGTGTCCCGGGGGTGTTCGTTTTCGACTGGGTTATCGCTTCGGAAGAAGACGGAGACTGGTCGAGGCGGTTGGGTCCCAGCCCTGTTGCTGGAACGAGATCATTGGGAGGACTGCGAACGCGCGTGACGTTCTCCGTTTCACCAACTGAGTCTGCTTCCAAAGAAACCTGAACCGTCATATCCACCTTGGGCTGAAGAGCAGGTTCCTGGCTCTCGGAGGTTCGCCCCCCGGTGGCTGGTAGAGGAACAGCATCTGTGGCGAGGTGAGCCAGATTGAGGGGTGCGGGCTCGGGGCTGCGTGCAGGGGCGGGGGAGGGGGAGCGGCGGCAGGAGGCGATGGTGATGGATGTGATTGGCGGGGAGCTGGTCCTCTGGGCCCTGTCTCGGACCCGTGCCTCCGGGTCTTGGTGGACGGGAGAGTGCAGCAGCACGCTGGAGTCGAAGACGTTGTGGTTGAGCCGCTGCAGCTGGTGGGACAGCTGGTGCTCTGCAGCCTTCAGGGCATTGAACTGGCCCGCGTGCGAAGGAGGCTGCCCCCAGGGGGCACTGGAGTGCGTGCTGGAATCAGTGTCGGTGCTCAGCTGGCTCTGATGGTAGAGGAAATAGATAATAGTATATAAGAAACGTGCTATGTCTGCTTGCAGGGTAAAATTCCCTTTTGAGTAAGGGCCTTCTTTCAAAGGGAAATAGCTGACTATTCCAGCATAAAAATCCCAGATTGAGAAAACGACATTACAGGCCGCTTGATAAGGTCAACACTTTAATCTTACACTACTTTATAGGCTACTTTCACCAGGTGGTGTTTATCATATGTAACAACAGTTTCACTCTAACACACAACACCAGAATTGTAACACAAGCAAATTTGCTGTGTTTCCATTTTGGTGCAACAGATATTGCTAGGTCATGCAATTAAAAAAAATTGTTCTACATTTATTCTCATTTCGTGATGGTGGAATTTGCAAATGGTAAGTGCTAACCCTGCCAACCTGTTCCAATTGATTTGTGTCTCTGAATTGGATATCTGAATTGGATACAACAGTGTGATATCCCCATTCACTACATTATTTTCACCTGTGCAAAGCTGGAAATATTTCAGTTAAGGAACATCCACTAACAATCGAAGGAACATCCCACCAACATACAAGAAAATGGCTTTGATTTAAAACCCATAGTCCTGTAGCCACAAAACAATATGAGAGGTGCCAACAGTTTAATCCCAAAGTTCAGGTTTTATAACATTCAAAATTGCTGTTATATTTCCACACTAGGGATATAATAGAATTTCAAAATATCCATATACTCGTATATCAGAATATATAAACAGTTTTTTCCTTTAAAATGATGATTTGTCTGAAAGTTTAACATTCAGTCATTTCTGCTTGGTAAATAGCCACCCTTACAAAAAAACTAAATGTGCACCATTTCCAGTTTTTCTTCATATTATTATTAGATTTTATTTTACAGATCATAAAAAATGATGCATGTATTCTGTCCTATTCAACATTGTTTATCACCTTCTATCCGATAAGGGCTGGATGTGTAACTGTCTGAGTCAGACATCAATATATCACAGGCCAGAATTATGAACACTGACAGACCTTGAGCAAAAAGCTAAATGCAGCTGGACGGTGGAAAACTAAGCTTGACTTTTTTACATAATGAGGTGGTTGTCCTTGGCACTGACAGCAATGCACACAGCTGTACTGTCTCTCTTAGAGGGAATAAAAGGTTGCTGTAAGTGTTACCGTTCATACTGCTTTCTTAAGGATGGTGTTCACTGTCAGAAATAAAGAACCTTATAATTAGATCAAGTGACTGCATTGCCTCTCTATTACAAGAAAGGGGTCGTTTTGTGTTTTTTCCCACATCTCTGAATTCACATTTCACCCAATTACGGAGGGTGCAGTTTTTCACCTAATTACTCACCCAATATCAGATTAGGCCAGTGCATTGTCAGGATGAATGATTGGCTGGGGGTGATTACAAGATTAAAATATCCTGCTGCTACTCCAGGTCCTACAGTGTCATGTGGTCAATCATACCATGCAAGACACATGAGTCTATACATTAGGACAGTGAAAGGAGCAGAAATGAAATGAATTTTCCTATGCAACCCTCAAACTCAAACTGTAAACAGAAACTCAAGGAATCCACTGCACACCCATTCTTTCATTAACAAAGGAGATTAAACAGTGAGCCAGTATCAGCCAGCCACGCAGCACAAATGCACTCTCAACACACCATGCTGGCTCAAACACTCCATCTTTACCATTACCTTCAGCAGACAAATAACCCAGTCCAGAAAGCGCAGACTGTCTACATCAAAAATGTCAGATTGTTATGGTTATGACTTCATAACAGCTCATGGATGGCAAACAATACCATTTTAATAGAAAATATTGGACACTGGAAGTAAAATGAAAATCCATGACAATCTCAAAACCCAAAAAATTACAACTGCGATGTTGAAATCAAGCTATGATCTTAGACGGATATGCAAATATTCCAATATGTAGTCCGTTTAATAAACATCTGTCAACAGAATAAAACATATTGCCAAATAACTAAGGTATGAAAACATGAAATCATTCCCGTGGATTATTATTTAATCAGACAGCATTGCTAAAAGTTTAGTTGTCTTCGAATATTTGAGATATAAGGGATCAATTACTGGGGTCAACATTTTAATCAATACCACAAGCCTACTTATGATGTTACTTTAGAGATAAACAGAAAGACAAACAAAAACATTTACGTGTGGATTCACAACCACCCACTATAAATCAGAACTACCAATATGTTGTCGGTGACCTGACAAGCTTTGAGACTATGAAACAGTAAGTCCGTTTCTCGGCAAAGAAACATATGAGACATGCCCAGACTTATCTCAGTGTCACACTGCCAATCTGTCCGGAGGAGCTATGCAAACACTGCCTCTATCACTCATTATCACTCAGTGAAACAATACTCCGATATAAACTAGGATGGGTAACTTGGATTCAATAACGGCATCACCTTTGGAGCTGGATGCTTGAGTACAGCAAGTGAGCAAGATGAGGCTTCCTAATTTGGCACTTATATTGAATGAGTCTGAGTAGTGTGAGGCTTTCCAGCTTGGCTACGTGTTATGCATTGCGCTGAAGTGAGGTTTTTTTTTACCTTGGGTTAATTGTTTAATATTCAATGTGAACAGAGAAAAAAAAGGGGGTTCTCCTGTGATAAGTGTTTATATTTGAGGTTGTGTGAGTTTGAGTAAAATGAGGGTCTCCTACCTTGGCTAAGCATTTGATAATGAGCTTGTGTGAGTTTGGGAAAAGTGGCAAGTACATTGGCAAGTGTTTGTTAATGGAGAAGTTTTGTACCTTTGCTAAATGTTTGGTGTTATGAAGGAGATCTCTCTTGATCTCTTCAATGCGTTGTCTGTCCTCCACGTTCAGCTGCAGCTGTTCACACTGTTGCCCGGTGACCTTCAACTTAATCCATTCTGAGAATGAAAACGAAACAGTCTTTAAACCAGGCAGCCACCAAGCCTGTGAAAAACATTGACATTTTACTCTGGTATCTCACCCATGTGATATTGTACTAGGGCCAATCAATTCAAGCATACTCACTTGGAAACAAGACCAATTGGATAAATTTACTGCGAAACTATTTTGGACAATTATTGTAATATTCAATATTCAATTCAGTACTTGTGTCTATTTACTATACTAATATCAAGTTATCTAGCATCCCTGATAATAATTATAATCATTTTTGATATTCAACCCAGTGAAAATTACATTTTATATTTTGTCAATGCAGAGAACAAAACATTTAACAGCTTTATACAGCCATAATAACATACAATATTTTACTGGCTGTCACACTATAAATATGACTTCACAACAGCATTGTAGAATACTGTGAGATAGGTGGGACTTTTTTCAAATCAGTAAACAGCTCTAGAATTAGTAACAAACTAGATGTTCTATGGTGCCTCAGTGTCACACCTGGGAATGAACAGGGTGGATTACCTCGTGCTTTGTCCTCCTCACATGCAGTGCTGCTGTTACTAGATACCATTGTTGCTGGCGATTCATTCCTCAGCAGCGCAGCCACTCTTGTTGTCAGAGTGTCCGCGCTGCTGCTGTCACTCTCCATTGCTCTCTCAGCCTCCTTAAGGCTGGGGGCCTGCGTGTCCTCTCCCGGGCCGGTCACCGAGCTCTCCGTCGGTGATAACACTTCCTGCACTGGACCCTGCTGCACAGCTCCGCTGGGAATCGGTGGATTTACCTGCATTACGGAAACAAACACCGGGGCAGCTCGGTCTGGAATCGCGCTGCAGCCCTCAGGCTCGGATCGCCTCACTGATTTAGTCGGGAAAGACTCAGCTGCCTGGTTCGAAATGCTGTCCAAGGACCTCAAAAGGACACATTTGCCTGCTGCAAAGTTGTGACTGGATGCTCGAGGGGACCTGCAGAGCTTGCTGGAGGAGCCTTCTTTCATCCCCTCTGATGTCACTGCAGACTCTGAGGAGGATCTGCCCCAGAGCAGAGAGGAGGACATCTCCTGGTTTCCTGTGGAGGAGGCAAGAGAGTCCTGGAAGCCCTCCAGTCTCTTTTTTAGACAGAGAAGGGAATCATCGGAGCCCCGCAGCGAAGGTGGAGAGGACGAGACGGAGGACTTCCCTGACACAATGCTCTCTGCCCTGCCAAGGAGTTTCCGTATCTCCTGCAGGGTCTTGGACCCCACAAAGGAGTCAGCACCCTGATCCGTGCTGCTGTTCGATATCTCACTGAAGGGTTTGGCCTCCACAGGGGAGTCCCGAGTCTGCTGCTGTCTGCCTTCTGTGGAAGGAGGGCTGCCAGGAGAAACCAACACTTCCCCGGATTGGTACTTGTTGATGAGCTCCCGTACTCGCAATGTGGTTGGGTCGTCAGTGCTATCACTCAGGTTGTGGGCCGCATCTTGGGCAGGGGGTTGTGGCAAGCCAGGGAGGGGACCCAGAGATTGGAAGGTGGTCTGCAGTTTGTCCTTGGCGTGTTGGGAGAGGGGAATTGTGGGCTGCAGGCTGTCTACACTCAGCGGGATAGACACAGTCGAGCCAACAGACATGAGACTGCATCTCGAGAACTCTCCTTTACCAGGACTGCCTTCTATAATGAAGCCATAGAAAGAAAGAAATTATCCAGTCATTTGTCCCACATGTTTTTGTCAAAAAACAGTTGTACACTGTGACAATATCTTGTATTTTGCTAATTCTACTTGGTAAATAAGTTATTTATAATCTCCAAGAGCAAAATCACCACAGAAACGTACCCTCAGATGGCTGTGTGCTTTTTGTTGGTGTTCCTGTGGAACCTTTCAATGTGCAAAGATCAGTTGGGGAGAATTCCGGTTCTCTGATAGGTCCTCTTGGTACAAAAGGAGTGAGGATAGCTGATGGGGACTGGTCAATGCCAAGGTTATGGAGGTACATCTACAAAATAAAAATATGACATATATTGTATACATTTCCAATGGCACAGCTGGATGTTCTGATAAACAGCAAACTTAGAAATGTTTTGCAGAACATTAAGATAAGAGATTACATTCATGTGATGAGAACCTTCATCCAAATACTGTCACCCTTTTTAGTCAACATGTTTTCACCATACTTAAAAAGCTAATGTATACATGTTATTATAAATTGGATTATAATGAATGATGATTATTATCATTACCGGAATTCTCTCCTCAATATTTAGCTCTGCATCTTTTGCTGGTGATGAAGGACTGGGAGCCCAATAGGGCACATAGTTGTCCACTTCTAGACTGGCCACAGACGACACTGCCCCCATGGAGGCTGCCAGCCTTCGTTCTGCCTGGAAGCTATCCAGAGAACAGGTCAGGATGTTACTGAGGTCTCTGTTTGAGGAGACATCACTGAAGCGGTCCAAACAAAGGCGAGTTGTCGGCTGAGCAGCACTGAGCAGCTCCTCTGCATTTTCTCTCCCAGCACCACTCACATCTTTGTCCATCTTTACTTCCTGTTCACCGGCTGGTTCTGTGCGATCTAGCTGCGGGTCACGCGCTTCCTCATTCAGTCCAGGCTGCCTTTGGGAAGGACCTGTCTGGGACAAACCCGAGAGGCACAAGGATTCGGGGCTTGCCAGGTCATTGCCCATTCTCTCACTAGGCTGAAGTTCCCCAGGATCTGCACGAAGGGTTGGCTGGTTCCCAGGCCTGTCCATAGGGGATGCTGCAAAGCTCCCACCCCCAGAATCTGCTCCAACTGACATTGCTCCGGAGAAGGAGGCAGCCAGGTTTCGCCTTGGACTGTGGCTGCTGGGCCCCGATGTGGATGTGGCCACAAACGGTTTGCTGCTCCCCTCCTGGGACAGGATGCGGTTCAGCGAGTCGGAGATGGCATCGAAGGCTTTCTTCTTTGGTGAGACTCCAGAGAAACCGCGAAGAGCCAAGTCGTCAAAATACGTCTTCCCTGATGTCTGATTCATATTCCAGGCCCCGACTTTCTCCATGAAGTTTAGACTTGGCAGGGACTGTATCTTTCCAGTACTCCTGAGTGATGCATCCCTTAAGGATCCCATCCCAGTACCAGGTCCAGTTGGGTCTCTGACACTGATGTCAAATGTGGGAGCGAGAAACAGTTTTGAGGAGCTGCTCTGGACTGCCCTGGAGGAGGACTGAGACACCTCAGGGTTGGACTCAATGGGAGACAGCTTCCCTATAGGTGGCTGCACACTGGCTCTGGGTGGCCCTGAGAACACACCTGGAGTGGACTGGGAAACTGGCCGGGAGAAGAATCCCAGGAAAGATCCATCCACAGCCATCTGATTCCCTGACGATGAGAGCTCTCTCTCTGCATGCCCTCTTTCAAAGCTGAAACCTGATGACAACCGTCCCTCAGTCTTGTCAAAGTCTGTGGGTACCTTTACGATGGTGCTACCCTTCCCGCTATGTGTTCCTAAGGAGAATGTGTTTGGGGTGACTGACTGGCTGCTTGGGGGCTTAGGATGACTCTCAACCTCTTGGGCTTTGGGCCTAGCCTTAGACCGACGGGCGCTCTCAATCTCAGCACAAAGCTCCTCGCGGAGTGCGTCCGAATCGTCATCTTGCTGGGCACGGGAAGCCCGAGTGGTGATGTTGGACACCTCGGACCTCACAGATGTGTCTAAACCTGCTTTCACTTGTGTTGGAGACGAGCAAGAGGCTACCCCCAGGGGACATTCTCGCTGTTCAGCTGAGAGTTCCCCCTTTGAAGAGCTTCTGGAGTGATCCAGTTTGGGTCCAACCACTTCCTCCTGCTGTGCTTTTTTCTGTTCAGTGATGTCTTCCTGTCTGGAAGGTGGACTTGCGTCTGGTTTGTCTGCTTTATAACCAGTGGACCCTCTTGAAGAAGACTCCTTGTTCATTGAGGATTCAGAGGCAGAGGACATCACACTGCTGTTGCTCGACAAGTGAACATCCCTCCGAGGGAGCTCAAGTAATAGAGGCACAGTAATGTCACTTTGAAGACCACTTCGAAAGGAGCTGCTGACTTTGGACATTGACCTCATGGGTTGCTCCTGGGCCCTAGTGCTGAGATGGCTTTGGTCCCTCTCATCAGAAGTATGTGTGGGCTGGTCCGCCACTCCATAGCATGGTTCCCTTTCCACTTGCATTTCCTCCAGGGTCCCAGAGTGCTCCCCACTCTGTTCACCATCTTCAGAGAACGGGGACAGCGTGTGCTGGGAGAGGGAGCAGCTGCTGGCCTCTTCCAATGAAGCCACAGTGAGACCCAAAGGGTTCTGAAGGAGCTCAGACTGGTCAACAGGAGGGTCTTTGGACACCTTTGAGAAGCAAACTTGAGAGACATCGCGGACCTGGTGTGGCATGGGTAACCTTTCAGATGCAACAGAAATGTCTGGAGATCCCCTAAACAAACAGCAAGACAAACAAAATGCTAGCATCACATCAGAGTCAAAAACTCTTCATGCAAGAAATGGAATGCAAGACCACATAGTCAGACATTACAGTCCCTCAACTTTCAAAATGGAAAAATTGCTTTATAATAGACATTAAAAATACCTAAAATTGCAAAGTTTTCACATTTTCAAAGGCAAATTATTAAGGAAGCAATTTACATCAATATGTTGCACATCCCACTTTTTCTGATATCCTAAATGCCATCATTCTTCACTGGCTGAAATGTGAAATTGTCCAGGGAATAAATCACATATATGCATTTATAAAATCAGAAAAAATATGCAACCTACCTGAGAGCCACAAACTCTAAATCGGTCTGATGAAAAAGGGTGTCTTCTGCAAGGCTGTGCAGTTTTCCAGATTTGTCAGGCAATAAAGGAAGAGCAGGCGAAAGACGACTATCCTGAAATTCTGGAACCAAAAGGCTGACTTCAGGCTCACAGACCCCACTCAATGCACACGTTCTCACTTTTATTTCAAACCAATAATTATATAATTTGTTAATACACCATAAAATCTCAGGCCAATGTAGCAAAAGCTAGAAAATAATTTCCTGACAGCCTTTAAATAACTACATGCTCAAACATTTTCCAAATGTAAACAGAAATGTGGTCAGTTTAGAATAAGTACCTAGCTGGAAAGAGCAGGCTCTTCCTTCATGGTGCTGTACTGTGGCTTCTTCTGCCACCCTCTCTTGGATTGGGTAATTTTGCGTGTGGACCTGGACTGGCCAGGATGATGTCTGGCCCAATCTGCTCACAGATGCCATGTTCAGCTGACTCACATTCTCTTCCATAGGCAGTTGCTCCCATGACTCCACCCCCTGTAAAAACATTAAGAGACATCATTTGAGGGCCCAATATACCCCTAAACATTAGTTTTGGGGCACCAGGTACTGTCGAGGACCCGGCCCTCGGCCCGCCTGATGAGAGATTGACAGGGATGGGTTAGGCAGGAATGCATTGTTAACCCCTCGCACACGCCATCGAGGTGGTAGCAAAAACGCCCGTAAGAGGAAAAATCTGCGGTTCAGAGCTAATGAGCAGCCCTAATTGTCAGCAGAGGAGTCTGAAGTCGGGGGACTTAGATTTAGAGTACTAAGGAGCAAGGTTAAAGGTCTGACTGAGGCCATGCATAGAATGAGTTCCAGCATGACCTTGGAAAAGATTCAACATGCTGAGCGAGCAGTCGGGGAATACCCCAACCCTACAGGGGAGGAGCATAATGCCTGGTTAAAGCAAAAAGATGAGGAAAACAATATAGATGATGGGGAAATGATAATCTGATAATTTATTGGATAGATTCAAAGGACTGACTGTAGAGGAGTTGGGTGATGAATTACACTTGGCTATTATGTATTATGTCCTTTGTAGATATCTTAAGGCGCCACAAAAAAAGAGCACCTGAAGAATGTATTGAGCTGGTGGAAGGCACTTACTGCTGGCTTGTATGATGTCAAAGTTTGGAGAGAGTCCAGGAGAGACTATGACAAGTGAGGCAAATAACAGTGATGAATATGCTCAGTAAAAAAGTTACATAAGAGCTAGTGTTTTCCCACTCGTATAATGAGATGGTGGAAACTCCCTACTGGAGGGGTATATGAGATAAAATGTTGGGAAAATCCCTTTAAGGTATGGGGAAATGACAGTGAGACAGATAAAAGTATCCTCATTAAGTTGCATAAGAGATAAGTGTCTTCCCACTCGGTATACTGAGGACGTTTCTTGTCAAAAAAGGTACACTTTTATACAAGTTTAAGAATATATAAGGAGTGAGCTTTTAGACGTTAGAGTAGCCTCTTAGAATTTCGCTTCACAAGATATTTACGGGCTGTTGAAGAAAGAGCAAAGCAGAACAACTATAATCAAGCTTGAGTGGTAATTATAATCTATATTACTTGTAGAAGTAGGAAAAGTAGCACATAGAAGTTCAACGTTATAAGTTTCCTTTCATTCAGTCTTTTATCTTTTATTTTTCAGTAAGATACTATATAAGGTAGAAAAAATGTAGAGAAGTTTTAGAGTGTTGATGCACATAATATTCTAGGAATAGTTTCTTTTAACTTCCAGAAGGGGGAGCTATAGAAAAGGTAAAGGCCAAAGAGGATGGATATTTGAGGGGTGTACCTTGAATTTAACATCTGGTGGAAAGGTGAATTAGAAAGAGCAAAAGGGGTAATATGAACCTTCAATGTATGTGATTAGCAAACTGAAAGATGATATTTAACCTGTCAGCTGTATAACTCTATTCTTTTGATTCTTTTGATTATAATAAAGTATATCTGACTACAATCATATGTGAGAAAGGTTCTTTTAGAGGAATACAGTGAATACAGGAAATCATGTACCAGATTTGCATCACACCCCTTCACTTCGAGACTGGGCTGGAAGTTCAGTAGAACTTACCAGGGCTCCAGGACGTTCGGAGTACTTAAAGGAAAAGAGAATTCGTCCCCGAGACACCTCCTCGTGGGGTACTGCTCGTGGGAACGTGAGGTCTGAGCTCGGCAAGGGGTCCATGGCTCACGACAGTACCTAGGTCTGCAGTGAGCTGCACGGTAGTTGAAACACAACCTTTTTAAACATTAAGATTAACCACTACCATGAGGCGTATATTCAGTCACCTAAAGATTACCTATAAAGATCATAAATAACAATAAATAATTCAGGAAGATTTAGTTTTAAGAAGACTGGAAGAGGTTTGGTACATGCTCAGACTGCTGTAGGGCACATGCTGAAAATCAGGTGTAGGCTTTTTGTGGACAGGGGTGATGGAGCTGTACTGCAATCACAAAATAAATTTCTGGAGGCAAAAGGGCACCTTCACTGTCTCAGGGCAGAGGGCATATGCTTCAGCATAGGTGGTTCAATCATTGCACATGCCAGAATGTTTAGGGCACTGGCTTTTTTATGTTTTCCGGTTTTGGATTTGGAATTTGGCTTGATATCTCACTCAGAGAAAAGTTGCTCAGGGTGATATAAAACCTTCACAACGCAACTAAACTGTAAAATATGAATTGAAAATATAGTAATCTGACAGAGGAGCAAGCGGACACGTACCTGTTTGGCCCGGTGCGCGATTGCCTCCCCCAGAGAAATTGCGCTGGTGCTGGAGGAGATGTGGGTTCCACTCCCAGGGCTACTGCTCACGCTCCGCAGCTCGTCTGCCCTGCTCTGTCGCGAGATGGGCGGTGTTGTGACGATTGACTGTGGATGAAGCACATGCGAGCAGTGTCATAGGTGTAACGTTGGCTCACTACACAATGTTATCAATAGCTAACGTAAAATCATACGGAATTTACACAATTCAGCTGTAATCTCCAAAAAGCTATCTGACGTTAGTAAGTTAGCTAATTAAGTGATTTAGTAAACGCTATATAATGAACTAACTTACTATGTGTAGCACTTAGTTATAACGTTAATTGTATTCACTTACTGCTACGTTATTGCCACGTTAGCTAACTTAGAGGTATAACGTTAACAGCAACGACCACAGACATGCAGGCGTTTTAAACAGTTGGGAATGCTAGCTACTAGCTAGGTATTGTTATAACATATTATAGCTATTTTTTCAGGCTGAATGTGTCACCTGTAAAGTTAGCTATGTTAACGTTTGCTGCCTTAGTTTACTAGCTAGTTAGCAACATATCTAACGATTAGCTATGTTTTGACACTAGGCTAACGTCAGCTTCCAATTGGCTAGCCAATTTTTTCAAAAAAATGTTTTTAGCGTTAACGATAAGATGGCTAGACGGCTTGTGAGCTTGTTCAGTTATCCACAGGTAGTTTGCTAACCAGGAAACGCATTGTTGTAACTTAGAGCTAGCTAGCTAGCTAACGTTGGCTAGCTAGACGTCTAACGTTATGCAAACAATTAATAATTGTAACATTGAATTGAATTATAACTGTTGATAGCAGTATTAGCTAGCTTGCAGAAGGCTTTCCATCTGACCCATGTTTATAACTATACAAATTGGCAGACTAAAATTGTACTATAAAGTACAATTAGTGGTGTAAAGCTGTATATCCTTATTTTTCGAAAATTCGAACAAATATATAGCATCTTTTTATACTCAACGTACTGTAATGACAGCCTCCTCGTCTTGTACTTCAACGGGCTCCATGTTGTCGGTAATAAACAAGCGCCTGCGCTTTCGACTCACAGTTCGTATCTAGGCAGGGTTGCTAAGGATTCTGTAAAAGCCCGGAAACTAGCGCGGGAGATTCAAAAATACAACGGGACATAGCTACTAATATTTGTGACTGCTGGTTTGGAGTAACTGTTAGGTACACCTTTCAGAAGGAAAGGATGTGTATGCGTTTGAGCATATTTGAATGTCGTTTGAATGTTCGTCATTTCTTCAATATCTTCCTTCCTTCCTTCTTTGATAAAATGCTAATGTTGGCTAGCTCTAACTTTAGGTGACACGTATTTTCACAATTTCCCTTGACACTAGCTATAATGTTAGTTAGTTTTACTATCCGAAATTACTGGTCATAATGGCGTCATTTTTTTAGCTTGAAATACTGGAATTTATCTGTTTGTCGGAGAAATAAGATTTCAATGACAGGCGATGATGACAAAGACGCTTCGATCTTGTGCCGTGTTGTGCAGTTCCGTAATCCGAACACTAGCTCCTAGGCCAAGGCTGGAGACCTAACCTGGTAACGTCAGGCTTGTCCATTTTGACGTTTTTATCGCACGGCATTGAAAAAGAATGAGAAAAAAACGGACATTTGCGGCATTTTCATGATTCATGAATAAGTTCGACATTCTGTTTTAATAGGCTATTTATGTTATCTTTGTTATACCAACGTTACCATTGCTGTGAACGGAATGCGTTTGAATATCATGGCCTCGGCCACGTAATGACAATAGTAACCCATACAAACGAGTTAGGATTTTTTTCATCTGTACTATGCGGTCCTACAGCAAGTTGAACCACTCCATTTTTATAAAAGAAATGGGGTTAGTCACCGGGGAGGTGTGTGTGGTACTGGCATTTTGGGCATGGTTGGCAGGTCAGGCTACTTGGGCTGTGCATGAGAACATTTTACTCTGCCCTGTAAAATGTGCCTAACATCCATTTCATTTTCCTGGGCCATCTCAACCCATAGGCCAGCAGAGGCATATATTTGTCTATGGGCAGAGGACGGGCATCCCCCTATAGCTTGGTTCCTCTCAATATTTCTTCCCATCAGGGAGTTTTTCTCGCCACTGTCTGAGGCCTCCTACTAAGGATATATGCTATTTCGGGGCTTAGGGCTGATATTTCTCTTTTTTCTTCCCTTCTATTACGATGTAAAGTGTCTTTGGGACATTCTGCTGTGAACAGCACTATACAAATTGAATTTAATTGAATTAAAAAACATTCTGCATGCCAACAGTTTGCGTGGTGTTAAAAAAAGCCCATAAATGTCTAGAAAAAAATATCAAATTTGGTATTTGACAACATATCAACATGCATACATCCTAATGAACTGGTAGGCAGATTCTCTTCTCCAGAGCAACGTATAGCTTTCCCTGTTACATAATCAATGTATACAGCTGGATACTTACTGAAATGATTCACTGCTCAAGAGTAAAATAGAAGAGAACAAACCTACAACCTCAGTTACAAGCCCTGTGCCCTGATCATTCGCATGCCACTCACAAAGTATGCAACAAGGCTCTGATTAGCTGCATGTTTTGAAGTGTGTAATGTGCTGGAAATCTATAATTAGTAATTCAATATATATTCATGCACAAAGATATTTCAACCCTGTCATATATTCTTGCTGAATGGTTTAGCATATTGTTACAGGCCATGAGCAGTCTGTTGGTTAGAGCTCAGAGATGGGTAAAGTACAAGTCAACACAGCAGAATCAACAGCAGATACCAAATTGACCTTTATTAAAGAAGGCAAAGTGACCTGGGGAAAACCAAACTGCCTCATTTGAAGACAGATGGTGGTGTGATCATAGCTACTAATAATTCATGTGGATTTCAGATTCTGTAAGCAGGGGTGTAGGGTTTAAATCATTTTTGTGAAAACTGGTGAAAACCTTGTATGACGCTGCATATATAACTACTGATGTAACTGTGAAAGTTAGTCTGCGTACTAACTCCGGTCTTTGGATTGCAATAAAAACTGTTCCTAAAAACTAATTTTGCCTCCGAGTGATCAATTGCTACTACAGTAATAACATGTAACATACAATTAAGCCATTAATACTGGTTTCAGCATTCATAATTTTATCCACCCAATTAGAACTTTTTTACCTCTTTCTTTAACCCATCACCATTCAAAGTGTGTCTTGTATTTAAGTTTAATTTTAAATACAAAACTCAATAAAAAAAAGTTTCATCCAGGATTAAGTTTAATCTGTGTCTGTGAAACTGGCCCTAAAAACACATGTTCCATCCTAATATCTTTATGTATCTGATGCATTTAGAGTGAAATTAAGAGTGTAATAATATTCTTATAGGCCTACATACATGTTAGATGTAGTCTGACTCCAGACGCCTTGGGACAAACGTGTTAAGAAAAAGAATGCCTGCTGGACGGAACAAAAAAGAAGAAGAAGAAGAAGAAAAGTATTGTGAAAAGTCCAGCCCCTCTATTTAGCATAAGTGTCCCGTCCTACAGAAAATATGAGAATTTGACCCGTCGCCCCATTACTTAGCTAGCTATGCACTGAGTCTTATATGTGGCAAAGAATTGGCCAGGCTCTTCGCTTTCACTCGATGTTATTATTTTGTTACATTTTACGAAGTCATGACCCAACATCATCGAATATGTAAGTAGACGAATCTTGCAAGACTGCGTTTTGCTGTGTTGAATGCATGATGGAATTTGATATTTTTTTTAAAGCTAGCAAGCTTTTTAGACGAACGTTAGCAACGTGCTATAGCTACAACTACCATTCATTTGTAGTCGTTATGGTTGATTTGTTCTCCAAGTTATGCTTTGTGTTACTTTATTTTTTTTAAATCGTTTGACGGTGATAAGGTAGTTAAGCAAGCAACAGGGTCTCCAGCCGCTGGCCTGGCTGGACCTCATACGATAAAGATGGACAAATACAGTCGTGGAAGTTTTACAAACCAATTTAAGAAGCTCGTACAATTTGAATCAATTGCATTAATGTTCGATATTTAAATAGGTAACTCGTAAGCGCGTTGCAATAGTACATTCAGAAAGACGTTTGATAATATTTTATTTTATGCACATTTAAGGGTATAAGTTTTTTTATTTTTATCCCTGAGTAACCCCGGGTTTTACAGTTCAGTGGGCTAACTGGCAGGGTTTCAGTGCATCTTTCTTTTTTCTTTGTTGGTAAACATTTATTTTGTGCGTACGTTTTCAATACAGAAGCAAATTCCACTGATTTGCCATGCTAGGAATTTTTTTTTTTGGGGGATAGTTCCAAAAATCGTTTTTTTAGTCGAGTTAGTTTGAGCTGTGCCGGCTATAGTCAGAGCTGTAGCCTAACTTGGCTGTGACTTTAAGATCACGCATGCGTGTTTTTGTGCGGTTAGATCATAGAGGAAGCAGTTTTGTCGCTGGGATAAGTTTAAGAACTACGTGATTTAAGTGAACTGTGTTGTATTATTTAAAAACATTGAAAATAAGTCTTCATAAGTCGACAATATAAGCACCAGAGGAAAAATGTCTGATGGATTAGATTGGGATTCGGGTAAGACGGCACATTATTGAATACCATTTCAACTCTTTGCTGTAGCCAACAAACATATGTGACAAGCTGTACATTTTCCTGTACTTTAGTTTGTTTTACGATGGATAGCGTTTATAGCTAGCTAGGTATATACACACTTTCGCAGAATAGAATACAACTACAGCACTATGATGCCCATATGGCAGGGTTTTGTTTTTTTAAATTTCAGCCTATAATATTAGCTGCATTAAGCAATGCGAGAATATGCTAGCTAGCTACCGAATTGAAATGGTAAATTCGCAAGCTAACAATAATAGCACTTTTATTTTTGTACTGTAACTTGGAATTTAGTGTTACATAAATAAGTGACTGGTTTAGCAAGCACAGACTTGTCAGTCAATCGGTTATTCACGAGGTAACCCCGATTTTTGTGCGTAGAACGTTTTCCCTGTTCGTAAACTAGCTAGCTGGCTACCAGGAAGTTAATTATTGAAACGTATCAAAGTAACTGTTGGCTGCCATTGTTGCCTATACACGTACGCAACATTTATGCAGTACATAATACATAATGTAAATAGATAGTAGTGCGATAAAGACGTCTTTATAAGACATCCTTATCGCACCGCCATCTATTTATAGCGTGGATTTTTTATTGTATTGTGGTTGTTGCAACTGTCTGAATAATTCTGAACTTAGTACATATCTTGAACACGTCCTTTAAAAGTGGCTTATACCGGTCATCGTGGACATAGAAGAATAAATGCAAGACAAAATGCAGGTTGATAAAGATTGACGCAAATACACAGAAGCTTCACCGGCGTGCAGTTCACGGGAAACTCATAAGTTTCACTTTTGGATTCTGACATCTGTTAGGCAGTTAGGCCTGCAGCTAGTACTGTTGCCAGATAAGACTGGGGAGTCAGCAGTCTCTCATGTAAGATTTTTTTTCTTCTCGTTCTTCTTCAGTGATGTTCCACCTTCATCAGGACCGCCACCTCATGCAAGTCCATGTAAGTATTGGTAATTCAACTTTCTGCAAGACTGAGTACAATTGTCTAAGTACTGTATGCAGTGAGCTTTTGTGGAAGCTCGTCTGACAATGACTCCAGTAGCTGATATTATGTCAACTCAAAGACTCATTTTGAATTGTTAATATTACTCTATATTTAATTAAATGACCTTAATGTGCTTAGAATATACATGTAAGTTGTAAATGCACAACACATGAATCTGGTGTACTGTTTAAGAGTTCAAACATTTTTCCTCTCTTTAGGAGGCATTTGTGGATTTATTCAGTGGACGTACTGCCAGATATAACACATTAGACCCTTTTAACAGTGGTTATTATGGTAAGTCTTTCAGAAATAAGTATATGCAGTTGATTTGCTTGTGCTGTTGGGGCAACATGGATTTTGGCTAAGGTTTCAGCTTCCATTAAATCTGAAAATTTGTCCAATTTGAATGGATTGTATTTACATTTGGTTTACATTTTTATCACTAGGTAATGGTTCCCTCAAGACAGGATAAAGTGCAAATGATTTTTAGAGAGAATTTACGCTGTAAATCCTTTGTTCAGATGCTTCTTTATGATGGCGCCTAAATGGGAGTATATCGCAGGTGGTAATAGCAGTGCCCTGTTCAAATGCAGAATCTCTTCAGATAATATTTTCTGGAAGTGTTGCAGGAAAAGCTAAAATTATACAGGTGGAAAGGAAACTTCCTGTACAGGGACCTACATGGAAAGACAAAGAAAGATGGCATTGTCATTTCGAGGTCTGCCTGCTGTTTCCCTGTCTTAGGACTTAGACATTATTCATATCTGTAACTAAAAAGGATGCACTTGTGGGCATATTAGTAGGCCTCTTTTCACTCAACATGTCGACACCATCTGTTTCAGTTCCGGGTCATGATGATTTTGGCAGTGGCTATGTCGAGGATGATGACGACTATACAGACGATGACAGCGATTATGAAGACCGTAAGGATAAAAAAGCATTTTGTGGGTTCCCCAGAAATTTCCTAGAACATGGACCACCAAGGTCTAGGAGTCCACACCCACCCCACCCACTGTACAGAACGGATCTTCAAAAAATTATGCATGAGGTGAGTGTTTTGGGCAGAGACAAGAGTTGTTATTCTTTATTTTTTCACTATGGTGCGAATTCCTAGTGGGGAAAATTCCTGTTTTATAATGATTTTTATAAAACATAATTTTTACTTCACTCACAGAATGATTATGCATATCGACAAGTGGGTATTATGGGTGGAAAGTGTGTAAAAAGGGAAGGATTTTTAAAAATGTTTGACAGACTGGACATTTGCATTCATGTGTGAAAAAACGTTTTACTTTTACGTTGATGTACTGGCCAACCCTGCAAATTCCTGCAAATTAGGGAGAGTTCCTTGCACCTTTCTGTTCCTCAGTTCACTAGTTAATCAATTTCTAACCGGATAATGCAAATTTCACTTCACTGAAGTGTGTGGTGTTCCCAGTGTTAGCCACTCGGTTGGTTGGTTCGTTCTGGTTTAGTGAATTCTGGGTACACTGTCTTAAAACAAATTCAATACTGAAACAATCGAATCAAAAAAGCTTATCATTGCAAAGTTTGCTGGAGCACACAGGGGACAATATTTTTGGATTGACAGAGTGTCCCGAGCATACAGTAAAGACCTCAAGGTTATACTGTAGACTTCACATGTAATATAGACAAAGGAACAACCATGCCACCATTATTTTTTTCTGTTGCCTTTTGGATTCATGCTGCATGTATCCCTGTCTATCCCAATCCTCACAACTCATCCAAGGACACCTTCCTTATCTTTACATGCCTCCGACAAGGCCTGGCTGCGAATCCTCCATTCCTCACGGCAATACCAACATTACATACAGTGACGCTTCAGAGTAACACACATTCATATTGTGACCTATTAGTCATTATGCAAATATTTTGTATGAAAACAAGAATACGTTTTATGCACTTGGCAGGAAGTCAAGCATTTCCTGAAAATGGGCCTTCAGCTCATAAACAAAGCAGTCTAATAATAAAATAAAATAAAAAACTACTATGAGAAAATGACAGTAGCCTATGAAAATGTTTTATATTATGATGCAATATTTTCTATTCTACGAGTGTGACTTCTGAATGGTTCAGTCTATGCACTATTGTGCAAATTAGGTTGATATATACAAATGCACTACTTTCAACTACTTTCATGTGTAATAGCATCTTTCTTTTACATTTATTTGTTTGAATTACTGTATTCAGTAATAAAATGTTAGAGTATGAATGTACATTGTTTTAACGTTTTAAACATCTGCTCAACATATGGTTCTGTCAACGAAAGGCCACTGTGATGTGTCTTTTCTCTTGTTTCTGTGCTTAAGTAAGTATCTTGCCCCAGTTACGTGGCCGTAGTTGTAGGTACAGTCATTTACTGCTGTAAAGTTGAGCGCAGTCATTGAAAGTACGATACTGTCTTTTTCAGCAGGCAGAAAAAAATGCCAAAGAATTAGTAGAAGAGGAAGAAAGACTTAAAGTAAAAGCAGAGAAAAAAAGGCTTAAGAAATTGGTGAGTACCTGTGTTGCATATTACAATTTCCACAAAATTGTGTTTTAATATTTGCTTTACCAGTTTCACACTGATGGTTGGAAATTGGGCTCAAGACTCAAGGCCAATGGATCTTCCATTAGGTGCCAAATCTATGTATTTACATAATCTCATCACATGCCAAACCCAGGGTAAACAAAACAAACAAACAGGTCATGCCATTTTTTTTAAATCCCTCAGTCATCACTGGGGCTTGTCGAGGACCCGGCCCTAGGCCCGCCTGATGAGAGGTTGACAGGAGGATGGGTTAGGCAGGAATGCATTGTTAACCCCTCGCACACGCCATTGAGCTGGTAGCAGGAACGCCCGTAAGAGGAAAAATATGCAGTTCAGAGCTAATGAGCAGCCCTAATTGTCAGCAGAGGAGTCTGAAGTCGGGGGACTTAGATTTAGAGTACTAAGGAGCAAGGTTAAAGGTCTGACTGAGGCCATGCATAGAATGAGTTCCAGCATGACCTTGGAGGAGATTCAACATGCTGAGCGAGCAGTCGGGGAATACCCCAACCCTACGGGGAGGAGCATAAGGCCTGGTTAAAGCAAAAAGATGAGGAAAACAATATAGATGATGGGGAAATGATAATCTGATAATTTATTGGATAGATTCAAAGGACTGACTGTAGAGGAGTTGGGTGATGAATTACACTCGGCTATTAATTGGATGTCCTTTGTAGATTTCTTAAGGCGCCACAAGAAAGTGCACCTGAAGAATGTATTGAGATAGTGGAAACTCCCTATTGGAGGCGTATATGACGTCAAAGTTTGGAGAGCGTCCAAGGAGAGATTATGACAGGGAGACAAATAACAGTGATGAATAGGCTCATTAAAAAAGTTGCATAAGAGCTTGTGTTTTCCCATTCGTACTTCTGTACAAGTTTCAGGATATATAAGGAGTGAGCTTTTAGACGTTAGAAAGCAGGCTGTCTCGCACTGTCAGCTCAAGCTCTGATCTTTTAATGTTCATTTCCTGGACTCTTGGTATATGTGCACACAGCTTTAGAATGTTTTTCTTCCTGTCAACTTACCATGACACTCCCTGGTATTGTCAGGTCATGATGATGATGCTGCACCAAGACTTTGTTTTATTTAGTGATCAGGTGGCTATTTTTCAGGCTTCAATAAAGTAATTAGCATACTACTGAGAAGGTTCACAAAGTTGTCTTGTACTGTTTTGTGAGTTGTTGTGAGTAATGTAAGGTGCATTGGACCTTGGGTTGGTTAACTGGAGAGATAAAGGCATGTATTAGTGTCAAACCGACATGGTGGCCATGATATTGGTGCATCATCGGCAAGGTCTCTGACCTGGAAAGTGGTGATGTGGCACACAGTTATGTAAACATTCAAGCTTCCTGTTTGTTGCGTGTCATATTGTGCAAAATGACTGCTTTTAAACAAGAGCCTAAGAACCTTGATCCAAAGTCCTAAAATGGAGTATCGCCGAATTAGGTAGATTTTTGCAATCCGAAGCTTTGTTAAATCTAAAAAAAAAAAAAAAAAAAATTTTTTTATTTTTTTTGGCTATAGCAAATTTGTTTCCTTGCATTGATTGAAATCATTTTTAAACAGATGGGGTTTCATTAACATAGAGCCAAAGGTTTTCCTGACCATAAATTACTTGATTCATAATCACTAATTGAACAATCTCTCTTAAGTCTTTGCAGCACTTGTTGTTCTTGGCTAAACATGTAGTCTTTTATTAAGGATGAGTCAGGTTTCTGTAACATAGACTGGTTTCTATTTTCTACAGTAGACCTTTACTGTAAATGCTTCATGTACATCAAGGTAGGATTTGTATTTGTTTTGTAATGTGTGACGCCTGTTGACTTGACTGATTAATTGAAGGTTTGCCTGTGGTGACAAAGCTAATTGGAATTGATTTTACTTATTTCTTTATTATAAGCACAGATGGCTGCTACAGATGTTCAATTTTCAAACATGACTCATTTGAAAACCTGTTTGTCTTTTTCTCCCAACAGAGACAAAAAGAAAGAAAGCGTAAAGAGAAAGAAAAGGAGCAAAATAACACTGATAAAAATATAGATGGTGTAAGTGGTATTCCTTGAGCCATCATGTTTAGCCATTGGTTCTTAATTGCCTGATCTACACTGATCATCTGTATCGCCTTTATTGGAACAAGAATTTTGTATCTTCTGTGCTGACCGTTACTCTTTTCCTGTGCTTTTAGGACAATCATGAAGTAGAGAACTCTGTAGTGAAGTCTAAATTCTCGAATAGTGAGAGTGTATGTGATAAAAGTGCTGATAAAGCTGCTGATGCTGGACCCTTAAAGAAGACTCAAGCTCCTACATCCGTACAGAATAAGCCCCACAGTAATGGATTCTCTGAGGACGACGAAGAGGAGGAGTATGAACAGGAGGAGGAAGACAGCGAAGTGGAAAGCATTGGCAGTGAACTAGAGGTTAGCATTTGATTATTCTCCCCCCAATGCCTAGTGTTGTCCATTACAGATATGTACTTCCCTGTAAACTCAGCACAGTGCCTGTGCTGAATCCCACGTATCCTTTCTTACTCGTCTTCTCCCACTCTGTCCTTGCAGGTGCTAGATATGAACAGCTGTTTTGTATCCAAAGCAGCCACAATAGCAAAGCGTAAGCTGGAGCTCAAGGCCAAGCTGGAGAAAAGGGAGGAGAAGAGCAGCAGCTCGAGGAAGCCAGCTCTGAAACAGCAGCAGAAATCACCGCAGCAGAAGCAGCAGCAGAAGTCACCACAGCAGTCTGGGCAATGGCAGCTGGTGGAACCGCGCCCGAGAGGGGTGGAGCCACAGCTGCAGCAACAAAGGCCACGGCAGCACCAGCAGGTGAGGATTAAGATGGTGGCGGGGTTAGCCAGTGGGGTTAGCTCGAGCCACGCCTTGGAAGTTTCAGAGGAACTGAGTATCAATTATCCTAATTTTAGACTAGGGTTATGCGACAGATTCTATTTAAAATGTTTTCCTCTTGATCTATGACAAATTGCAGTCTGAATCGCTGGCGGGAAGTGGAAAGTTTACTGACATAGGCAGTCTTAATTTTGGCTACATTTGAATAATGTTCTTTTTCTTCTTTTTACATCTGTTGAGGGATGCATTTGGTTGCTAGTTGAATAAGCCTGATTTAATAGCAGCATGTTGAAATGCAGAAGACACGTTTTCTATTCCGTTTAGCAAATGTGTCACATTTGCTATTCTGGCGTCTTCCGTTAAAGCTGTGTTTTTTTAGTCATCTGTATAGACTCTTAACTGTGTTAAGCAATTCTGAATGGTGGACTAGCATGGTTTCTCAAAGCTGGTGCAACTAACAGTTGCATTATAAACTAAACTGCCTCATGAACTCACAGAATGCTCAAGTGGCCAGCATTGAGGATGTTGAAAAAAGAAGTACTGAACTGGCAGGTAAGTAACAAACTGAAGTTATTAACCCTACTGATCTTGACACATTGTCTGACATGTTTTCCGACATGTTTTTCAACATGAACCTACTGGAGTTTTGCTAGTACATTACTCGCCTAACTTTATTGCTTTCATAATGATCATGAAAATTCCATGATTTAAAAAAATATATACTTCCTCTTCTCCCCCCAGTTATTGGTAACCAGTTGGGGAATTCTGGACGATTTGAAATGGCAGTGATTTATTTTACTGATGCAATAAAGCACAATCCTAAAGATTTTCGGTAAGAACATTCTTGGTAACTGCTGTATATCTTATACATTCTTCTCAGCATGCAACAGGTTTTTAAAGTAAAAGTTAAGGATTCATACATCTGCTAAATACTATATATATGGGCGGCCTGTAGCATAGTGGTTAAGTTAAATGACTGGGACATGCAAGGTCAGTGGTTCTAATCCCGATGTAGCCACAATAAGATCCGCACAGCCCTTGAGCAAGGCCCTTAACCCTGCATTGCTCCAGGGGAGGATTGTCTCCTGCTTAGTCTAATAAGCTGTACGTCACTCTGGATAAGAGCGTCTGCCAAATGCCAGTAATGTAATGTTAATGATATATATATATATATATATATATATATAAATGGCATATCTGCCCTGCACCCCACACCTAGATCCCCCATGCCTGTATTTTGCTTCCTAAAATGTCTGACAGCTCTTTCTAAGAACTGAGGTCCTTTGTGTGCTTACAGAAAGCTACAGAATACCCTTATGTAAGCTGCGTGTGATATTTGATATTTGCCCTGGTTTGCCAGGTTGTTTGGGAACCGCTCGTTTTGTTATGAGAAGATGCAGCAGTATGAGAAGGCCCTGATCGATGCTGATATCAGCCTGGCCATGAGCCCAGGCTGGATCAAGGGCTTGTACAGGAGAGGCCGGGCTCTCGCTGGGCTAAAGGTAACATTGACTTATTCAGCCAAACTGACTATATCTTCACAGCTATAACATGAATCTGCGGTGTAGAACTACCCGCAGACATTTTTGGCATGTGGTGTGTGCGTGTCATTTCTTTAGACGGTTATGAATGCTCTTTCGCTACACAACTTTAGTTGTGCTTTGAGAGGGATGGGGCATGCACTGAGGTTGATGTGCTATGCTAACAGCACCCCCTCCCCCTCACCATCACTGCCCCACAGAGATACTCCGACGCTGCAGTGGCCTTTAAGAGCGTTCTGCAGCTGGACAGAACTTCTTCCGATGCTGCACAGGAGCTGATGCGTGTGCAGATAATGCAACTAATGGTAACCGATGGTGTCACCACCCCCAGACACCGCTAATCCGCATCCACACTTGTGATGTTAAATAATGTTTGTGATGTTTTGTATTCTGTCCACTAATCGCCGTTAGGGTTTCAGCTTTTGAGTGTAATTCATGTGGAACACTTGTGTTTACAGTCTTATCCATAGGTGGGCAACAATGGTCATATACACTTCTGGTTTTCTTCCCAACTTCTGGGCATAATGACTTAATTAGCCCTGACATTTACGACATCTGACAGCTTAGCTACATTTCTTGATAAGACTCTTCTTGTGCCCTTACTTACTTGTTGATACCTTTTACTGTGTTCTTATCTACGAGTGAACCATTGTTTGTGTATACAGTCAATTGGCCTATTCAGCCAGGGTGCTGAGTGGAAACAAAAACATGAATACACACCAGCCCTCCAGGACTGGAATTGCCCACCCGTGATCTAGTCTTTGCAGCACCTCGTTCTATGAGTGTCTGCCAAATGCCTGTAATGAAATGTATTCCAGTGTGTGCTGAATATCCCTCTCCATCCACTACTGTACATCTTGAGGAGGCTATATTCTGTTTAATCTAACCATACCATGCACTTTCTAACACATTAACGGTGTTCAACAAAGAAAATCTGCCGTATGCTTCAGTGTTATACTTTATTTTGATCAGATCAGTCTTGTTGACTGTCGTGTTGAAAACCTTCTCACAGGAAATGGGTTTCTCGAAAGAGCAGAGCTCCAATGCGTTGATAATCCACGGAACAGTAGAGAAAGCTCTGGAAGCCTTCTCAAATATCCAGGGTAAGAACATCCCAGAGCCTACTTCCTTTTGATTCATCACATTAAAGAGTATGCCTTATCTCCAATCAATTGTAGGTCATATTGTAGTATTGGTGTTGTGGTTCAGTAGCAGGGAGTTCTTGGTGCTAGGAGTTAAGATGGCCCTTTATCTCTTCAAGTGGTGTTAGGGCCATCACCTACATGGTGATTTTAAATGGTATAATGAAGTAGTTTTTGGGAAATTGGTCAAGTCTAATGATGGTGGTTGGAACAGTGCACGACCAGTAGGCTCATTATGGAGAAATCCGAGCGGTGGCAGGTCTGCTTTTCCATAATGACTTTTTATAAGAGCGTCTAAGACTTGAATGTGGCTCCTTGTGTCTTCACAGATGAAAAGTTTGGTAGCAGTAGCCCCCCAGTGGCGAATGCCAGTCAATCGGCTGAGGAAGAATGGGTGGTCGCCGGGCAGAAGTCCCAGCCCCCAGCCAACCAAGCGACCATAGTGCCAACCCAGCCCTTATACAACCCCAGACCCAAACCTCCAGTGAAGGCCAACTTTGTCAAGGAAGTAACACCGTGAGTCACGATCCACGCTGTCACCTGAAATGTTTAGTTTTTTGTGTGTCTGTTAATAGTTTTCACTCTGGGAGTCACTGAACATATATGTAATGGCTAATTGATATGACAATTTGTTTGTTTCAGGTTACCTCCTGAGCTGTCTGATCATCAATTAAAAAAAAACAAAACAAATGAAATTGTTTAGTCTCTTGTTACTATCCCAAGCACTCTGGTAGCCCAGACCCCAAAAGATTTTCCCTCACTCTGCCTGAGCTACGCCTGAAGTGTTCTAATAATCAGCATATGCAGGGAAAAAACATGTGTACAGTTGCGTAAACCTGAACTAGATGGAAGGTGATATTCCCTGGTATTCACCAGTCCTTTGTTTCCTCCTCAATATAGAGAGCTTTTCCCAGTGTGGGTTGGAAACCTGGTCCCTACTGTAACCGGAAACACGGTGCACAGTCTGTTTAGCACGTAAGTCCCCAGTGTTCACTCGACACCTGAGCAGTTACAGCGAGTAAGCGAGTCGAGTTGGTGGAATGGACAGTGGTGCTGTGGTGTGGTCTGTGTTGTATGTGTGGAATGACCTAGGTCTACATTATGTCCTAGGTCAATCATTTATTTGATTTTGTTGATGGGTGGCGCTCCCGTGTCAGAGTTGGTTGTAAGGTGTTTTACTCTCCCTCCTGACTATGCCCCTGCTCTTATTTCTGTCCTGCAGTGTCGGGCCCGTTCACTCTGTCAAAATGCTGCCAAGCAGGCGATGCGCCTTTGTCAACTACACAAGAAAGGGCAACTGTGAAACGGCCATCAAGGAATTCCACGTAAGTGTGCCTGTGTGCTGTACGCAAGCACAGTCCGAAATCTGCTGACAACCCTCTTTCAGTTTGAGAGCACGGCTGCATGGGGCTGGACTTAGCCCATCGCTAATCCTGAGTGCTTGCGCTTGTAAGAAATGCGTTCAGATTGAGAGACTAGCTGAAGAAGCCTTTTGATCCGTTACCCTTCTCCTCATGGTCAGCATCTCTTCTCCTGCAGGGTAAGGGGCTGGAGGGGGCTGTACTCTCCGTTCGCTACCCCGATCGAATCCACCCACACTTAGGGGCGTCTAAGTCGGCCAAACAGGCCACCGAGCTACCCCCCGAGGTTGTGCCAAAGTCCGTCCCCACGTGAGTAGAAATCATCTCCTACTACAGCATTTGCATTTAGCGGTGTTAACCTGGCCAACTTAATTGGTCCGTAGCTTCATGGAAAGGGAGACCCCTCCCTTTAAGAATGCAGTATAAAAGATAAAATCGACCTGGGTATAATGCGGTAAAGTGTCAATCCTTAATTTTTCATATGAAAAAAATAAATGGCATGATTCACAACTTCTGCTATTGTTTTTTGTAATTGCTCTGTGTGCTATTTTCCACTGGTTTTGGGTACGACAATCCCACCAAGTATTCAAATGTCGTGACACACACACACACATACAGGGACTTGCATGCCAAATGTGAAGAAGCAAGCCTCTTTAATAAAAGCTACTTTATTTTTTTCCTGCACATATGGCAGTTAGTTATGGTACTTGCTATCAAAATGTGTAATCCTGGTTCAGAAAGTATAAGCCCTCCCCAGTATTTTGTTCCAATCAGCCGGGTTTGCTAATTGCTGTAATTCTTCAGCCAGGAGGTAGACCTAATTTGTGCAATGAGCTGGCTGATTCATGGGTGAAAGAAATGCACAGCAGGACTTTTCAGCAGCTCCTCTCCCTCTCTTTGCAGGATGCCAGGCGAGTGTGTCTTCTGGAGAAACAGCGGGTGCATCAAAAAGGAGAGGTGCACCTTCCTGCATATTCCCAGCCACAAGGGCATTGATCGGGGGGGAGACAAGCTGGCACCTTGAGCTCATCTTCCTGTTCCCTATAGACCAGGTCAACATCAACCTTCTGGCCCATCTGATCTTCAGCTCTTTCTTTTCCCTGAGGAAAAAAGGAAAAGGTGACAATAAAAAGCTGCTTGGAATGGTGTGCTTTCAGTGTACTAGACAACAGGCTTTAAATCTCTGCATTGGCCTACTTTGATAACCATTTAATATTTTCTTTCATTTAACCGAGTGTATTTAATTGTGCCTCCAAGCGATTGAAGTACTTTAAAATGTAAAAAATACTGAATTTAGCATGCCTTTTGGCCAGCTGTTTTCACTTAACGCTTTAAACTGATTTTATTAACAGCTGGCTTAGTCAGATGTCAGGTTACTGTGGAAATTGTATGCACACAGTGCTGCGGCTAGGTTTCGGGTTAGGGATTTCCTTGGGCGTTTGGTTTCTGATAACCCATGCAATTACTGTGAACTCCAAATTAGCAGCCTCAGCAGTCTTTACTGTTAACGTATTATCAAAGGGAATTTCCAGGGCACTTCAATAAAAAGGGTTACTTTTAATGTGCCATACCATTATTATTTAGCATTTATATCTGAATGGTACTTGAAGTCTTATTTCTGACAGTAAAGCCCCAAGACATTTTTTTGTTAAGAACAGCAAAAGGTATTTTGGAAATGTAAAGTTGAAGTGTGTCTGTCTCGCCAAACCAACCATGTCATGGGGTGTAGATATCCCTTTATACAAAGCTAGTATTTTATTCTACTGGAAGTAATGCAGTTCACATATGAGAGCAAATAACCTTATTCACAGTTTCACTGAATGATTGAGTAGCTAATGACAAAACCTTAAGTTTTGAAGATAGTTGGGGTCTGCTAAGGTTTGACTATGTATAACTTGCCTTTGAATAATATTAATAATATAGCCAGCTGATATTTTATTCATTTTTTAATGACTTGGACCAAAAAAACCTTCGCATAATTTTTATGATCACTGTAATTTTTATGTTCTCTTTTTGGGGCATTTTAAATCCAAATACTATTAAACAGTTAGCCCTGTTTTCATTTTACTTCCTGCTTCACATCATTGACAAAAAAGTTTGCATTGCATAAGAAATGTTTGGTTCCCAGTAAATTTAATTGTCTATTTCAGTACAAAAATGCTTATCATTTGTTTGTGATTAATATCTGTACTTATGGGCAGTCTTAGCTTCAGCCTCAATGGAGAATTGATAACTGAAATTATAATAATAATAATTTGAGTTGGCCCTGACTTATTTGAAATACTAGTGGTCAGTATTAATATTCTGTTTAGAACTGTTTGCCACTTGATGGAAACTTGAAATGTTTTGTTTTTTATTTTTATCCCCCCTCTTGCACTAAATGGGTACATGTCGGTGAGTTGCACACACCGAGATGAGACCTCATTATTATAGACTGAAGTTCCATGAACCTGTTTGAAGCCTCAGTGATCGTGTCTAATCAGTGAGCTACTGATGCCATGTTATTTTTGGTGTCATGATGCAGTGCCTAACGATTACTAATAATGGCATTTTGCGTTTTCAAATGTCATGCCCTGTTTTTCATAAAGCGCCATGGAATCACGCTGGAAACCTCTAAAGTCCTCTTCTTTAAATGACTGAACTGCAGATTAAGCCATATGAGTCATTCATTTATTAACAACAGCCTTTGAAGACACTGTCTGGATATTTTAGGTGGGTTTTTCCACACACTTTCCCCCTATGAGTTGTCAGTTTGCCCATAGACTGCAATAGGACTAGAGGTTCAAGGCGTCCTTAAATATCTCCTGAAAATCCACGGATTACCTAACATTCTTGAAAATACATTGGGGATCCTGGGGATTCTACACCAGGGGGGTGTCAAATTGGGCTGCCGTCTCTGCTGGTTTTCGGGGCGTTTCAGCACGAGCGATTAATTTAATTGGCGAAGGAGTCCAAACACCTTCTTTTCAAGATTTGAATTGGCTGTAGATTGAAAGAAAACCAGAAATAGTCATATATGCTGCTGCCCTCCAGGACTAGAGATTGGCTGATATAGACAAGTCATTCCCATATTAGTTATACTAGTCATAAGGTCAACAGTAATTCAGATTTCCCCCCCTGTACTTACATTAATGTGTAATTGGTATTTGTGTGTGCCAGTTCAATAGTCCATTGAAATCTAAATGCTTGCCTTTGCTATTAATTACTCCTGCTTTTCCATGGTCTCGATTGAGGAATGTTGACTAGTCTTTATTTACAGTGATTTCTTAAAATTGTTTTTTGGAAGATCTGTTCCCTAATTAAGTGATCAATATCAGCCACAGCTCCCAAGCATATTCAATTTATCAGTTTGCCAAGAGTGCCAAGTTTTTCCCCTCTAGTTTTCTCAAGAGTACTTCTTTTTAAAGGAGAATTTGTTCCAATATAACTTGTATACATGTTCTGCCAATAAACTTAATGAATGTTGTACTTTTGGATGACTTTCATGCTGTGTGTGATCTGATCTATTTGTGGAAGTATAACAGTATTATTGTGTTTTTTGTAAAACCAGTTTCTTGCACACACATCTTTAAAAAAAACAAAGCTTTAAAGATGAAACAGCACTTAACCTTAAATCCTTGAATTTTTTTATATATATATATATATAAAAAATCTCCATTGTTTTGGCTATACACAATGCATTTGGGGTTGACATAAAGATGAACACGAGACAAGTTCAGAATTTCAGCTTTTATTTCCTGATATTTACACCTAGATGTGTTAAACTACTTAGAACATAGCACCTTTGGTATTAAACCTCCCAATTTTTAGGTGAGCAAAAGTATTAGAACAGAGTATTTATGTAAATGAAAGTAAATGACACTATCTGGTCGCAAATTCCTTGCTTGTAACAACTACATGAAGCCTGCGACCCATTGACATCGGTAAACTGTTGCATTCTTCTTTTGTGAGTGTTTTCCAGGCTTTTACTGCAGCCTCTTTCAGTGGTTTTTTTTTTTTGGGGGGGTTTCCTTCAATCTCCTCTTCAGGAGGTCTAATGCATGTTCAGTTGGGTTAAGATCTGTTGATTGGCTTGGCCAGTCTAAAACCTTCCGCTTTTTCTCCATAATTAAGTCTTTTGTTGTGTTTGCAGTGTGTTTTTCGTCATTGTCTTGCAGCATGGTGAAGTTCCTCCCAACTAGTTTGGACACATTTCTCCATAAGTTGGCAGACATGATTTTGTGTAGACTTCTGAATTCATCCTGCTGCGACCATCATGAGTTTTTCTTCACAGCTCTACATTTAGGTCGCCAGTCCATCACAGGGCACACACACCATTTACTTACCCACTTAATCAGCCTAACCTGCATGTCTTTGGACTGTGAGAGGAAACCGGAGTACCCGGAGGAAACTCACGCGAACATGGGGAGAACATGCAAACTCCAAACTATTACATTTCTTTAAATTTAATAGAACTACTATCGAATTGACCCCAAAATGAAAAATCATGATGCAAGATCGCCTATAAAACTGCAAACATGGCAATAATTGAAATATGATGAACCATATGGTAAGAGTGATGTTGCTTTGTAGGCAAGGTGCCACTACCTAATTAAAAATGTTTAACAGTACACATTTTCTTGTGTTTTTAGCGTGCTTATGTTCAGGCCTACAATGTATTTGCATGGAGTAGATGTGTCCAGCAGAGAGCAGTGTTTCATTAGTTTTGATTCCTGTGTCTCTTCCAACACTTGTGCCAAAACATTGAGGATAGGCATTAATACAGTGACTTCATTTTTGTATCCCATGAAAACTGTCTGCAATTTTCTTGTATCATCGCAAATTTACACTGGACCAAAATTGGTGGTAAACAGCCCTCTACTCTGAAGTAATTTTCTTCAAAATAACATTGATGAGCTAAACATCTTTTAGCTCTTTAGGGCTCTATGGATAACAAGAACCAAACTAATTTGTTAGAGGGCTGCAGTGCACTGATTTCTGTTCAAATACATTCCCCTGGGGTACACTTATCCTTTCAGTTAATTAGACCTAAATATTGAACTAACCCAAACTGGGAACCTTCAGCTATCATTTACAAAATAAAAATGCGTTCTGCACTTGCACCATCAGTTGTGAAGAGATTGTGAAGACATTCCATTGTGATAGTAGTTGGTAGTACACATTCCATAAGGCAGCAGCTTTAGGAGCAGAAATGTAGAGACAGTCCAGGCCCCTTTTTCCTTCTGGCAGCACAGCCATGAAACCTCTGTGTAGTACAAAGTGTTATGAGGTGAGCAATCAGGGAAGACAAATTGCTTCCTGCTTTTCTACATTAGGAGGGAAATCGGAGGCAAAGTAATGCCTTAGATGTTGTTTTCCTTGGACTAATGCGAATTGGGGCCCCCGGCTCTTGAATGCTGTACATTACCATTAATGCCAAGGAGCGATTTGTTACCAAAGCCTCTATTGTAGTAAATTAAGGGATGAGACACCATTGCCTAGCAAGAGGGCAGTGGTGCGAGAACCACTTATGTGCTGCAGTAACTCATGCCCCAAATCTTTTTTTTTCCATCTTCTTTTCACAGTGAGCGCAATCGCATCCAGGTTCATTCCCTTTCTCTGAATGTTGTGGGTAGCTAGCTAACGTCAGTCTTTTGGACTTGCACCATGGTAGTGACTCATCCGTTGTTCTGGTGCCATTGCTACTGTTGCCAGAAATATGCCTGGATCAACTTAACACGGCTTATTTGCTGTTAGAAATGTTGAATGTTGTTAACAGTTCTCTGTTTTGAGCAGTTACAGTCCTGGGAGAATAAACTCCTGTCAAGAAAGAACTGTTTGCTCAAGAAACTTATGTTGAGCTTATTTTCTTTGTTTCACCTGGTTTGTTTCTGAGCAATAAGCTGTCTACTTGACTCAACCCAAACGGTGCCTTTCTGTTAAGCACACTGACCTATTCAATGCACACACAGGCTACAAGAGAGAAGGGAAACCAGGAGGCATACTGTGCAGCATAGAAAATATACACATTTGTATCTTCATTGTAACATAAAGCAACTTTAATGAGAAAATAGATGAAAATTCAATATTAAGGCATTATTTCGAGTTTAATTTATTTAAGTTACATTTGTGTTGATATTTATTAAAATGTGAAAAAATAATTTTTTTGTAAAAAATAAAACAACTTTAATTTGGCTTTAATCTGTGCTTGTTTGCCTGCCTCTTTAACCTGCTTTTCAATAAATACATCATTGAAGTGATACAGTGGAAAACAGCAATTACACCTTTCTGTGAGTCATACAAGTGACTTGTGCTGTCAGTTTACAGCTGTGGGAGAACTTCAGCAGATCAAAAGACTAACAAAGCCTCTAAACTCGGCTGTAATGAGTCATCCCAACGGAGGATGACTTTCTTAATTTTTTTTAAGGTGCACAACCATGTTAGTAAAAGAAGGGAAATAAAACATATTACAGCTTATTTTCAGTCTGTCAAAGCACAAATGCATTCATGGCTTATTGGACACACTGAGCTGAAAGCTCAGAATCAGGTTCGGACACTGGGTTTCTCATTCACAGTACTGTTGTTTTCACGGTCCTGGGTCACCGCTGCGTCTGTTGCATGGCTAGCGCCAGGCTCAGTTGTCACTTTGCATGGCTTCCCTATGTGATGTTGTTGTAGCCTATGCCATTGCTGCTGGGTGTTAGGCCACCACAATGCCTCTGAGAAGTCTTATCAGCTCTACGAAAGCCAATTTAACGTGCACAGCTAGTCTTCGAGTGCTAAGCTCAAACGGCCGAGTGTGGGAATGTCGTGCTGACCATACTCTGCCATTCTGTTCCCTTCATTACTCCCAGCCGGGATTGCAAGCTAAGTCCTGGAGGACTGCCGATTTCAGAGTGACCTTTTAGCGATTTACACCTGGTGAGCCGGGTCATGTGATTTCTTCTTCTGCTACCTTTAATTGACTGGCTGAGCTGCTACATGACTCCATCCTGCCCCTGGATATTCCCCCAAATCCAGGAGGGTTTTTTTCCCACTTAGCTGCTGGAGTCCAGTTCTTTCAGCTGCTAATATTCATGGGCACACGGTCACTTGCACAGTGTTTTTACACATTGTTATATTTTGTGACTATTTAAGTTTTGCCTTTTTCTTTTTCTTTTGTTTTCACAATATGCCCACTGCTACCCTGCTCACAATCTCCCTAGCTCTTAGCATCGATCTCTAGTGCTGAGGCCGGCTAGGTTCTGCAAAGGTTTGGGGCATCATTAAGATGCTAAGACACAAGTGCAAATGTTTAACCTCCTCGCTCCACCTTGGTTCTGGGACAGTTAGTCATTTAACCGGACAAGTCTGCTGGATGGTATCCCTTGCCCCACAAACATCAAGGGGCTCACAACAAAGGCAAAAGCCTGTGTATACGCTTCAGGAAAACCCTGAGCCGCAAGAGGGTCCGTCCTCCCCCACAGCTGTGAAAGGGCTCTGGGGGATTGTGGGAAAGATCCGTCGACCTGTCCGTGCCCGTGAAGCCTTGTGATGAATCGGAGCACCTGCATCAGCCTGGCCCCAGCCGTTTTCACACCGGCCTCCATTCCTCCAGCAGGGCCCAAATGAGCCTGTTGATAAACTAACGTTCCTCTGCAGTTCCCCAGGGAGGCTCTCCGGCTCCTGGCCCTGCTACCCCCCTCCCCCTCCCCCAGTGATGTACACACACATGCAGAAATGCATTTTCACACTGCACCCCCTCCCCCTCCCCCATTGATGTACACACACATGCTAACCAGAAATGCGTTTTCACACTGAACCCCCTCCCTCTGCTCCACAGCGTCCCATGGGTACGTCTTCTCCGCATTACCTGTGTCACAGTTTTGAGCTTAGCAGGAATTGACATGCATATTTGTATTTCTGTGTGTACATGTATGCATGTACTTTGTCTGCCTACAGTATATGCTTGTATATGTATGTATGCGTGTACATGTGTGTTAGTGAGTGTGTGTGAGTTAGACTTTATAGGCGTACGTGCACTTGCATACTAATGTGTGCATATGTGCAGAGTGGCTTAGTCTGGACTAAGTATCCTCCCTGTTTGCGCAGTGTCAGTCTCCAAGGCTACAGCGGCCTTTTGGGGGGGGGGGGGGGGGCGGTAGAAAATGAAGATAAACGGCAGGCAGGAGACAATCCAGGGCCTGCGGCTGGAAATTGAGTCTTCAGCAAAGGATTGTGGGAGCGGACTGGAGATAAACGAGCGGGGAGCCTCGGAGAGAGCGGCGGACACAATCAGTGAGCTGATGAGAGGCGGGATAGATGGAGCTGAGGGGGATTTATGATCCCATCCCTGCCCAGGAACAGATACAGCGACCAGGAGAGGAGAGCTGTGGCATGCTGTTAACAGCCTCCGGATCGCTCGGAGAAATAAGGAGCGAATTTGCACAAGGCAAATCGCCGGCTGCAGTGGAAGGGCTACAGCTGTGCCTTTGTTCGACCACAGCGGCCTGATTTGTTTCACAAATGGTCGCAGCACGTTTCCTTCTTTAAAAAGTGCGGGGATGCACTGTCGGAAAAACTATTTCTGACAGCACGCCAAAATACTGCTGCTCAAGCATACGTTTTTTTCTTATCCTGTTCATTCCAGGTCTTGTATTATTCAGTGGACATATTGGTTAGGTTAAATGATGCTCATGTAATGCTGCATGAAAGTATTCATGGGTTTTAGTTCATACTCTGTTTGTCGCCTTATATATTCGCGGTAATCATTGGAGCATCCGTATTCGCTCTGCATATGAATGCCCTGGCATGAGTGAAAGCTAATCCGAAGCATTAAATTGCCAGCGGTTTCCTGCGGTGATGGTCTCAATAGAATACTGCAGTAAGTACAGTCTGGCCAAGAAGAAGAACAGTATTTCACACTGTTTGTAGCAGTTGTAGAGTAGCACCAAGAGAATTGTATTTCACCAACATTACACCAGACCTCATTGTTTAAATAGTTGAGGGCATTAAGCTAATACTACCTGCAGTCAAATAGTCAGGCTAGCCAGTTCAAGCCAAAAGCTTGATCAAGTTTGTACCCAAAGCTTTTTGCTTGAGGCTCAGACTGCTGGCCAGATTGACTGTCAACCGAATGGCCTCGGAAGTGCCAGTGTCACCCTAAACTCCGCCCACAACACACTGCATTGGTGTAAAGGTCATTTCACCAGGAAAACATGGTTGCTGGCATCCGTACTATATTTTGATAAAGTAACCTACAGTGTCGCTGACCAATGGAGCAGAATACACTATTTGTGGATGAATCTACTTCTCACGCTCAAAGGCTGTTTTCATTCTTTCAGAGGGGCACTTGGTCATTTCCTTCATCCCTTGTTAACGTGCTCAATTTGTTTCAGAGATGCCTTTGAAATTGGTCATGCTGCAGATAGGTTGTGCCCTTGGAAGATCAGCCACTTAGCGAGCATCCTCTTGTTGGTCACCTCTCGTGTCTTCTCCCGAGCTGCAGACTTCTGCTGTCTCCTCCACACAGGTGTTGCCTCACCCTTCACCCCACCCCCACACAACAGGGTTAAATTACAAGAAACCCAATTTTGCAGCTCCATAAAGAGAGGTGACGGGGTCAGGACGGGGCGCAGGCTTAGTGAACGAACGTGGATTGCATGCCTGACTCTGGTGCCGGTGGCTACACGCTCGGAATCCACTCTGTTCAAGAGCCCTGCGCCAAATTGCCTGTGATCCTAGAATAGACCCAATAAAGGAACGTCTCTTATTACATCCTGGTGTGCTGATGCTTCAGTTTTTTAATTACTATGACAAATGTTGCTTATATAACCGTTTAATGTCTGTCTGCATTAGATAGAGGTGCCTCACTGCTGAGATAAAGAGTCTGAAGAATGCTGTACACTTGTACATTCCGTGTTGCCAGGGTAACCATCATATAGATGGCCTAACACACACACTAGCTTGCTATTGTGGATTTAGCTGAATGAGGCAGGAGCATTCAACTGAAAATGGAGTAAGCATCAGAAATAAACCTGTCTCAAATAACAGTGGAGGAACTGTTTTGTATCCTATTTTACATTTTATTAAGAAGCAACTGCTATAATGTGGTCAATATCTCTTAAAACAGCAGGCTTGTGGGTGGTGATGAAGGGTTGAGTTGATGTTTTTGTTATTACAGTTGTTAGGAGACCTCCAGACAATCAAAGATGCAATAAATGCTACTCATCAAAGAAAACATATGGCCCTACCAGATATGGACTTTATATAAAAATAGCAATATACTTTATATAGTAGCAGTAATTTTGTTGGAATGTGAAAATATCTTATTTATATAATGGGTTCTTTTTTTCTCTTCAATAGCAGAATGTCCAATTGTATAAGGCAAGAATGCCACAGGGAATTGGTGTGTATTAAGGGAAAGTTGCATTCACACATCCAATGCCAAATCGACCAATGCCCAAATAAGGGGCAAAAGACGCATGGGGAATCAATATATTTTATCACGATATTGAAACTTCTGAATTAGGGCCAAAAACATAGTTATGCTGAAAGTTCAATGTTCAATTCAAATAAAATATAGCAGTGCGTTAAAAAAGAATAAAGTGCAAATATTTTTTAATAGCTTTTAGTTCCCTATTTCAAATGTAGTGGGAACATTACACATTCAATTCCAAATCAAAGCATTAACAAATTTTGATGAAGTCTGTGTTATTCTTTTACAGGAAGCAAAGAAAAGGAATATTAATCTGTTCAAAAAAAATTTTTTCTCCTCAAACCCATTTTTCTCTTCAAACTCAAACACTTACTGTATAAACTGAAGACATTTTTCAAGATTTAACTTCACTTTAAATTACTGAACTAATATTTAGTTGCATAACAATTGTTTTTGTTAACTGCAGCGGATCTGCGTTGCATCGAGTCAACCAACTTCTGGCACCTAGAAACAGGTATTTCAGCCCAGGATGAAGGGACTACATTCCACAGTTCCTGTGAATTTTCAGGTTTTGCTTCAGAAACTGCATTTTTAATGTCACCCCACAAGTTTGCAATGGGGTTGAGGTCGGGAGATTGAGCTAGCCACTCCATTACTTCAATACTTTTTGTCTGAAACCAAGATGCTGCTCGCTTTCTCGTGTGTTTGGGGTCGTTGTCTTGTCAAAACACCCATTTCAGGTGCATTTCCTCTTCGGTATATGGCAACATAATCTCTTCATTTTGATGTATTCAAACTGATCCCTGGGATGCGAACCCAACACCGTAGTATGAACAATATCCCCATACCATGATTTTTGCACCACCATGCTTCACTGTCTTCACAGTGTACTGTGGCTTGAATTCAGTACCTGGGGGTCGTCTGACGTACTGTCGACGACCACTAGACCCGAAAAGAACAATTTTACTCTCATCAGTCCACAGAATGTTCCTTGGCAAATTTTAACGGATTCTGCAGATGCCCTTTTTTCAACAATGCTGCTTTACGGGGGCTTCTTGCTGATAGCTTAGCTTCGACCAACCGACTGTAACAACACTTACAAGTAATTGTAGATCATCTTTGATCTTTCTGGAGCTGATGAATGACTGAATCTTTCATGAATGACTGAATCTGACTATTCTTCTATCCGTTTTAACAGTAGTTGCTTGTTTTCTTCTGCGTGTTTCAGGTTTTTGTTGCCATTTTAAAGCATTTCAGATCATTTTAGCTGAGCATCCTATAATTTGCTGCACTTCTTTATACGTTTTCCCCTCTCCAATCAACTTTTTAATCAAATGATGTTGTTCCTCCAATCAATGTTTGTCACTGCCCATTTTACTTAGCAATTAAGAAGGAAATATATTTTATAACAATCTGTGAAACATTTGCTTCCCTCCTTCCTTTATAAAGGACAATTAATGACACCTGTTTTTCACAGAATGAATGGATTCTCAAATGAAACTCCTCAATGCTATTATTTAGAACACGCCCCTTTCAATGAATGAGTCAATTACTCAGAACAAGCAGCGTGATGTTGTTTTTCTATTACACTACTACATCTGCAAGTAAATTATTTGAAATATCACTACTACTAATAATGGTTCATCAGGTTACTGATGTTGTACTGCTATTTTCTTGAACACAACTGTATATCCCTAACAATTAACTCAAATATTTATTTTGAGTCACCCAACTCAAAAGTGGTGCCCATTCTAAAATAGGAAGGAGGCATAGTGTGTTCCACTGCTTCATCTGTGCTTCAGTTTGCTTCACATGTGCTTCAGTTTTTGGGATTGAGTAATGCAACAATTAAGCAAGCATGTTATACTAAACTGATCTCCTGGTTCCAAAATGGCCACTATTGTCCAATGTCTTAATTGACACATTTTACAAACATTGATTTATTTTTCCTGCTTAAGCCAAAGTCTGCAATATACTCAAGTACTTATAAGGATAGTTTCACAAGTATGGATGATGGAGGTCTATAGACTGCTGCCAGGAATTAGCAGACTCAGCACATTTGTATCCGGTGGAGTCAATGGGATTGATGCTGTGCAGCCTGAAGGTGGTGGATTCCCTAGATTTAGGAACCTGGATATTTAGGAAAAATGGATATGATGAAGAAGGATTCAGAAGCTGCAAAACCCAAGGAAGAGGGTTCAGTTATTCAGTACAGCTGGCATTGATTTTGGTTGGTAACTGAGAGGAGTGGACGTACAGCCCTTCCTCTCAAACCTGACTCAAATCCATATGAACAGACTATGATCTGACTGGACAAGCGCATTAATTATCTTTATTCTTCACTGAAGCGATTCTGCCGTGCTGTTGGGCTGGGGAGCAGCTTCCCTCATCCTACCTTCATTTGCATATTATTAATTATTCATTTTGGTGATGCATCTTCCTATAATGTGTGGCTACAGGTGCACACAGCGCTTGTAAGTTGTCTTCTAAATTGGTCCAGACCCTTCGTACTGAAGTAACAGGATGACTGACATTGAATCTCGTTTTGGCTCTTGGCTCTTTGGTGCTCCAATTTCCATCATTCTGGTTTTATCCTGATGCTGTTATCCTTGTTGTAGTCACTGTGTGCAGGTCTTAACGCTTTTTCAGTTTGTCAGAAGGGCAAGGAAGCATCGTTCGTTTTTTTTCTTCTTTTTTCTCGAGCTTTTTCCCCACATGTTACTTACTGCTGAGTTAATGCATCCGTGGAATTGCTAGACATTTAACTTGGCACACTTAATTGTGAAAGCATTAAGACAGTGACACACATGTTGTATTAGCTCTGTACTCCACCACATTGGATCTGAAATCTGAAAGTTATTCAGATTTGTCAACCTCATGGTGGCCCTCCCACTTATTTGGTCCTCATGTTGAGAGACAACAGCAACACACTCAAAATGCAAATCCCACACCCTAGAATCAACTCTAGACCCTGTGTTATCTTTATTGTCCATGAACTATTGATGCAAAGACCCACAGCTGGCCAAGAGCCAAACGAGCAGTCCAATTACCATTACTTCCCTAAAATTGGGGGAGAAATGACCTGTTATGCTGTTGTGCTGTAATTGTGACACAGATCAGAATTACAGCACAATCCTGGTATGGATGTAAATACCTCAAATTAAGGCTGACATGCTGGACTTTAACCACATATTCATGGTTTTATTTCAAACCCAATGTGCTGGAGTGCAAAGCCAAAATAACAAAAATTGTGTCCAAAAAAAAAACTGAAAACTGTGAATAAAGAGTTGTAATATAATTTGCTGTCCTGTCCTGTTTCCTGAAATGAAATAACAATAACAAATAACTCACAAAGTGCAATAACAAACTCACATCGAAGTTGGGGAACACTCTGCCCTAGGAGCAGGCGAACCCTCTAAATGGATTTGACACGCGTCAGAAAAAGCTGGGTGAATTAGCATGCTTTAAACGTGACTGACGGCTCTGAGATTGGAATTACCCGCAGGAGCGGGAGGGACGTCGTCGCTCATGAGAGACAGATCCATCTTCATCAGGGCCCCTGCGGCCGCCGGCACAGCCGCCATGGGAACAACCTGTCCGCCCGGCGTCCCCGCCGGGTGCTCGCCGCTCCGTCCCCGTGGCCCTGCAGATGTGCGCTCCTGTGCCTTCACCCAAAGTGAATCCCCCCACTCTCCTTCAACAATCCTCTTATTCAAATGTCACTTTCGCTCAACTCCCAAGATGCACTTCTCTGAGAATAAATCAATAGGATTTAAAATATCTCGCCACCTCCTCACCTATGTCCTGTCCCGATCCCACTGCTGTCATCGCCAACTCTTGCTGCGGTTCTCAAACTCATTTGCTGGTGTAACTGGGAGCGCTCTTTCCTCCTGTGATTCTCGGCTGCCGGGCTGTCGTTGAGGAGGATGTGCTCGTCTCGTTCGCGCTGACCTCGTGGAGACGTGGAGGAGGGATAAACGACTCGTCTCGGGGGCCGTTGTTTGTGTGGGTGCAGGCGAGGGTGGGCATATCCTCAGCCAAACATAGGGATGCTCAGGGAGTCTTCAAGGCATCTTCTCATTGGTTCACATGGCTTATTTGCTTTGCTGTCGCTTGTTCAGTAACCCGCAAAACAGTTTTTACATGAGGAAGTGAAGCAAGAGCGTGGAGTGATTACATCTTCAATCCTGCAGATCAGTTCTTCAGTCCGGTGTATACACTCAATGACCACTTTATTAGGTAGGCCTGTACACCAGCTTGTTAATGCAAATATTTAATCAGCTAATCATGTGGCAGCAACTGAATGCATAAAAGCATGCAGACATGGTCTAGCTGTATTTCTGACCAAATGTCAGAATAGGGAAGAAATGTGATCTAAGTGACTTTCATGCACAACAGTCTCTAGAGTTTGCAGAGAATAGTGCCAAAAACAAAAAAGATCTAGTGAGCAGCAGTTCTGCGGGCAATAATGCATTGTTCAGAGGTCAGAGGAGAAGGGCCAGACTGGTCAAAAATGACAGTAACGCCAATAACCACACATTACAACAGTGGTATGCAGAAGAGCATCTCTGAACACACAATGCAATCAACCTCTAAGTGGATAGGCTACAGCAGTAGAAGACTTAATAAGTATAAAAAATAAGTCTAATAAATACCTAATAATGTGCTCACTGAGTGTAAGTAAATAAGCAATATCTATATTCCCTTTACACCATTTCACTTAGATCACTTATCACTTCCCCCCTGTGGACAGTAACCAATCCAATTTATATCCACTCTGTCCTAGTCTATTCTTATCATCATATTGATCTTGCCACTGAATAAGACAAATGCTGTATGAGGGATAAAACCATACAGTAACACCACACACTAGGTAAGCAGATGGGATTATATATGATGGGCTGTTTCCACTATGTTTGGCTTTAAATGAGCTGAAATCTCCTCTCTTTCCATGTCCACACTTCCTATCCTTCCATGGCTGCTACTGGATTCCAGTCACATCAATAATGTCAATTAATCAAATATATTTATAGTCCTTGTAGTTAAAGCAAGAATGCCACACAGAGCCCTCTTATACAAGAGTAATGCGTATGTTTATACATCTTGAAGAATACAAAGTTGGAAAGTTCACGGCTATGAAAATGACACTGAAGGAATATAAAAGGTACTCATAAACAGACAGCCATTACTATGACATGTTAAGTAGAATTGACCTCTTAGCTCACCATGGAAGATATACAAAGGTACATCTGTTGTTATTATTATTATTATAAAACACATATATAACATATTAAAAACTGATTACATCGGAAATGGGGGTTGTAGGAACTCGGAGGAGGCAGCAGCTCTCTCATCTCCATAACTCATTACATTATTCCATTACATTACTTTACATTATTACCTTATTACATTACATTACATTACATGTCATTTGGCTGATGCTTTTATCCAAAGCGACTTACAGTTGATTTAGACCAAGCAGGAGACAATCCTCCCCTGGAGCAAGGTAGGGTTAAGGGCCTTGCTCAAGGGCCCAACAGCTGTGCTACACTGGGGATCAAACCACTGACCTTGTGGGTCCTTTTTTTTTTCCTTTTTTTTCCTCATGTCATATACCTTAACCCCTTAACCACTACTCTACCGGCAACCCTTTATTCACTATATGGAAGATGTTGGGGTGAAGAAGAATTTTAAGGGGTCAAGGAGCAGGGGTAGGCCTGTAGGCCTGGCGTCAAATCTGGGCTGTGCCAGTGACCAGCAGCCCCGCAGAGTGATGCACAAATGGCTTCACCCAGGGATGGAAGGGTTTCGCCATGCACAGGCAACCCCTGTTGGTGGATCTGGCACCTGCAGGTTCATCCGTTGAACTGTGCGTGACATGTCTTCCTCTGAACCGTGCCGTCTCGTATGGAGAGTGCCGTGCTGCAGTGGGAGCACGATTGGGCTTCCAAAGAGGGGAAAAAGGAGGGAAAAACATTTAAGAGCGTGTATCATCGTGTGTTCTGTCGAAAGATCTGTGGCTACGATGCCAGGCCTTTTAGACTGCTGACAACTGATCAAAAACAAGTGTTACTTAATGCTTCAGCTTCTTGCTGGCTTGTCTTCAGCTATTTTCTTCTGTCTGGGATTTTTGTGAAGAAATTGATCATGCAGTCCCTTTGGAGATTGGTCGATTTGACCAATCTTAACTGTAAAGTGTTTTCCAGAAGCCTGGAGAAGTATCATTCCCTTTGAGTGCTTAAACTGTGTCCATTTTGCTGAGCAAAGGGTTTGCTGTGTTTCAGGGCATTCACAATTACCCTCCCAAGCCTTTTCCACTCAAGCAGCATCTTTTCTAATTTCATTGATGATAACAACTCCCTTTATTTTGTAATCTTTCTCTCTTATTTGTGTGATTATAAGTTTGTCTTCAGTGCACTTTGCTTGGCTGTTTATTGGTTTCACCTGCAGTTCTTCCTACTCTTCAGTAAGAGTGGCCAACTCACGCTTTATAGCCATGCTTTATTTCTTTCTTTATTTGCTATTTCCTCCAGTGGATTTTAGGAGAATATGACACTGCAGTTACACTCCCAAACATCTTACCAACTTTTAAATTAACTTCAAGTTTAAATCATTCCACACCTGAATTCACTTTATTGCACTTTGGCTTTAAATGAGAGCAGACATATTTAAATATACGGAAGTAATTAAGTGATTAAGTGTGACAGTGATCTTAATAATTCAAGGTAAGGATTTATTAATATAGACACTATCTTAGGACACACCATTGTGCCTCTGCATTTTTTAAATTGAGAGTGGAAGAGATTTTGCTCATTCAAAGGCTTTCTGACGGCTTTTATATTACTGACTCCTCTAAGGTAGGCGGTTGTCATGAATATAGAAATTCTAGATCTACTGAGAGTTCCTCTGATATACTGGATATAAAACTGTCAAAAATTGTGTCCTAGAAACCGAGAATAGCCATCTTTTGTCTCAGCAGCTCTTGTCTTGTTCTTGTGATACTGTACACCTTGCATTTGCATTTTGTTTTTGGTCAAATAATTATTATTCTGGTAATTTCCTTTCTTTGCTAACACTGTTCCTGAATTTTGAAAAAGGACCTTCTGCATTAATTTGTATATTTTCAATTCGTGAAATTAATATGAATAGATATCTAGTTAACGTGTGCAATTATGAGATTTCCACAAACAACAGATATCCCACCACTCCTGCTTACCAAACAGTGTGCCTCCAGCATGAGTGAAAAGCACTTTGCATCAAAAGACCAGCTCTTGTATGCTATGAAATCAATAACATTTCCCTTAGTCTGATTTGGTGATCTTCTTGTCTTCGTTTCCCATAATGTCAAAGACTTTGGGATTTAAGTCAAACCGTGTCACAACGAGGGATTACTAAAGAAAGCATACCTATTAAATTCCAGTCCTATAAGACATCACACTGTCAAACACAGCTCCTGTCAGTCTCACTCTAGGAAATTACAGTCCTGTATTTGTCTCAGGAGTGTGAAAGCCCAGCCCAATTACACAGGAGACATACAAAGGAAGCATAAGACGCTGAAGTATTATCCTGTGTGCAAGCGAAAACATATTTAGAGCCTCTGACAATGTTATGTGTGTCTTTCTTTTCCTACCGTACACCCCAGTTTGTTTCAGCAAATGCTTCTTTCCTATACACAAGCTTTGCCTCAGATACACCATCATTGTGCTCTGCCTGAATGAGCTCTTTTGCAATGAGCTCCAAAGCTGACAAAAGGGGGATTCTGGGAGAATAAAGGGAACAACGGGATCAGTGAGGCTCAAGCAGCTTGAGGTGGGTGGATTAAGGCCCCGCCTGCAGCTTCTGGGCACAGCGACTCTGCAAAGAACGTTTCCGCCATGTCTGTCCGTCTGTATCGGAACAATAATCAACCTTTCGTTTCAGATAAGGTCATGCTATAGACAAGAGATAAGTTCAGGATTGAGAACAGTGGGCTATTCCGCGCAATGCGTGAATTTTATGGTTATGTATTGGAAAACCGACAAAGATTCATCAACATATTTCGGGTAAAAATACCTCATGTTATATCACATACAATAAATGTTATGTATTTGCTGAATCAAAAACTAAATTAAAAAAGTCATACATAATGGCTATAACAGAAAGGCCATGTTGCCACTGTTGTTTTTCTTTATTTCAGCAGGACGTTCCCCTGAAATAATGTTAATTGAGAGGCCTGGCCAAGATTACAGTGCATGCATATTTGCTTTTATGGCTGGCTTTTTGGCTACTGACAAAATACAATTGTCTCCTCTGTGTGCATGTGTGTGTGTGTGTGTATGTGTGTGTGTGTGTGTGTGTGTGTGCGCGCGTGCATATGCATGTGCATGTGTGTGTGTGTGTGTGTGTGTGTGTGTGTATGTGTCTATGTGTGTGTGTGCGCGCGCGTGCATATGCATGTGTGTGCTACCAGCTGCTGAAAATGTGTTGGAGAAAGATAAAGATGAAACTGCTTTTGGCTAAGATTTCATGAATCTTTACTTTACTTAAAATGGGGAAATGAGAAAAATGAGATCTCACAAGTCTTGAGAAAGATAGGTATCCAACATGATGTGCCCAATGAACTGTGGACGCACAACATCTTTTCTGTTACAAAAAATATCTGCATATACAAAAAATAACTAATGACACACATCACTACTATGACAACTATGCTGTTCTTACACCATTTTGACAAAATGTGCAATTTTGCTTTGGTTGAAAATCAAATGGTCACTTACTTGATAAATTAAACTCAGTGGAGAGGATTTGAGTTTGTCAAAGGAAATCTCAAAAAGGAATGTCCAGCTCTCTCAGCCCAACATGAACAGCTCTGTGCAGTTTTAAAAACTAAAAAACTCGTTGCTTGGACTGCCATCGAAGGAATGCTCTGACTCATTGAGAAGGAAATGAGAGTGAGGGGCCAGCCAGCAAAAAAGGGGAAAGCTATATTTCTTAGTTTTTGAAACCACTGCATTATAGAAGAGTGAATGGACATTGATGGCACCAAGGAATTATCCAAATATAGAAAGCAGAGGCTTGCTGGAAAAGCACTCAAGGGCCCTTTTTCATCGGCCGTTCTCAGGAACCTGAAGAACTGACAAAGGGAGGCTTTATTTACTGCAGGAAGAGATAAAAATGATGTGGGAAAACCAAATAATTACACAATCGTGAAGTACAGGCTCAGCCAGTGTTCAATGCCACCCTCTTCTCAAGAAATAATGACGACAACTCCCCCTTCTCAAAATGAACCAGATACTTAGAACAGTTGTAAAGAATGAATCCGCTGACTTCAAAGAAATCCTTGTGCCGATTAGAGACTTCTGACTCCTATGGGAAATACAGTTCAATTGGGGGAAAAGGGGGACTTGTTACAAGCCAAGATGGGGTGGAAGAGCTTGAAACCAATTTTTATGGAAATGTGTTCTGTCAGAATCATTCACAATAGAGTATAAACAAATCTACTGGTTGGTGTGAGGGATTGTCTAAAACATAAACTTTAAAACATGAAATGAGGTGCTGCAGTTCAACAATTAGACTATCCTACATTCAGGGCCCACACATTCTTAAAGTGGTCAACACTGCTTAACTAACAAAAAGAAAATAAACTGAAGAAGAAGATGCAGAACTTAAATATAATATAGTTCTGCATCTTCTTCTTCAGTTTATTTTCTAGACAACTATAATTTGATATATTGTTTCTGACCTTGGAAGTTGAAATGGTTGAAATGGCTGGAACAGGGAGTATCCCAAATAAATAAATGATAGATTTATTTATTTGGGATACTCCCTGTTCCAGCAACAGGGCTGGCAGTAGGACCCCCCCATTTTTGTATTTCTGAGACACCAGGGCCAGTTCATAAGTATTTCAACTTCCAAGGTCAGAAACAATATATCAAATTATAGTTGTCTAGTGAAGGTGGTTTTTTAAAGAAAAAAAAAATCAGGGGTGGAAAAATACATTGTATTGGGACAGGAGAGATAAGAGCGTAACATGACACCGAGAAGAGGAAGAGAGGAAAGAAATTCCAGGTGTTTTGTTGATGAAAGATCCCGTCCTCCGCACCTGGTCAGATGATAAGATGGTGGTGTTGCCTTTGCCCTTCTCCCCTACCTCTCTCCTTCCCAAAATAAGAACCATTCAGTGCATGATATGATTCGATAGGCATGCACCTGCTGCTACCTCGTGAGGTCATCCTTTCTCTTCTTTCCTTTCTACACCAACGAGCCGCAGTGCCCACCGATGACAGCGTCCTTTCAAAGGAAAGAATAGCTCCCCATATCGATTTCTACACCTTCACTGTATCTTGTGTCCCTCCCTCATCGAGGCTACAAATCAAGCGGGCGACATTCACTGTAAACAGAGCTCTTTTGTGAAAGTCATGTCTCCCTCCACTACCTTTAAAGAAGCGATTGGATTTCAGTCTGGACATCCTTCGCGCTGACTCTTTCCAGCATCGAGGCGACAAGTTTGTGTGTCATCAAATGCTTCACTCACTTGAAGAAATGTCCGTTCTCATTTCTGCTGCTATGATTTATGTAAAATCATCATCCCTATTTATGTACTGCTGAAGCTTTCGATTTCACTTTCTTTATTGGAAGCCTCAGCGTTCTTTGAACCACATTCTAAAGTTTTATTCTTTCCCCATAGTGTTCCAAGTTATACTGTAAGCTCTCGGCTTCTCTGTTGTGCTGAGATTGGATCTTATTCAAACAAAACATTCTATTCTGGCGTAGAGTAATACAGTTGGTAGGGACATTAATGAATGTGTTCTCGTTTAGAAACTAAGGCAGTGGTGACATAAACAATACAGGAAGCCACCCACAGCTTTCCTTTATCTCCTGAAAGGGAGGGGGCATGAAGTGGGCTCTCTCTTCATGAAAGGCATCAAAATACAGGGTCTCCACTGAGGCAGAGAGAAAAATGATCTCCACTGCTCAAGATAAAAGGCTTTGTGTGCAGACACTTCAAACATGGGAAAAATAGGGAATTTATTTTTAATTGAATTGTATCTGTGTACCTTTTTACAGTGCTCTATGGGACTAATCCAAATACTCAGCTTGTTTTTGCTCACGACAGAAGAAACCATGTAAATCTGGTGTGTATTATTTTTCTGATGCAACACAAGCTTCATGTTGGTACCTTGTAGCGAGAGTCACATCCTTGCTTCAATGTGACTGTAATGATTTTAAAATGGAATCAATTCACAGTCCACATGCATCTATATGTTGCATTGTTCTCACCTGGGAAGCCCATGGTATACTGTAGCATGAGACAACACATGTAGAAGCGTCTGAAGTCATGAACCGGAACACTTAAGTCTGTTTCATTTACACAGATACGGTGAAATAAAATGTTAACCTATATTGGTAACCTATATATAACCTTTATATATGTATGAGGGTGTCCACCAAGCACAGTATTGCTATTTTAATCTGCAGATGTACCTGTACACGATTCAAAGATGCAAGCTATAATATTCATACGCAGTTTTGACAAGATAAGGAGATAAGAAATAAATCTTCCTTTCCTGCACCCCCTTGAGATACTGTTGCCCCTACAGTACATATTCTTGTTCTGTTAAATTGGGAAGACGCAGCCTCTCCCTCTCTCTTCTCCCTGTTGTCTGACAGTCATGGTCGGATATTCATCCACATTGTTTAAGTGTCCCGATTTATCACCCCCCCCCCCCCCCCCCCAGCAATTACGTCCCAGCTGCCTGAACTCTGACATGAGGATTAATGTACATTATTCATGTAAAGGAGAGCCATTTTTCCTTCCCACTGCAGATGAAAGCAGGACCCCCGAGCCGGCGGGTGCCTTCGCGGTGCCCCTCGAGTGACAGTTTGTTATTCCAGCTTTCCAAAAGTGCCGTGACACTGGGACTGAAGCCGTGACAGAAACTTGTTGAGTGTCCTTTGTGCATGGCTTCCCTCTCGATGGATGATGCTAAAAAATGTGTTTCAGTTGTTCTTTGTGAAAGCAACTAAGTACATAGTCTTAGATGCGTAAATGTGATAGAGAACTCAGTACAATATAACTGAAATAAATCACTGGAACTGTACTTTATGTACTGGACACTACAAACAATTTGAGTTGATTTAAAATTGATTCTGCAATATCATATATCTAGTCCTCCCTAATTAGATACATTATATTGGAGCCAGTAAATGTTTACATTTATGTTACAATTCAAACAGCAAGTGTTATTTTCCATGCCACCATGCAAAATGTGTTGCTTTGGAACTCTTGTAGAAGAAGTTACAACCTGAAAAAAAAAGATTTGATTATATTATACCAGCATTCAAGCCACACAGGAGGACTCTATTGCAATATAATTAACCTTATTGCCACTCATTGCATAAGAGGCTACGCCTAATCAGATCAAAGCAGAAAACAATGAATTCCATAATGGCTATTCTGTAATAGCATTAATCAATACTGCTATTACTGAGTACTGTAATAGAGTTGCATTCATTCTGACCCTGGGAGTGCTACATGGTGGTTGATTTTTGTGCTCATTTTCTAATCAGCAACCTATTCAAACCCAAGAAACCACATACAGTATGTAATCAAGTGCAAATGGGTACACAACAGCATGCATTTCCTGCTGTTCTCCAAGGGCCACTTTCTGAACACACATTTTGCTGCAATACTAAAAATGTGAAATGTATTCTACATAAACTTTCCTTTCATGCATGTGAGCAATCTGTTGTTAAAATAACATAAAATTACAGTACTGTCACCTCGCTGTGAAATAAAATACAACAAATGGATAGTTGTATCGTTGATAGCTGTCCTGTTCCTGTAATTACAGCATTCAAATTCGCCATCCTGGAGATGCTGTTAAATTCAAATTCAAATTTCTAATCCATTTGGCGAATTGAAGTGAAATGCATTCCAAAATTCAGAACTGACACCTGGCTTGATGTGTGCATACATGGTCTGTTTTCAGTAAGCTCCACGGCTGCACACAAACACTAGGCTTGTGAAATGACTGGAAGCAGCCATCCACACCCGAGGCCCAGGAAGGAGTCCGCATCAACAGAGCATATGAGAGAGACTGTGTCAGATTTTCAGACAGGAGGGTCACAGAGGTGGAGGTGCTAGGGCGGTGACATGGGGAGATTGCGGAGGGGTGGAGGTTGTCAGTGCCCTTTTTCAGGGGTGGGTGTGTCCACCCCTGTCTAATGAGGCTTTCCAGAGCGGAAACACCTGGAGAGCCGGGGTAGAGCAGAAGTGGCGGGGGCAGGTGGGGCACGTTCATGTTTATTTCAGATGTTCGGCGACACGCTGCCGAACGTGAAATGGGGAGCATCCATCTCTGACAGGCCGGGGAGCGCAAGGCGTCCATCCTGGGTGGAGTCGCGGAGGCAGTAATGGAGTACGCTACCTTAAACAGCACGCTCCCCGAGCGGCGGGAGACTGGCGCAATCTGTCAGCTCCGCGTCCTTCCGCCCTCCGTCATTCCGGAACATTCCGCTGCCCCGTAGCCGAAGCCTCGTCCACCGCACTGAATACAGCGGAAAATACATACGGTTAGAAACTAACAGGACGTGGTGGTCAACAAAAATAATCATAGCAATGCTTTCAGCGAGGCAAATAATGCTTTTTTAAATGTTAAAATATTTGATGGACGTGGAAGTGGTACGCCTTCAGCTTTTGTTCCAACAGCCTCAGTTGGCTTCAAATTCACCTACAAATGGAATAGGGCTCCTCAGGCTTTGCAGGCATAATGGTATAATGTATCACTTGATAAAAGGGTAATGTAGAATGTATGCTAAATAAGTTGGCCTAGATAAGAGTGTAATGATATCACATGCAATGCCATAGGCAAGAGTGCCTGCATTTTTCAGCTTGAATGGAGCTGGATTGTAGATATACAGTAGAGTCTGCCATTGCTAGCCTGGCTTACTAGCTGTGCATCAGCCTCGCTCTGTGAGTCTTACATATGTCTCATGACAAAATGCTCATAACTGAGATGAGTCTGCCAGAACTGTAGGGAGGAGCACTACTTCTTTCCTAATTGGAAATGCCTACTGCAGGGTGATTGAATGAGTGAAAGAGCAATTTCTTTTGTATGTCCATTATCCGAGTTCAGAGCAGGCTTCTCACAAGCTGTTACCAGGTCTGACACATAGCTGGAAAGTAAGTTGAATCAGACATTAGTCTCGTTTTGTTTTTGTTTATTTTTTAATGCAGTTCCCCAAAGGTCCAATAGAGGGCACTGTTGTGTCAGGTTACAGGGCTCTGCCCTTGACTGTAACTGTGGCCAGGTTACCCAGACTGCTCCTCGGCCCAGTCTCAGAACCAGTAGACTCATGTCACAGTTCTTCTACCCACACGAAAGACAGACAGCGCGAATCGGTGACATCATTAAATAGCCGTCAAACATTTAATTGTGTTGGGAAGATATGCTCAACGCACAGCAAAACACTAGCTGCGCATTGCAGTTTGACAACGTACACAGCCATGCGCGTGCACGTGTGCACGTGCACATACAAGCACACCCCGCCTCCACTCACACAAGTACACATGCTCACAAACACACACAGGTACACACACAAACATATACATACAATACCACCTCTCTCACTCCATTCCCCTCATTCTTTCTCACCCTCTCCTCCTGTCTCGTCCTCTCTCCCAGCCTGCAGAGGTGTTGCCCGTGTGATAAAGGTCGTGCCGGGGAGAACAATAACCGAGGTGGCCTGTCAGAGCGTCGAAGAGAGGGCGACGGAAGGGAAATGTGTTTTTTTCCGCAGCCGAAGCCTCCCCAGGGGACCGGGCTGACCTGACTGCTGCCCTGTGAAAGCCGTGCCTTGGACGGGATTAAAACCTGGGTCTCATTCAAGTGCTGTATAGGGGGCTGAACCTTTTACTCCACAAAGGGCCCCGGCCGATCCCGACTGCACACACATCCTCTTTTTTTTCTAACGGCAGCCGTGCATTCACTGTGCAGTCCAATGAATCTAATCACCCTGGCGCTAAAGCCACCGGCCTGCCACTCCGAGGTGCTTTGTGAAAAATAGCTTTCCTCTGGGACTCCAGGGGTGGCTGCTCCTGGTCCCTTATTGCGCTTTCACTGTTGCTGAGGGAGATAGGCTTTAAAAGAGGAAGCACAAAGCGCTGTAGCCTCTCCTCAGTGGAATGTTCCCGTTTGGATCCCAGCTAACGGAATGACATTGTTGTGACTTTGCAGCAAAGTGCGAGCAATGCTTCGCCACACATTTGTAAGGATGTTGGTATTAGTTGCGGCTATTCTTCTTCATGTAGCCTAAAACGCTAAACCGTAACACCCTAGAGAAATATGCAAATAAGGCATGTACAAAATGAAAAAGTGAAAACAAATATATCCTCCATCTAAAGATAGCCGCTTTCCTATTGACACTATTCATGTCGAATCAATGCTGAATGCTTAATGACGTATAATTAAGATAAACAGTGGAGGAGGTCAGTGTGCAGAGAAAATATTTCCCTAAATAGCTTTATTGATGAGCTGCAGCCTGTCATTAGACAGCTTTCTATCACCGTGATAGCCTGACTACATCACAACCAGAGTACCTACAGGTTCCTCCCTTCCATTGACCTTTGACCTCACAGACAATCTGTGGGCAGGTTCTGACCAGCAGGGAGCCAGCGGGGAAATCGGATCTAATGGTTCCAGCTACGGTGGGAAGCAGCCGATTGCTGTTGTGGTCTCAGGGCCGGGTAGATCGATTTACATTTTTCATTTAAGGATCAATTGTTTCACCGCATGACAGGTTATCACAACTAAATGGGACTATCGATTTCAGCGTAAAATCCAATACAGATGCAAATGTGACATCTGTATCGCCTCCTCTTTAAAGAAAACAGGTCACTGTTGTCATGGCAAAATATGGCTTAACGAGGAAAAGAAAAACATTCTGCATGCTTAGTTTTCTATCCATCGAATTAAGGAACAGAGATTAAATTGAAGAATTCTGGACATTTATGCATCATTTAAAGCTAAACAAATGTTTAGCTTTAAATGTATGTTCTGCTATTAAGGGAATAATGGTTATTTTGAACATCATCGTAATTCTAAGTCAGGGATCTCATAGGCTGAACAAAAAAAAACCCATGATGGAATGGCAACAATTTTTTCCTTGCGGTATGTAATTATTTAAGTATCTGTAGATGTGTAATGGCTACATGGTGTGCAATAGTCTCCTTTACAGTGTTAAAGTACCTGTAATCACACAACACAGTGTTGATCATTTTCTCAGACAAGCAGTTTAAAAGGGGTTTTCAGTGGAAACTAAAACATCTTACTGAATCTCATTTGATTTATCACTTTGTCTCGCCAGAAGAGGAAAATCTGTGACTATTTTTACATGGTTACGTCACAAATGTAGCATTACATTTGTCCATTCATCACAAAATAAGTTAAAACAAAGACGGGAAAAGTTAGGTTTTATTGCAATAATCTTTGTCTCTCTGTTGAATGTCTATAAGTAGTATGGTTTCAAAGGAAACGCCATCACATGAAAGCAGAAGTATGTCAGACAAAGGAACCAAAAGCTGAAGGTAGCCCCAATGTAATGGGCACGCTTGTTATCCGACAAACACAAATTCTAGACAAGTAACAACCTGAAAACATGTTTTTAGCCTGACCCATTTCACGCCCTTAAAGCTCCACATTACAGATGACACAGAGGTAGTGTTTCTTCTTTTGTATGTGAGTGTTCCTTCCTATTCATCCCTGGTGCCAATCAGTTTCAGAGCACTGACGTCCATTCCCACTTCATTCTCCCTTCAGCTTTGGTTGAGAAGATAGAATCTTTGAACACTATGAGATAGCGTGGCCTGTGGCCTCTGTCCTTCTGCATCTCTGAGAGGCAGTAATCTGACTGAACAGCTACAGAATCAGACAGTCGACAAACATCAAACCACCAAAGCACGTTCCTAGAGAGCCAGATAAAACAAAGCAAATTCCACCAATGCCAGGAATTACACCAATTTGCTCAATGGAGCCATTTCTCAATTATTTCCTGCACAACATAAAATAAATTCTGGGTCTTAGTTAGATTTACAGGCTAAAGCAGTGGTCATATTTGGAACGGGAGCTTTTAAATCCCCGATTTGCTATTGTAATCTATTTCTATTTGTTTCTTCAGCATGGAGTGCCATGGGAAGTAGTTATGTAAGCACAGGCACACACAATGCTTCTATCACAGTGTCGTAAGACAGTGTAATGATCAGGGAACTAGTTCAGAAACTGGGCTTGTTATTCAGAGATCACTGGCCTGAGTCCCAGGTGGGCCATTGCTGAGCAAGGCACCTTGACCTAGACACTTAACCTAAAGTGCTTCAGTAAAATAAGCTGTATAACTTGATTTATTGTATTAAAAAAAAAGAAAAAAAAAGTGATGTAGGTCTCGAGATAAAAAGGTAAAATCTCTTATATTATGATCTTTCAAACAGCTGTGCCCAGCTGAGGAGGAACACAGACCTGTCACATCCACACAGCCAACAGCTCCTCAAATCATCCTGAGGACCTCCCAAATGGTATGGATTTGGATTTTACAATGTTTGGATTTTGAGACTAAATGCATGTTCAGAAACCAAAAACCTATGTGCAATCAAAGCTACTTACAGTAAAAGGAACCAAATGCATATCCCTCATTTATAATGTATCCATATGTGTAACGGTATAATTCTTTGACTCCTCTTGGTCAAATTTAACCAGCATATTTTGGCTCAGTTATTGTTGTTGTCCCCTTATTTCTCTCTGCCTCATAGCTGTATAATGACTATTGAAGATTGATGACTTGGAAATGTCTTTGAGGCCACATCAAAAGCTCTCCGTTTCAAAACAGTGACGACTCTCAACATCTCATTGAGCACCCGTTGAGCCAAGATACAGCTATCCTCTTTCAGTTTCTGTGCTAGTCTGCTCCATACATCACCATCCCCTGGGAGAAAGCTGCCATTAAAAAGGCAGATTCTCTTGATATGATTAGATTTATCTGACAGAGTGGGGGCTCTGTTTAATTCATAATGGAATACTAAAGTACCTGGATCAAGCAAGCTGCCAGATAGTCTTGCAGTCCACATTGAAGCTATTGTCCGGAAATCTGTCCCAGCTAATATAAACTTAATAGTTTCAGAGGAGCTCTTGAGTGTCTTTCACCCACCCCTGTATTCAGGAAACTTTTTTCTCATGTGAGGCCAGGCACAAATGGTCACTTCTCAGCACCCATTCTCACTTAAACAGCAAACTCTTTAAAGGAGAAATTATGCACTTCAATGCCGATTTCATGGATTGCCAGGGGATTTGGGAGAAAAGCCATATTCTCCATGGGCATGGTTTGCATTTTGTGGTTAATATATGGTGTGACATTGGGAGTTGGCATTGAAAGGCAGAGCTGTGTGATTTGCGATCATGTCTAAAGCCAATATGCATGTGCAGCCCTATTCAATAAGCATAGGTGTACACCTGAAACCTGAAAAAGATTTTGAGATTTTGGTCTGTCAAGGTCAACATAATAGGCGAAATATAAATGAATATGCGGTGTGTGGAATATTCATAATGAAAAACAATACAAATATTGATTTTTTTTCTCGGAGTTCCTGGTAGTAAAAGCCTTGTTTGATGGAAAAGGATAAAAGGATTAATACTTGGTGTATATGTGTGTGTGCCTGTGTATGTAGGTCTTTGCATTGCAGTTTGCAGTTACAATACATCAATTACAATGCATTTGTTCTATTCACTGCGTCATAATATCAGTAAGCATTTCTCTTGTGGTTCTAAACTCAATTCTGGCACACACACTCCAGAGTCCTTGCAAAGTTAAATGGATTCTATCAGAAGAGATTTACTTCAGAGGCCTTCCCTGAAGTCTGCATGTCCCAGCTCCATCAGAGGGAACAGGGATCACATGGTTTCGTTTCCAGGGTGATGCATGCCAATGATCTGGCTCCTTCATTGGCACAGGCCTCTTTGGGTGAACTGTTGACTTGCATTTGAAGCTGTCGCATTTGAGACCTGCACACATTGCTCTCTCACAAAGGCCCTCTGATTTAGAAGGCGTCAGTTGCCGAATGTTAATATAACATTAAGTCAACTCCAAATATTTACTACCTAAAAACATAATGCGGTAGCTGCCAGCTAGTCATTTGTAACATGGATATATCTTTACACCCAAGGGAGCACTACGCTGACACATACAATTTAACAATTGTGGAAGTTGGCTCATAATTGAGCTTAGAGTGCGTATTGCTTACCTTGCACAAAAAATGCTCCACAATCTGCCCCATTTCTATCGTTGTGGTATTACGGATGCCTCACAAAGACCTGAGCGTTTCTAGGTTGCTGTTTAAATGCCTGAAGTTTTCCAACAAGTTTTAATATTCAGATTTTGTATGAATATTAAAAGAAATCTGCAAGCCAAATCACTGAAATCCACCATGGGAGTAAAAAAATGTTAACACAGCTTTCTTTTGAAGAAAAAGATCCTCCGGTCACAGATCTTTGCCTGACATGTTGAGGATGAGGAGCAGAACTGGAGCTGAAATGCAAGGCTCTTAACTTGTACACATATACCTCTGGAAATAAGGATAATAACAACCAAATCATGTAACATGGCCCCTGTCCTGCCTCAAGCAGTTTCTCGCAGATTCCAGATGCCATTCTAAGCTCTGGTGACATCTTCAGTATATCCTTATGAAATGACTCCTACTCATTGTTATATTGCCAGCAGGTATGTTAGACTGATTTTCTCAGTTCCCCCTATCTGTACATTGCGGTACTGCGGCACAGCACACATTCTTCTGAACAGGGCACTCTATCGCAAAGCAGGATTACCAAGTTAGACAGATAACCCAGAACCCTCCCAAATCTGGAACATGGACTGAAGTTAAAAGAGCTGTACCAGGTCTTACTCAGCACAGTTATCCAGTATTAACTGTCGCAGTTATACTGCTGGGTAATACAGGCCCTAGTTCCACTCTTTGTAATAGCTGGATGCAACAAAAAAGGATTACTCCTGCATCCCTGTATCACTGTTTTAATACTCCTTGCTGTGCTTCTCCCAGGGGTCTTACCCTCAGATGTTTTATATGCTTAGAGAAATCAAACAAATTCTCTGCAGCTTTTTACAGAACACAAAAGGCTGTCTCTGTAAGGGGTCTAATGTCTCTTTGCAACAACGGGGGAAATAATCCTCTAGTAAGATCAATGAGATAAAGCAGCGGACTACTTTGAATATATTACCATACAGTAATGGAGAAAGAGATGAACCTGGATCTCTCATGAAGCGGTATGATGCCACATGTGGATCAGACATACTGGGGTAGTCAATTACCAGGCACCCACATAATCAGCTTACTTAATCCATGGACAAGTAATGGAATGGATTTAAGCACTCTGTAATTGACTGCCAATGACCTAGGCAGTTGGAATCAAGGACAATATGAGGAGTTGAAGAGTCTGTTCTCCATCTATGCTCTTGTTACTCAACATATGGTCAATATGTAGGTCATGTAATTGAATTCAACACAAGCAAATGTATGGGAAATTCTTCTTGAATTTGTGATGCTTATTTATTGTATATCAATAACGAAGGGGGTGGATCTTTAGAGGCTGGAAATACTTTATGTCCATCATACTTTCCCTATCAAGTCTCAACAAATATAAAATGGGCATATATGTATAATATAGAATAGAAGTTTAGATACATAACAATGCTGTGTAACAGTTACTGTATATCACATGGCTTACAACAAAACCTGGGCTGTAGAGTATATCACATGGCATACAACCAAACCTGGGCTCTAGAGTATATCACATGGCATACAACCAAACCTAGGCTCTAGAGTATATCACATGGCATACAACCAAACCTGGCCTCTAGAGTATATCACATGGCATACAACCAAACCTGGGCTCTAGAGTATAACACATGGCATACAACCAAACCTGGGCTCTAAAAATACAAGATGAGACAACTGATTTTTTTGATCTAGAGTTCCCAAACTTAGTCCCGAACTTATTCTTCATGGCATGCAAATATATTTCTGGCACAATGTACAGTGGTGTGAAAAAATGTTTGCCCCCTTCCTGATTTCTTATTTTTTTGCATGTTTGTCACACTTGTTTCAAATGTTTCGTCTTGGAATTCTGCCATGCAGGCCATTTTTGCCCAGTCTCTTTCTTATGGTGGAGTCATGAACACTGACCTTAACTGAGGCAAGTGAGGCCTGCAGTTCTTTGGATGTTGTTGTGGGGTCTTTTGTGACCTCTTGGATGAGTCGTCGCTGCGCTCTTGGGGTAATTTTGGTCGGCCGGCCACTCCTGGGAAGGTTCACCACTGTTCCATGTTTTCGCCATTTGTGGATAATGGCTCTCACTGTGGTTCGCTGGAGTCCCAAAGCTTTAGAAATGGCTTTATAACCTTTTCCAGACTGATAAATCTCAATTACTTTCTTTCTCATTTGTTCCTGAATTTCTTTAAATCTCGGCATGATGTCTAGCTTTTGAGGATCATTTGGTCTACTTCACTTTGTCAGGCAGGTCCTATTTAATTGATTTCTTGATTGCGAACAGGTGTGGCAGTAATCAGGCCTGGGTGTGGCTAGAGAAATTGAACTGAGGTTTGATAAATCACAGTTAAGTGGTTAAGTTTTAACAGGGGGGGGGAATCACTTTTTCACACAGGGCCATGTAGGTTTGGATTTTTTTCCTCCCTTAATAATAAAAACCTTCATTTAAAAACTGCATTTTGTGTTTACTTGTGTTGTCTTTGACTAATATTAAAATTTGTTTGATGATCTGAAACATTAAAGTGTGACAAACATGCAAAAAATAAGAAATCAGGAAGGGGGCAAACACTTTTTCACACCACTGTATATTAAGAGGGTAAAAAATCCTTCTATCCATGAAAAGCACCCATGGAAATGAACAGTTTGTTAAAATTCTTGGATTGCAATTGTGGTTGTAATGAAAACAGGGTGGTCGCAGGACAGAGTTTGGGAACCACTGATCTAGAGAATCAGTTGATTTGCCGTGGAATCAACGTGAAATAAACTTAAAAAAACTGTTGAATTAATTGATATGAATGCTATTTTGTATTACTGAATAGGATCTAAGCAAAATCAGTAGCATTATCCAATGTTTGCCATGGCCTATAGGTGACCAAATTGGTATGTTCCTTTTCTATCTCATTAAGAAGTTACTAAAAGTAGTTTTTGTTTAGTTAACTACTGTGCTGTAGCTTAACAACTTCCAGTATCAAGTAATTGGTAGCTACATTTCCAGAGTAGCTTCTAACACCGGCTATCCTACAGTAGTCTAATAGCCTAATTGTGACACCCTATGTAGCGTATTCCCCAGAAACCCCACCAATCACTGAATAAAGATGAAACTACAGATATTGTCAATATTATCAGATTTAATTTATTTTACCTATAGGCTACCCATCTTAATATGTGGCCAACATTTTATGTGCAATTTGTAATGTAGCCTAATGGCAGGCGTATTAATTGAGCAGCTATGTTTTGAACCACCTAATAGTAACTTGAGAAAAATGGACTCAAGGTCAAACCTAGTTGCTGACCCCAGCACTAGAGAGTATCCAGCACTTCGTCAAGCTTGGACTTGAACACCCTGAGGGTCTTTGCCTGTGCTTTGACCTGGCAAGCTGTTCCACACATTGACTACTCTCTGCAAAAGAAGTACCCCCAGATATCTCTGAAGAATTTACCTTTTGCAGATTCCCACCTACAGTATGCCCCCTTGTTCAACTGAGCATTCACCCTGAAAAATATTTTCTAGTTCATGTACCTCCCATTTTATTTATTTGGTGATGGTGGCATCTCTTCATTGTATTTTTGTTTAACTCTCCCCCTACTCCCACCCACATCCACCACACAGTAAAACCTCTGTGTTGTTGAATGCACGCATACATTATTAGTTGTGCATTTATGTGAACATATTACTTTATCGTTCCTTATTTGCACTCACTGTATGTTTAATGAAGGGACCGCTGGTAAATATCTTTCTGAGACTGCAGGCATACAATAGTATAGATTAGGATCATGAATAAAGCCTTGAGGAACAGCCTTTAGCCACATTTATGTGCTCTATTCAAGTGTAGGAGTACTACCATTTTATTCATATACTTGCCTCCAGTCCAACTAGCTTCTTCAAAATAGCCTTTTTAAAGCTTCGCATTTTATTTAATGAAAACTCCTTACCATTTCACTGAAGACCCAATGATATTCACAGACAGGCTCTAAAGAATATCACTCGCTGAAAATGTCCTCATTTATTTCAGAAATTGAGCGAAAGCATGCCCGCAATTGCCTGCATGGTTCATTGCCTGTTTTTAATTAGCATAAACATGTCTTATCGTATGCTGACGGCCATTCCAATTGTTTCCACGCTGTAAATGTAAAGAGTGATATGTGGGAATGGCAGAAGCTGCAGCCGACGCATTGCTATAGTGCATAAAAACGCAGCAGAGCTGCCATTTCAGCTGGCCATGAAAGTGTACCTATTTGTTCCACCTGCAGGGTAATATCATTTAATTTAATTTTCATCTCTTTAAAAAAAAAAAAAGCTAATTATAATCTGTTACTTTTCACAAGTGTGTGGAATCCTAGTGAGATTCAACAAAGCAAGGGAACCAACTTCTCCTTGCAGTCATTCCCATTATTATTTCCATAAATATTTTTTATTTTGTCCATTGATGTATAAGTTCTTATCGTAATGACTAACTTAACTAATTCAAATCATCAAGTATATGCTAGCAGGAAAGGAACTTGTGAAATATTGGCACACATTGTATAGACAAAGTTGGAGCCTACTATTTGTACGGGAGGTTAGTCTCTAATACTGTATATGTAGATACATTTATCTGATGCTCTTATCCAGACTTGCTGACACAGCCAACATTCTTTCCATCCAATATCCAGCAGGATATTTACTGAAGCAAGTCAGGTTAAGTACCTTGCTTGAGGGTGCAATGGCAGTGATACAGCCATGGATTTGCATGCCAAGTTTTCTAACCGTTATGCCATTGATCCACATCAGTTTTTTTTAATTACAGGTATTGAGTTCCAAATAACTTTCTTGCACTACCTTTCACTCTGATTCAGGTTATGTTTACACATTCTACTACACTACTGTGAAGTTCATATGTGCAGCTGTTTATGTATTTATATATAATTTAGTCATGTTAACAACTACATTCGTTAAAGGTACAATAGGTAATTTTGGACTCCTAACAGTCAAGAGGAATTGCAACAACAAACAACCTCAGAACACTGTTTAAGCTTCCCACAGTCTATGAATATAACGCGTAATATAAAGCGTTATTATACAGTTCAGTGTTCTTGTGCACTGTTTTGTAAAGCTGACAGTGACAAACGCAACAGAGCCTGTCGTCTTTTCATAGTGTTCTCGTAAGAAAATGTTCACCGAACAGGTGACTTTATGAAATTTTGACTTTGGTATGCTACACAACACTATTTATATTTTTTGTCTTTTAGAAGTTTTCACTTTAGCTAACCAACTATATTGTGAGCAAGCAAGTTATTTGGCTATGTAACTAGCTGGCTATATAAATAAGATATGATAGTCCACCACAAACAATGCAACTGTAACTTACAGTTTGAGAGAAATAAAGGTTTAGCTATTTAGGAAATTAAAGGAACGTGTAGCTGTCCAAGTTGCAATCCAGACAAGCAATCACTGAAACTCTGTATACTATTGCTCATCTAGTTAGAAACAATTCCAGTTTGCCATCAGTAACAACAAGCAAATGAGCTATTACTATTTAGCCTCCAGAATGTACAAATATCCACATGAAGCACAATGCTTGTGCAATCGCTACTATGTTCGTATTGCCTATATTTTATAACTAACTAACTGGTATGGTTTTATAATTAGATATGCCATCTTCACTGGGACAATAAGCAATAGTATAGAGTTTCAGTGTCTGAAGTGCAATTTGGGCAGCTACACGAACAATCTGAATAAGCCCCCACGCTAATGACTGTGACAGTTAGAACCAATTTTCAACCAACAAGCTTGAATTGTTGTACAGCTGTACAATGTCTTGATACAGAGTGATGGCCCGGCAAATGTACACTTTGAACCCCAAATTTAAGGACTATAAGTACAGACAGACAGTGAGTCCACATGTCAGTGAGCCTTTTTCAATGATAGGAATGGTCTTGTAACAATGTTTTAACACAAAAATCTTATTGTAACCTATTGTACCTTTAATGCCAATTCATGTATTGTAAAGTGTGACCACACATTATATTAATTGGTGAGTATGAAGGCTGGCTGCAAGCCCTTGTGGTCATACTGTGGGACAGAACATTCAATATCATGCACTGTCAAACAAATATTGTACTTCATGCTTTTGAAAACAAATCCATCATAATCTTAATTTACAGCCTGTCTACATGAGTTGTCATGTCTGTGAAGATGGCTCAGTGCTGAGGACCATTATTATGAATTTAGCAACCACAGTGCCAGGTAAGGAGGCTCTGTTCTTCGCCAGCTGCTTGAAATGTTGTTGTTTATTGTCATCAACATATTCTATGATGACATCTTTATTGGGTGTGACAGAAAAAGCAACGTTTCATGCAAATTCCACAACAGTTGATAGCAATGGTGGTTTATGGAAGCAATCATGGTGAAATAATGGTAGGATAAAAGATCAGCACACCTACAAGTCATCAGGGCAGATGTAACTAACATTGACTGGGTGTTGGGCATTTCCCTGCCAATGTTTTTATAAGCCCTTACATTCTTAATGGATCAGAGTTACTCCCTGAATTAACTGAGAATGATTAAGTGCTAAAGTATTATGTACCAGTTTGAAGGGAGCTGTGTTGTAACAAGTCTGTTCATCCCCAACATCTTCCCCATGAATGTTCAACATGCCTGCAATTCTCCTGTCCATTTTTATAAGGGGTATTTCTGAAATGGCACTCCGATGGCAGCAGTCCAACAGGTTTATAGCTCTCTTTAAACTATTAACTTACTCAGGCTCAGAGTGAAAGCCTTAAACTGCTCAATGCTGCAAATAACCTTTAAATGTATAATTACATGGTAAACTCCAGCAGAGGCCTCTAGTGTGCCCAGGTATGAAACGTAGTGTACTTAAATTTCAAAAGGATTTAAAATGGCAAAAAAAAAAAAAAAACTTCAAGGATTTTTATAAAATATGGGAGCAATAAAAACGTTTTATCAGAATAATGTTGTTAGTGCTTCAAAATTAAATCTAATAGTATGGCATTAATGCTCAAAATGTATTTTTCAGCAGTTAATTTGCAGATCATAACACAGAAAAACCTCTTTGATCTGCCCTTTTTTATGAGATTCAAGGGCGGAAAGCCCTGTTATACAAATAACATGAACTCTCCCTGAACTCCAGCGCTGCACAGGGGGATATTGCACATAAAATATGAAAAAAAGAGAGAAGCAACATTGTGACATTTCAATCCATTGACATTCTTGGTTGTCAGGCCATAAACCAATACAGAAGGAGATAAGGCTAATGGAAGCTGAGTGTTCTCTAGCTGGCTCTGATCAGTTGTACCAGGCTTTGAGACGACAGATTCAGAACTTCAGAAAAAAAACTACCGTCTCTGATGATTTATTGAGCCTTGTTAAAATCCATCCAAGTAAATTTGCTTGAAGAATGATTCAACTACCCCCCATGTTTCCCTTCTGAAAAAACCTACAAGCGACAATCATAGACTAAGGCTTTATTCCCCGTTAGAATGATTTTGGAGCCGTTACACTCTGTCTGGTTTCAGCAATGAGAAGCCATTACGCTTGTTATCAGAACCAGGGAAACATAAGCACCTGGCAATTCAGCAACAGCAATGGCCAAAAATGTGTTTTCTTCCTCTGTTGCCTGTGCTGGTTATGTGTGTAGCTTTGACCTTTGCCATTAGGCAGGGAAAACAATCCTGAAAGATCTGGCTGTTATTGTGAAATATACGTTTTGTCTCACAGTTCATATAATGCAGATATGGATATTTCTCCCAAACTAGAATAATGAATATATGAATATGACGTAATGGCAATGGAATTACATTGGGGTTTTTTTCAGCTTCTGCTTTTGACTTTTGCTCAGTCCTTTGAAATAAATATATTTACTTTCATGGAGCTAAATCTAGATACAATTATCTCTTCAATTCTTGCTGCACTCTTGCCCTCACTTTTTTCAGGTGTATTGCATTGTTGAATTCATACAGGAGTATGGCATATCTTAAACTGTGTATGATGAAGAGTGGAAGAGTTTCAATTAAAAGGTCATCAGTTTGATGAACCTGTTTTGTCAATAGATTCTCTAGTGAACCATGTCCTTTAACACATACACTTAAATTCTTCACAGCATGCATTGTTATGCAAAAGCTCACATGTTCAAAATTATTTTTATATCATGTGGATGAACAGACGTCATCTTCAGCCTTATGCAGTGGGTCTCGATGGCGCATATATAAATATGTGCCTATTGTTAAAAATCACTGCTTAAAAATAGAAAGGACTGGCTGTGGAAGACAAGAGACAAAGGCTCGTTTTAGGGTCTGCTGATTAACAATGCATAAAGGCAAACCAATCAAATTTGCAAGCAAGACCCTAATTGGTGTACTGTGTGCCAATTGAGTAGACATTATCCTTCAGTAATACACAAACCAGGCTATGGACACATTTCTTTCTTCTCTCTAGCCGCCTTTGTGAGCAGGGAAATAATGGGGAGTACGAAAGACCTGGGCTCACATGAAAGCATTGATTCAAAAGGACGCATATGAATAAAACGTACAGGCAACATTCTCACATGTTCCATCTGAATCTCTGCCTATGAAAAAAATTAATTGCTAGCCTTCTCCTTCCATGCCTATTAGTGCATTTGTCGAATTAGACCATAATTGCCAAAATGAGAGACTTCACTTTCTTGTTTCCCCGACAGAAATGTTCCTAATGAGTAAAAATTGCAGAATGCTATTAGCAGATTGATCACCTGCTTTTGGTACACTCATTAGCATATGGCTCATTTGCATAAGGGAGATGAATTAATGAGATGTCAGCATCCTACCCTGTGCTGTTCCCACTGAAAGCAAAGGTTCACGTGTTCTTTCATTGGGCACAAAGAAAGAAAACCTGGAAGCCTCAATGGCTGTGCCTGAAAAATAAATCTGTTTCTGCTTCCATGCCACGTCATATTAGTGAAACCTAATATTAAACTACCCTTGGTATTATTCTGCTGTAGGCAGCCATTGACTGTATGGAATTCTGTGGTTATGTTTAAACGGGTTATAAATCATTCCATTCACAGACAGTATACTAATATACAGTGATTCCAGTGTCCACATAAAACATATTTTATCTTAGTTTTTATTGATCACATTCCCCTTGGGTGAAGAACTGTATTTCAGCATGATGTATTTTAAATATTAAGAAAACACTTGTGAATTTTTTAAAAATGTGATTGCTGTTCCAAGCATCCTCCCTCCACTCATTTTTAAGATAGATGTACTGCATATATGTAAATGGTTTGATTTTGTTGATTCGGAACAGTTTTTGAGCTCAGCTCTCATAGTACATATTTTTGCTTTGCTCATAATTAATTTGACATCCGATGGAAAGTATTGGTTTGTAATTACATGATAATATGTTAGATATAATTATTAATTAGATACATTTGATTGTAGCATTATTACACGGTGATATACTACTTTATATAGGGTTACACATTACCTTTCACAGTATAGTACAGAGACACAACATAATTGTTAGTAATATTGGCCATAGTTCACTGACTAGAACATGACTGGGGAGGCATGTTAAGCATACCGGTAATGGGCAGCTTCCTGCCACAGCCTCATTGCCAGACATTTCTGATGGGAAGCTATCGTTGCACAGGAAATAGAAAGAGGACCAGCAGCCTCTGGAAGGCAGGTGAAGCAGTAATGGCTTCATTGGGACTGAGGGGAGGAAGGATGCTGACAGCGCTGGACATGGGCATTAGCAGGGCAAGCAGAGCATCCAAAGTACCAGAGAGAGCCAACATGAAGAGGCTGTTCAATGGAGGCAGGTTTTCAGTGTCTCCACACCTCCGCTTTGTTTCCTCACATTACAAAGGCAATCATTAAGCCTTTCATGTGTCTGGAGAGGAGAACAATTACGCTTTGTGCTAGTGGCATTCGATAAAAAACGCAAAGACTCAAATGTCATTAAGGGGCTAACAGATAGATATGAATGGAACACCTTTCCTTTGATATTGTAATTTTGTGAGCATGGCTAGTATTAATCTTCAAGATATAAGGTGACTTCACCATGAAAGAATGAATATTTCAGTGTCTAACTTTGCATTTGTCATTTGATGTTTGATATTATGAGGCTGAACTGCAGTTAATATTAGAATTTTTTCCTGGCATCATTTTTCTGAATGTGTTTCATTTTCAGTTTCAGATTCATACCCATACATAGCCAACTGATTTACATTTTGTTGTAAATTAGATTATTCATAGGAAGCTGAAAATATATTGTTTTAGGAAAATGTGCCCAGTTCACAGAGATCCACATCTTCCACGATTTACATATTCTGTATTTAATATCAGGACATAGAACATATTTTAAAAATATGTAAATACTTTATTAATCTCAATGATACAGTTGTGGTCATCAGCCATGCAACACATAATAAAAAGAACACACAGCCATGCATTGTATGAATAGATATACAGCATTTATCTTTAACTTTCAAACGTGTTAAGCTTCTGTTTCACAGAGTCAGTTTTCTGAGATTGTCAATCACCAAAATGAACTGCACATATTCCGTTTATGAAAAATAATTAACATAACATAACATAATGCCGAACAGGCCATTCAACCCAGCAATATTCAAAAATATGTGAAAACAGACTTCATAATATGTGAGCAGAATCTATTCTTTGTCAATTTCCATCAATTGCTATCCAAACTCGAGGAATCGACTGGAGTTCACTTTATCACTTTATTAATCCCATTAGTTTATTGGGGCGGCCTGTAGCGTAGTGGTTAAGGTACATGACTGGGAAGCTTTTTGAGGGGAAAAAAGTGCCACATGGCATCATCTGAGCCAGGTTTGAATTACCAGTGCTGCCAATGCATAATGTTTACTCAGATGAGACACACAAGGTTGATGGTTCAATCCCCAGGGTAGCCACAATAAGATCCACACAGCTGTTGGGCCTTTGAGCCAGGCCCTTAACCCTGCATTGTTCCAGGGGAGGATTGTCCCCTGCTTAGTCTAATCAACTGTACATCGCTCTCGATAAGAGCGTCTGCCAAATGTCATTAATGTAATGTAATTTATATGTAATGTTTCTGTATTTGTCCTGTGTATATTTATGTTTATTCTTGTTATTTATTCATTTTTCATACATCCTTGGTTATTGTTTTCCATTACAGTTCTCATTTGTCATCCCCTGTTATGTCTGCGTCTGAATGTTTACCAGCCTAGTCACTCCCCTATCTGCGTGTCCCACTATTCGGGTGTTTACGGTAGTTTCGGGTTTTCATACATTCCTTCCAAACTCGCGATTCTTACTTCCTGCTTTTCTTGGTAGTTAAATGTTGTAAAGCACTATTCTTACTAACTACTACGAATCTAGATATTGTACAGTACTAATCCGATTAATACACTTACTGTCTGTCTAACTAACTAACTAACAATCACTTTTATTGGGTAGTTTAGAAATATTCAAGTAACTAATTCACTAACGCAATCTCTTAGTTGCACTGCTCTATAACTCCGCCTCCCTATGCTATCCCTAATTACTTGCTTAGTTTCAGCGAAGTGTTCGCACCTGTCTCTGACTATCACAACGTCTTCAATCTATGCAAATGTCTACTCCCTAATCCGGAGCCGTATGTTTTACATGTTTGGTTACGTGCATCCAGTCCGCGTTTTCGTCTCCCTCCCGTTATTATGTTATTACCCTATTATGTTTCCCCATCTGTTGTCTATTTGTTTAGCCCACCTTTTTCCCAGCCCCACCTAGATTGTCACCTTCCCTCATGTATTTAAACCTCAGTCTCTGTTTGAACCAGTGTCAGAACATTGATCAGTCATAGTGCCGAATTACCCGTAAGCCTATTTCTTGAGATTCCAAAAGACACCCCTTCGCCTTTGATTTCTGAGCTTGCCTTGCCCTCTTGTTTTGTTTGCCTATCTGATTTTCTGGTTTTTGATATTCTGCTTTGTTTTAGTGACTTCGGGTTTTGCCTTTGGCCTCTTGTACTTTCGGCTTTTGATTTTCTGGATTTTTGACCTTTTTGCTTGTTTTTTTTTTTTACCATTCTTTTGCCTTCTGTTTTTGTCTTTGTATTGGATCTCCTGGCTACGAATACGGACTAATAAACTACGTTTTTGGATTATCCGCTGGTCTGCGTTTGGGTCCTCAGTGCCGTACATAACATTATAAGCCTCAATCAAATGGTAAATGGTAAATTGTTGGCATTTATATAGCGCCTTTATCCAAAGCGCTGTACAATTGATGCTTCTCATTCACCCATTCAGGCACACACTCACACACCGACGGTGATTGGCTGCCATGCAAGGCACCAACCAGCTCATCAGGAGCTTTTGGGGGTTAGGTGTCTTGCTCAGGAATACTTTGACACAGCCAGGCTGGGGGATCCAACCGGCAACCCTCCTACTGATGGAAACTGATGGAAACTGTAGGAAACGGAGGAACCTCGACCAACCCTAACACTGGAACGTGAAAAAGAACAAAAAAAAAAAGAGAATAAATGTTACTTAGTTGGGCAGACCTTAAAAGGGATAAACCCTTGTGTCCAGCGCACGGTACTGATTTGTATCCAATGCTAACCAACATTTTCTTTGTAATTTGGATGACTTGTCATTTATGAAAACTATTGAGTCATAACTAAAATGCACTGCCCTTTATCACGGTCCTGCAAGGGGCCACTGGACAGAGTGTCGGCACAGTAGCTGCCACATCCCCGATCTCATCATGGGGGGTGGGGTGCGGGGACCTGGGCCTGTTGGTAGGGGACTCGCGCCATGCCTAGTGCTAGCAACCGCAGGATTGCTGCAGGTACAAATTGTCATTACAGCGCAGGTCATGTCACACACCACCCCGGGCAAGTGGCGCAGTCCTCCAGATCTCCTGACCGGCAGACGCTGTTATAGCACTGATAGCGCTGGAGGAGATACGTGGGCATGGAGGGGGAGGGGGGGGAGCATTGATGAGGAGAGGAATGAGAGCAGAGACAGTTAATGGCGCTGCCTCTCTCAGCTTGTCTCCCCTGGCAACTGGAGGTCAGGAGTTGAGTAGCACATTACTGATTCCATCTCTTGCCGCACAGTCCCTTTCAGATATCCTTTTTTTTGTCTCTGCTTCACTGCAAAATAACCAACATGTATGAGAATATCCATTGGAATATGAAAGGAAAAATGTAGCAGTGACTGTTATGTGGAGTTGTGGTATCGCATACCGTTCCCTGTCAAACCGTGGCACTTTTGCAGGCTTCATGTGGCATATGTTCCTTTCCCCTCAAGATGGGTGCGACATACACAAGTCAGCTTGTGTTTGAATCTATATTATTTATGCCTTGAGGTGGACTCTAACTTAAGGCAGAAGAGCCTCAAATCAAAAAGACAAGAACCATAAGAGACATGTTTATGTCATGCAGGGCTCAGGCTGACACTTCAGAATCTGTCATATACAGTTTGTTTGAACCCTTTCACACGTAAGTCCTAAAATAATTCCAACAGCTGAGTTTTTTTTCTGTGTGCAACAGCTGTTATGGAATTCGACTGTTACATCACACTTGCACATGGCTGAAGTAGGCCTAGCCCTTGATATGAGTCCTGATAATTATTGTAATTCATAGTTTAATAATACTCGTGATTTAGGCATATTACTACTGTAATAATAATAACAATATCAATAATAATAATCATAATACTAATAAGAAAGGGATAATACCCTATGAATGAGTCAGTTATTATTAGGAAATACCCGACAGGATGGTGCTACCTGAAGGGTAATTATTTCCTCATGACTGACTCATTCATAGGGCATTATCCCGCTTATACCACGGCTAACTTGTAAAAGTAATTTAGTTATGGACAATTCATTTTTTGTTTCGAAACAAATGTATTAACTGACATGCAATGGGAACGGAAGAAAAAAGAGTCCCTGTTGCTGAGAAAAAAAATTACACGCAGCCTAAAATTTCCTGCTGCAACTAAAAGCCAACTGCATCATTGCCAAATAAAATTTCACTAGTTCAGCTATTACCTAATGTTAGCTTGCACAATAGTGAAATAGTAAGCTATTTATGTTAATTCGATGCTGTATTCCAGACATCAGTGCTATGCAACTGAACGGAGCCCTAGCCATTTTTAACTGAAGTATAGAAAGACCTCAATATTTTGGAAGGTTGTACAGCACAGCTGTCATAATCAGCTGGTATGCCTTGTTCTTGAAGCCAGTCCTGCAAAACAACATGTTAAATTATCACAGACTTCACGCTATATGTAATTTACAAAGAATATCAGTGTACTGAATATATTTTAGCTTCTCGGGGCATTCTGTGTCTAAGTATATTCCTCTACGCTTGCGGCACTTTCCTCCCTTCTCTCGTCACTCACTCGTGTGTTATAAGTTATATTATTATTACTGCCTCAGTTAAAACGCTCGGCTACATTATGTTTGAAACATCTCCCATGGTTATCTTTCCAACAATACAAAGTGTAGCCTAACTCAATGCAATGTAGCCTACAATAACATATTTTTGTCTCCAGGTCGGCTATAACAGTACTACTTGCATGAATAAAAAATGCATTGCTTTCTACCTAGTGTATGTGGTGCACACTTGTTTGATATTTCAGTTGTGAGAAAATTCTGATTTGTTCTTGTTGGCAAGATTATACAAAACTAATTCACTCCCACGTGACACATCTTGGCCAATCAGAATGCCATACATGCCCTAGGTGTTTGATTATTTTTCAGTGCCATGGTATGAAATAATAATATCCTTAAGCCTTTGGCCACTAACCCATTAGTAGGGAAGTGGCCAAACTGCCCCCACATCAGTGGATACCAGCCACCTTCATCCTACTTCAGGGGGATAAACCACAGACCCTTTCAAAACTAGTACATGCACTGAAGTAAAAACAGCTGTTCCAGGTTTTTACTCTGTGAACTTAACCTCCTAACACAGTAATTGTGTTTCATGGTATCCCCCCTGAGCATATGTATGTCTGCATGAACAAATACATGCCCACTGTTATGGACAGGCAATCGAAACCAAGCCTGGACTCAGGAATGGCAGAACAAAAACAAATTACTAAAAACATTAATCAAATAGGCCCTAGTCCTTATCTTTGTTGTGTTGTTAGCAGTTGAAATTGTTCTTCCCTTTAGGGTCTTTCAGTGCACTTATCCCTGGTTATGGGTTTGCACTTTGCACTTTGTTGTACATCGCTCTGGATAAGAGTGTCTGCCAAATCCCATTAGTATACACAGTAACACAGACACGGCAGTTCTTAGTAGTTGGACAGGCAGTGGTCAGAAGCCGGGAAGACAGGGCAATTGAGAGCAAGCAGAATAAGGTCCAGAGCAAGTGAGAATCGAGCACAGTAAGTCAATCCAATGGGGCAGGAACGACGAAGGAGCTGGGAGTAGGAGAGGAGGCTGAGGGCTGGAGACAGGACACGATACGGAACCAGGAACAGTTAATGGGACACAGCAACTCAGGAACAGGTAGCCGGGGACAGGAAAGAGGTAAAGGGGACACAGGAGCAGGTAAGTGGGGCACAGAAGCAGGTGACAGGCAAAAATGCTGGAGACTATGGCAAGCATGAAGCAGGGCACATAACAATCTGGCAGGGAACAGAAGAAAACACTTCACTTCTGTAAACATACAGAATGAAACACGGATATATGAAGAACATAGAAATGGAGAAATGAACTACGAAACAGGGGCATCGGACATGACAGCTCACATTAAGGACATAAATACTAGCCTTGTAAAATAGCTATTTGGTGCAGTGTTTTTGTGGAAAATAACGTCTTAGAATGAACAAGGTTTCATTATTGCCATTCATGAATAGACATTTTAATCTTGTGATTTAATCACACCGGTGTGACCGTACACTTCATGGACCAGTCTAGTGCTGTAGCACCCATGTGACTGTATGCATCAAATTGTTAAAGAAAACTAAACACTGGGAACTGGAAACTGGGCTTGTCACCTAAAGGTAGTAAGTTATTTTTCCTGGTATGACACTGCTGTTGTAGCCTTGAGCAAGATACTTAAAATACCTTGCTTCAGTGTATACAGCTGTATAAATGGATATCAAATGAAAATGCAAAAAACTCCGGATAAGACCATCTGCTGAATGCATGTAATGTTTTAATGTAATAATATTGAAAACCTGTCATCACGGTTAAAACATCTTCATGACAACTCGACAGCAGACATCATCATGTTCGCTCAATGAAAAATAAAAGTGAGGGTGTGTTAGTTATATGAAAATGCAGACTGCCAATCAATGCTAAAAGGATGAATATTCATATGGGATGATCATTTGAAAGGGTTGAAATTGCTTCCGATATTCTAAACAGTTTGTTTCAAACCCTGCGCATCAATTGTTTACTGCTGTGTGGGAGGGGCCTTGACTGATAAATGATTTCTTCTGATGTCTTTGCATTGGAGGTCTGGAGGTTATATGCCATGTATTGTTACTTGTCATAGGGCCGTTTGACACAGCACAAACTGGGTCTTTCAAGAAAATTAGGCCCTCACTTAGCTATTTTCAGGTGTGGTTTGTGAATTCCACTTTCCATGCAAGACAGGTATCCTCTTTGGAGGCGAAGTAACCAGTAAACTGTCCATTTATTTTCTTAGCAGCATTTGAATGCCCTCCTTTTGGTGAACTTAGTAAGAAGGTCTCCAGGGATAGTGTGCGGTGTTTGTTAGGTTAGATGGACTCAATTTTTGTTTGACATGTTTTGTCCATCTCCAGATATCATATGGAATCCCTGCTGAAAAAGCTCAAGCTAGGTTTTGAAACAGCTGGTAGCTGGTTGACCAGTTCAGACCAGCTCCCAGCTTGACATTGTTTAGCTGGTTGACCAGATCTGACCAGCTCAGACCAGCTCAACCTATGTTTTGAAACAGCTGGTTGACTAGCTCAGACAGGCTACCAGCACTTGTTGGTTGACTAGCTACAAGCTCAGACAAGCTACCAGAGCTAGCTGGTTGACCAGGTTGTGACCAGCTTGACCAGCTGGATCTTACAGCAGGGATGGCCACTAAAATTCCCCTGCCTGACTCTCGTGGGCACAGCAGATAAGTGGCCGTGTTCTTAGCTTGTTATGAGCTCTCTGAGCTCAAAATAACATACAGGGAATTACCTCACCAGTTACAGTAAAATAAACCATTCCAAACAACATATGGTGAAGGAAAAGTGCCCTTTTTGATTCTAATCTCTTTGCCATTAGAAAACAGGAGGATGCAACAGGATCCCAGGCTCGTGCTGCATCTTAATGCTGGTTAGTAGATGTTTTTTTTCTCCAGTCTGGTTCTGATTGCAGTCTTTATGGTAATTTCATGGCTTAAGACAAGCATTCAGCCTCATTAAAATGTTACTCTGCTAAGATTGCTGGACGCAAATGGATTGAACGCTCTGAATATTAGATGAAAACTTCAGCTCCTCACTTTTCTTTTGAGGGTCATTGAGATTGTGCTGGAAGGCCACTCAATGCAATTCTGACCTTTTAAATCAGGGGATTCATCTCCTAGCAGCATGAGATGGCAAAAAGGATTTCAGTCATTAAGGAAATCACTGGGTTAAGCTTGCAACAATGACTTTTGGGAAACAAATCAGGGTTCTAAACTAGCTGGATTTGATTTAATTAGAGTGACATAATTTAATGTCCAAATTCAGGTTTTCAGGTTAAATACTAAATACAATTCAGAGATTTCAGGTTAAATAACACGATTCCCAGTTGTGTGACCCGTAACCCTCATCAGATTCCTTGTAACTTTGGGCTGTCCCAGTAACCACAGTCAGGTCATTATACACACAACCAGACTCAATTTAGATAATCCAGTTTCATTCCTAAGCCTTCAAATGGCTAAGTCTTAAAAGCTGTTGCCTACAAAGATTGATTATAAAACCCCCCCAAAAAACAATATCACAGTTCACTCTTGCAAAAGCCCTCATGTCAGCCTGAAAGTTGATTCGTACATGATTCATTCCCTGTTTGAAATTCCATCTTGTGTAATCAAAACAGTCAACGTGGTTCCCTCACTGTTGGAGACCCTGACCCGGCTGGGTAATAAAGACACTTTCTACCCTGGCCTCAAACTTTATTTTATTGACAAATTGGCAGTTTGACAACTTTCCTTGTGTTTCATACAACTCAGAGACAAATTGCACATTTTCAACTTGTGTGCAGTTGGAGTAGTCCCCGGGAGCAGTGCTCGGTTTGTGCTCTCTGAGCTCTGAGGTCACAGGGTTGGCTTCACAAGGAAGCTTGTTTTTCTATTCATGCGGGCAGAGAACGGTAGGGTCCTTGTGGATCCCATGTGCAGCCTCCTTTTAATTGAGCTCTCCAATAGATGCTTCCATCATCTTTGCAACCTTGAGTGCCTTCAACTGTCACTCATGGGGAGTAATTGCAGTGGTGATGTTCCTCTTTCGGACTGACATGCCGCTGTCAGACAGAGCGAGCAAAAGAGATGGAGAGAGAGAGAGCGGGAGGGAGCGATGATTGGCAAGTCTGTTTTTAAGCTCTGAAAGAGGCACCATGTTTTATTTTTCCTACGTGGCTTGTTTCAAGAATCGTTTACAGAAAACAAAGGATGCTTTTTGCTATTACTCTTTGTTTATATCCTCCTTCTGATCAGTTGAATGGTCTTTTGCTGTCATCAAACATTTTTATGTTCTCATGTTCTCCTCTTAAGTGAGCTCTTTTGTTGCAAAGGGGCACAATATCTCAAGTATATATGCTCTAAAATATTTATACGTCCATTTATAAGCTACACCTTTGATTCTGAAATCAAAATGAAAGCTAAATTCAAACTGAAATGGTCTGAATGTTTTATGGAATTATGTTTATTAACAAGCTGAGGTTCATTTGATTTCAAGTTAATTCACTTGTTACTGCAGTAACAATTCATCCTATGGTATTGTATCAAGCCCTGACCATGCCAATGTTGAGTAGGTGGAGGGGTTTCTGTAAACAAGGTCGTCCCCTCTTCACCATTCAAGGCTTCTCTGGTTGATTGGTCAGTGCATTGCGAAGGGGAATGTGTCTCTTATGAGTTCTTGAGAAGGTACTGAAGAAAGCCTCAATGACTATATATGGTATGTGAGAATCCCATAAGATCCCTGAATATATTGCATGTTCATACACTTCTTATGCATCGTTTATAATATTCGCAGTATGCATAATGATGCATTGGGCTGCCTGCAATAGGACCCGAGTCACCCTGAAGCCTGTAAAAGTGCTATGTAAATGTATATTTATTTGTCTCTTTCCCCATCCTGTCATTTTTCTTGAGCTCAGCTTGATATCCTGTTATGAGGCCAGGGCATTTTCAGCATGGTTTTAAAATTATTTTAGCTATTTGAAAAATATCCAGTGAAGTGATGTGTGAAAACTTGTTTGTAAATGCTGCAACACCAAAAAAGTTAGTTCGTTTTCAAAGTAAGATTTATTGACTGACTTATCTGAGTTGACTGTTTTATTGACTGACTGAATTGGAAGGTTAAGTGCAGCCTTAGAGACATTCCACATTGGCAGAAATCCTTGCGATAAAAATAACAAAACTGCAAAAAAGTCAGTCTTTCTAAATATCTTGAAAGGACAGAAAAAATATTTCAGGCCAAAAACGATGTCTATTGAACTATAATGCGTGAAGCCAAGCAAAATATTTGGATTCAGGTTTTCATTGAACTTGGAATTTACGAGTGAGATGCACCTGTATGCCGTTGAAAACCCCAGTCTATTTTACTAACTCTAGTGAAAAACACAGAGAGAAGAAAGTAACGCACAGTCACATATCCTCATGTCACTCATCTTCTGCTTGAATACACACACGTAGGGAACTCACATTTTCATACAAATTTAAATGCCCTGTACATGAATTTCTCTGGCAGCGGCTCAGCTTTCTTCAGTGTGAAATCATCTGAAATTGACCACAGAGTGTGATGGAATTAGATGTGCAGACCTGGGATAGAGACCCACTTCTTTACAGGTAAGGCTGAGAGACTGAAATAAGATGGACAGTCCATGAAGTGATGGAGCAATTTGCCCGGAATTCCACCATGCGAGATCGCTCCATGGTGGGCCTTATCAGTTCAGACCATGCAGGTTGGGATTATTTCAGATGCCATCTCCAGTCCAGAGAGTGAGCCAAGCCCCGACCTCTACATATCAAATGCACCAAGTTCTTCAGACCAGAAACAGTATTTATTTTTTGTCCCCTAGAGAATGAAGAAGCAAGGAACTTGCCATGAAAGCTGAGCCAATGAACTGCCAGCTTGAGGAAGCGTGACTTCCTGGTAATCGTCTCTCTGATGTGCAGTGCATGATGGTTCTCAGATCAAGATATTAAAAATAATTTGTGGAACCCTAATCCTTTGGAGTGTGTGGGTAAAAAGGGGAGTATCTTTTCATAAACTTTTCGCTAAAATCCTAGCAACTCAGTATTAGTGATTTTGGTTTGGTTTATGACAATGAAACTCATGCCAGTAAACAGCGGAACAGCAATAAGTCTGAGTAGCTTATATTTCCTTCTGGGCAACCCAACCTGTTCAGGCACCACTCTAGTGCATAGATGGGTCTGCATGCTGAAGCTACACATGGAGTGCCTTCCTCAGACTCATGTCTGTGTAAGTTTGATTTGTGTGCTGCATTATGAAAAGATGCAGTGGGTGTGGTGCTTCAGAGGGGAGCGCATGCTTGCTTATGATAGCGGCACGAGTATGTGGAGCTATATATGACAGAGCATTCCAAACTGGGTAGAAGATAAGGGAAAATAATTCAAAAAGATTGCTTGCTCTATTATTTCCGGAGAGCCTGCAGTCTTACCCCATGTTGCCATAGTTAACTATACAGTGGGATGATTGACAGCATCTGTTAGACAAAGCAGTTTAGGGGCTCTGTAATTGAAATACACACTTTCTATTATATATGCAATTAAAATGTAATTACTTAGCCCGATGTTATGTGAGTTCAGATATTTCAGGCTATCTATAAAAAGTTTTAACTGAAAATTAATGTAACTTTAAGCAAACACAAGCATGATTTTTGGGGAACATTTAGCAGGAGCTTGGCCTCTCAACTTGATGTTGAAGTTTCATGTGTAAAAGGCAGGATCTTTAAATATGTCATATTTTTAAAAATGCTTTTTTATTCATAGGGAGGATATTGGGTTCACTGCTCAAAAAAAAAACAAGGTATATTTTTCACTATGGGGCAGTATGTCATACATAAAGGTCATTCTGACCACATGTGGTGGTCTGCTGTTGTAATGAAGTTATCTTACTGTGGTTCATTTTCTGTATATAAACATGGAAAGCAGGGGAAATCCGGCCATTTTCCTCACTGCTGTGATATTCAAGTAGTTTCCCCCACTCTGGAAGTTATATCCAACTGCATAAAGAAGAGGTCCATATGCAGACAAATTATGTCTCCAAATGAGGTTGATCAGTAAAGTGCATGTTATGATCATGCTAAATATCACAGAACCTCAACAGAACTCCAGAGCTATTTGCATGCCTCCATGTGCATATCACATTATGGTATCAGCATGAATAATATAGGTTAAGTGTCTGTAGGCTAATGTAACTGCACACCCTGCTGCAATTATTTAGCCTTTAATTGCAGACAACATGAATATTTAAAACTGTCTTTCATTTCATCCCTGTACTAAATCTGCAGGCTTGTACCCAGAGAGATATTGCGGTGATTGAAACCACACCTTTGCAAAATATCATCATTTGCATTTTAATTAAACCATTTATGATGTCTGAATGTATTTCACCTGCATTTTTATTGTGTAAATGGAAGCAATTAGTAAATAGGAATTACAGCAAATTATGTTATTAGGTAGACCTGTACACCATCTTGTTAATGCAAATATTCAATCAGCCAATCATGTGGCAGCAACAAAAAAAAACTAGCATTTGGATAATAGAGATTGCCAAGTTATGCTTTGTTGGGGTATGCCCTTTAGCTTTTGGGAACTTTTCAGGGCCTGTATGCTCCATTCTACACACAGAAGATGACAATAATCTAGGCTTCTCACGGTACCTGCTATCTAGAGATTAGATAGCAGGTAACACAGCAAAAACCCTGTTCTTGAATATTCCAAGGGTCTCTGCTTCTCTATCCTTCTTAAGATGGTGTAGTGTTATAAACTGGACTCAATCCTGGAAACAAGTAAAAATTGCAAATATAAATACTCAAAGCCCATATGTGGGGTGAAGGTATCAGAGGTAAATATAATGGCATGTCGTGTACTGTAGTTGCTAATCCCAATGCAAATGCCTTGCATCATTTATGGTTAATGAGCTGCAAATGGCCAGCCATTTAAAATTTCAAACTTGTTAATCTCTTTTAGTTATAACGTAATTCTGGCTGATAATAGTATAAACATGAATCTTACCTGTAATGATGAAAATGATTTAACATGGGGGTGACTGTCCTGTAAAATGGCATAAAATTCTTAATTATCCGCAAATTATTACAGGGGTTTAAAGTTCATGAATATATACATATTGGCAATACTATTCATATCAAACAGAAGGGAATATATTAGGACTGACTCACTGTTTCCCCAAGCGAGTAATCTTACTCTACCATAATGATTTCATAGCAAAACTGTCTAAACTATAATGAAACGTCTGTATTAAACTGCTAAGATTTATTGCATGAACATCAGTAGTTAACTTTAAGAAATGCAAATAAGTCTGCAGGGACAAATGTGCCATACGTTATTATTATTAAAATCCATGAATACTCCATTACCCTCCATGTTGGTCTAACCATTCCCTCTGAGTTCTCTATCTCTCTCAACACTTTCAAAAGGCATTATGCAAATAGCACAGCAGGCAGTGAGTCTCATTCTTGAGACTGCCTCAGTTTGAGTAACACTCAGAAGCCATCAGCCCGTCGGATCCTACAGGTGCCCATAGAAACACATCCATAAATGTGTCTTGATTAAGGCCAGCAATGATAATAGAAGGCAAAAATTGATGGCACCACCCACTGAGACATGAATTCAGCAGGGTTGTTTGGCAGTCTAATTTTTTGGTGGTTTGCATTTTTCATGTAGTGCGAAGAATCTCGGCATTAAAAAATGAAGCGGAGACAAAAGCGTGATGTATCGATCCATGCCGTATCAGTCCACTCAGCCGAGGAGACATCACAAGCCTTACCTACGGGCTGCAAGGAGCTAACAGAGAAGAGATGTGTCAAAGTGGAAGTGGTTCCACTTCGGGAGGTAATGGAATTTACTGTCGCATCTCCAAATTTCCTAAAGGCAATTTGAGCTTAGTGACAGAGGACTGCCCCCTGAAGCCAGTGGTATACTCTGGTGATAACTGCAGAGTGAATGTCGGCCCGATATTTCTCACAAAATGTGCTGCTTATCAGATTATTTGGAAGTTCATGGGTTACCTGTTACTTTTTCTTACCAAAGCGTGAATGAATCAACAATTTGATAGTTGATAGTAGAAAAATTACACATTTTAAATGATTAAATATGTGTCAATGAATAAAACCTAAATTCAATTTCCACCCTAATATATACAGATGTATCCATACATAGAAGAAATGGTGTTACTAAATATGTACATTTGCCAAATAAGGATCAGTTCTCAAATGGCATAATACTGAATGCACTGGTACAAGCAGTAGGCATATATTCTGGCCTATTGATATGCATTTTGTATTGCTGGGTTCATTTTACTGTTACTTAAGGGATTCCCAGTACGATATTCCCTGAAGAAAGAGACCATAAATGATGCATTGGGAAATCATTTTTTCGGAAGCTGAACAGAGAGCCTCTTGCTTGCGGCCTTGGGGCCGGTGCGTTCTAACCTGCGCTATCAGCCTTCTCCAGCTGTGAAGGAAAAACAAACAGCAGTTTTCCAGGCGGCGAATCCCCAGAGTTCCCAGCTCTCTGGCTTAACATGTCTGAGGAAGGAATAACACAACCCGTACCCTTTATTTGAGCGCCGGATGCAGCGTCTACCCAGAGACAGGCAGAGCAATGACGACTGACTGTAATGACTCTGACTGAATTGGAAAATTGAAAAGAAAAAAAAAAACCTTCACAAAGGAAAATGCTAATGTCTGTCTACTTTGAACTTGCTCGGGATTAAAAATGAATTGAAATATTGCTCTTTGGTAAAAGGTCAGTGATGAAAAATGGAACCAGTGATGTGCTATATGAGGTGGATCTTTATTTAGCCGAGTTTGAAGGATGACAATAAGGGAATCTGGGCAATAACTGTGGAAGGAAGTGACATTTTAATTACATGCTGTTGGTTTTAGTCCTATGCTCTGGCTTGTGCACATGTTTAATTATTGTAATGTTAAATCACTGTCCAGTAAATGTCGGCAGATGTAATGGAAACGCAGCATGATAATAGTTGGGCTCTGAAGGGCAATTCATATTAGAAACATACAACATTCTGTTGATATGCTTCTGAATCAGATAAAGCTTTACAGTAAACAGAAGCTACAGTGCACAAATATGAGTTCATGACCATCACTGAAAACATATTCAGTTTATCTGCCCAAATACAAATGTGTTTTTATTGTAATCTAAAGGTGATGAGATAAAGGTTGATTCCTTTCATAGTGACTCATCAATCAGTAAATGTTAATTTTATTGAGTCCATACTTTCATGGTCTGCAAGCGCCTGAGCACCTTGCTTCTGGTGACATCATTATAGTGGTTATTGTGGTTGAACATTGGAAGAAAATGACTGTGTAGAGTATTTATGCTTTATGTAAGTTTTGCCCCTCTTGGATGCTACAGGCTACCGCGACAGGCAGTGCTCTCCAGTTCAGTTTCAACACATAGAATTTTGGCGAGGCCTTGCTCAGTGATTGTGAAATGGAAGAAGTTTTGAACTCTCCCTAGAGTTGGCTGTCAGGGAGGTGACCAAGAACACAACGGTCACTCTAACAGAGCTTCAGAAGTCCTCTGCAGAGATGGGAGAACCTGCCGGAAGGACGACCATCTCAATCAGGCCTTTATGGTAGAGTAGCTAGACAGAAGCCACTCTTGACTAAAATACAGATATCAAATAATAATGTTGGTAATTCATGCACAGATCACACAATATAGATGTAAATACCCTCAAATCATTGCTAACAGTTTTCTCTGTAACCGCATATTCATTGTTTCATTTCAAATTCAGTGTGCTGGAGTACAGACGCAAAACACACTGTGCAAAACACAAACAATAAGATGTGCCCCCCCTAAAATCTATGGCTGCTCCTACAACCAGAACAGTGTAGAACCGGGGCTGGTTAGCTTAGTTCTAAACATGCTAACAGGACGTCAGCCCTGCAAGCTCTTTAAATACTGCAGAATGTAGCTTTGCGTTAACTTTGGAGACAGGGGTTTGCAGCACACTTTGATAAACAACACACAGCCTCCTCCCTCGTCCTTGCCTTGAAGTATTTTCTGCTCACAGATCACAAAAGGCATCATAAACGTATATTCCCTTCTTCAAAAGCCATCTTTTAATCTGAAAAAACGCATTGGCCACAGGCCACAAGGGGCCAATGTTCGACCTAACCTCCTGAAAGGAGCATAGCTAATGTTCATCTTGCGTGGTTCAATAGTAACGTATAGCATGCAAAACAACAGCATTGCATTGTTTGCTTAAAATATCTCATTAAAAATGTTTATAATACATGTAAGGCATCCTCCAACTGATCCATTCCGACAGATATTTACTGGAGCATTGCAAGGTGGAGTACCTCAATAAAGGATCAGATAACAGCGGTGTCCTGTCTGGCTCTCCCTTTGGGTCCAGATGCACATGCTATATACATTACATTACATCCTACTGCCTGTGGAACAATGCTGGCGTTGTCAGCAGTGCTTCATGTGAGGGCGACACTCGTTTTTCCCTTGGAGTGCCAATTAAGTCCTCTCTCCTCCAAATGTGCTGCTATTGTCTGCATTCCGGCATTGTAGGCTGCCAGCGACCAGCCACGCATCATGGGCTGTGGACATGTGGAAACCTCCATCTGGGGCTCCTTCATGTCTCTGTTGCCATGGCGATTCAATAATGACCGTCACTGGGACGAAGAGAATGTGGCTTCATTTATAATAGGTGTTTACTGCATATGCAATTTGAAAGCTGAACCATGCGGCTGTGTACATTTAATTCTGTACTCCATGTAACATGCACTCTTTCTCATGCCAACTGTGAAATACTGTGATGGAGAAAATCATATCCGAACATGCATGAATTTACTCTACTGTTTGCCCATGGGTTCAATATCTGACAATTAAGGGAATTCCATTCACTCTACTTAGTTATTTTACTGCCAGTCTCATTCCATGCTTCTTGTGTTTGTATCCCTAAAGTATCATTCTTGTCATCTTTATTTACAACTGTGTTTAATTTCTCACAAATCACATCGTTTGTACTCACATTGCCTTATACAGACTGTGAAAGGCAATGCTTTAAAGGACCTTGCCCTCAAAATGTAGGCTATGCCATCAGATGTCAGCAGCTATATCATTCAATTATTCCTCCAGTAATCTTCTTTAGGGCTAGAATCAACACCCCTCTGGTTTTATGCCTCCAGTGGGAAATGCCTTCAGGCTGCTCGCAGTGCCAGGCCGAGAGCTGTGAGGTCCTTATCTTTGGTGTCAATTCCACCGAGGGGACAACTAGCTCCATATCCGGCCTCACAGGCCTGCAGGGAAGGCCTCACTCCTCTGTAGATCCGGTCTTCTCCTCCTACTTCACAGCAGATTTCCACTGATAAAAAAATATTGACCTTCCAGTGGACAAAGTGCATAATAAGAAAGAATGCTTGCGATCGGTACTGCAGTGTCGGACACCAGTTAGAACTTAACCCATTGTGGGAAGGTGGCCGCTTTGATTCCCAGGCGGTGCAATGCATGCTACTGTGCCATTAATTATAATGATTTTATGATCAAAAGCATTCAGTGAAGTTGATAGGAGAGACAAGAGCTCTGCTTCTATGTTTTAATCACCATTGCTGACAGAACTCCACTAAATATCTTTTGTAGCTGTTGTGTTTGTCCCTTTAGTAAAAAAAAAAGAACATTTAAGTGCCCTCAAGTCTTTCCTCATGGCATTTGAATATAAAACCTAGAACCAATTATTTGCCTTTTTGTACATTGCTTCACATTTCATCTGTCCACCACAGGGAATACTCACCACACCATACGACTTGTTATAGCTTGTTGGGGGACATAAATGTTAAGTTGATGCAGTGTGACACAAGAATGCTGCAAATGGCAAGATAACGCATTCATAGGCTGAGTAGGTCAACCTCAGAGGAACTGTCAGAAGAGATGGCACTTGCTGGGAGAGGTCACCATGGAACCTTGCATGCGTCACAGTGAAACTTCACACCGCAACTGCTGGGGATATAATATTATGCAGTCGTCACGGTAACTTCCCTAAGTTCGTGTTAAGAGCTAGAGCATTGATTCCTTTTTCCATACAGTGTATTTCCAGGAGACATAGATCGTTCAATGATTTAACTGAGTTATATTGTGATCGTTATTGCCTTCCATTTGAACCTGAAATGGAAATGGAAGAGATATTCCAGAATTTAAAAACAAAAACCAAAAAAATATCTGCAGACAGCAACTAAGGGGCCCAAACCATAAGCCCCCCAGAAGGAAAATATAAGTTTAAAAAAACAAAAGTAGAAACTGTTGTTGGATATGGACATAGTACTACTACTACAAATGTATGCCACCTACTGAATATTGAAGTTATTATATATAGTTACTATATGAAAGATTTTTTTAAATAGCTAACTAATGGTACCTTAGGTGACTTTTTAATTAAATTACCATGCTAATATAGTTAGCATTTAACTAATGTAGGCAACTTTATATTTATATTTATATTATATTTATATTATTATCTTGCTTAAAAGAGTACCTACCATAGCAGTTAATTAACTTTGTTGAACAGCTGGGCATTGATAAAAAGCTAATTACAGCAGTAAAAGGTGGTTAGTCCATTGGCAGCAATATCCTATTCAAGTGCCCACACATAGTAACCTATAGCTCATTGATGTTTTGGAGAAGTTTTGCTGCCAGTGGTCTAGGGGCACAATTTAAGAAAAATGGCACAATGAATTCAACAAAGTACCAGGAAATCTTGGCAGAAGATCTGGTTGCTTCTGCTATAAAGATGAGTCTTTTGGTCATAGGTGGACTGCCCAACAGGATTGGATCCCAAGTATACATCAAAATCCATACATAAATGTTGAAGTAAAAACAACAACCATGTTGTACATGTGGTCTGAACTAAAGAGGGGGGGTATCCCAAGGATATCAATGATTCTGAAAAGTTCTGCATGGAGTCCAAATATCTTTTCTAGCCTTAGCAGAAATTATAGGAAAAGACTCACTGGATTATCATCAAGTATTAAACCAGGGGTGCCAATAATTGTGGAACCTGATTTTTGGAGAATTTTGTTTTTATCTGAAAAATGCAAGCCTTTGGTTGATTCCAATAAAGCGCACTACTTTCCAATGTTGGAAAAAAAAGCTTATGTCAATAATTGTATTCGTTTTTAGTTTATACCACTTTTTGTGCATTTTTATCAAGAGTGCCAATAATTCTGGAGCCCACTGCATGTCTAGACATATGCTCGTTCCTTTTACGGACGTCCTGGAGTTAGCTTAATGGATATAACCACACATTATTTCAGCATGACAAATTCTAGGGGAGATGGGACTGAGAGCTGTTTGCAATCAAACCAGTCGCGCCACGCAGCCAGTGATTACCAGGAGGCAGTAATCATATCACATTGGATGACACGGTCAAGGGCACGGGAATAAATGCTCCAGCTCGAGAGTGTTCTCTCTGTCGCTTCAGGCCTTCGGCTTCCCGCCCTGGAGGCCTCGTTTTCCGCACGGCTCTTCTGAAGCTCATGAGCACAGCTTCCAGCTGGAGCCTTTCTGATGGCTGTCAGCCCAAACCCGCTCTTTTTTCACTCCTTGTTTTGCAGCCCATCTCGATTGCTTTCTATTAGGTCCCCCCCCGTCCCGCCATTGCATTAATTTTGATGCCTCTCCCAGCCCCTGTGCTTTAGCCTTTTTATTTCTTTGAAACTCGGGAGTTTCAGCTCTCAAGCTGCGGGAGCTGCCACCATTAATCTCCTGGGCGACTCCGTGGAGAGTGATATACATCGGGAGAACAAGGCAATAAAGAGCATGCCCACCCCCCACCCACCCCCAGGCGAGTCTGCTTCCTGCGGAACCATCCCCCACATCTGCGATCAGCATCTTACTTAATGGGGCTGTATTTATATTTCCAGGAAGTTAAGGGTCTGTGACATTATATCATAGCTTACCCATCGGACGATCCCCACTGCTCTGTCTGTACCGATGTTTCACAAGGCCTCTGTGCTGACAGGTCTCCATTAGCTCCAGATAGACGTTAGAGCTCCATCCCACTGGACTGGCAGTTCCAATGGACTCCAGTGAAGTTAAGGGGTTCTCACGGAACCCATTTCGTACTTGTCAGTAATTTCAACATCACATTTCCACCTGTTGGCACTCCACCCCAGCTGTATTTTCTCATATAACTCAGATTTCCCCTTTATTGGACACAAACAGCAGCATGCTCTGCTGTTGGGTCTCCCTTCATGTAACACTTTGAAAAACTGATCATTACAATATGGAGTCTGGGGAATTCCAGGTGATTGGCTGTGATGAAAGTCATCACAAAATGGTTGGAATCTGTCCCTAACAAGCCTGGAAACAAAACAAGGAAATGTGACATCACTAATACAAATTAATATAATTGTGCCACCTATGAAAATAATAGTTATAATGATTATGCTTGTGACCTTTTTGCTGGGCAGAGAACAGGTATACATAATACAGAAAATATAATAAAATAATGCTGAGATGACATCTGATGATAATATAACCAATTTTTCTAATGTTAAAATTGTAATCATGATAAACATAATTGGATGATTTTGAGTGAAACAACATATGATGTATACGCCTCTGCAGAGCTGCCATTTCAACTTAGTTTGTGGATATGAATGTCAACAGCAATATTGAAGCTTCTCGTTTGACACCATTGACTACACTTTCAGCAACCTGCTCTCCTCACAAAATATACAGTGCTGCCACTGTTCACCAGCAAATGTCAGTTTATAAAGAATGATATTGACCTCCTGGGTGTATGGTTTTTTTGTTTAGAAACAGAGCAGGAATATTTAGTAGAAAGCCAGGCATTTTCAAGCACAATGCCACATGCATTTTTAAAATGCAATCTCACAGCACTCAGATTCATTTATGTGGAAATGTCATGCACAGAAGAAATACAAAGATTGCTTTTGTTCCACAGACTGTTGTGTAATTAGCCTCCATCATCATACTTTTTCTGAAAAGCACAGGTTCTGTTTTAGATACAGGAAATTACATTAGGATAAAGGCTTGTTCGTGGATGTCTAGTTATCAGTGCATTACCATAATGCATTATTAAAGGACTCATAATGCTGCTGGAGGTATCATTCAAAAATGATCAATTTAGAGCCCCTGTATTATTATTTAATTACATTATTATATAATATCCTATCACATTACCTTAATCGACAAATTGTTCTGGAGTACACATGCATATTTATCGGGAAATTAAATATGCGTGTGCGCGCGTGCGTGCACACACACACACACACACACAATTCTATGTAAATTCTATTTAGCTGTGAGATTCAATCTTGCAATACAAAAACATTTAGGCCCTATATTAATTTACTTAAATTAAAGTGTTAAAAAATAAAAAAGTTGGAAATAGGTACTCAAATCAACATTTTGCATATTCTCAATGCCCAGCATTAAGTATATGCTCATTGTGACCTAATCACCCACTCTTGTTCTGCACAGTAATATTTCATAATTTCTATTAATTTGTAACCTGGATTTTCAACAATACATTATTGTAAATTCTAAGCTGTAACACAATGGATGGTTTTTACATTACATTTTACATTACAAAGAATGTCATATGCACCTACATGTATAGGCTGTGCTTAATCTTAATGTAGAAAAGGTTGCAAGACACTGGGCCTTTATTCACATTACCAAGGTGCCCTAACCTGGAGAAATCAAGCATTTAATGACGACTTTTATTAATCTTTAGAGATCTTTAGGGAAGCAAATTACGACATTTATGTAAATGTCTTTACAACAGTTACAATGGTTGTATTAAGAATTAAAGCTGCATTTACCCGGTTGTTTAGACACAAGCCATTTTAAGGTGTTTAAACTGTCTGAAATAGTCTTTCTCTATTGGTCTAATCAACTGTAAGTCGTTCCGGCGTAATGTAATGCAATGTAATGGTCAGTTTGCGTTCCAGCCGTGCCAATATCCACGATATACGCACGGCTAATAGGAATGTTTAATCTTCTAAAATTACTCCGCGTTTGTAGATCACCGTTATCTACTTTGTAATGGAGTTAAATAAAATGAGTGAGTTCAAAGTGTCCTTTGATTTGTAAAGGAGCAGGAATGAAAGAAATACAACTTTTAGGCAACATCCTCAGATCGAAATACCAGCAAGATCACTGAACGCTGGCGAAGCAAATGATGACTCATAACGACACAGAGATATTTAAATAAATGCACATTATCTGGCAGTGTCCCAATAAACGACTTCAACAAAAACAAATGACTCGTGTGTGTCGTCTGGTGTAACGTAAACTAGCAAGCTAGCTAATGTTAGTGCAGTGATATCGGACCGTTGCTCCGATAGTGGAGTGGGGATACATTATTTCTAGCGAACGTCCGCAATACCGTTGCTTAGCAACCAATTACTAACTACTGTTTAGCAGAATAGTACATTTACCATAAACATAGTTCCATTAAAATACATTAATTTAAAGTTAGGGGGTGTAACGGCACTCGTTGGTGTCGTACCTAACCACCCCACTAGCTTTGCCAATATCGACATATACCAAGAGTTCTCGTAACATAACGCTTAAATTAATGCTTTATAAAACATTAATAGTTGTGTTATGTCATATTCCAAAGGCTTATCTTCTGAAAGTCAACATGAACGGAAAGGGATACACAATTTCTTATTATAATATTGTGAATGATTTCTGCCATTAATTTGCCAACAAAATATGAGACAAAATCACCAAGAAGACACCACCCACTTCAATTGTCATGGTTGTTCTCCAACCAGAGCTCATGTTCCTATTGTACTTTTCCTGTAAGAAAGCCCTGGTTCACGGGTGAATTAATTGAAGAAATGCATATGCTTCAGCTTCAATGTGCCTTGTACAGGGGCAGGTGGCACAGTTGTGACTCAAGTGGCAAAATGAGGAATTACAAAGAGTCTTTGTTTTTTTACATGTAGTGCCTTGGTACAGGCACCAGGTACCATTCATACCCTTGAGCCAACACATTACATATGACAAGCTAAATAAAGACTTAATAGAACTGTTTGATTTATGGCCCTTTGCCAGGCATGTTCAACTGGTGGCCTTCGGCCATATCCGGCGCTTGGCTTTGATAATTTATAGTGGCCATAAAGTCTACAGATTATTCATCTAATATTTACACTTTGAACCTTAAAATTGGTGAACAATGATGAATGAGTTTGATCCTGTGGTTCCGCTTCTGCGTCACTGCAGCCTTGACTTCCTTTCATGATATATTGTTTTTGTTTCTATGACATCACGTAACAATTACAGATTTATCTAGGGCATGTTTTTTTCCCTGGCCCTTTGAAAGAATAACTGAATGATATATGCAGTAAAACTTACATGAACAGATATGTATAAAACCAATGTAGTGTTCTGTATTTCTGTTTGAAGACCCCATGGCTGGAAGTAATCAATATTTTACTTTTATATATAGAAATGATAAGAATAAATACTTGCCTTTGATTCATTTATTTTGCTAAGCACATGGTTCAGAGTAGTTTACTATAACAACATCATGAAGTAATCAACTTAAATGCGCATGAAACTGATAGATAGCCAGCCAGAGTTCAGAGGAAGATTTTCCATCACTGGCTATAACATGCAAATACTGAGGGAGTCAACAGATGTTTCCATGGAAACTAATTTATGCAATTCTGTTTTATGTCAGAGATTGGATGTTTTAAATGTGCATGACAAGCTGTGTTTTCTTTTTCCTTTTTTTAAAATTGTGCACACTCTTATTTAACCTATGACAAGCCGTTGGATAAACATACAAAGAAAAGCTTTTATATTAAGCTTCATCAGAAATATAAAGAAAAAAGGAACCAGAAAAAAGGAGCTTTAATAGGCTAGTTATGTAATAGGGGCGCTATAGTGTCAGGTGACATTTTTAGAAACGTCACTATGTTAATTCAGTGACAAAAAGGATCTCAACTTGTGAAACACCCTTTGTTTACCATTGATTTGTGCCAAGAAACATTATTTTCAGAATTAGCAAAATCAAATTTCCTTCCTTGTACAGAAGAAAAACATTATTTCATTATTCCCTACTGCAGTAAGTAATGTTCATTTGGTAATTATTGATGGGATTACCAAGGTGACAGCTCACAAAGACAATTACGGTCATTAATTTCCGAAAATGAGCATGAATAAAAACAATTGAAAAAGGTTTTGTATCTGGTGATTGGTTGGGAACAACCTGCCTTCTGTTTTGTTTCTGACTCTGACTACCTCTTATTGAAATTTGCTTTCCTTTTTGGATTCAGATTTTTGCATTGTGTTTTGTAACATTGCCTGTTTGGACTGCCTTCCAGTGTTTGTACTTTTGCTGTGTAAGCCCCCCACTAACCCAATGACAAAGTTGGTTGTGCAGGGTAAAGGTATCTGCGTGCTTGTGCTGAAAATAACTTATGTATGGTTAAATAATTATGACTGCTATGTGGAGAGACTAGATCATCCAATAAATAAACCAAGTTACGGAGACCACTTTTATTCTGGTAAGGGCTGACCAAGAATCTCCAAAATGGTGGCTATATATTAACCTTCATTAAATCTGACTCCAATTTAATTTATAATGAATTTTAGTAGATTATTTATAAGTACGAAGGAATCCTGTACCATAACATGCTCCCTGGACAGTTATCTGCTGGTCCCACAGCATGTCACATTGGCCGTTATGTGCATGACTCAATAACAGTGTTCAGTAAGTGAAACCAGGCATGTCAAGTTTGTCAATTAAACAATTGGAATGTAATAAATAAATAAATAAATACGATTATTTCAAAATATATAAGAACATATTATCCAAATTAAAGAGTCTTAAAAGTCATACCTGGCAACAAAAACTACATGCGCTTTGTGTAGTAGCTCCCAGATTCTTAGTTTCCCCTGCTAAGAATACCAGAAGAGCCAGAATACCAGAAGAGCACATACCAGACCTCTGATCTAAATCCAAAAAAACTCCAAAAGATCCAAAATTATCCACTTGGGAGTTAGAGATATAGCTCCCCAGGTGTCAAGGGGTAGGGACAGGTGGCTTCACGATGGCAGGTTTCTACAGTTTTCCCTAGGTTCCTGGATGGTTCCCAAGTCCTAGGAAAACTGCTGCTTTCACTCCTTCAGCCCCGGAACCGATGCAAGTCTACCACACCCATACATGGGAGAGACAGAGACATTTTGCTGAACAGCTGTGTCTGTACTGTGCCAGACCTGGACACTGTCTCACCAACTGTCCAGTAAAAAGGAACATCAATCAGGAAGTGAGGAGGTTCTGATGGGCGCCTCGCTGGATTCTACCTCCTCTACCTTCCATTCCATCATGTATACTGTTGTTTCCTGGAAGGGAGGCTAGCAACAAGCATGAGTTCTGATCTACTCCGGAACTGATGGCAACTTCATGTGCCCTACCTTGGTCGGCCGATTTAAGATTCCCACATCATCGTGAAGAGGCTCCCTTCTACATTATGAAGTCTCCTCGTGTTCCCGTGGTGCTGGGCAGACCCTGGGCTCCTACACCACAACCTGCAGATCGACTGGGTCCAAGGAACTGTTACTGGCTGGAGTCCTGGCAGTCAAGTATCCTGTCTCCACTCTGATTCTGGTCCTTTGGCCCCTGTTCTGCCCACCCTGGAGGCGCCCTCTGACCTGACCAACGTGTCACCCCTGTATGATGAAAAGCTTCTGGCCTCATTTGCCCTGCGTCGTTCCCCAATGGTGCAGGCTTCTTTTTCATGGAGAAGAAAGACAGGTTCCTTTGACCTTGCATACATTACCGAGACCTCAACGAAAACATGATGAAGAAATATTATCCCCTACCACCTCCAAAGAAGCAAAGTGTTCACAAAACTCAACCTACGGAACTCCAATCACCTGGTCCTTATCAGAGAAGAACACCACCAGCGGTCACTGAATACCTGGTTACACCATTCAGGTTGACCAACACTCCGACTGTCTTCCAATCCATGGTGAATGACATAGTCTCCCGATTCGTCTTTGTCTACTACTACATCCTGATCTTCTCATCCTCCCTCAAAGAACACATCCACCAAGTTCGGCAAGTTCTTCAGCGCCTGTTGGAAAAAACAATAATAAGTCAAAGCTGAGAAGCTGAGAGTTCCAGCAATTGACCATTCTCACAGTCTCACTGCCAGTCATCTCTTATAAGATCACATTCTGTTGGATTCAGGAAGTTGAAACAGCGTTCCCGGAACACAAGAGATGATTTACTTCTGCCCCCATGCTTACTATAAAACAGTTCACCCTGGAGGTAGACACCTCTGACACCAGAGTTGCAGCGCAACTTTCACAAAGAGCATCGGACAATAAGGTAGACCTACGTGCATTCTTCTCTTGCCACCTCACGTCCATCACGAAGAACTACAGCATTAGCAACCGAAAGCTAGTGCCCGTTAAACTCACTTTCTAAGAATGGTGTCACTGGCTGGAGGGCTCCTCCATTCCGTTTATGGCCTGGACTAACCATCAAAATTTGGAGTACCTACACTCTCCCGAAGACTGAATCCACAACTATTTTTCAACTGTTTCAATTTCACCCTCACTTGGAACTAAGCATGTCAAGCTCTCTCGAATATACTCACCTGACAATCCTGAAGAAGGCCATCCTTCCTTCTGGCACTCCGGTGACTTTGGATTCTGATTCTGATTTTTGGAATATGTATTGTTGTGTTGCCTGTTTGGACTGCCTTCCTGTGTCTGGACTTTTGCCTGTGTCGACTACAAACTTGATTACCTATATTGCCCCGGTTTGCCGGTATTCAACCCCAGCCTGTTTGATCTACGTGGCATCTAATAAAGATAGCCGTTCTGCCATGTTTTGGATTGTGACTGGTTCTTCAGTCCTGGCACCTGATACACCCTCAAGGTTAAGATCGATTTAATAAGAATGAAGCTTACAGTTACAGAAATTCACCAACTGCTCCACAAAATCTGCATGCTTCACAATTTTCCCCCTGTTGATACTTCCTCGGGTAAATATATCTGGGCCAGTTTGTAACATGTGACACACCTCCAAGTGGGGGCAATTACAAGTCGTCCATAATTAAGAGAAGCCACCATGAGATTAACGGCAAGACTTAAGGAAAAACAAAGCTGCGCTGACATGTAGGCATCCATAAAATGTCACAGCAATGTGAGCAGCGCTGTACCATTCCCGCTAACCCAGATGCTATGAAAGGAGGGGAGGAGGAACGATGATTTTCCAGTCCATAATGCACGGTAATGAATGTGATGACATATGGACAGCCTGTGACAGGGAGATGAGAGAGATCCCCCTGGTGTTTTTTCATCATACACACTGTGCAGGGGCGCGAGGACAAGACTGGGAAGGTGGGCTCTCAATGGCAGGTGGTTATTCCAAGGTGCAGGGCTTTCCACCCTGCGGCGAACCTTGGGTACAAAGGACAAAGCGAAAACACTGTAAATGGAGGCTTGGCTATTGGAAGCACAAGTGTCCCAGGGTACTGTACTCCCCTCCCCCCTCACCCCCACAATAATACTGCCTACCTGTCTCTTGTCTAATGGAAAGTCATCATGTGTTCCTTGGGAATTTTCCACCCTAGCATATGGTAATACTGAACACTTAATCAGGTGCATTGTAAAACAGTCTCTATGACTGGTACAGGACTGGGGGGTGTGGGGGTTGCTGACTATGAAGGACACAAAGCATGGATTTTTCTTTTTCACTTCATTTGTTGGCCCCAGGCGACCATCCTTGTTGTCTATGCCTATGACCAGCACCATGTTTGTATGGGTGTGTATGTGTATCTGCAAATGTGCTTGTGTGGGTGAGTGTGTGCATGTGTTCAGAGCTAACAGTTGGGAATTGAGGGGTTTTGTTCTGACAGCTGGCCTTATTGGACAATAAATAAATAATTAAATAAATAAATTAAAATTTGCTGAAGCCCAAAAACCCACAACAAGCTCTCCTTCTGTCATAACATCCCAAATCTAATTTAACCTACAATAACTTTTCCCTGGAGTGTTAACTTGGAAGAGAAAACACAAACATATTGGCTGGACATTGCACAAAAGATGCCAAATAGTATCATAGAAATATAATTACAGCTATAGCTGCAGTCTCTAAAGACAGTGACTCAATGTGCACACATTTTGTGACTGATCTTGAGTAATGGTCCAAAGAGAGATTTACCAGACTTGAATTCATTAGAAGTTTAAGTGACCATGTGCCTTATTTTTCAATAAAACACTGATAAGATCATATGCATAAATAATGCTCATGTACATCTCAATCTGTACTTTTTCTCATGAAAATACATTTTCTGATACACTGTTCATATGTGTAGCTCATTTTTGCTTCTAAAACATTCAGCCACTTGTCCATAGTAATTGTATCTGTATGTTGTGTTGTAAATTGCCAAAAAGGGTGGACAGCTCCTTACTGCTGTCACTGTCCAGTCAGTGCTGAATGTGGAAAGATAAAGTGCTCTGTAGCCTGTAGCTGAAGAAGTACACACACATGCATTCCCACATGCACACACGTATACAGTACATGCACACACATACACACACATGCATGCACACATACAGTACATGCATACACACACATACATACACACACAGGAGATAGTATACAGTATGCATTACAGAGATGCTGAGTACTGAGTATCTTTCTGTTGGATGAGGAATAGGACACATTATTGTTGAAATCTTCAAATCAGGTATCACTGTATCTCAGATAGTGACAGTAATCTCTTGGTTCTATAGCTCGGTCAAAATATGTTTTTGTGTATGATTTGTATTTGCCTAATATGGAGGCCATTGTTAGGGTATTTAGCTAAGCATGCTTAGAAATTTGTATAAACATCATTGGTGGTTTTGTTGGTTGTGTTTATTATGCAGTTTATGATGAACTTCAAAGAACAGTTTAGCCAAAATTTCATGTAAAAATAAAAACGAAACAGCAACTTAGATTTGATATTATCTGCAGCACTCTGGTATGCTGCATCTGCTCAGACTGTTAAAGACCAAATAACATGTAATTCTGCTTTTCAACCACCTGCAAATGTTTGTGTGGAGCTGCTGTCATATTTCATTTTAGATGCTGTGCATTTCTGTTCATGTTCCTGTACTATGTTAAAACAATTACAGACTAACCCGCAGCCAGAAGGTGAATTAATGGATTTTGGGCCCCCGTCTCTATAGAAACCTGAGTACATGTGCACCTAATAATACCACATATATTTTTCCCGACCGTTGAGTTGAGTCCCTATTCTTAACATTGATTCCTTCTATTGATGCTGAAACATTCCAGCATGCTTCTGAAAACTTGTGACCAGTCTCTGGTTCGGAAGTACCAGAAACTCAACAACTAGAGACTCCTGTAGAGCTGACACTCTTTGTGTGTTTCTTTCTACTTTATTCAGACAGATAGACATGGGAACACAGACAGAAAGTGGTGAGGACTCAAACCACTCAGTTATAGGGGGACTCGAGTTGAGCCAACCGCCCTACGGGCTTTGCCGCACACTCTCCACATCATTCATTCTTATAGAGACAACATGTTTTTCCATTTAGTTTTTACTGCAAAGTCAAATCATCTTTTAAAAAGTGCAGCCTTTACAGATGTCTGCTGGCTACTGTGTGCCTTCCATCGACAGTGCGTTTCTTCCACAGCTGCCCGGCACAAAGCAATAAAATAACAGCAGAGAAAATCTGCGATGAGCCGCTCCCGATAATGAATTATGATTATGGCGTTTATTCTTACAATAGTTTGCTACAGGAATGGGAAATAGCACCTGGAGCACTCAAGCAAATGTGCAATTACAGGGGGGGGGCTGAGGGAGTGAAAGGCCTGATTTCACATTCCGGGTGTGTGCATAGTACAGAGTAGCACTTGCCTCTGAGACAAACCAACGAGACAAAATTGAACGCCCCACCCAATCACAGAGGGGGCTCTTTACAGTTCAAGATAGAACATCTAGTCTGTCAAAAACGGTCAGACAGAAAATTAGCTTCTGCTGCTAAATTTTTTTTCTTGGCGAATGGTGCCGGCAGATTGGTTTTCGCTGAGGGAAATGAGTGGTGGTGTCTGTGGCTATACTTGTCCGTTATCCCCTTATCGGCAATTGCAGTCGAACCACCATGCTTTTAAATATTCATTGTGTGCGTACTGAGCCCCGAAGGGCAGCATTGCAAATTAGAACAGTTCATCCTTTGATTGCCGAAATGCCACACTGGCTGGGGATTCAAATGATGTTCCGCTTTATTATTAATGAGCTGGAGAGTGCGGCTTGACATTTACAGGTGTGCCTGTGGATGTTAATGAGTCTTCCTTGCCTGGGAAGAAGGTGGCTCCATCGTGTGAAGTTGATTGCAGGGCTCAGCTGACCCAGATATAGAGAAAGAGAGATAGCAAGAGTATTTCGAAAAAAATAGCAATGCTGAGATTTAAAATTAGCTATTTTTTTCAGAGAGGTTAATGCATTGTGGCACACCAGGAAAGCGACAGAGCTCTACTGTTTCAGAAGACTAAAGATTGGCAAAAATGTCAGTATCACTGGAATACTGCAGTCAAGACCTATCAGTGTGATCACTGTGATAGTAATAACTACAAAAATCATATTCACTTTGAAGGCTGATGGGAGGTATAATAAACGGCTGCTTAGCATGTAGGGAGGATGCAAGGTGGACTATTGGGCTATACTTTATATTAAGTGGTACCCTCATTAAGATGACATAATGCCTTCACAAGCGCTGCATAATCTCTGCATGAATCGTTCATGAATAATAATGATACTGCACAACTGCTGACATTACTGCATGTTATTATAAAAATTATATGTTGTAACAGAGGGGGGCCATACTCAGCCTGAAGATATGGTAGCTCATAACACCTCCCTGAGCACTTCTGATAGTTGGATATTCTGATTAAGACATTCAGAATTGTATTGTTGCAGATGACAGAGTGCAGCTCAGCAATTCCCTCGAGAGTGTCTTTAAATGGAACTGTCATGAAAAGGTTACAAACATAAAAAGGAAAATGTTTGAATGCTTTGTCTTGGGTTTGATTTCATTCCTTCCTTTACTTACTGGATTTTCAACAGGGGGTCTGGAACCCTGGGGAGTCATTGACGGTATTAGGGTATTGTAAGGGGTCCCTGGTTAGATTTGATATGCAATACCAATACCAGATTTTTTAACTTGTGCTTGGGGTCTCCTGGATGCCTTGGAAAAGGTTGTTTTCAGTTACGTTTTGTCGATGATATATGTACATGGAAAGTTAATGAAATTGCTAAGAGTACAAATACATTTAGATTAATCAATTAACATTCACATTTACATTTTGGCAGGTTATACAGGCATCGGATGCTATTTTTTATACCTTAGCCTGTGGCAAGGAGAGAATACACACTGCAACTGCAATATTAGTTTTAGTTGACTGTATGACTATACAGCACAATGCTTGAAATAAGACACTGAAGTTTTGTGTATGAAAGGATTGCCTCTCTGAGTACAGCTTCTTTGGGGAAACTTTGAGGAAGCAATTGAATGCATAGAGCCAATCACAATCCACTGTGGGTCTACCCAAGACACAAATACCAATATGTAGCAATACCTGTGTCAACAGATGTGTCAATAGGGAGGGTACTGGATTGAATCGACTTATAATCAAATGTAGACACAAAGAACTGAGGAGGGAACAATGAATAGGAACTGTGGCAATGAGCTGGAACCTACAATACAAACAGTAGATTCCTGTATAAATTGCCCTACAGCAATAGCATAAAATAGTTTCTTCCATAAACAACTGAAAGGACAGTTACAATAGGTTGGTGAAATACAGTTCTCCTTAGCCCCACCTGACAAGATAACAAGTAAAAATGGGGTCTTAGATCAAAAGGCAAGAATAGCGACACCCGGCTTACCCCCAGTGCGCCTCCTGTAAAGATATAAATAATTTTAGTGTTGCTTTCCCATTTGTAACTGTCTGTGCAGCTGGCTTTTGTTGCCAGGGAGATACGCCAGGGATGTGATGCGTGTATGACCCTCCTGCCCCTGACACCAGAAGCCCTGATGGAGGGAGCAGGGGGGGAACAGTGGATAGAGGCGAGCCGCTTCCTCTGTCACTGACTGATCACCCCCTAGCCCTGGGGCATGGCAATTTTGAAGAGATAGATTATACAATTAGTGTTTGACTAGAAGGGGTTAGCCACATTGTATATTCTCCAAATGCCACTAACAAGCTGTAAATGCCAGTGCCTAACTGCCCTTGATCAAAAGGTTGAGGTAGGGAATTAGAACCATTGACAATGTAGGCACAAACAAATTACAATTTGAACTTACTTTTGATAGTAAAGAAATACACAACTTTTAAGGCCAAAAAAATGCATTGTAGTTACTGTAGAGGAATCTAAGCAACACATGCTATGGTGCAATAACAAATAAATGAAAATTTAAAAAGTAATATATAATAAAATCAATAATAGGATTATGCCAAGCATGAATGCCAAGATACCAGATTTCCTCCAAAATAAACTAAACTGAATTAGTTTTCGAGACAGTCAAAGTAAGAAATCTGAAAACGAGGAAGCCAGAGCTAAACCTTGTGACCCCACAAGCAGAATAAAAAGGCAGCACATAGAATGGCGGCACGTGGCAGTGCATAGCATATGCTGGCGACGCCCCTTGGTGAGGATGCATAACATCACAGAGCTGAAAGCCTACGGGAGTGCACATGGCATAGGCATACGCGCCCTTCGGAGCTTCAGTTCACTCCTCAGAGTGCTCTGGACATCTGTGATTCAGGTGCTTTCTAAATGAATATTTGAAATAGATTTCCCTGGGTGGTTGTTCAATAGCCAGGGAAGCTTCATGGGCTGACAGCGCCCCAGGGAACCTGTGATTGCTCCGGTGCAAGGCGACTCTGCATGTCACATGAATTATTCCACGCTGCTGAATGAAGTTTCAAAAGTTCCAACCCAAAGGTCTCACCTCTGACTTTAGTATTGAAGGTTCTGTGTTAACAGAGGACTGAGTGCACTCAAGAATACATATGACGAGTGCCTTGCATCAGAAAACTCTAACATATGCTGATGAATAGCACCTACCGTAGTACACCCTCTCAAAAAACACACAAATCACCATGCACAAAATTCTATATTTATATAATGGTGATTTGACTATGATGTCAACATGGTTACTATAACAGAGCAGTTATATGACATGCATTATATGGCATAAACATTGGCCCTTACATCCACAAATCAGTTCATTGCTTTTTGTAGTGAAATAAAAATTCATCCCATGCTTTATACATAGTATACCGGTGGAACTAGACTCACGACTCCCAGACTTCAGAAATCGGCTTTCAAACATTTATGCTGATGATACTTTAGGACCTCATGGTATGGCTGCATTGGAGATGTGTGTCTATAATTGATGTCCTGGGGTGTGTTACTGAATGTGAGGGGCAGTATGAGAGAGAAAGACTGGAAAGTAGAGTGAGAAAGAAAGGTATCTGACTTGATACTTGCATGTGAACAGAACCTGATCTGGACAACATCCATCACAACTTGTAATATTTTCTGTCCGCATAAAGCCAATCAAAATAGGAGAAGTTAATTAATAATAATAATAATAATAATAATAATAATAATAATAACACTAATAATAATGTGTTATCATTCACAGCTTGTGATATTTCACTGCTAATTGTCATTGACACCGTGTTAATACGGTATTGTGAGATTATATTTTACCTCGGCCAATTTGTAATTATTTTCTGCCAGTTAAAATTATTAAAATTCTAGCTGGCAGCAAGCAATTGAAAATTGGCTGATGTAGGTTCACACATTATGGTATTATTATTATGGTTGTTAATCTGCAGGCAGCTTAAAGACACATACACATACTTTCTTTTTGCTGTAGCACCTACAGATCTTCCAACTGCAAACCTACAACCATGGAAATAAAAATATCCCTTCATAATATTTCACATTAGCAATTATTACCATAGACATACAATGTTATATAATGCAAAACCATTATTTAGCTTACAGTACACAACACCTTCATAACCACTGTATCTCTCTTTAAAAACATGAGTACATTTGAGAGGTCTTAGTAATCTGATTGTGTTCTATATGTCTTTGTGCATATTTTGCCACAAAGAAAATTATGAAAAATGTCCCCATTAAGGGAAACTCAAACTTCTGTTAGTGATCCTGAAATTATACAAATGATAACATATGCCAAGTTATTATATTAATATTATTTAGCTGATTTCCTTTAACCAGGGTGAGGTGTGACATGACACTTAAACACATATGCGTGAAAATTAGGACATGAGCATTAAATCAACAGATGGAAACAGATGGTATCTGTCAGTGTACTGAAGTGGCGCGTTCTTCTTGGTGATGTAAATATAATGGTGTGTCTGAATAATGTACAGCGCACTTGGTGTGGGAATAAAAGGGGGCGGGGGGGTGTCTGCTGATGAGGTCCCCCTGGGAATGCTGGGAGGGATTTTCTCCCCTTGGGCTGCACCTGCAAATGTCTTGAATGAAGGCCAGTCAGAAGTTAGAAGAAGCTCTGGATCTTTTGAAGCAAAATGCTCCCTTGGTACTGCAAAACTCCAGGACAAGAAAACATCAAATCCCACCTGTTGGATCAACCAACACAGGCTGATCTTCAAAAATTAAGGATTAAGCATTTTATAAGTACTTTTGCAGGTGGGCGGGTGTAGAGCATTACAGTAGGTAGTCTGGAAAAGCACACAGCTAGTCCTTCAATTGGAGAGCTTGCTGTTGGAGAGCTAACCTGAAGGCATCCACCTTCCTCATACAGTACTGGATTCTGTGTGCTAGAGAGCAGTATTAGCTGCTCTTTCACCCACCCCCTTCCATCCATTCATTCTGTAATTTATTCCTGCTGACACATGTAAACAGGTGAATTCTATTTATGCACATCCCTCTGTGGCCAGGCATAGCTGTTTAAATGAATGTCTCATCTCCCTGTAATTACAATGGAAGAGCCATGCATTGGGGGATCTGGATGTTGAGAATTGTAAATGACTGTGTATTACATTGGGCGGCACAGGCAGTGTAGGTGGACCAATAAATTATGTACAATAAAATGCCAGCTCTAAATAGGAGCCGTGATTGGTCTTTAATTGCAGTTTTGATGCGAGTCAAGAAGTCAACGGTATCCGTTTCGGGCAGCAAACTGTCCTCTCGTATATTCAGTGAGTAATGTTCAATTCACTAGCTGTACCAGCGCCCTATACAATGAGTAACAACAACAATTATAAAAACAAAAGCAATTAGCTGTAGAAGGCATAGCAAATCCAGGGATATTGTTGCATTGGAACCATGGATGCTTGCAGAAAAACCTAATTGTTTCTGCAATATGCTTCATTCTTGGTTTACATGCGTGACAGCTCGTCAGCCTGTATCCAGTATGGGTTGAATTCAGCCTTATGTTTGGCCTTTAATCGTTTGGAAACATCTCACCATGATGTGGTTTGAAACCACAACACTACCTTTTGTTCACAGCATGGCACAGCCAGACAGCCCAGCCAATATTTGGCCAACGAACCTCAGCAGGAACTGCATCAAGCAATCCTTTTGATGACGGGAAACAAGTAAATATGAATGTGTTCGAATATTACATATCAATGCCGCACATCAAATATTCCATAATTCAGAATTCACTTGTATCACTTCTGGGGGTTATTACTGTATTATTTCTCCCTACTCTTTCCATCATAGTAATGTATATTTTACGATGTGGTGTGCAACACATTGAGATTGATTTAGAAGCTCCCTGAGAACCATAACCCACACAATGAGAGCTGCAGTAGCTCGGTTTGATCAGGACTGTTTATCTGCCGGAAAGCAATTCATTTTTGTGCAGCCCCTGAGGAAAGCCACAGATGCATTTAATCTATACTATTTTTTTTTTTTTGGCTCCCACCTTTGGACTACACATCAGTCCCTCACAATTTAATAGCCTACTCCACACATCTTTTACTCAATTGTCCAAAGTCGGTTTCGCCAAACCTTTTAAAAGGAAGTAGTATTGTTTGTTACATTCCAGGCGACTACCTGCTGACTCCTTCCTTGACGCAAATCTTGCAGCAAAATGTAGGACAGTTGGAATTCATGTAGGATTAGAATCAGAGAACTTTCAGTAAGTATTTTTCAGATGCTTCTGAAATGGGAACTATTATACATTTTTAGTTGTAGTCATTTACTCCCCAAATAGCACAATTTCAGGTATTCTAATGCATAGATACTGACCTAAATGAGTCATACATTTTTTCACCTTTTATTGCATTTTGTTCATTGGCACTAATGTGCAACAGACTTTCCCCTGTGTTCCTGTGTGTTCCCGCAACTGTAGAAATGTCTCAGTACCCCTATGATTTATCTCTCAGTCTGTATTCTTCAGCATCATGCTGAAAGACATCCCGTCATTGTATATTAGTCAATGTCACCACAGTGACAGCCAGGTTTCAATGCTTCGAGAAGTCACACTTGATACAGGGCATGGGGGCAGGGTGCCAAAAGATTTGGGGTTTCACACTGGATGCATTGGATGTTAATTGACTGCATCCACACTTGCATGTATCCAAACCTTCATGCAACTTGTGTTGTGATATAGATATTTTTTTCATGTTTGAGCAATGAGCATGAAATTACATTGTACTGTTTCTTCCTGGCTATAAACTACTGAGGAAATATAGAACTCAAATGACATTCTACAAAATTAATGGCTCAGTTCTGCATTTAATCTTTCAAACTTTTTTGAAGGTGATATTATCTCCAAAGAAGCAATTGTTCATAGAGAACAATTGCTCTTTATGACAGCAGGTTTTGAGAGCCTTGTTCCAAAGGTTAACCAGGCTTGAATCCTGCTGCATTGCAGTGCTTACATTTCCTCCATTTCTAAGGTACAAAGATTTTCTTTTTTTCATTTTTCAATGTCAATGTCATTTACTAAGCAAGGAATGCTGAAGGTCATTGTTGTCTTAATGAATGTTATAATGTCAGTGGGGAAAGTAATTATAAGTTGTGTCTCGTTACGAACATTTATATTAACGCCATACAAACAATGATGTGGGTATTGCTTGGCAGTGCCATATGCCTATACCCCTACCACTCTTACCTCTATGATCACCTCCCCTTCTTACTAATGAACATATACACTCAGTGAGCATTTTATTAGGTATTTATTAGACTTTTTTTTTCTTATTGGTATTCTGCTGCTGTAGCCGATGTATTGTGTGTTCAGAGATGCTCTTCTGCATATGACTGTTGTAATGTGTGGGTTATTTACGTTACTGTCACCTTCCTGTCGGCTTTGACAAGTCTGGCCCTTCTCCTCTGACCTCTCTCATTAACAAGGTGTTTCTGTCCGTAGAACTGCTGCTCACTGGATGTTTTTTGTTTCTTACAACATTCTCTACAAACTATAGATTCTGTTGTACATGAAAATCCCCGGAGATCAGCAGTTAGAAATATTGAAACCAGCCCATCTGGCACCAATAATAATGCCATGGTCAAAATCACTGAGATCACATTTCTTCCCCATTCTGATGGTTGATGTGAACATTAACTGAAGTTCCTGACCTGTATCTACATGATTCTATGCATTGCACTGCTGTCAGACAATTGGCTGATTCGATAAACACATGATAAGGAGGTGTATAGGTGTTACTACCAAAGTGAGTGTACATTTGAAAGGCATTTCCTTTATTCTGTCATTTTCATTGCTGATACATCAAACCCCTCCTTATTGGGTGCATGTGGATGGGAGTTATAATGGCCGATGAGCTCCAGATTGTTTTGCATGAATAACAAGCTTGGCTTTCCAAATGAGCACCCATCAGCAGCTGCTTCTGTTTGCTGGGTTGCATTCCATACTGTATGCTTGCTCTATATTTTCATTCACCATTAATAATACATTCACCCATAAATGAACAAACAGATTGCATTCGAGTTAGTACATACTCATTTGTTACCTATAGCTAATAGCTAGCTGTTGAGTGCAAACTGTGTACTAACTCTAATTTAATCTAATTTGTTTATATTAAAATGAATTGCACATAAAATAAAATGAAAAAATTGAAAAATGTCCAATTGAAGTGGAGCTACATTCTTTGCTTCCCTTTATTAATAATGCACTTTCTGCTACTAGAATTTTCATGACTTTTGACCTCCTACAATTACTGTATTAAGGCATCTCTCATCGTGAATTAATTTGTGAAACACGACCACAACTCGGGAAGTTGAAAAGCAGACCAGTATGATAGATGAAATGCACATCATTGAAACACCCGGTGACTTGTAAATTCATGACCATAATGTGAAGTTACACACCTTGGCAGTTCCACTTCGATCGGAAGTAAATCAAGCGCTATCAAATCAGCGCTGGGCCGCATAAAATCTCTTAACGTGAGTGTGTCTGAACGCACGGAGCGAAAGTGGGAGCTGGCCATCCGGTGGGCCCTTGCACACCGTAAAATGGGATTTATTGAGAGCCCCCGCTATCCCTCTCCTTTCTCGGGCAATCCTCGGAGGACCAAGCTAATCAGAAACTTGGACAAGCCCGGAGTGAGGGGAAGAGTGACGCGATAACTCACGGCCGGCTCACAGCGGATCCTGGGCCGAACAGCCAGGCAGCGCGCTCGGCGGAAAGGGAGCCGGAATGGGCCTCTAATTACCGTAACGGAGACAGAGGGAGGCTTCTATTTCATCTCGTTTCCAACGCGTAACCGGATCCGTTCCTCCGCTCCGTGCCAGGCCGGGAGAGTCTAATTGCGACTGGGAAAGGTCAAGGACAACATTCCCGCACCGACTCCCCCCCGTTGGGCCGTGGATATTAGATTTACAGGAGCCGGAGCTGGGAGGATCAAGCTCATCAGAGCCTTCGTTTGCCTGGAGGAACGACGTGCTGTGTTTCGCAATCTGAGAGGACGCTGGAAAAGGGATTTGTTGAATGATCAAGGCCAATTGATTTTGGTATTAACCGGTGGTAGCAATGCTGGCTTTGAGGGAGGGGGGGGGGGGGGGGGGGGGAGAGAGGCAGGGGGTGTTATGTAAGATCCTCCTAGAAACAAGGTGGGGCTTTATGTGTGATTATGTGAGAATTCCTCTGGGACATATTGTTTGGGCTCAGGGCCTGCTATCACAGGGGGGCTGGTTTGAATCTCAGGTGGACCATTATAGCTGTAGCCTTAGGCTAAGGCACTTCAGATATAAGTGAATCAGTCAACTAAGAAACAAGGTTATTTTCAACATGTTAAGCCATATGCTTTATGCAATCATCTTTTGTCTACCAAAAAAATGAAGCTGAGAAAACGCCTAATGGCTTGTTGTCCACACGGTGGTGCTATACCAGTCGACTGATATGCATTGTTTAATATATCAGGCTCTTCCAGTTCATTTCAATGCAGCACACAGGATTTTATTTTTGGGAACTCCAGTCATAAGGACCAGTAGTGCCCACACTGCCCAGAGATTATTCTGGAGAATAAAATGGCTGCCTTCAGTGCACCAGTTATTTCACATTGGCCCATTTTGACTGGCTTTTAAGTATACGGCTCTTAAACCATGCAATGTCTGAACCAAGTGCTGATGTATGCATAAGTGAAATGTCAACAGGCAGGTTAATATTTGTAACTCAATAAAACATTAGGAAAACTAAGGAACAATGAACCTCCCAGCTTTCACAGTGGTATAGATTTAGAAATGGACAGAAACACAAGATAGATGAATCTGTCCCCCTTCAAATAATTAGCTATAATTTGCAAACATCTGCTAACTAGAGAAATGTAGAGGACTGCAATTACTGCGCATGGTTATTGTCTGTTGTAATCAGTGTTCTAAAGGCGGTTTAGTTGATCAAACTCCTTTATGTTCTCCTTTCCTAAAACAGTACAGTTGGGCGGGGGCGGGGGGGCAGGGGGGGGTGTAGGGTTCCCTGTGCATGCATCAGAAAACTGGCCTCCCCTTTTCCGCCCACTTTCTCCTTTCTCTGGGAGCAATTATAACAACAAGCTCACAGTCCGTCTCTACGGGAGCCAGTGAGCATGGGGAACTTCAAAGAGTGACCTCAAGGGCTATAACAGGATCGGCCTTGAACAACAGCAGACCCCGGACCCCACAAAAAATGGTTTGTTCCCTCACTCTTTCTTTCTCTCTCTCTTTGCACACAGAAAAAAAAACAACAAGAGAAAGAAAAAGTGCCGAGGCTCATCAAAGGACATTGCAAGAAAATGTCCTTTGATACAATTCCATTCACGTCTTATAACATGCCAAGGTACAAGACCAGATGGGAGTGAAAGACTTGGGAGTAAATACGGATGGGAAATTAGGAATATATGAAAGAGAAGGTCCTCTGTACACCCCTTTCATGTGGCCCTTTAAATGGAAGAATTGAAGTAGGGTTCATTCACTGGGACTTTCCCTACACAATCTTAAACATCTCTGGAGAAGGGTATTCAGTGACCAGGAGGGCCGAGTCAGGGGAGGGCTCTTGGCACGGTGCCAATGGTCCCACACATTCAAATTTGTGAAGCTTCACTCCTTTCTTCTTTGGCCTGTGTCATTAGCCACCCCCCACCCCACCACCCCCTGCCAAAAGCACATATACTTTCTATAGCCACCAGGACTATGTGCAGCACTTTTTGCTGGCTAAGGTTTCGAGAGCACCTGAAAGGTACAGCCCAAGTACTATGCAGTACAAGTTGCTTTTCACTCCTCCATTACATTATCCTATATGCTGATAACATCCCCTCCGCCGTGAGCCTGCCAGTTGAAGTGCACCACCAATGTGTAGACCCTCTTCCAAGTTCCAACAATGGGTCCAAAGGAAATACAAGAGCCATTCCTAGCTTAATGGTACCAAATGTCTGTTGATGTGCCTTTTAAAAGGCTCATTTTGAATGAATTCTTTCTTGCAGATTTACCAACAAACATAAGAGTGTTGAGGACCCTGCACTTTCTTTTAAGAATACTCATTCTTTATTGGAACTGGGAATATTGATGGGGCACTTTAACTCGCAAACTCCTGAAAGAAGAATGTTGGTTTAACCTTCGGTTAGACATGCAGATTAAAATACGCAGTGTTTCGTGGTAATGTTAGAAGACCTCATTCCACTGAGATTTTTGAAACAAAACAGCTTGGTCCACAAACACACTGGTAATAAATGTTAGATTGTAATGGGAGGCACATCCCGGTGGCTAAAAGCTGAAGTTATTTTCTGATTCATATGTTATCATTACATTTGCATGCAGAAACACAGTAGCGAGGAGGACAATGGAGACACGAGCATGTTCTTAGCTGAACACGAAACTCAGTGAAATCCACAGGCTATTCATTTAGTCTTATCACACATCACAGTTAAGCACAATGCTTTCCACACTGCTGCTAATTATGGAAACAGCAAAACAAATTCCCTGACAACCAGGAGCGCAGATCCCCCAGGTAAATGCTATAATGACAGCCAAGCCAGCAAACCCTCAAAATAAATATGTGTAGAATGCAATTAAGAAGCTTATATTTATGCTGAAATGCCAAACCATATTCAGTTGGCAGATACCTAGTCCTGTAGTAATGTAATTCCCTTTGTCGACAAAAGTAATAACAGGTAATTCCATTGTCATTGCTCAAACTAACTTAATTGTGGCTGAAGCTTAGTAAGATTAGGCTTGGTTAGTACTTATTTAATGTCACTATCGTTCCGGTAGTTAGCTAGCTCTACTTCCAGATAGCAATAAGAAAGGTTTTGATTTTGACATTTCTTTTGCTTCTGCGCTAATGTTAATTCTGAAAATAGAAATAGAAATTTCAAACATTGTTGAGGCAGTTTGTTTATCGCATTTATAAATCCAAGCCAGGTTGTGCAAAATTCTCTTTAATGCGTGTGGTTTACATTTATTTTGTTCTTTTCCTGAGTTATTGCTAATTAGGTTTTGTCTTTTATGAAAAACAGAAATTAACTCTGGAAATGTGTTTGCAAACTTTAATGAGGTACTGATGTACAGTATAGCATGGCAGCCAGCCAATCACAGATGGAAATAATCATCCTTACAATATGTGAGTGAGCTATAGGTGGCACACATCACAGTGGAAAGCTTTGCACAGTTGAAAGTTAATATAACAAAAGGGGGCTGGGACAGCCTATGAAATACAAAATTCCTTATCGTTCATAGCTCACCTTTTAATTTAGAGAAATCGCATTCCCCCTGTCGCCATGAGTACCGGAGACTGGTAGCTAATTATCTCAGTGTGTTCCTGGTGTCCTCATGTGGATGTGCTCTGCTTCCAGGTGTCACCATGTTAGGGAAACCAGGAGCATAGGGCAATGAGAAAGTCACATCACAACCCGCAGTTCATCTCCCGTTACCCATGTTCTGTGCAATCATTATTGGCATGCTGTCATCGCCTACATCGAGGTCCCGTGGAGTCGTTTCCCCTGCACACCTGAGCACCTAGTTATTTTTATCTCAGCATTCTCCTCTACTGCTTCATGTTTCTCTAAAGCCTCTATCTGACCCTACTGCAGTACAATTTATCCATACCTTTGAAAAGTTAATACATGGACAGGTAATAAATTATGTATTCATATAATCTATTGCCTTGTATTGCATATTACCAAATATTTTTTCATGCTGTTCCCATTGGTTTGGGATACGTAATGAACTATTTCCATGTGTTGGGATATTGAAAGCAGTTTATGTCAAACATCAATGATAGATAACCATACATGACTCACAGATTCATGGCTTATGGTTGTGTTTTTTTTAGTGCCTTGGAACCGAGGCAGGGTGTTTGCTTTGAATACCTAATTTGTAGATCTGCTTCCAGGGGTGCGGGGTGTGTTTTGAATATCTGATGACCAGAACAGAATGCATTTCTTCACACTTATCACCAACATACTCTATGAATTGTTGATAGGGAGGCTGGGAAAAGCAATGATTCACAAAATGACCACTGGAACAAAGAGTTTTCAGAGAGATTTACTGTCTGGCCTTACTGTATTGGTAAGCATATGAGCAGTCTGTAGCACTGTTGTCTCCATAACCCCACTGTAAGATGTCACCCCAGCATTCGCCAAACACATATTTTAATGAAGTGAGCTTTTGCCCACAGCTGCAGCTACGACAATACAGATTCATAATTTATATCATGCACTTATTTTCAGTTTGTACAAATTAATGTATTTTCAGGATGTGCATCCTGGTAATACTTTCATTTTTTACTTCTTTACAAATAATGGTACCATTTACATTCCAGTAAACTAATAATATCAATGAAAAATTCACAAGGAGAATTTATGTAATGGAATAAAACACCACTACTATCTTATTTATAAGATATACTCAGTGGGTTCATTGGATTGACTTCAGCTCTCCCCTTGCATTAACTGACCTCTTTGTGTCTTCAGCTGTTTCCAAGATAATTTATTTTATGTAATCTTATAAAACACCAGTAACTGCTAATGCATAGCACCCATAATTAGTTTATATTTTAGCTCCCCCCCTTTAATTGACATCTGTTTTTTTCTGTGCTTTTAAAGGTATAGTTCTCAAGCAAGCTTAAATAACCAATGGTGAAGCAATTTGGCTCACATAGCCACTGATTTTGGATGAGTGACCTATTAAGGTGACAGCATTTTGCAATGCTGAGGGAAGCAACTCGGCTGTGTAAAATAAATACTTCAGCATGATCAAGTGACTGGTTGCATTCATGTTATTTTTAAACATTTAACTGGGCAGGTAATGGTTTCATTTGTGTGACTGTGAGAATTTCAGGGAGGCTGGGAAAGATGGTACTTCCGGAACTGTAATGAAACAAAGGGTTTATTAATAATTTAAAAAGCAATATGAAATATTTAACCATTCAGGCCTAAGTTCTATTTCTACTTTGGCAAACAGTCTCTTTCATTTTATGGTAAGTGTTATATTATGGAAGTTGGGCTTATATTGCCTGTGTCTGCATGAACCACGTTAAATATTATTCACACATTTTTACTCATCACTGGGGTGTTTTAGCAATTGAATTTAAAGGAAACAAGAACTGAAGTAATTCTCCATCCTCCATTTTATATGGTCTCATGATGAAGACCAGACTCAGACTATGCAATGTGTGGGTATGTGTGTGCGCATGTGTGTTATTTTAAGCACATTTTTATTCCGCTCTTATCCTCTCTAAATTTGGAATTGCCTGTCACTGTAAATTCATGAGAGCATGCACTAGTCTCCTCTGTCCTCTGAAACATCAGCCAGCTGTTGCTTTTACTGCCTCTGCCGTCCACCAGGTGGGCTCTGCTGGAGTCCTGCCAGAGGACTGCACACTGTACGTAGGTTTCATAGGGAGCGTGTTGGTGCCCAGTTAACCAGAGGACTGCACACTGTACGTAGGTTTCATAGGGAGCGTGTTGGTGCCCAGTTAACCAGAGGACTGCACACTGTATGTAGGTTTCATAGGGAGCGTGTTGGTGCCCAGTTAACCAGAGGACTGCACACTGTATGTAGGTTTCATAGGGAGCGTGTTGGTGCCCAGTTAACCAGAGGACTGCACACTGTATGTAGGTTTCATAGGGAGCGTGTTGGTGCCCAGTTAACCAGAGGTGGCACTACTGTATGTGGCAGTGAGAAATACCCTGCAAACTGAAATGCTTCTGCCCGCCTGGGGTTACTCTGTGCCTAGCTGTGTGCTACCCGGCGCTGCTCCTGGCCATAGTGAGATTCAGATTCAAATTCAGATTAATTCCATACTATCAACAGGCATCTGATCTGGATATGTCACTTGACTGCTGAAATTATGCTCTAATGTTTACTAGTATTTTTAACTAATCAAAAAAATCATAGTACATTAATTAGCCATCAGATGCTTTATACAAAAGTACAAATAATCTTTCAAATCTTCATAATTCCATTTTACTGTTTTGTAAACCATGCAAGAACACCCTGCTATTTTGGTGATAAAGAAAATAAAACAAACAGTAATGGACTAATAAAATAAACCTCCTTTGTACAAAATGCCATCCATTTGCATTTTTCTTGAGAGCTTGACTATTAGATTTCCCTAAGCGCAGACGCTTACCATATTGAAATATTTTTCCTGTGGACCTTTCGCTGTAATTATTGGATGCTTACAATGCATGCAAGAACAGACAAGCCACAAGACCTTTAATATGTTTAAAAGCCTTGCTCATGTGTGTGCAAATGTGATTAGTGTCATTTATTATGTGAAAGTGCTGCCAGTGGCTTTTTCTCCGTGCATTATCTATTAAGCATAAACTGCGCCTCGCATGTTTAGACTGGGGTCCTAACAAACCCGTTGTGTCCTTCAACATCACTCGCCTTTCACAAACCTTCGTTACGTTACCCCCCAACACCTCCCCCTTCCCCGTCGAGCCGCTGCACCTCTTTAAATGGCAACATTTTGCAATGACCCATTGTTTAATTGACGTAACATTATTGTGGCGGGTGTGCAAGCGTCTGATAGGGCTCCAGGGATCCGCTTCCTTTCTAGTCGTTAGTGTGATGGAAATACCACCCTTTCTGCCATCACCGAAGGCTTGGTTTTCCTGCCTACCCATTTCTGCACTATGGCAGATATTTATGTCAGCAAGGATTTATGAAAAATTTGAGGAATTGGTTTTGCAATAACGGCAACTGCTGTTTTGAAAGGCCAGGCGGACTGTCCAATCCATCAGTGATGGTGATTTAAAGACATTTAATTTGGCGAGTTCACGTTTAACTTGTGAGGGGTAATGTCCTTTTGAAGTAGCACGCTGTCAGGTTATCAGTCAGCCTGGGCTTCTTGCCGCCCCACATGCCAGGACTGTGCAGCTGTCACTCACCCTGAGCGCTGTTTTTCCTATGTGATTAATGGGAGTAATTAAATAAGCTGGTGGGCCTTTTTATTTCCCATATGCTGGGGAATATTTTCCAGGGCTTCAGCACTGTACTGATACATTTTAGAATATTCCATAAGATACTGTAGTTGCTTTATCATTCAAGTAAGCAGCATGCAACAACAACAACAACAACAACAACAACAACAACAAGAACCAAAATAATAATAATAATAATAATAATAATAATAATAATGACACCTGAAAGCTCCTCCGCTCAACAACATTTCTGTGGATGTTTTGAGTAGCATTCCACTCCATACAATTTAACATTTTTTGTGTTACATTTGGTATCTCAAATAATGCCAGAATTTGGAATGTCCAATTTGTCAAGCTTTGTACAGGCAAGCTCGTATACTGTACACCCTCACGTGCAGTGAGGACTACTCGTGGTTCTCCTCCACTGGCCTTCGACACCAGCATGGGCTGATTCCATCCGAGAACATGGTGCTCTCCTGTGTCACAAGGGGCACGTTCATCAGCCCCCAGTCGTTCTTTACATATTAGAAAATGATCCATTGTGTAATGATCATGGTGTTTTACTGTGTCTTATTTTCCTGTTGAAACATATTAACAACAGTTTCTTATGATAAACACATCTAACTATAAGCCATAGGATTCATCATGCAGCTATGCAAAAAAGCTTGATGCTACAGCCATTGCAGTCATTTTAAATCAGTCTATTCCACCGGTAGCAATAAGTAACATTTGTATATTTATATATTTTTAGACATAGATAGATATTTATAGTTTTAAGACATTCTGCAATATCTGAAGAGTGATTTGTGTCCTTTAGTTCAACTGTTCAACTCTTCTTTCACTGAAGAAAAACAAATTACAAAAACAAAAAATAATCTCCTTGGGCTCATTGTATTGTATTTGAAGTATTGTATGCTCATTCCTTGCATCTGATATTGCATAACTTCCGCTATTTTTGTACAACAAAGGGATTCTTCCCAAGAAGATCAGTGCTTAACTTCTTTGGGAGACGTACATGGTGGTATAAATAAAGAAAAGCTGAAATAAATTGACTGTCATAATCAGTAGCAGTGGGTCAGAAATAGCAATAGAAATATAATGAGGCGAGAAAGTCTCACAAGCTGCTGGGCTTGGAAAAAAACTACTGGATGAAAAATATAATTTATTTTTCAGCAATTTGCAGATATACTGTATGTGTGTAGAACTGCTGAATTAAACATTAATGTGTCATTTCCAGCACTAATAACAGCAATTCAGTTCACACATCATTAGTCATTTAAATGTATCATTAGTGTTTGCAATGTTTTGGCAATGAGACCCCGAAATGAGACCCCAAAATTTGGAATTAGTGATTATCTCTCTTCAACTGCCACTGTTCCAGCTGTACCAGGTTCCATAATGCACTTATCCATTCTGCCAGCAGTCCAATGGCTATTGTACAACCTACAGGCCGCACAGTATTGAGAAAGAGAGTAGCACCAAATCGATTGAGATGTATCTGTCACTGACGGAGCGTGGGTGCCTGTGACACCTGCCATTTTGCTACCGATCACGTCCCACTGCTGTGTCCTCCGAGTCGTGGCAAGTTGGTGAGATAGCTGAGGCCGAGGCTTGAATCTGCATCTGAGTTCTCATTTTTTTGCAGAGGTGGAAAATCCAGGTTCAGTAAGTAAAAGTTCTCCCCAGAATTGTGTTCCAATCACTGGAATTACTAAATAGCAGAATTCCTGAACCAGGAGGTAGAACTAATTTGTGAAATCAGCTTGTTTCATTTTTATTAATTTTGACCTTGGATATGGGAATTCTTTGAAATGTGTAACGGGTCTAATGTATGTGTAAGTTTGATAAATGTGTCATTTATAAATTAGATATTTAGATATTTACATAAATGAATTAGATATCATTAGACAGTGCACCGACTTCCTTTGAGATCTAATCCACTCTGTTTGCACAACAGGAAATGAGTTTCAGAAGTAGTGTACAGTGCATCATATAACCAGGTAGACTGTCGTATATAATCCATGCGCTACATGCATGTTGTCACAGTCTGGCTGATCTCCCAGCTATTGCCCATAATTCATAGCTAACGTGCGATCTCCTGGCGTCAACAAAGTGCCTACTCCACCCATGGAAAGAGCACAGCATCATCATTCGTCTATAGTTCAGGAGGTCAACCTGGGGCCCTTACCATGCTGAGTCTAATTTACTCATAACGTCTCTTAAATGCCAACAAAACGCCTCATTTGAAGGGCGGAGCACCTGACAGCCCTTACCTTTGCCCATAAATGGTGGCCATTCATCTTCCCAGACGTCCGCATGGCACTCCCCGCAAACAACACATTCATCATACCAGTTTGGAGAAAAATAACACCCCATAAATCAAAGTCGATACATAAACATAGTTATCTGATAATGGCATTTGTCCCCTCTGAGTCATCGGGAGACGGTTTCATATTGTGTGGCTCCTCACATCTCTCCTTATTGATCTGCCTGGCAACAGGGCTTTTTCTTTTTTATGTGGATGTTATTCTAAAGGACACTGGCATAGGAGAGTGTGTGTGTTGAGGAATAAGGGGAGGGCATGTTTTCATTGAAGTGCAGCAGCAGTACACTGCGTGTGTTTCCATTCCACACGTGGTAGCTGTGTGCCTTTCAGATCCTCCGTGATAGGGTACACTGCTCTGCTATTGTCAGGCCTTTCAATGTAATCCGGACTTATTCTACTGAGCAGCTGATCTGACCAAGAAAAATGTGTTGTGTACGATAACGAGAGCCGCGATAAGAGATAACGAAAATAGAGGGCTGCCTTCAGTGACGTGTAATGAAAAAGAATACTGACTGTTAATTCAAAATGGTTTCTGTTGCATTTCTGTTAGTTGTTATTACTGTTGGCCCCATCCATTTCCTGTGGGAATGTCAGTGTTATTTGACTAAAGTTGGATTATTTTTATTTTCCCTGCCCATTCATAGAATTTGCTTCACATGGGCCGAGATTTCGGCCAGGATTCAATCAATAGTTGTCCTTTGAGTTTGATAAAAAAAAACTATTATGCTAACTTATGTGCCGTTTTTCTTCACTGTTTATCAATTGAATGAAAAAGCAATTGAATTTATTGTTACATCACATTATGGTAGGACATTTAAAGTCCTGAAGTGCTTCCTGAAGGGAGTCCCATTGTGCATTCACCTGTAGCCTGCACCACAGGGACGTTGGAAATGAATTTCTCTTCCTCCAGTGTGTAAGCGTGTGGCTCAGTTCCCTCGGAGCTGAAAGAGAAACAAACCACACAGAAACATGCTCAGGGTTAATTGAATCCCTCCAGTCCACAAGGGATTAAATGTACTCAGAGTTAATTTAACACTGAACACGTAAGTGTCAGCCCGATTATAGCAGGAGTTTATTTAGGGATAGAAAGACTCTCAGCATGATACGTCTGGGCAAATGAGATGTTGGTCGATTTCTTTGCAGTATTTCTTGGTTGGTACTTGTTCTGCTGTGCCTTCAGTTATGTGTCCTGGGTTTGCTTTGGGTCTTTAGATTATTTACACAATCAGTTATTCTTGAGTTTTACAATTGAGTTTCACTGTTGTGGCTCACCTCAACAAAACAAACCAGATGGCAAGGAAATTCAAGACTGATTATTTTCCAGTTGAGCACTGGGCCGTACATGTGGGGTTATAATCTCCTCCAAATAAAAAGTGCTTGACAAAAGACACCTGAAAGCCAGCCGGAAGAATAGGCACAAGGAGTTCCTTTAAAACACCACAGATTAATGGCCGTCCTGAGCCTTAACATCTGCCGATGGACTGTGAAAAGTTATTCTTCTGCAAGAAAAGTGCCCTTCTAATTATCTTGCCTCTGAAACATGTGTTCCTGCCAGTGCAATTAGGCACAGAAGCCATGAATCAGCAGATCGCTGGCAAGAGGGTATCATTTGTTCTAATGTCTGCTGTTTCCACGGAGAACTCCTTCTGGCAGGGGGCCCGAGAAAGCACTCTGAAGGGGGCTTAGGTTATGGGTAAGCACGCATGATTGGCCAAGCACTCTGCGGGTAAAGACACGTTATGAAACATATATGTGCCGGTTACGCCATAAAGTCTACCTTAAAGTCAGGAAGACCTAATAACCCAAGGCTGAAATGAAACATACCAACGGTTCTTATTTGTGCTTCAAATGGCAGCGTCTTTGCAATCGTGTCAGGTGAATGTTCAATGTTCCATGCCGAGACTTCCATGAATTACAAACCATTTTTATTTTTTGTCTGCACTTCTCTACCCTCTTCAATTCCTTTTTTCTTTGCAGTACTTCAGTCTGGGCCCTTTAAACTGATCCTGACAGTTGACAATTACTTTATCAATTTAACCTCTATCCTGGCAGATCGGCTACCAGCAAATTCATTTTATTCCCTGCACAATAGAAGGGGCATTTTGACTTGTCACAGCAACAGGATGATTTTGAAACAGCCATTTCTTTTAATAGATCTCCTCTTCTTTTAACATCATGCTGCGCCTGTTTCCATCAAAGTGACATTTAACCCCTCAGAATCTCTCAGGAGCCTCTTATGCTGATGCACAGGATTCAGCACTTTAACTGCCATTTGTACATGTGATGTCCTTATGGCTGTGTGTCACTCAACCTCCACACGGTAACAACGAGAGCCAGCAGTGCTACCTCACATGGTTACAGCCAGCAGCCATGCCTTTATTCAGTCCTTAGATGCTAAATGAATTGACATTCAGTGGGTTCATACAGATAGAGTATGATGCATTTCTATATAAGGACCAGCTGGGATCCTCACCTTTAGTAAGTAAGATTCTGATGGATAAACCCCTGGATCAAATGAACATTTACAGTGACCGATTTCCAGGAGAAATCATTTTAAGTACAGCAGATGCAAGATGAGTTTAATCATTATTGTTAGAAATGATACATTTGCAGCTGTGATAAACTGAAGATGCCATGCTGGTTGAAAAATGTGTTGGTATTGTGTAATTTATTCAAATTGATAATACATTCCAGATGGAATCACCTTTTGGGACATGTCCAAGCAATGCTCCAAAATCTAAATTGCAAATGTCTTTCTTAATGCTAGAATAATGACAAAAATAGGAATAGACATTTGTAAATGATGACCATACACCTACACCAACTGATGTGACTTAAAATGTTCAGCCAGTCTTCTGTTTGCCATTCATCATTATTTCTCCTCTCTAGCTCTGTGGAAGTAGGTCACATTTTTGTTCTTTTCCCAATCTCTCATAGCTCATTTACCTTTACAAATCAGGGTTGTTTAATTTTAGCCCAGAACTGTTCTAACCTAAATCTAATTCCAGGGAGCAGACACTTCTTGGCAAATGCAAGATGACTTAATGAGGGTTTCAAAATGGAAAAATAGTACTTTTTCCCTCCTGACTTTAAAAAGAGTTGAAAAGGCTGCAAAGAACATTATTATGAAGCAATATAAGTTGACAAAGGTAGCCATTTTAATTTTAGCTCTAAGACATGTTTTCTGTGTCAATTACAAACATGAATCATACTCTGTGGATAAGATTTGTCTACTACCCTTACACCCTAGATTCCATGAATAAAACATGTCTGACTCATTCTGCGCACCATCAAGCAATAATTTCACCAGCCTTCCTATTCATGTTTTCAGAATGAGATCCTGTTCAAATTCAACAAATAACCACACAAAGAAACAAACCAACAGACAGAGGTACAGCCACACGTGGTGCTCACAAAATCTCATCTCCCCCTGGTGGTGGAGGTAAGACAAACAAACATTGTTCAACCTCAATTCCAATTTGCGCAATGAGACTATTATTCGTGATTGATTTGATGAAGACAGGCAGGAATGAATTTGATTAAGTAGCAAAATGGGTTGGATGGTAGCATGCCGGCCCTATCTGCAGATACGCAAACAGAAGAAAGAACCCCCAGAAACAGCGAAGGCAATTTACGACAGGGCTCCTTATCGGCTGCCTCCCCTCCGCCGTGAATGTGTTATTCTGTCCTCCAAGGTTAAGCAGTCGCCAGCCTCAGATAAAGCGAGTCTTCCTGTAGTGCAAATTGGCCAGCTGCCTGCTGTTCGTGTCCCTGCACCTCCGCTGTCAAAGACTGCGCAAACGAGTGCTCCCTGAGCAAAATTAATGCCGTTTGTGTCAGGGGCCGTCGAGGTACACATGCAAGGAGTGTGTTAATTTTCTGGCTGTCTGCTCTCTCTCGCTCAGGGCCGGTTGCCAGGGGGCCCCCGGGGGCAGGCAACGCCGGAGGAATTCTGTAACACCTCCCGACACCTCTCCAGTCAGCTTAACCCCTTTAACAGCCGGGCTGATTTTTCAACCCAGTGCACTTGAGTGCCACGCGGCCGTGCTTGGTCAAGTCTTACAACCATTAGCTTAAGCAGATTGAACTGTGCAGGGAATAGTTCTTCATAGGACGTGATAGGTGTTTGCTGCTAAAGGAGGTTTTTTTTGTCTTCAGTGGCATTAATGGTAGCTGATGGTCCGGAAAGAGCTGTTACATACTGACTGAGTTGTCAATCATGCAAAGCACCAGAGGTCGGCATGGAAACTAGACAATGATGTTTCAACAACTGCAGCAGTGGGAATAAGAACTATATATATATATATATATACCTAGAGTTGGGATTATCTTTTCCAAGCTGAGTGGGAAAACTGCATTATCTTGTTTTTAGTAAAAACAAAGATGCCATGGCATTGTAGTACAGTATTTCCTGTATCCTTAAGAAGTGCTTTACTACTTTCTAAATCAAGAACCCCAGCGAATAAACTTCTAATAAAAATAAGATTATAGATTCATGGTATATTCATTTCATGGTAGTTCAAGTTTCAGATATATGACACAGTATTTATACTGTAGCTGTATTATTAAAAAGCCCATACATTTCAATCCATTACATTGTTATTTTAGAAAATACGAGACACTGGCAGTGGGTCCGTATGTGGCATTATTTTGTGTTGTTCTTGTTCTTTTGTGAATTCAGTTTGCAAAGGAGCTAATGCAAATAATGTGCTAACTTCAGAGAGAAAATAAATGGTAGTATGAGTGCTGGCAACATTTCAAAGGCCAATGAATCAAATACTAAGACGCATTGGAGATGCATTTGGAACTTGAGCCACATAGAGAGATCAATTTGCATGGAATGTTAAGAGCTGAATCCATCAGGCCAGAACAATGGCTGATGCAAATGACCTGTTGTTTGCACCTCTACCGCCTGCCTATGATGCTAGCCACAAATACCTTGTTTATCCTGTCAATGCAACTGGAAAACAGAAATAAGAAGACCCAGACTGAACCCATCCTCAGTGTGTTTTCTCCTTAGCATATAGTAATGTTAGGGATGTTCCACTTAACCATTCTTGCACCACATTGAATTGACCAAACCCAAATTATTTTGCCACTAATAAAACAAGAAATATTTTCCTATGTTTCCTAATTCTGATCATTCCGCAGGTTGGGAGTACATTGACACAAAGCCTATCAAGCCTATCAGTCCCTATCAAGAGACAGCAAAACACCTTCCTGTTCCTGCGTTAGTCTCTTTCTTTCTAGGCACAGCCTGGCATGATGGCCCTCCCACTTATTTGGGTGATTACAGCACCACCCCTCCCCCCCCCCAGCTCCAGAGCCTAAATTCCGCAGCATCCGCAGTAGCATCATCCATTTCTGCTCCGTTAATGAAATCCCTGGGGAGCGGGGGCGGCGACACAGAGGGGCACCTCATTTCAGGAGCGATTAATTACAGAATGCGCAGTTTTGTTACATTTTCATCGCAGGCTCATTAATCTTGGGCTTCCTCCGCTCGGTGGCGCAGGTACCGTCGGGGTAATTACACTGAATCATGGAGACAACCATCGGGCCCGACTCCGGGGGGACCGCGGCCCCGCGCACAAAGAGAGCGGCTGCGCTCCTTTCCTTTGTGTTTAACCCAGAGATGTCCCTCACACTGCCGTCACGTAATGATGGGCCCAGACAGCCTTGTGTGAGGGCCTGCTTCTCCGCCTTCACTAATCATTATCTACTGTATGCACAACCCCAGTGTGCGCAACTACAGTTGTGTCCCTTCCTTTGTTTACATTGACTGTTTTCCTTATATAGAATATATTTGCGGCCTTTAATCTGATGGCATCAGACAAATCTGCATTTTGCGCAGTATTTAGGTGTATGGTGATGGAATGCCTGTTGCGATGAGTGCGAACAACTGAATGACTGCAAGCCTGTTCACAAGAGTGAACATTTCCAAAGGTTTTGTGAAATGTAATTTTTTTAAAAGAAAAGACTTGTTAGCATTACACAATCCATACGCGCATACACTGGAGACAAGAAAACACAGTACACAGAGTGAGGATATATGCAAACTGTATCTGCATGCAACATGCTAAACTCCTTAAGATATTTTTAAGGCTTACAACCATAAGATGTAAGCAAGTGCAGTTCAGAAGATGTAAGTGCTGTTTAATGTGCTTAAAATGCAGAAAGCTATCATTCATTGTTTAGTTGAGAGTCTGTGAGCTCTTGAGCTTGTTGGTAGATTCCTCAGATGGAAAGATTTAGGATACCAATTTACCCCCCCCCCCCCAAACAACTGTGTAAGCCAGCCTTGCAATATTTGAGACACATTTATATATCTACAAATATAAATCTATATTTGTATTCTAATCACTACTTAAAATACATATATAACACAATTTATAGAATTTATAGAAGCAATTTGTCTCACCAGATAGTCAGAAATGCCGCTTTTGGGGTGGGAAATAAATGTGACCCAGTGCAATATTGTCCATTTTGCCTCAGGTGTTTTGTTTTCATGCTACAATAGCGAAAGCAACAATGCACCTCGCAATAGCAGGAAACATAATTAATATTCATGCAACGTGATAAATGAGACTTTATAAAATCACATCATTCTTATGGACACGTAAGCAGAACAAAACTTGCTTCCAGTGGCATTTTGCTAATTAGAAAACTGATAATCCTGGAAAAAAGTCAGATACTTGTGTAAAAGGGGAAGAAAAAAAAAATTCTGTTGCTAATGGCCATACATTATTCATACCATAATAGCATTTACTGTCAATTCTGCAGTTTGTTTTATTCGTAGGGTGACAGACAGGCTTGGAGGGAGGGAATTGGCAGAAATGAGTAATGACCAGAGGGCCAGTGGTCAAAGGATGTTCATTTCATGGGCCGCGGCTGCTGTGACCATTCTTTAAACCTGAGAGGAGGTGGGGGGGAGTGTGGTTGATATACAGCCAAGCCCTTGTTTATGTCCTTTGAGGTCTTCTGAACACACAAGTTTCTTCTTAGGCCCAGCGGACCAACAAAGCGTGAGAGCCAATGGCTCGTGTTTGTGTTTCGCTACGCTTTCTCCTCCCCGGTGTCGCCAATGAGGGGCTGACGGTGAAAAAGGTCAGAGAAAACCGCAGTCTGCCACAGGCAGCTGTTGGAGTCCTGGAGACGATATCAAAGGCAGGAAAATGTAGACTACTGAAAGATAATCGGGGTAAGGGTTCCTGGACAAATACACGACCGAGGCTGTGATTCCAGTCACTGTATTAGATTGCCTGACGTAACTGAAACCACAGACATTTGCAACTGCTGTCTTTCGAAACAGAGAGAACCAGTGTTTTCTTCTGGCGAAGAGTCCCTGACAAGATTTAATGATTGCTCTGTGATTATTAATCTGTTCTCTAATGGGTAGGGATTAATTTGTCCCATAAGGATTCTGGATCAGTGGATTAGGAACCAAAGTGAATGTAAATCTCCTCACCTCTCCATATATTGCTGCCTATTGCTATAGTATAGCAAGAGAATGTGGCTAGCCTGATATTGGATTGGCCGTTGGCATAAAAACCATTTTCTCATACTTTGCAGTGTAATAGCCTTGTTTCTGTAACTTGTTCCTATTCCTATTGTAACTATTACATTCCAACAATGATTACAGGTACATCTTAGTCCACAGCTCAAATATTTGGTTTTCAAACTTATCTAGTCATCTTCCTCACCATAACTGTAATTAACACACACTGCAATCACATTTCTCACGTAAGCGCTGAACACCAGTGTGACTGCACTGAACAAAAGGTATTACAATTTAGCCATATCTTCATGTCAACGCTTTGCAGAGGAGTGAATTTCGAGCAATAATTGGGGTCAGGTGAAGGAAAAGTCTCATTTCTTCAGTCCAAATTAGTGCATGATAAGCCTGCCTCGGTCGGAGAACAGTCCAGCTCGCTGTTACAGATTCACAACATTACGACACTTTTAAAGCCCTGGAGGATCGAAACTAATAGGGCAGGTATCTGGGAGACACACTCCCTACGAGGCTGGCTGAAACAGTCCATCTGCAGGCAGGGAGAGACGTCTCCGAGCTCTAATGAATTACTCAATCAGCCTTCTTCTCCACAACCCGCTCTCTTGGCTCAGGAGTTCCACACTGCATACTGCTCCCCACCACAACTTCCAACAAACTACAATCAGGAACGACTCACACGCCAGTACTTCAGGCAGCTGTTGGCCACACTGCTGCCTGCGTTTGTTTTGTTTTTTCATTTGCACAATATTAAATGCTTTGTAAGAGAAATATGAATGAAGCCGGTGTCCAGGTCTACCTAATATCATGGCCATTGAGTGTATTTGTTCACCTGATCAGAGACAAAACAAAAACAGAACCCACAATTTCATCACAGATTAAACCTTTATCTAAAATAAACCTTCTCAGTACTATAAAAAATGCCACGATATGGATGTAAATGGGCCCAGAGTATGTCAGCCAAGAGCATGAAATATGGCAGTCTGATTAGAGGGCCTTGCGGTATTGTGTATAAATATCCACACGTCAGCACACGCTTTATATGCCCCTCATAAACTATTTGTCACACCGCATAGAGTGAAACATTATTCTGAAATGAGGCACATTAAGTAGGTGTAATCAATCATCAAACACCTTGCTGATATGCATATGTATGCATATTATGCATACATAATCAATGATGCTAGTTACCCAACCAGTGTAATGAAGGCCAATGGCAAATTAAAGAGATGAGAGTTGGTGAGCTTTTAGTAATGTTGTATGGAGATACACACATTAGTATAAAACTTAGGATACATCCTGCTAATATTTTTATCTGTTTTATAATGTGAATGAGACTCATAGTCCTGTTATATGTAGATTAAGCAGTGTGAGTGCAACTTGTAGGCCACATTTTTTCCCTTTGGTTCAAATGCGATTGTCCATTAGGTTAACAACACCTCCCACATCTATGGCGGATCTGCGCCAAAGCCATTATTCCAAAGCTGAAGAATTTTTAACTTGTGTATCATCTTGCCTTCTCATTCAATAGTGTTCCTACCTGATGACGAAAGAACTACAGGCCAAAAACAAAAACTGAATGCTCGTTCCCATGTCAGCGTTAAAAACACATGGGATACATTTTTGGGGAGATCGTAACAAGGCACCTGTTTTGTGAGCTCAAATAAAGTGCTTGTCACTCTCTCCCTTCATGTGGCCCCAACCCCCCTCATGATTTAAATGAGGCCCCACTCTGTTGTTAATAAATAGCAGATGGTGGTGAACATTGGAAAGTGTGCTGTGAGCTCTCTGGTATGGAGGCTAATGTACTGGCATCTGGTCTCTGGTACACTCAGGATTGACTCTTAAAGATATGCTCCTTCAACCTCCGTCTGGCACTGAGTGGGGTCTGGGGGCTTGGGGCATGTAAAGTGAGGGTCCCCACTGCGTGACTGCACCCCAACCTTGGCCAAGCACCTCATAAACCCAACATTAGTTCCCATGTCCTTCAAACTGAGGTAGTTTGAGATTCAAACACATAGTTCTGCTCTGGAACTGTTTTTGAGTATGTTGTTTTTTTTATTTTGGTTAACAAACTAGCATATAAAGCTTTTCTGATCTTTGCAGAGCTGATTTAACGCTCACCGTTATTTCCAATCATGCAGTGGTGTATTTTCTTTCCATAAGGCTTAACATTGTTGCACTTAGCTGAACTTCAGAGCACTTTATTGCTCCCCATCACAGGTGGCAACACACAGAGAAGTGCAGAAGAAACACATGAAATCGTACTCTTAATGCTCCGCGGAGTTCTCAGCCCTTTACTAAACCACCTGAGGCCTCTGCGATTGTTTATTTCACCAGGCTGTACGCTCCATTAAGTGGTTGTTATTGGACGAAATGTGTGACCACCCAGTTAGCTTGGGAGGCTGCTGTGGATAGACAAGGATATTGAGAATTATTGCTCTGAAGGTTTTTTTTTACCTTCTCGATGGTTGGGCTTTTTTAAAGAGGATAAGGATGGAACAACGCTATTTCATGTACACAATCAATGTGCAAATTGGCCTCTGTATTGCCTAATATGGCCCAGTGTGCATTTATCAGGATAGGGCATGGTGTTGGTGTGCGCATTGGAAACATGGCGCGGCGTGGTGAAGTGATACTCTTGCCAGCTGGATTCACCCTTCCTCTGGCGCTGTGGATGATGTCAGTCCCCCATTCCCTGGCTCTGCGGGAACAAACGCGACCCCGCGCGATCCACAGCAGGGGCCCCGCGCGAGCGAGTCTAAACACTGGCACAAATTCACCCTGCCGGTCCCTGCGAGACGCTGGCAAGCCATCGCCCTGCCAGTACCGAGGAGGGCTCCCTGCTGTCTGATTCCGCCAAGCCCACGGCGCTTTTTAATGACAGACACTGCTATCGCTACGGAGGCCCTCGGAGCCCAGCTCTGATACAGCCCCGGAGACTACCCTTTGTCGGTTTACAAAAGAGTTTTCTAGAATAGTTTTCCAAGACCTAGGATACAATGAGGGTGAGGGTATGATGCTGAAAGATTCTCTGCTGTACAACTTAATTTCTTAGAGTTACCTGATTTGGAAAATAACCTGTGACTGTCTTTGCAGTTGGTTCATTCATAAGTACATACTAAATAAATAAAAACCTCATATGTGAGGTCAGAAACAGCACTGTCTGTCAAAAATGTTCTAATTTAGAGAGGGCTGGGGAATTACAAAGCAAAATGTATGTGTCAAATCCCTTATTAAATGAACAGCACTCACAAATCCATCTTGTTTTGCAGTGAAATTGTGAACTTTGCAACCTGTATATAGAGGCTTATGAAGTCAACAGTGCTATCGCAAAGGGATTAAGGATTACTATGCAAATAAGAATCCATCAAATGAAAATAGCTATGAGGCAAAGACTCTAGTCGCCGAATTAAGTAGCATGCATGAACATATTGAGAGACAGATAAATAGCTTTCAATAGATGACCTGGGGAAATGTTTGTTTTAAAAACAAGCAATAAAATATGACAATTCCTCAAAATCTGCATTTCTGCCATAACACTTTCTGGGAGAATAATACAAAAGCACAAAAGCACTTGACTTATTTGCATTCTGTTCTCATTTACTCGAACATTAACTCGGAATTATCCGAGCAAATGTGCTTTATATTATGGCAATAAACATCCCGAGAATCCAATATACAGTATGTGTATGCATGTGTGTTTTATGATTTATAATTTATTCATTATATTTTCCATTCCTAAGCATTGAGGTTGCTGATGCTAATTTACAGAATGCTTTTCAAAAGTATATACATTCAGCACTTACTGTAAAAAGCTGCAATGGGTAACCTCCAAAGAAAACAGTGACTGGGGAACCATTACGAAAAAGGGTCACATTATTTTAAAGGCCTGTCCACATGGTTGGAAAGCAGTTAATAAGTGCCTTATTACTTATTAATTACGACTCATTTTGCTGTGTGGCTTGTACACCAGAATTGGAATGGGAAATAAGACGTCCATGTTGTGCTTACAGCTTTCATGTAGGGGGGCAGCAGTAGTTACTGAAGTGTCAAATGAACCAGTTATTTAAGTATAAATTAAAGCCCCCCTCCTGTGTACTTGCCCTTCCAGGTCACATCTCTTGTTTGTTCTGGCCCCCTGGTGGTAGAATCAGTTCCCTACTGTAGTCAGAACAGCAGTAATCTAGCCCATGTCCTGACACAGACTGAATAGCTACCTCTTCAGATTGCAGCATGGTTCCATGATCTCCTTTACATAACCTTTATTGTTCTCTCCTTTGATTTCCTTTTGACTAATGTTAGTTATATCTGTGTAAAGATAATAACTATCTCAAAATGTTTATCTGTCTTGTAGTACAATCCAAATTGTTTGTTAGGTTAACAGTGCACTTGTTTATTATTAATAGGCAGGGCTGGAAATGAAGATGTGCTGAGTGGTTTAGATGTAGGGCGAGTACCAAAAAGAGAGCACTAGGCCTAAAAATCATGGTAAATTGCGTAATCCTTCATGTTTCTATGCGTCATTGTGTACCTGTGGTGTCACCTTAAAGACAAACTGAAATGGAAGTTACAGCAGCACTGTTCCACCCATTATTCTAAACTAAACTATTTGATATTGGACATTAATTGTCACAATATGCATTGGTTATTTTCTATAATCCGTAACCGCCACCAGCAAAGAGTACTAGACAAAATAATTATTAATCAAAAGTGTATGACGAAAGGAAAGTGAGTGAACATTTGTAGGTAGCTGGATGCCTGGTACAGGAACAGGCTATGCACGGACCGTCTTTATCTATGTTGGTCTGCCATGCACAAATGGGCTTCTGCACACTGTCTTTGCTCTTGCTATTTATAGCTAAGGTGTTCAAAAGACTGCATTTACTTCAGATGGTTCAGGTGGATGAGCAAATTGATGGGTGGCTAAGTGGGAGCATTACTTTTAATCTAGTTATTTCTATATCCATGTTTGTTATTGCACATAAATTCTACTATTTTTACATTATATAATTTGTACTTAGTAATTCATATTTATATTTATCATGTCTTATGTTCGCTCTTTATTCTTTAAAATAAAATTGCATGTTGTGGGCTAGAGAAATGTATCAGGAAAAATGTTTGCTGCACAACCAGTTGGTTAGTACCAAAAAATCTTAATTTGCACCCCAGTTAATAGGCCCCAGGGCAATTTCTATATCCCTGAGAGCTACTGTACACAGATGTTCTCCACTTCTGTGTGTTACTCTGGATAAGAGCATCTGCCAAGGGATTGCAATGTAGTGCAGTCTAATGTAACCAACAATGTGTAGCAAAATCAGGATTTGATCTGAGCTATGGCTCTGTGACTTTCATCTGCCAAAATTACTTCAATTGCTTACTGAGACTCATACCTGTGACTGTCAGATATGAATTCAAGCACATCACCATCTGGTGTGATCAGCAATGTACTCTGGGCTGGTTACTAACCTGTTCGGAGCAAAGAAACGAGTCCCTGGTCTAGAACTGTGAAATGATATGAAATGATGATTAATTGGCTGCATCACCATGACTTGAGATAACAATTGTTTATTAGCAAAACACATTATCCGTCCATCCATCCATTATCTTAACCCGCTAATGCTGAACAGGGTCACAGGGGGGCTGGAACCTATCCCAGCATACATTGGGCGAAAGGCAGGAATAAACCCTGGACAGGTCGCCAGTCCATCGCAGGGCACACACACCATCAACTCACACACTCATACCTATGGGCAATTTAGACTCTCCAATCAGCCTAACCTGCATGTCTTTGGACTGTGGGAGGAAACCGGAGTACCCAGAGGAAACCCACGCAGACACGGGGAGAACATGCAAACTCCACACAGAGAGGCCCTGGCCAACAGGGATTCGAACCCAGGACCTCCTTGCTGTGAGGCGGCAGTGCTACCCACTGCACCATCCGTGCCGCCCCAAAATGCATTATTATGTGTTATGCATTATTTTATCTCACATTCTACTAAGTTGGGTTGTACAAATTAAAACACACTCAAATTAAAGATTGTGATAATTTATTCCTTAATTACTATAAATTGTTTATGCTAATGAATTATTATTTAACGTGTGCCCTCGATAGGAAATGTCCCTTTATACCACATCCGAGGCAGATGAATCAGAACAGAATAATCTAATTAAATAGCGACAGCACAAGACCGTCATCAGAGAAATGTGACAGCCACAACAACACACGGCTTAGGAGAAGCAGCTGAATCTGTCAGGGAGCACCTCTAAAGCCCCTGTCATCCCCGATTCCCAAGGAAACCGCAGCAGAGACAAAATGGCCTGAGCTTCGAACAGAAACAGCAGCAGATGCGATGCGCTGGCTCTCCTTTAAGCCGCTTCAAGCTGTACTCTGGAGACCGGTACTGAAAAGGTGATTGGCTGTCCCTTGTAACTGACTTTCCAAAACCAATATATTCATGTTGGCTCCAAATATGATTGGAATAGTGCACATTTACATAAAAAACTACGCCTTAAAACTGAATATTTTACTTTGCAGACATACTCTGTAGATGTATGTATACATTTACACTTTATTAGGAACACCTGTACACCTACTTATTCATGTGATTATCTTATCAGCCAATCATGTGACAGCAGTGCAATGCATAATATCACGCAGATACAGGTGAGATGCTTCAGTTGATATTCACATGAACCATCAGAATGGGGAAAAAATGTGATCTACTTTGACTGTAGAATGATTGTTGGTACCAGACAGGGTGGTTTGAGTATCTCAGAAACAGCTGATCTCCTGGGATTTTCACACACAACAGTCTCTAGAGTTTGCAGAGAATAATGCAAAAAACAAAAAAAACATCCAGTGAGCAGCAGTTCTGAGCAGAAACGCCTTGTTAATTAAAGAAGTCAGAGGAGAATGGCCAGACTGGTCGAAGCTGACAGGAAGGTGACAGTTATGCAAATAACCATGCATTACATCAGTGGTATGCAGAAGAGCATCTCTGAACATGCAATGCATCAAACCTCTAAGTGGATAGGCTACAGCAGCAGCAGAAAAAAATTGGTCTAATTAATACCTAATAAAGTGCTCACTGAGTGTATGTATATGATATTGTTAATATATTTTATCAACCTGATTAGTAGATGTGTCATATCTCCAAATTATGTGAATTATTAAATTGTCATTTAGGACTTGAATTTGTCCAGGTTGCCATTAATTATAATAAAAGGCTAATCAAACAGACCACACTTTACACAAGTAGGCATTTCTAAAATATAACACTTCAATTAGTACACATTTAAATCATTGCATGTGAGCAGGAGTGTGAGTTTGATCTAAAATCAAAGGATATTATGTGGTATTTCACATTTAAAAATAATGTTTCACATAACTTGAATTGTGCCATACTTAATAAACCACTACATTTGCTTCAGGTTATTCATAAATATTTCGAAACATTTGCAAACATTTATAAATATGTTACATAATGGTAATTAAGGAACTATAAATGCTTTATGAATGCTGTAGCAGTGCATATTACACAAAGCAAAATAAGTATAAAATGTAATGTACTGCAGATTTAATTGACATAGTAGAAGTCATTAAAACAGTTTGGCTGAAATGGATTAAGTTAAATAAACCTTAAGGCATTAAGGGGGCCTTAATGATTTGTCTATGTTATAGAGAACATTCTTGTTCCAGTCATCCACATCAAAACTGGGGAAGCATTTTCATGAAAAATTCCGAATATGGATACAGAAAGTAAAGATTATGGTGGATAGATACAGGACAGTCTTGTGCTTACAGCCCTCAATCTTTTCCTGAAGCAACTTTTCCTGAAGTATTTCAGAAATGGTAAACAAAGTTTGAAACATTATTTTATAAAATCTTTGGCTCCTCACTTATTACAGTATGCACAGAGACTGGGGCTTCTGAACTTTATTTCCTTTCCATCAGAAAACAGGCACTAGATTTAGTTTAGGACAGCCAAGTCAAGGTGCAGTTGTCTGAACCCCGTTGCATTCTAAAATAGAATATATCCTTCATGAGTGGAAATATGGATCTAATACAATAAAAAACAGTGCATGTATAAGCACATAAGACGTAAGCAACATAACAGCCCAAGCCCAAGCCATTCATATGTATGTTTTAATGTGTACAATTATAACGCACTAGATTTCATCTGGCTAGGCTGGCCTGCCATTAAAAAAGACCAACAGAAACACGGGGGACCGCAGTCCAAATGTCCAAATAAAATAGAGAGTGGTTATTTAAAGTTTTTTTGGGGATAGAATTGCTCAGTGGGGTAACTTCACCTCACAGCCACGGATCTGTCCCCCATGCCATGACAGGTCCCTGGTCTACAGCTAGATCCTCTGGACGGGCTCGAATTGAATCACAGTGCCTTACAGCTGGGGCTCTATGAAACCCTGTGTGTGTGTTTATAACTGTGAGGCGAGGATTTGAAAGAGTCGCCCACTATGTCTAATCATCTGAGAGGATTATGGTGTATTATAGCCTGTCTGATGGCTTCGGTGTTTCCAGACAGTGTCTGTGTCGGCTGTATTCATTTCCTTCCAAAACATCCCCATTTCCTGATGGAGGCAAGCCGTGAAAAGAGTCCAAAGAAAGAAAACAGCACGAGGTCTACCAGTAAACTAAGCCACAGTTCTCCTAACTCTGAATGGGTGCTGCTCAGTCATCTAAAAACCTTCAAATATGGCTTTTAGGCCAAAAGGCCATGTTATCATATTAGTGACCTTTGGCCCATAGTCTATTATTGTGAGTGTTTTGGTGGCATACCTATATTTTTATATAAATATGAAAATGCTTATAAATGTGCTGTGTCGGTATTATGAAGGAAGTCATATGGCTTTTTGGAAGTCATAGGACCATTTTGTAACCCAACATTGGAGGAGTTAAAGCCAATTGAGGGAAATTTAATGACTCTGACTCAGTCCTGCATTTCAATGAGGCATGGATTTGAATATTAAATCACAAAATGTCTCTGAAGGGCAATGAGAAAGGCAGGAAGCATTCTTAAACATTCAACATTACCCTGCAAGAGTTAATTGGACTTCAGGCAAGTCCGTGCTATGTGTGTGTGTGTGTGTGTGTGTGTGTGTGTGTGTGCGTGTTTAAATATAAAACTGTGTGGGCCTGCATTTGCTTGGAAAATATAATAAGTCTATTTTCATCCCTGTAGATGGCACACTTGAAAATGTAAATGTTCTTGTGACATTTTGTTTACTTTACCAGCTGGAAGGTGTTGTGTTTCCCTCTTGGCAACAAATATATTAATAAACAAAGGAATAAAAAGCCTAGCTTACAGCCAAGCACGTACGACTTGTCCACAGACACAGTTTATATTGAAAGATTGTTGTGTGGCCCTGAGATCACCATGGTCTCACAGCTCTCTGTAATCACATACGGGATTAGATCACCCTTTCAAATTTACATGCAAATGAGCAATTTTGCATTTAAATATAATTCATTATAATTGATTTCTGTGTCACAACTTGTGGGGGGAGTACGACAATTTACATTTTGTGCACATTAGCATTGAGACATTCCAATATTATTTGTACTGTTTGGCAAGCTCAGTATTAGGAGAGGATTGTGCTTTGTATTATAGTATAGTATAGAAATTAAATATGTAAATACATGGCAGTATGATACATGCCAAAATTGCTTGTGGAACTAGGTAAATTGCTATTTGTCCACCTTCTGCAGAAAACAAATGCATCGAGCTCTTACAAGCTTTTTCCCCCCAGTGTGGTCATTAATACTGTAAACAAGCTCTACAGTACTATCTGAAAGTGGAGTACGGTGCACTGTTTTGATTCCCAATGTCGTCACCCAAAAATACTGTTTTCAGTATTTTACTTGTTATGGTCTGCTTGTTAACAGCCTTGACTTATTCAAGTTTGATCAATTTTATTTGCTTGAAAATAACTTCAACAGTATTACAAGAAAAATAATGCTATGAGTGTGTTGCGGCTCAGCGGGGGGTAAAGCAACGTGTTGTCTGGAGGAGAGAAGCAGGGTTTGAATGCAGTACAGAGGATGGAGCACAGAGATGGCGCCCCAGGCATTCTGGCAGCAGTGCTGCTCCCTGCACCCCACAGCCCTCTGTACTGAGAGGGGGTACACTGTACACAGGGTGGATTTACCTAATTAGACTCACTTTACTTTGCATGCCTCAACCCCCTGGAATATTTATGAGCTAGGAGAGGGAACAATGGGGGGAGAAGCAAAGTAGAACAAAAGCTAATTTAATCCATGGGATTATGTTGTATAGGAACGCATACCAAATCTTTTGTTTGGAAAAAAAGTCAGAATGGATGGTATGGGAGTTTTAGTTCTGATGAGGTTCTGCTATCATCTTTCATTAAAGAGAGCTAATTTGTGTAATATTATTTTGAATGTGTTAATACAGACTCAGATGAGGTAGTACTAAAGAGCTTTCAAAACAACTTTAAATAGATTATTTTAGTTTCAAATTAGGTCCAGAAACTATTTTACAAACATTATTAACTATTGTGTTAATAAATATGGAATAATAAAAAACATGGATAAACATGTTACCAGGCAAATAAGATGTTTCCCATATTTATATATTTAATATATTAGATATATATTTTCATAGATTTCACTTTTACTTGATTGAGAAAGTAGACCATCTTATCACACACACACACACACACACACACAAACACACACATTATTAACATTAGACGCATTTAGTCACTCTTTTCCAGAGTAACTTACAGTACACAATTAATATTTTTCCATACCACTTATACACTTGGATATGTATTGAGGTGATTGAAGTTAACTACCTTACTCAAGTGTTCAATGACACTGTCCCCATTAGGGATTCAAACCTACAATCTCTGAGTTAAAGTCATAGCCATGTTGCACTGCCATTAAAGCACCACATCCATGCTTCTTCTCGCACACATACCCACACTTACACTCTCGCAAGCACCCACACAGATGTAGATATAAATAGGCATACATACAGAAACACGTGGAGAAAAGAAATTGGTTCTTAATATAGATTTCTTTCAATTCATAGCACAATCCGCCTTGTAAAAGCCTCAGCATGTCAACCTGATGGAGGGGCTCTCTTTACTGTTCTTCACGGCACACACAGTAACTTGACTGAGAGTCCTTTCCTAAATTTGCACAGGGAGCCCAGAATAAACTATCCTGAAGGTCAGTGGAGAATGATCCTCTTCAGTGATGAACATGTAAAATGTAAGAAATTTGCCAGTGCTTCCTACTCCACAAACAAAACATATGATGTCAATAGTAGGGAGAAATAGTCAGGAAAGCCAAGTGGCACACGATAGAATTTGGCTGGAGTCAGTTTAATAATATGAGCAGCACCATCTGTTTTTTGTGATTGCACACCTGCGTATTAGCCCTTAGAATTTGCTTCAGTTGATTTTTAGAAAGCTTCACATTTATTTAACCCACCTTTGGGAATAGTTAAAGTACCACCTGTATATTTTGGCTACAGTGTTTACTAGATGCCGAGACTAGAATGATTTTCCGATTGGATCAGTGGTTTGAGGCCAGTTGCCGATGGTTGACTAATATTCTACATTCAGCTAGGATCAAGGGAGATTGCAACCTTTGAATATGGATTTAATTATTGTCCATTTATTGATTTTCTTAAAATGACAATGGTCAAATTGACCGCTGCAGCATTTCTGTCTGTCACCCATAGCAGTGGTCATTATACATTACCATTTGGCCACAGAATGCCTGAAGTGACCACACGCAATTGAGTATTCACTAAAGCGGTGTAATAATTATCTGTAATTGTTTGCAGTTAAGTATCAATTCAATGATACTTGCAATTATGTTTTTCTTGAAGCGGAAATGGTTAGTTTTCAAGCTGTGTTATGTAACAAATAAACCGTTGGTCAAAAACACAAATGTAAGGCATTACAAACAGTGATACAGGAACTATATGTCACACTCTGTGCTCCCGTATCCAAGTGTTTTCTGTTTCCTGCCTTTGTTTTCGTGTTTCTTGTCTTGTTCGCTTTGCATAGTCTTTCACTGTGTCTCGTTACCTGTTTCCCCGCACTCGCACCTGTTTGTCATCTCAATTAATTTATCAGTGTATTTATTCCCACCTAGTTTCCCTGGTTCTTTGGCAGATTGTTATTTGTTCCGACCATACTCTCCAGCGATTTTTTTGTCTGCCTGTTCCTTGTTTCGACTTCCTTTGAGTGCCCTGTTTTGTTTCTGACTACCTGTTATCAAACTTTGCTTGTCTCTTTGGATTTAGATTTTTGGATTGTGTTTTGTACCGTTGCCTGTTTGGACTCCCTTCCCGTGTTTGGACCTTTGCCTGTGACACCGACTACAAACTTGATTATCTCTATTGCACCTGTTTTCCGGTATTCAACCCCTGCCTGTTTGATCTATGTGTCATTTAATGAAGACATCTGTTCTGCCAGGTTTTGGGTTGCAATTGGTTCATCGGTCCTAGCATGTGATACTATACTTTTGAATAATCAAAGAAAGGTTTACGAGATATAACTATTGTGAAGATTTAAAATGCTGAAAGCATTTCAATGTGATGTATGGCCAAGCTAAGTGCTTACATAACCATATTCCTGTCCAATAAGAGAAACAAAGTGGTGGGTAAGAACAATAAATTCGAGCATTAAAGAGAACACAGACAGCTGTTTTATTCTTGTGATTTGGACACATTTTTGTCCATTAAACAGGTCAGATCTGCACACCCACTGTCTAGTCATAATGAATTTGCACAACAAAACTTATGTACTGCATGGATGTTGTCTGCTCAATAGTAAAGCTACAATATCCCTGATGCATACTGCTGTAGGGCATTTTACATAAGTGTGCCTCGCTGCAGACCCCCAAAAGGAAACAGACTGTGTTGACCATGTTGACACAGGGTCAGCAAGGTTTGATGAAAAGACAGTGCTCGTCAATACAGGACTATTGCTCCCATCATTGTGCTGCCTCTGCGCAATTCTGTCACCTCAGTGGAATGCTCCCAGAACTGATGAGTTGAAATAGCCCTGTATAAACCATGGGTTTTCCACATACAGTGTTTGGTGTCTTTAGATAGCATGATGTGGGATATAGTTTGGTGTCATTGGTGGTGTAATATACTGGTTGCTGAATAAAGATCTTGTAGGAATAAACCACAGGTAATGCAAGTTACCTGTGAGTCAGCATCCAGCTGTAATACAATGGTTAACCAGGTTTGTTGGACATACAGAGATAACATCAGCAGGACCATTGTTACCGCCATCTTGTGACTCTATTTGATGATTTGTTGTTTTCCTGTAAACCCTGGGTATATAGAGGGGAAAGTGGAATGGTTCGAGGAGACTCGCTAATACGACCTCCTGCGCACCATTCGCATATAGCCATTAATACTGCACCTTTCCACGTAATTATATTTCTGCATTGCACATGATTGAATAAATTGTATTAATTTGAACTTGCATCCTCTTGAATTACACCACTGCACACTTAGCAGTTTGGAGTCCTAACACACATAGACAACCTAGGATACCTGCACCCCATAGTCACTCGCCTATACACCAGTGCCGTCACAAGATACATGCTAAGTGTATCATTGTAGGCCATACATGCCACAGGTGCGTCCGCGTCCATACAAATAGATAGCGATCTTATAGAGCCACACTATTGGCGGACATTTGCAGTTCCTTTTGTTAAACTGTTAGAACAGAGGAGCAGTTGAACTTATCTTTTGGAGTCAGATAAACGAGAACAAAATTAAATTAACCCTGTTCCAGGAGCATTGGTCAGACTACACTCGTTTCCTTCACCTCTTGGATACTTCCGTCTTTTGGTGTATTTGGGTTTTTTTTTACACTGCCTGTTTCAAAACTGTGTGATCATTGAGAAGAAAATCAACACATCTAAAAAACAATGCTCACTTGCACCTTGAATATTAAAATGACTTTTTTCAGCTACAGTATACTGTACATGCAGGATGCAATACGTGCCCTATAATACACAAAATCTATCTCTTCTGAAAATAATAATAATAATTAAGAGCTACATGTTCATGTTCAGGCGGCACGGATGGTGCAGTGGGTAGCACTGCCGCCTCACAGCAAGGAGGTCCTGGGTTCGAATCCCCGTCGGCCGGGGCCTCTCTGTGTGGAGTTTGCATGTTCTCCCCGTGTCTGCGTGGGTTTCCTCCGGGTACTCCGGTTTCCTCCCACAGTCCAAAGACATGCACGTTAGGCTGATTGGAGAGTCTAAATTGCCCGTAGGTATGAGTGTGTGAGTGAATGGTGTGTGTGCCCTGAGATAGACTGGCGACCTGTCCAGGGTGTATTCCTGCCTTTCGCCCAATGTATGCTGGGATAGGCTCCAGCCCCCCTGCGACCCTGATCAGGATAAGCGGGTTCAGATAATGGATGGATGGATGGATGTTCATGTTCATTGTTTTCACATTAAAATTGTTCACTTTTGAAAAAGTCAGTCACATGTTTTGTTTTTGCATGTCGAGGTTTCATTCACTTGAGAAAAGGCACATTTGACATTTTGTGTAAGGAATAGGTCAGGAGGATTTGTACATTACTGCATGAAGGCAGCCCCTCACTTTCCCAAAGAGTGAAACTGTATCTACATTTGCCCCTGCATAAAGAAATGAATATAAAATCCTATTCCCCCCAGTTTATATAAAAGTTTAATATGATGTATGTAAGATTTAGAGATTGAGCTGTTGTATTATTAAGTAAGCTAAAGATAGCACAGACAAATTTTGAGGTGAACCCCTTTGGCTTCTATTTAGGGATGGATGAAAATAAGAGCCAGAGACATTGAATCGTATTTCCATTATACTACATCTGATGGGAATTAAACTTTTACTGAAGGCAAACAAAGTTACATGAGGTCATGGTCGATTCTGAGGAGATGGATAGAACTACATGTCCCACAAATCTCTCTATTATGCAGCAATAGTTCACAAATGCCCAAGAGTCAGTTTGAATAGAGCTTTGCAACACATGCAGGTTTGTATCTTTTGGATGGGGACTGATATTATATGTTAAAAAAGACACAGGCTAAAAGAAGGTAAAAATGGAGGGAACAAGAATTTACATTCTAGATTCCATAGGTTATTGATAATCTGGAATAAGGCAGTGTCCTATTAAAATAGTTACACTGCAAGCCAAATTGCAAGTGTGACAAAAACCATTAAATTAAATGCTTCAATAGCACTCTCATGTAATCCGTGACCTGGGGAATGCTGGGTACAGAAACATATCCTTTCCAGATTATCCTCCTTCCTTCTGCCAGATGGGTGGCTCTCCTCAACTGATACAACCAGAATCTCATACTAATTCTGTGTGTATAATATAATATAATATAATATAATATAATATAATATAATCAGACATTTATGAATAGAACAAGGAAAATATGTGTGCCCTTTCCACAAAAGCTGTGAGTGGTACTTGATTGTCTTGCCATGCACAAGCCTTCATTTTGCAAGTTGAGTTTACCCAGGGTGCAATGTTTCTACAAGAGCACCCTGAGAGCTTTCTGCTGGTTTCCCAGCTCTTGGTTAAAGCGCCCAGCAGTCTTAATGGTAAGTGCTGCATAAGTGTTGTGCTACAGGGAAGGCATGCAGAAAAGCACCTTTCTCCTTCCAGTGCTACATCTTCACCTTTTAACGACCTTGAGATGACTACTGGAGGTGGGTCTGAGGAGAGAAGTGGGAGGCGAGTAATCCTGCCCCTTCCCACTTTTTATTTGGCCTTCCTCCAATTTCCTCCCATCAAATTCAATACATAAGACTGAAAGATGTCAGGAGGGATCGCATAATTAAGTAAAGTGATATGTACAGTTAATATGAGAGATAACATAGAAAATGGAGCTTCCAGCTCATTTGAGGTGATATTGTTTACTCATTCCATTGTTGTGCAAATGACTATTTTGTTATTCAGTGCTATTATATGTTATTTAATATTTGATACTTGCACTTTCAATATTTTATGTGAATTGAATATTAAATCCAGGCACACATTTATTATTTAGTTGTTACCTCCACTTCTCATTGAGACTGTGACTTGAATTTAAAATCCTTGACTTGAGTAAAACCACAATTAACACTGTTCCTGGTGACATGAAGGCAACAAATTCCATACACTGTAGTTCATCAAGGCAATGCACGCTCAAAGGCTTGTAGTGCATCTGTAGCACTAATAATACAGTATCAATCAGCTCAAATGCTATAACCCGAATAGAATTTTTATTGCCCAATCTGAACGGCAAGAGGCAACGTTGTTAAAATGGAATGGCTATATCATAATTGTCATACACTATGCAATCTCACATCTCATATTAGAATCGTCAACAGTCTGTCTATTTTAATACCATCACTTGGAGCTGATTTGCTCTTGATTGCCATGGCATCTTGTTTTCTCCTCCATGTGGATTCATGTTGTGTTCCATAATGTTGCACTGCTTTCCTGTATTGCGCTCTGCTAAACCCTGTGGCTGTTCCTTTAGAGAGGCGAGACACAAAGTCATTTTGATTGATTGATTTTATTTTATTTTTTACAAAAGTGATAGATTTTCTTCCCAACGGGAGATTACTTTCACCAAAACAATACAAGGGACAACTTACTGACATGCCATCGACCATATTGTTATGTACGGACTGCTGAATGAATCATACCACTGAGATATTAATAACATCAAGCATAAAGACAGGCATGAGGTGTTCCACCCCCACCTTCTTCACAGCGAGTAACAGTAATATTATCTCCTGTGTATGCCATTAGATTTCCTCACCTCATGCCACTGCTGCACACTTTCTTAATTCCATTAAAAAATACAAGGAAATGTCACAGGGAAAAAATATTAGAAAGGGCTAAAATAATTATGTAACGGAAATTTGCTTTGGCCTGTATATGCCATTAGTTTTCCACTTGTTCGCATGACATTTAAATGTTAAGCTGTGTTTTTCAGCTGGCTCACTGGGGGATGTGAACTGAGGCATCGGGGCCCTCATGATGGCTCCAAGTTAGGTGTCTATTTTTAGGCCTTATTTCAGACCTCTAACTAGGCTGGCCTTCAACAATGGTCCAGTACATAGCAGATCAAATTAATGAGCTCAATTGCAGTAATCACAGTAATGAGAAACAGTGAGCTGAGCGTCATGAGCTGACACAGGCAGGGTTTAAAAATAGGTATGGACACGGTCAGTCCTCAAATACAGCTGATGCTTCGCTCAATATTTAGAGTTTTAAACTTGCTAAAACTAAACGGAGACAAAATGGATACTGCACTGAGCTCAATTAACCTTTGTTCACAGCTTTGACAAGCAAATCGACTAACGGACGTTTTTGTCAATGCAAAAAAGTAAAATAAAATCAATTACAAACATCACCTAGGCTGTGTTTACTAAATTTGAGTAAAAAACCGATCAAATCTAACTAAAAGCCCAAATGCTTGAATCAAGGGTATAGTGTCACCACATTCAGGCAATAAAAAATGTGGCACTATGTCATGATATGTCTCATGTTTTTAGTGATGATTGATATTTGAAACATTTCCAAAACTATGGCAGGAGGCAAAAGAGTGCACCCGCATAGAAATAGTGTGACTCAATGGCCCACTTAAAAACAAAAAGCACATGTCTTTATCTCACAGTGAGGCTTGGCCTCCTAAGCCTTCCCCGTGTCCCCCTGCTTGCTTTCCCACTTATCTGGACGTGCTACCCGCACTGCAATGCTGTCAGCAGCAGCCACACACTGAGCCTGCTGCCTTTTCCCACATTTGAAAATGGCCGGTGGTGGCTAAAAGAGTCTTTGAACAATGGAGAAGTGGGAGGGGAGGGGCGATGAGAGAAAGTCTCACCGAGAATCAACAGCTCCAGTAATGGAGGTGGGGAACAGGCATTACCTGTGGTCAGGGGCAAGGGGGAGGACTTGCATTTCCCACTTTATTGCGAGGTGTCCTTCCCGACGAGTCTATTTGTGCCAATCAATATTCAGCAAACCCGAGCCTGGCTGCCTTTGATTCTGCTACTCTGTGTGATAATGCCTGACGCGCTCTCTCCTCCACTGATGCCGGCTCCCTGGAGGCACGCTTTATCTCGGCTTCTCCGCTTTAATTTCCCCTAGACTGATTCCAAAGGCCTGAGACAGTCTGGGTTACAATGCATGTGTGGGGGGAGATGGAGGGTGGGGGTGTTTTTTGTGTTAAAACCAGCACAAAGGGGTGTGGGGGGCTCTATAATGGAGTCTGCCTATAATAAGTCCAGTGTGGAAAGAGGAAAATAAACATTGAGCTTGAGTCACGCAAATGGACTTTGAAGACAGGGAAAGTGAATGGCGATATATAAATCTACACTCAGTGAGCACTTTATTAGGTAGACCTGTACACCAGCTTGTTAATGCAAATATTTAATCAGCCAATCATGTTGCAGCAACTAAATACATAAAAGCATGCAGACATGGTCAAGAGGTTCAGCAGTTGTTCAGCCCAAATGTCAGAATGGGTAAGAAATCTAAGTAATCCAAGTGACTTTGACCGTGGAATGATTATGATTACTGCTATGGTGGCAGACAAACTAGACCCTCTCCAGTTCGCCTACAAGGCAAAGCGAGGGGTGGAGGATGCCTGCCTCACTCTTCTGGACACCGTATGCCGGCACCTGGACTCTACACAACCACACACACAGATTTTATTGATGGACTTTTCCTCTGCTTTTAACACGGTTGACTCACACACTCTATGCGACCGTCTCCTGGAATTAGAAGTCAACCCAACTCTGATTTTATGGATAAAATACTTTTTAATGGATAGACCCCAGCATGTTATGGTCAATGGTTTTACATCCAAAAACAAGATTTTAAACACTGGAGTTCCCCAGGGCTGTGTTTTATCCCCCATTTTACACAAACAACATCACCTGCAACAACAACATGGACTTCTCACTATTAAAGTATGCAGATGACATGGCCCTGGTAGCTCATATCAGGGACGTGAACTCCCTCTCTGCATACCATGAACTGGTGGGCAAGCTCATGACCTGGATAGAGGAAAGCTCCTTGGAACTTAACATCTCAAAAACCAAGGAACTCTGCTGTGGGGGGAAGCGTACACCTAATTCCCTCCACTCCCTCTTTGAACCCCTGAGGCTGCATGGGCAGGCAGTGGAGCAGGTTGAGGCCTTCAGGTACCTGGGTATGGAGATAGATAGTTGCCTCTCCTTCTCCCACCACACTGACTCAGTGTACAAGAAGGCACAGCAACGCCTGTTCCTGCTGAGGAAACTCAGGGATTTTAATGTCAAGAAGGACATTTTAACAGTTGTTTACAAATCACTTATTGAATCAATTCTCACCTTCAATATCTCCTCCTGGTTCAACTTCACATCTGTTAAGAGCAAATCAAAGCTCTCCCGGGTCATTAATCAAGCAAGTAAAATAATTGGCGTAAATCAAACTCAACTATCTGTACTCCACACACAAGCAATAGAAAGGAAGGCTAACCACATCACATCAGATTTCAGACATCCCCTGCATAAGTCTTTCCAGCTATTACCATCAGGCTGCCGTTACAAAGTTCCCTCCATCAGGAAAAACATTTACCAAAACTCATATTCCCACTGCCATCAGAACCTTAAATAATCAATAACAACCCCCCCCCCCCCCCACCACCCACCCTCTTTTAGATGGCCATTGTTTTATTTATTAATTGATTGATTGCAGGAATGCTGTTTTGTGTCAGGTTGTCTGTTTTCTTTGTCTCTGATTGTTGAGCCACGCTGGAGATGATTTTCTGTCATGTCAGACAATAAAGTTTTTCTGATTCTGATTCTGATTCTGATTCTGATTATTGGTCCCAGTGAGGGTGGTGTGAGTATCTCAGGATCTCCTGGGATTTGCACACACAACAATCTCTCGAGTTTGCAGATAATGATGCAAAAAACTAAGACTGGTCAAAGCTCACAGGAAGGTGACAGTAAGGCAAATAACCACACATTACAACAATGGTATGCAGAAGAGCATTACTGACGACACAATGCGTCAAACCTCAAAGTGAATAGCCTACAGAAGCAGGAGACCAATATGTAAAAAACATAAGTCTAATACCTACTTGAATGTTCAAGTAATACTGATATTACTGTGTATATGACAAAATAGGTTTTTGGGGTAAAGGGGCTACAGTAATACCAGCTGCACCAACTCAACACAAGGTTTCTCCATTTCACAAACATCACTGATCATCATGAGCAGTAACGTAAACTCACCGTGTTCCGAACACCAAGTTAGCTCACCATGTTTTGAACAGTGCAAATTTCATGACGAATCATTAAAAAATGACTTCCAGATCAGCTTTGGTTTCTGTGTATGTGTAAATTATAATTCCTTCCATTTTCATAAAAACTTGGTATGAGTCACATACGCAATCTATTTCAGCATACAGTGACATGGTAATAGTGCTCCACTGTGACATTGTGGTGGGAAAGCTGTTGCTAATGAGAGACTACGAACCAGGCAGGCTTATACGGCGGTGTTCGGACCATCGTGAGCTAACACGGTCTTCCGAACACAGGGACGTTGTGCAGTTATTTGTCATTTTCTCTATAATTATTGGTCCAGTTCACATCAGAAACCACATTCCTCAGGAGAAAAACTATCATTGAATGGAAGTTAACTTCGGCTGCTTCCCCGTGTCATGTTCGGAACATCTCTCCGTCTCTCAACCAGTCAATCATTCAGTATAAGGAGATGCTGCTCAGATAAAACAGTCTGTGGTGTGCGTTATCACTGTTACCAGAACACTCTCCATAGGGAAAAAGATGCCTCCCTATGACAGTCGTGATACTGTGGCTAACATACCCATGAACAAACTCTAAATTGACTGTCTTGTATGGACGACAAGACATTTGTATGCGTGACGATGAATTCTAAAACTCCAGCACACACCTTTCACACTGTTCCCAGCTGTTGATCTTCCATGCCACCGGCATGAAGCAGGGCTCCCTCTTGTGTTTTTGCAGGGGTTCAGCCCCAGTGTTCAAGTACAGCTGCATGAAGTTATATAACCGAGCGGCGTCTCGCTGTGAGACCTGAATAGAATGAACTTTGGATAACTTGTGGTTTCCAGGAGATTCAAAGGCTTGGTTTTCAATTTAGATGGAGTTGTGGCCCCTTCTCTCCCCCACTGTCACCTGTGCACCCCCGCTTACACCTTTCTGTCCACCGCTAATGAGACATAGGCCTTTGTAGGGCACTGACAGCAAAATACCACCCATAGTCTTGAGATGGATGGTGCACGAGAGCACAGCGTTTTTTAAATGCGCCATTCCCGGCAACAAATTTCAATTCAGGCAGGCCCCCGATTCACATTTTATAGGCCATATATCTATCTAAGTCTGCTGCCGTGTGGCTGTTGTTTTCTTGAGTAAGCAAGCTACTGTCCTAGTGAATCACATTTCTGTTGAGGCAACATCTATCTTTTTTTTGCAAAGTTCCACACCTTGTGGCTTTATTGTTTTGAGCAAGTTGCCCCAGCAGAGAGTATAATAAATTCAGTGCTACGAATGGGAATATTGCTTCCCTTCCCCCATCTGACGGCTCCTGCACTGTTGACATCCAGCTTGTTACTGCACAGCTCCTCTCCCTATTTTCCTCCGGTGCTGCCTTTGCCATCAACACTTTGTCTCCAAACTGTTGCCGGGTGCAGAGTGTCAAGATACTCTGTTTTGCAAATAAATTTAGCTTTTTTTCTCCTGCATCCTGAGAGACACTACAGGAGGCTCTGTGGCAAAGAAGGTGCCATTTTTTTTCACAGAACATAACGTGTGCTGTTCCTGGAATTGTTCCTGCCTCTGTGGAGTACAAGGAATCCTTTAGGTTTCTGACATTTGTATCTCAATTTCTCCCTCTTATTTCCTCAGTACCTCCCTGTTTATTTGGTTTGGGGAGAATATGAACAATATGGAAAATGCAAAGACCATTCACCAGTGGTATGCAAGCACCTCATCGAAAAACTCCTCCATAATCTTGGTGCAGTCAAATTCACATCAGGTTTAGAAGGTTTTTAATAGTTATATTATGAGATTTTTACTCTGAAATAAATGTCAATGGACACGCCTGGTTTTTGCATGACAACAGTGCATTGAAACACATACATCTAAGCCACAGTATTTGTATTAGCAAGGACCCTGATCCTTCGAGGGGTATTATGAATCAGTGTTACTGGTCCCAGGTGTTGATTCACTTTAACAGCCTAATCAGTACCAAATAAGCCTTGAGACATACCTGTTTAATATATGGATTCCCCCTTGTGAAAAATAAAAAGCATGGTACTAATAAAACCTGAAAAAGTCAGCGGAAGCAGTTTTTTATGTATTCACGTGGCTTCATCTCTGCAGCAGTCCACCCACTGTTATGGATGGGTTTTGAAACCTGGATCTACAATGGAAGTGGTTCTAAATTTCTCAAAACCCACAAATTTGTAAAAAAACATTTTTGATTCTGTTATTGAGAATAGTGGGGCCTATGTCATTCAAATAATAATTTTGGTTATTTAGCATTAATAAAGCTCAAACAATTGTTATATACCTTGATAGTGCATAGATAGATAGATAGATAGATAGATAGATCTTTATTTATAAAGTACTTTTCCAAACATACATAAGTTACAAGTTACAGAAACAAGGGTAAAATCAAGAAAACGTCAAGATAAAATAAAACGCGAAATATAAAATTTTAAGATCAATGTAAAAATAGAAATAAAGTGTACAAATAAATGTAAATAAAGTAGCGGAAGTGGTAAAAAACCCCACCACCAACAACAGTATGGTTGGCTTTCATATAGCACCTTCATCCAAAGCACTGTACAATTGATGCTTCTCATTCACTCATTCATACACACACTCACACACCAATGGCGATTGGCTGCCACGCAAGGCACCAACCAGCTCATCAGGAGCATTTTTGGGGGTTAGGTGTCTGGCTCAGGGACACTTCAAAAATCGAACCAGCAAGCCTCCGACTGCCAGACGACTGCTCTTACCTCCTGAGCCAATGTCAAGCCAGTTTTTTAAACACAAAACTCTGCAGATCTAATGTGTAAGGGGAGGTTATTCCAGAGGATGCGTACATGGACAAAAAAGAACGATCACCCTTGGTAATGAGTCTAAGTGCCCTAGTTGGGATGTATGGTGTAATTAATTCAGTGATATAACCCGGGGCCCAACCGTACAGTACTTTAAAAGTTATCTGCAGAATTTTTAAATCAATTCTAAAACACACTGGAAGGCAGGTAAAAAGAGAATTGTAATAATCAAGTCATGAAGAAATTAAAGCATGGATAATTTTCTCAGTGTCTTTCCTTGAGAGAAAGGATTTCTTTTTTGCAATATTCCTGAGTTGGAAAAAACAAGTTGATCAAACTTGAAGTTGGGATCAAATAGAACACCCATGTTTCTCATAGATGTCTTTATATTGGCTGCCAGTGGATCCATATATTTATGGATTTCACTGGTGAGGATGACAAGACCTATAGCTAAAATCTCTGTTTTATCAGTGTTAAGCTTGAGGAAGTTACCAGAAATGAAGTGCTCCAAGGCTTGGCTAAAATATTGAAAATAATTCAAAATTTGCATAAAGGTTTGCTTGAGGTCGATTCATTATATTCAATGAAAATGTATTCAAGTAATATAAATCCAAAAATTAGGTATGAACATTTACCTTGGCTAGAAAGATAAGACAGGTGTTGAGTACATATAAGCAAATATTAGAGTTTTGTCCTGGTTAAAACTCTGGCTACTTTCAGTGCTTTGGACTGAAACTGGGAGACATCTAGTCTAGAGTCTATACAGTACTGTACATTTATTCAGACTATAGCATGAATAGTATGCTACCATCATCCAATCTAGATCATTTTCTTAGCATAATTGAAAAACAAGAATTATCTAACCTTGAAAATATACTTTAATTTGTATCTGCGAGATCAAGTTACAGACTGTATACGGCATATGCTTTTTCACAGTTTTAAAGTCATTGACACGCATCATAATAACATCAACATTCCATATCCATATTAAAGTCTGTCAAAAATTATTTGAGTGAATGTGTTTTGTTGCTAGGTATCCAACAGATAAACCTCTGACTTATTCAGCTGGAGAAATCCTGCTTTCAATATCAGCAAGACAGGTATGCAGTACAGCCAATTTAGGCAATGTATTCTGGCACTGCAAAATAAATCTCTGAGGAATCTGTATTGCAATTGAATAAAATACCATGGCTGCAGATGTCCAAGAGGCAACTTGTAAATAGAGAATTAGATTTGCCCTCAAATTGATCCCTGGGGACATCACAAGTGATAGAAGCCAAAGAAGACACATACTTAATGGCGTAGAATGAACACTGTCTACCTGATAAATGTGAACAGAAGATTAACAGAGCCAATGCTGCTCCATAGCATCCAGACTCACCCAATGATGGGTATTTGCTCAGCTTCAGAATGACTGAAATACAAGCTCTGTTTCAATCAGCATTGAAGCACAACTACTCTGAGCATGAAATGTTCAGTACTGTGACTTTGTGCTCCATGTCTATTAACTGCAGTGGACTTTGTCCTGAGTAAAAACAAATACATGTGCATACATTGACATAGTTCTCATATGTACAATAGGATGTATTAATGTTAGATGTTTTTATTATTATTATAATTTATTTTTTTTATGGATTAGGTACAAGAAAACTGGGGTAAAAATATCCATACACGGCAGTATTGCTTCAGAACAAAACATCTTATAAGAATTAGCAATCTATGATAGCCTCACATTCTATTTGCAGAATACAAAACCTTTCATCCTCCATGGCCGATTTGCTGACCTGATAATGCTTGAAAACAAAATCTGCTAGAGACCATTAAACACTCCAGTTTCCTTTATCGATTTAACATCCTAATGTTTTTTCTTTAATAGTAGAACAAATTATTTTGACATTATATACTATTGTACGCAATACATCTTTGTTATCTTCCTCTGTAATTACCAGAAATTGAAACCATGCATAGACATTATATAAACAATAAAGACAGAATTTAATTTTTGATTTTACGACTGACTGCTTTTGTAATAATTGTCACACAATTACAAATAACACCAATATATGTTTATGTGCTGTATGTATACACTTCATTCACATTTACTACAATAATACATTACAATGTCACAAAGAAGTTATTGTATCTTTTTTAATCTCGTTAAATATATTTTCATGGATCTGTATGAAAAAGATCAATCTATTTATCCTAGCCCTTTTACTGATTTAGATGACACAGTCATAGAAGCAAAGGTATATCACACACTCTAATTCAATAATACAGTGTTTTTCAATCACTTTGGCCCATTTCCCTGCAATATTTTTTATGTTCTCATAACTGTAGTTGCAGTTGCCAAAACATTTTATGTATACAGCAGAACACTATGGTTCACCTCCAAAAGCACATACTCAAAATCTCAAACTGAAATAACTGTTTCAATGAATTAGTCTGTGCCGTCAAAAGTCCCTATATCATTGTTTGAAGTCAAGACAGTCAAAATGGTTAGATATATTATTACAGTAACTTCAAGTCAGTCTCCCTTTCACATTGAAATATGTAAAAGACTTGCATGAGATTGAACAACAATCTCACTTTTACTGATACTGTGATACAGTACAGTAAACAGAAAGCAAAATGCATTGCACTGTATACTGTAGTTGAAACCAAATAGCTATAAGGCAAAAGTAACGAAACAGTGCTATAAATGTGGTCTACCTCACTGGACTTCCTGCTGTTCCTGAGCATCTGGCCACATCACTATCTGCTTCTAATCTACATCACACTGGAAATTCTCTCTGGCAATGAAATGTGGAAAATGCGGTAAGCCATCCTTTACCAACCCCCTCTCGTTCTCAGGAATGAGATCTCTGTAGAGGGCTTCCATGAAAGTCTTATTGGATATTGTGAGGCTCAATGGCAGGACTCTATGTAATTACACCATTACCGGAAATAGCAGCACACATAGTTATATCCCCCCATGCTGGCCTGGCACATCCATGGTGGCTTGTTGGCCGATGATATTTTGACCTTTGGTCAGACTGAGGGCAGCTTCATCTACAAACACTTGTTTTGTGAGTGGTTTCACTTGTCTCCAGCTCCATTACTCTACACCAAAGATACAAAAATCTGTTTTACAAATTACAGTACTTGTGTATTGGGTATATGTTGCTGCAGAAAAGTCTACATGTTCCATAATAAGAAAATATATTACTGTAGACTGTGCTATATAGTTTACCTGGACATACTGGTACTGCAGCTCCTTTACCTTTATTTATAATTTCCCTCAAACAGCACCAGCAGGAGGTAGTCACTCTGTCCTATACAGTATATACTATATGTAATGCAGGGGAATCAGTTGGAAATAACACATACATGACAGTAGAGTTCATGTATTCTTTATGAACTTCAAACATGCATGCACTGTAAACTGAAATAGCATGAAGCATTACAATATTGCACAATTGCGCACCTGGTTTCCCTTCGTAACGTTTGGATGATTGATGACATCGTGGACTGGCCCACATTAGGTTGTTTCCCATTGTACTGTAAGACCATGGTTGATTACATGGTCCACAATGGTGGCCCTCATTTCATTTGAAACAACCATGTGCCTTTGTCCTTTTCTGCCTCTTCCCTCTTTAGTGGTCTTATACCACCTTACTCCTTACTCCTCTTCCTCTTGGATGAGCTGGCACTTGCCCCTGTTCAATGTTTCCCTGAGCAGGTTCCTTCATGTTCAGAAAGTGTAGTATTGTAATTGTGTTACTTTCACCTGTAAGTAATTTGATAGCAGGTGTGATTGGTTGATCTCAGATGTGGGAAACTTCCCTATATAAGTAAAATCCAAGATTCAAAAATCCTTCATAAGTAAAATCCAATTCATCAATTTAGCTGACATTGCATCAATTCCATGTCACTAAAATTTAGGGAATAATTATTTTACATACAGTATTATGATAGCTAGATTGACCGTTTTACATTTGACGACATATAGAAAGAGTAGATGTACAGTGTTGCGTTTGAGAGAAAACTATTCAACTGAAAACAACATAATCTATTCTGATGAGCAAGACTTGTGCAATTGATAATTGGGCCAATTATAGACTTTGCATGAATGTGCTTCACATTCGCAATTTGTATAAAGTACTGAGAAAAGCTGTTCTGTTGTGAACAAGTGATGTTATGGTGTGGAGGTTTTCGCACCTTGTTTTGAGAATGTTAAGGTTCTTTTCAGTAAAATTGACCTTTTAACACTGCAAATTCCTCAAATATTCAACTTTCAGGATAATACCCCCTTTTGAATGATTACACTATGTGTATGGTGAAATTAGTATAATTATTTACCATTTCTATTTTAGATTTTCTCAAAACCTGGTTTTAGACATTAGATTACATTTTTCTCAGTGCATAGTCATCCAATCATCATGAAACTTTGCAACCCTTTACTTCATGGCTCAAAAGATCATGGAATCAACAAACATGTCTTGTTTAAAATCTGTAAGAATTATAACAATATCTTAGTTAGTTCAGATTATAGACTGCTACAAAAATGTTGAATAAAGTATACAAATGAGCTAATTTACGTATTTTGTCTGAATTTATCTTTTCAAGTCCATATCTCAGATAATTCTAGTATGTATCTCTGAAATGATCAGGAAGCCCAAAGATGCATTTTCAGTGGAACATAACCTCAATTTTCATTCAACAATTGGGCCAAAGCGATTGAGAAAAACTGTAATATATTTGCTATGCTCTTGACCCCTTTCTTGGGCAAAGATGGAACACTTAATTCTTTTCACATCCACCCCAGCCTCTGCAGGTGTCAGGCAGCCATCCTTTTCATCTACAGGCATAGCAATACCCACAGTCTCTATGGCACCCCCCATCAAGAATAAGCCACTGTCATTAATATCTAAAGAGGAAATGTTGGGAAGGCGCTCTTGAATTATTATGGAGAGATGGATGGATGCAGTATATAGAATATATAGACAGCATGCTGCGAATATCTGGATATACCATACATTATTCAGTGTATTCAAATGCAGGAGAATTGTGTAGGCTTTTGAATTGTCAAGGGCAATTCAGTGCAAAGTGCAAACATGATGAAAGCATAAAAACTGATTTTGTTCTACTGGCTGTGACATTGGAAAATTATGAAATCTATGCAAATAGGAATGAAGCCATACTGTTTTGAAATGTATGACATTGGAAAAAACTAATTTAAGTTGAATTTGCTATTTATATATGTGTTTTGTTTATTTTTCAACTATATACTAGTTAACTCCACCACCATGCAATTATTCACTTAGATAAATCATTACATTTATATTGCGCTTTTCTAGACACTTAAAGCACATACAGTGATGAGGGGGAAACTCACCTCAACCACCACCAATGTATAGCACCCACCTGGGCGATGCACGGCTGCCATTTTGCATCAGAATACTCACCAGACACCAGCTGAGGTGGAGAAGGCAAGAACAATGTTTTTGGCCAATTGAATCAGAGGATGATTAGGTGGCAGGTTGAAAGAGCCAGGGCTAGGAATTTGTCCAGCACACCCCCAACCCTTTGCGAAGGGTGCCATGGGATCTTTAATGACAACAATGAGTCATGACCTCGGTTTAACATTTAATCTGAAAGAGAGTGCCTCCTATAGCACAGGGTCCCTGTTACTGCACTGGGGCACCTGGGATAATTTGACCAGTAGGAAGATTGCCAACTACTCGCCCTCCAACAACAACTCCAACCTCCCATCCAAGTACTAACCAAGCCCAAAACTGCTTAGCTTCAGCCATGCGGCAGGAGCTGGGGGTATGATGGTATGGCTGTTGGATAGATCTTTAACTTTAACTTTAACTACATCATGCAATTCTTCTCATTGACAAAGTACAAGTTTATCTTGGCCTTATTTAAATTTGGAAATATCCCAATCTCAATTACACTCTTACCTTTACTGCCTCATTGGGTGACTTTTCTGAAGACCTGGCAGAAGCTGGTGCAGTTTAACCTGGCCACAGGAAATATGTTAATAGAGCAAAGCCGGGGGAAGGCGCTTCCTGCTCTCTTCACATAGCGCTGCTTGGGCCTGCTGGGCTGTTAATTTAACGTCCTTGTGACTGTAAACTTGTTTGAGCGGACAGAGGGTTTAGTGTTCCCTCTCCTCGCATTGTTTTATTTACTGCCAGTGGCAGATGCCCTTGTCGAGGTGCAGCGCTGAGAGCGAGGCACACCTGTCACTGTCCGCCTGCCATTTCCAACAGCTGGCTTCCCTCCGAGGGAAGGATCATCATTAAAGGTGCAAAAGCAATATTTAATCCACAGTCAATTACAGCCCCATACTGCTGTCTGATACTGTGCAGTATATTCTCATTTGCAATCTTGAGATGACCAGTGACAGAATGGACTCACAGTGGATACTGGGTGAGGGGATGAAATTCTGTTTGTTGCCAGCCACCCACCCACCCAACAAAAGACAAAATTTGATTTAAATCCTTGACTGATCTGTACCGTAGCAGGATGAATGAGTTTATTACAATTATTAACAGTAGTTTTAATTAAAATTAATGCTATTGTTGTTCTTGTTGTTGTTTGTAAAAAGTATATTGTTTCAGTCTGAGCAATGACCTCTGTTTTCTGAATGCCACAGGAGCCCCCAGACCACTAGACATTTATCTAGTGTGGAAAGAGTGAATGACACTCTCGCAGGACTAGCAATGACAGGACTGATCTGGAGCACCAAGCCAAGGGGTATAACACAGAGGACATTAACGAAGGTAACTCTCAGGATAACAGCTTTTTCTCAGCATTTGCAGCATCATCTATAGTTTTTTTGCCTGTAACTTTGATCAATCACAATAAAACTGCTGCTATTTTTTTAACACATAGTGACTCTTTTAAATGTTTCCCCAGGGTAATTACTGCACATTTTAAGCACACTTGTCGTGCTTAGACATATTATGGCTTTTTGAAGGACAAAGACAAAAATGTTTTATTTAAATAAGAAGATCATTATTATTACATATGTATGTATACATCTTTGATTTAATAGACACCATAATTAAAGGAATATACAATATCATTTATGGATTGCAATTGAATACAAAAGCAACTTTTTATGAATACATGCATGTCCGACTACCCCGTTAAACTGAATGGGTGAATGAGAGGCATTCATCGTAAAGCACTTTGTGCAGCCATATTTGGAAGACTTGCCTGAAAACGTACTATATAAATGCAGTCCACTTACAATGGTTGTCAATCACAGTTCTTGTCCATGTTATGATGGAAAGTCATGTTGATTTCTCACTTTCAGTAAAAATATATACTTTTCATACTTGTATGGCTCTGACCAGAGAGCAGGTGGATGTGTAGTATAATGGGAACTTGGTTTGCACCTCTTCAGCTGTAAGATTCCCCAGAGGGATGCTGTCCTTGCACAATGTACTTCACTTGAATTGCTTCAGTAAATATCTGGCACTATATAGTACATCGACAAATCAAAGAATATATGCAATATAAGTAAATCTCAGAAACAGAATGAGATAATTGGCTAAAACAATGCAATATATATATATATGTGTGTATTTAAAAAGAGACTATGAGCTGGGTCTGTGTCCTTCAAACAAATGTGTGCCTTTTCCACAAATCCATTGTTTTTCTGTGTCAAAGCTGTTACAATGTCACACTGACATTATGAGAGCCCTTCCCCTCAGCATGACAAGGAACTCATTTCCATAAACTATTCATCTAGCAATATTATTGTACACCAGTGCCCAGACACCATAGCAGGAGACCTCCAACCGAAGAGCATCTTACATTACAGTATTCTTAGATTGTGGATCTACCATTCCTCATCGTCACACAGAAACGCGAAATAACAAGATTAAGAACAATTCTCATTAATCCTCTCATGCTCAGTCACTGTTTACATTTTCTCATGCAAGCATACCAAGCAGCATTGCCATGGAAACAACCCTCAGCCAATGAAGGGCAGCACTCGCTGGCCATGTGACCCAATGCCTGTTGAGCAATGTATTGGAGTTGGCAGTTGAGTCTCCTGCTGACCATTTTTTCTAGAAGCAGAAAACAGAAGAAAAACGGGGTGAGAAAAAACTCCTTATATTGCTAAAAAAGGAAGATTGTCCAGTTGAAAGCCCCTGAGAACCTTTTGACTTTCACAAAAGAGAGATCACATGCTTTCTTTATGATGCTGAAATATTTCTACAAGTAATCAGCATGCGGCAAAGAAAAGGATAAAAAGCTCTGAGAAGCCCAGGGGGATAATGGCCACAGTGCAGTGAAAAGAATTGGTACTAGCCATTAAAAAACAGGTTTCTGCTTCCTCTGATATTAATTACTGCTCGTGTTTAAAAAAGATGACCATTAGTCTCTAGGACAGTTTCTCCACACGCACATGCACACATATACCATGCACACATGCACACTGTTCACAATTAAATTATCCAGATCATTATACACGAGAGATGAGTGGCCACAAGGAATAACTATTGCCCTATATATCCTTGCATGTCAACTAAGTAAACGTTTAATGACATTCAAAATACATGTGTAAAACGAACAGGACTATAACAGCACTTTTTTTTGTCAACATTGAAATGTGTTTGTATCTGATATGACTCTGGAATGTATATGAACAAAACATTGCATCTAAAAATGGTCGGTAACATCTGCGCTCAATTCTTGTTCGCACCTGCAGCACATTTTCAAAACTGTTCCTGCTCCATGCAATGATTTACCCGACCTTGAAAACAGCTGTCTGCCTCCATCAGTGCAGTCGTGTTTCATCCTAACGATTCTCCCAAGACGGATGCCACAAGGCTGTACCCAGTGCCCAGGATGGAGGACTAAAGAAATCTGGATGGATGCCCATCTCTACACCTGTCACCAAAGTGGATCAGTGCCCCATGTCCCACCTCTTGCCTTCCTTCCCTCTCTCTCTTTCTCTCTCATTCTCTCTCTCTCTCTCTGTCTGTCTTTTCTTAGTTTACAGATATAACAGTGGTTTTTGGTGTTTTGTTGTGTTCAGTATAAAGGCAGTAAAAACTTTCTGCTGGTCTTCACCTATGTTTTTTATTTTTTCCACTTTCTCCCCCCCTTCCACTCCCCATCTCTCCTTCTCCTTCTTTCCATCTCTCTGTCTCTCTCATTTCCTTCCCTCTCTCTGTCTCAGGACCATTGACGGTGTGCAGAGGGGGGCTTTGAGCAGGGTTTCTGGCCCCCACGCCCCGGTTCACATCCCCACACCTGCCTCCCCTTGCAGGCCGGCGGCCTCTGCCAGCAGCACAGCTGATGCCCGCTCCCCGGGTCCGAATATTGCACCCAGACCACAGCTGAGACACGCTCCCCGGGTCTGAAACCTGCTCCCAGACCACAGCTGAGACACGCTCCCCGGGTCTGAAACCTGCTCCCAGACCACAGCTGAGACACGCTCCCCGGGTCTGAAACCTGCTCCCAGACCACAGCTGAGACACGCTCCCCGGGTCTGAAACCTGCTCCCAGACCACAACTGAGACACGCTCCCCGGGTCTGAAACCTGCTCCCAGACCACAGCTGAGACACGCTCCCCGGGTCTGAAACCTGCTCCCAGACCACAGCTGAGACACACTCCCCGTGTCTGAAACCTGCTCCCAGACCACAACTGAGACACGCTCCCCGGGTCTGAAACCTGCTCCCAGACCACAGCTGAGACACGCTCCCCGGGTCTGAAACCTGCTCCCAGGGCACAGCTAATGCCTGCTCCCTGGGTCCCAGTCCTGCACCCAGGGCACAGCTGAGACACGCTCCCCGGGTCTGAAACCTGCTCCCAGGGCACAGCTGAGACACGCTCCCCGGGTCTGAAACCTGCTCCCAGGGCACAGCTAATGCCCGCTCCCTGGGTCCCAGTCCTGCACCCAGGGCACAGCTGGGCGTGCCGCCCCACCCGCTGCAGCGCTGATCCGTGACTGAGCGAGGTGTGGAGAGGCACTGGGATGGTCGCTGAGAGCTCGGGGGATAATAACGTGCCATTGAGCTGCCATTGTGCAGTCGTCTCTCTCCCCTAATTCAAATGATAACGCCGGTTAACTCGGTAGTTTACACAGCCACCGCAGGCTTAGAAACCTGGAGGTGCATGACGAGAGCTTTCATCATCTTATGTTTCTCATTGTGCAAAGTCATTACACATGCTAAGACTGTGTCTGGTTATGTTCCTTTGTGCTTTGAGCTTTTCCTTAAAACCTGATTTGAGTTTCTGATGCCTGACAAAGGTCTTGGTATTGAGATATTCTAAAACAATAAATAAATTGCAATGTTTTGAAGCCTTACTTTTTGCGGTAATTTTGAGATTTCCTTTCCTTATAATATTATCAATTCTTATTAAAGCACGTTTGTTGTAGTTTTGTCACAACCTAATTGGCTAAATTCAACATCTCCTCCACCCTGGTTCATTGGCTTCATGTCTCTGAATACATGTGTAATGCTATAGTTGACGTTACTGAAAAGCATTTGTATGAAAACCAGATATACTGTATCTGCAGGGAAGCTTGTGGAATGCAGAGATCATTTCACTGCGGGATATAAAAGGCATTAGGCCTTCTTTTTAAATAACCTGGTTTGTAGTTGTAGACAAAAACAGTCATTACCTTTCAACAAAATAAAAGATTGTCCAGACAAGGAGCTTTAAAGAAACTACTACTCATGGCCCCTCTGCTGAGATTTTGAAATGGGATATACTCATAAATGTGCAGTTCCCCTCTACCACCTGCAGATGGAGCCACAAACAGGCCATCAACACAGGCCCCGCCATGTGATAATCAAAAGCAAAAGCATCATAATGGATTCCACAGACATTCACATCGGAGAGAGGGTACATATAAATAGGATATGAGAGTAATAAATAAATACATACTAAAGCAGATAATATTACGAATACATATCAAGTGTCCTGAAACCTTCTTATACTGAAAACAGATTTATTGTTATCTCAAGCACCCTGGAAACAAAATACAGGTAAATAGAATGAATTTTGTATGACAGTGCAATGTTTTTTTAATGTATTTTGTGACCCTTTTTTTATTGTTTTCCAAGCACAGAATACAGGACAATACTGTTTTAATTTGTACGAACCTGTGAATGGATATAAAATCAACAAAAACTATTTAATTTATTTGGTACAGACTTACTAATACGCATGAAAATCAATTCCAATGTGACTTCTCATTTGATAACATAAAGTGTAAATACACCCATTTGTCTCTGAATATTCATTGCTCCTCTCCATGACAAAATGTGACATTAGCTGTACTTAGATACTTATGAGAAATACACCACTTTTGCACAGCTGTGACCCCTGCTGGTCTGTTGGGTGCTTGCGGTCTGCTTGTTGAGCTTCTTCCATCTTCCTCTGACTCATGTCTGTGTGAGCCCAAGATTTCTGACCACAGTGTGAAAATTAGCGGCGGTGAAATCATCAGCGGGAAGTCCATGGTTGTCTGTGCTCATCCAAAACTAAATCATAGTTACGGCAAGCCTCACAGCATGAGCAGGACTGAAATTGACGAGGTTCCAGTCAGACGTGGGTCAAATATGTACTGTAATTGTTCTGGATTCAAATAGATTTCTGTGCTCAATTGACCTTGAGAGTATTCCATAGGTTCCAATAAAATAGACAAACATATAAGCATAGAAAAGTATTAGAATTAGAATCCAAAACAATTACGTGTTTGACCCAGGTCTGGTCCAGGTTAGACAGGCTGCCTCCCCTGTTTTCCAATTCCTGGATATGTTTCCCACAGCCTGGTTTCAAACTGACTGTACTGTATGCTGGCGCCTATTGAATGTTCATCATCCCAGTGGCTTTCTCACACTGTTAATAGGTGGCCTTTAAAAGCAGGTGCCCCCGTCAGGCTCTATTCAAAACACAAATCAAAAGGTAACCCAAGGAGCTCTGTCCTGAGTCTGTTACTCACTAGGGCAGAGCCTTCAACAGCCCCTCATGCAGAGTCTCCCTGCGGCACCCAATCCTCCAATCGATGCTGGAGATTACAGCACCACGACGCCCGCTGTTTCTCAGCGCTCAGCAGCATGTGCACCGCTGTGCCGGGGTCTCTCAGAGACAGGCCAAAGTCAGACTCTCTGGAAAGTTCTGTCCATCTCACTTTATGAAGTGGCCCTATTACTGTACATGTGTATGCGTGGAATAGAAGTAGGTACGTGGTAATTACAGAGCAATAGTTAAGTTCTGTTTAACTAAACATACTCTGTGGTGTGAGAAATGGCTACTTTTTGGGATACAGACTTCTGCAGTGGTACAGTAAATACAATGTTACGACGATATGGCCTTTAACCCAGTTTTTTGACAGGAGCTATATTTTATACAACTGTCTATGTATTTTCAGTGATGTAATGCATTCCAAAGACATTATTTATGAGTGCATGTAAAGCAATAAAAAATAACCTTGCCTGGACATTCATTACTGCAAATACTAATTACAAAATGCCATCAATCCGCACATAACTTTAGCACATTAATCTATTTCTCATTCATTTATTACCCCACCAGAAGGTGTACTTTAAATCACATAATTATATCATTATTTCCTAATAAATCACATGAGTTTAGCATAGACGGCTATTCCAGTGGTTTTTTCAATGACTTGTTTATGGTGTGTTTCCAGTAGGCTGCTCTAAAGTCTTGAACTAAAAACTTATGCAGCATATGTTTATTTTCACACCATGCAACAGAACAAATGTTCACTCTAGACAGTCTAGCTCGCTGTGTGGAGGATGCTTCACCAGGTTTTAGCGTGTGAAAGCATTAAAACAGCTGCTCCATTGGAATCAATGTGTCATAGTGATTATCAAGACCCTTTAAACTGGAGCCAAACTTCAGATGTTTTTTTCTCTGTGGGGGAGGGGGTGAAGGCTATGCATTTCCTTGCGCTGATTTCCAATATCTTTTCATTCTTATGTAAACAACAGCAACAACAACAGCAACAATAATAATAATAATAATAATAATAATAATAATAATATTAATAATAATAATAGTAATAATAACAATAATAGTACACTAAGCATATTTCTATAGATGATATTGACTAGTTTACCAGTAGCAAATTTGACCAATTACTGGAGGTCAATAAAATTAACTTTCCTGACCGACCATAGGGCATATATTGTATTACCAAATACCAAAGTGAACAAATTATTCTCCAGAGATATGCACAACATGCACATGGAATGCCCATGACTACTTCACATGGAATGCTTGTGGAACCGTGTCAGGACATGGTTGTGGTTGTGTTTTTTTTGTGTTTTTCTTCCCTGTCATGTTACTGTCTCTTGCTTTGTAGAACCCTCTTCCCTCTGGACACTGCTCATCTGATTGGCTGAGCTCTCGAAAGCCTGGATTAACTGTACCGTTGTTAGCACTACACGATCCTGCCTGCCCAGATGTAGCCAATCTCACAGCATGTTTAGCAATGCTGTCACAGTAGAAATAAAACAAGACAAATGTTGAGCTGGTTGTCTCCTTACCCTTTACCTGTGGCTCTGCTATAAAGGGCTGTTTTCAGAGGACTGCCACAGGGTATTGGAGAACTGAGACAGCTGGGACTAGGTTTTAGCAACTAAATGTTTAAGCCAGCGGATTTAAAGAGGAGGAAGAGATGATAGTGTAATTGAATTCAGTTTTTTGTTTCATTGTCCTCTACTTGACACCTAAGAGAAAAGTTTCTTCAGTTTCAGTACTGATAGAAAACAATAAACCTTGTGTAATGAAACATTTAATAGCCTCCTCTCATTGCAGAACTCAACAAGCTATGTGAATTAATTAAAATGTCACAGCATTATTCTGACAAGCTAAGACTTGTTACTAAAGTACGATTCCCTGTGGATGGCCAATATATGAGGATTGAGGAGTGGTGGGAATGATTCATTTCTCTGAATGCTAGTGAAACCTAACCATTTGGCTTAAGTAACCCCGCAGGCCAGGTTATATTTTAGATCACTGCATGCACAACACACATTAATTACCACCAGGGCACATTCCTGCACTGTCCAAGCAGAGCATACAGCACTGCTAGTTACAGCAACAGTAACAGAATTATCTCTTGAAAACTAGCATGACAAATAGTTGCAATGGTGCATCGCCTATATGGAGTCTTCAATTACTGTATATGATAACCAAAATTCAAATGTTATATAGTATGTAGTACAGACTACTGTATATTTGTTGTATGTTGCAATACGCTATTCTTATCCAGTTTAACCAAAGGTTAAGGTGTTATAGCTCATTCCCGTCTTACTCTGTGTTCATGTTTTGGCGAGAAAATACTACACATAATGAACCTACTGCAGTCATACTAGGCATCTATGTGATGCTGATTCCCCATGTCTCTTTCAGCACCATTTTATTAGCGGCTGTGTTTATTTCTTGGGGAAAGCTAGTAAAAAGTTGTTGCACAGTGAGCACACAGAAACACTACCCATAAACAAGTCCCAAAAAGAATTTAAAGACTGAATCTGAGGGAACGGCGGTGGCGTTAACGTAGGCCAGCGAGCAGTGAAAAGGGCGCATTGTGCAGGCTGGGTATGAGTGGTGAAATTCCATGAATGTGCACTTCTCCGGGGCCATGTACAGTCATGCGAAGGTTGCACAATCTGGGGGCTGTTTCCGTGGCGTTTTCTTTGGCAGCTGACACAGCCGTCCACCGCTTCCATATCTTCCGGGCTGCGGTGTTTAGAGAGCGGTGTCTATTCCAGCGCCCGGCGGAGGCCGCAAAATTACTCACTTCATTTGAGGGGACTATTTATTTTCTCAGCTCTGTTTTACTGAGGGTGGAGGGATGTCTAAAAAGAAAATGTGTTAGTCTTTGAATCTCTCCCTGATTCAATTTGTTTTGCCTCACAATTTGCAGTGACATAGCTAAACCCAATGGGAGGAAATAATTGGAAGTTTACAATTGTTGAGTGAAGTCACAGACAAATGGGAAGCAGATTAGATGACCTCAAGATGTGAAAAATGTTGAAACAGTGATGGTGCACAGTGCCTATCTTAGGTTGATTTGACTGAAGGATTGAGAACTGTGTTAGCTTTAATTCAAACAATACAACTGGAACATTTAACCGCCATTCAGCAAAGTAGCACAGATCTATAATGCATTATTATTTGCAGGTGTTGCAAAGTAAAAAACTTTTTTGAAAAATATCAATAACTCCACAGAAACACATGTTATGCAATCATTATCATGCATTTTATAATTCAGTAGAGTGCATTTTGTACATGCATTATTAAGTTCCAGAAATGTTGGATTTCATATTTAAACATATTATTAATTCATGCTGGAACAACGTCCGTGAAGGACTGATGGAGTTGAAACTTGGTCACAGCTGGCTGTCAGTCTGCATGTGCATCATGGGATACAGGCACAGTGCAGTCCAGCGTGGGCCAGCTGGTGACAAGGCACAATTCTGTCCCCACTGTCGAACCTCCTCTCCATCATTCAGGGTCCTCCTTCGCCCCTATAACCAAAATCTTGTGACTCAGGTATCCTTACCTGTGCTGCACAGTATGCACTATGCCCTGCATGAACACATTATTCTTATCTTCTACATATTCACAGTAAGACGTCCATATTCAATAATCAATTGTTACTGAGTACACACGACCCTAATGGACTCATATGTACTCTGTTAGAGTTGAATGAACACATTCAAGTGGTTCATATTGAATACATTTATGCTGCACCCACAGTTCTTTTCAAACATGCACACGTGAGGTGTGCATCTCATACACCTATGGGATCCTTACTGTGCAGTATTTAAACGGCAATTTGTTCTGATGAATACCCATGGGCTGAAACATTAACTGCCTCATGGGGTGTAAGTAAGTGTGAAAGTGCTCATTCTGGATTTTGTAACATTAAATTTTGACTCTGCACTTTACACAAAGAAGAGAGCAGGTTTGTTTATTCTCCCATGGTGATTGGTATTCGGCCCAGGCGTATCCAGTTGCCTTTGTTAGGCCGTTTATTAAGGCACAGCCTGCCTTGACACGCACAGAGACTTTTATGGGCAGAGTCACTGTGCTGAATTTATTTTTGGTTTAACCTCTGTTCCTCTGTTAGTTTTCATTTGCCTGTGACTGTGGTTACTGACCCCAGGAAAAGGGTATAAAGCAGTTGGCTCATACAGATACTAGTTCTTTGGAAGTAGGAAGAAGGTACCGTACCAGAATTGCATCAGTCTGGAAGCAGTTTTCTCAGTTTGACTCTTATCCACTTTGTAGAATGCTGATGATAGGGCCCATTCTCGTTTGAAGCTGTGGACATAAATGGCAGCCATTTACAGTTACCCCTGGTCAAAAAGCCTTTTACAATTAATATCTCAGTGAACATTTTTACTGTAAATTATATATAAATTATAAAAAAGGGAAAAGTGCCCTGTGCAAAAGTTTTGGAACCGTTTTGGATTATTCTTTTACTTTTTAAAAAGATAAATACTAAGGCCCAGATCCAGTTGATTTATTTGTTAGGGCTTCAATGACTTAGGTGAATAAAATTCCAGGGCTCAACTTTTTATTCTGAAGTAAATCTATGCCTTCTGTATCCAACTGCAGTGGCTGTTCTGTCTGATGTTTGCATGCATTCCTTTCCCGGTAACAGGATATACCGCTTGAAAGCGTTAAAACTTAAGATGCCATTTTAAGATGCCATTGCTTTAGCAACAACAGTTCCTTATCTTTGGTAAAATGTGGGCGGTGAAACAAGCGTGGGGGGACCTCACCTTCTCTGCATTTTGGAAATCGACACACTACAAGAAATAAAAATGCCAGTGTCCTTTTCACAACAAGTGTCCAGTGGATCAAATGCATAATAGTTTCTCATTCTAAAAATAATGTCCATTGTTTACTTAGAATTTCCCTGGAGTAATTATAATTGTTGTTCATTTTGCCATTGTATACAATTGCATACGTGTACTTATAAATTATATTATCTAGGTTTTGTATAGGCTCTCCCAAACACAATGAGCCAGTACAAATGTCTCTGACCAGTATTGGTAATGTAGTTGCAGAGAAAATGTGTTACCCTATGATGTAAATTCAGAATAACTTCAGCTCATCAAAGAACAAAACAAAAACTTCAATAAATGGACATCAATGAATATATTAGTATACAAGATGTTATTATTGTGATTATTGTACTTATTTTTTGTAATCTGCTTGAGCTGTTGCTGTCTGAAGATAACTGCAAGGAGAGGGATTTGGGACAGTGAGGTAGGGGAGGGTGACAGGTGGAGGGAAGAGCAAACACTTTTTTTCTGGATAAAAAGTGTTGTGTAGTTTAATAAGCAAAATTCTGTATTTTACACTTAATAAGACCATAATATTATTTAGTTTCCATGTGATCTTTTGGAGTCTCCAAATGTTCCTTTGGGAAAACTGCCTAAACAGTTGTCCAAAGATGTCAGAATGAAGATGGTTCATTTCCCCCAAGAAGGAGAGGGCTACAAAAAACATGGGGATTGGGGTTGTGTGGCTACTGGGAGCAGAGAACATACTACAAACTCAACCATGAAGTACCTGTTTTCAAATGGCGACCACAGTCCACTGACTTGAATATTATTGAAAATCTATGGAGTGATCTCAAACATACCGTACATGCAAGGAGACTGAATAATCTTTCTGAGCTAGAGGTGTTCTGCCAGGAAAAATGGTGGAAAATTCCAAAAGCAAGAATTGGAAGCATTTGCAAGCTTTAATAGTTGCCCAAGGAGGAGTTACAAAGTACTAACTGACAGGGCTCCCAAACCTTTGCACAGGGCCATTTTCCTTTTTTTATCGTTTTGAAACTGTACAAAATTAAAAGCTTTCAAATCTGAAGAATCATGTTTAACTTTGTACTATTTTGAGGTTATCTTCGCTTCTGTTCACCAAGATATTAATTGACCAGGGGTGCCAAACCTTTTGCATATGACTGTAAGATACAAATGTATCCACACTGCGCACTTCAAGCACAGCATATACTAATACTCAATGACTTTTTCATCAAAGACCACCAGGAAATACTGGTATCCAAAAAGTTCGTATGGTAGTGTGTTACTCTGTGCTACACGCAACCGAGGAAGCCTTAGATTTGCCCCTACTACCCCCACACATAGACAAAAGAGCAGCAGGACCTGCATTAATGTGGTTTAATATTTCTTATTGCCAGCATAGATGTACGACACTAATGTAATCAGTGAGGCAGTATTAGCATCTGGGAATGAGCTCTGCTCATCTGGAAGAGGGCTGGAACGGCTGACCTTCAGGGCATGCTGTTCAACCGTCTGTTTCTGTAATACCGCCTCGAACCCATGAAATATTCATCCTGCCGAAGTAAACCGGCACAGCCTCATGGAAAATCCCATCAGCGCACTGATCGTAATAAGACATGTACAGAGCACCCTTTGAAAAAGACCTGACCGCCAATGGAAAAGTCAGCAATATCACACCAATGATATACGCAGGAGAACCTGCCCAAAACAACCAGGTAAGGCAGGGAGAAAAAACAGACCTTTTTAAAAAAAACATCTGAAATCTGTTTCTTTCATTTTGAGGAGAGGGGACACCTAAAATATTTTCATTAATCACAAGGCCGCTCTAGGCTATATACACACAAATCAGAAGATCACAAATCAGAAGAAGAAAACCAAATAGAATTTGCTTTGGATAAACACTGACGCTCATTTGGGGCTGTGCAGGGTAATCTAATATGGGAGCCATCACTGAGCATATTCCTTTACGGATTTGGGGTACAGTAATTGAAAACAGAATTTTGTTTTGTATCTTTTCTGCTTTTTTTCGGATGACAGCCACAGACAGTTTTTATTTTTTGCCTCTTTCCTGTGATAGCAGCAGGGAATCTGCAGGCTGTGCTAGTCAGACATTGATACCTCTCTCCCCCAGGAACTGAATATTGTACACTGTCCACATGATTGAATGGTTTGCTGTGTTAGCTTGAAAGTGATTGCCATAAATATTTCATCAGGAAAATTGCTTGGTGCAATATATTGCTGGCTGACACGGAGAGCCGTACACACTCGGCAACAAGGACCGCAGTGCTGGTTACCTTGTGAACCAGGGCAATTAATAATCACCCCATTTCCAAGGCAATGCATAATCTGCTCATGCCTCATGTGCTGGTTATTTACAATAGAGTGTATCTGCTTTTTTTAAAAATATACTTTTTTGATATCTTATTCTTTACAATATTAAAGGTCACTGGATGTGTATCATTTTGTTTGCATAAATTTGAATCTTAACGTGTGCAGCAGTATCATACATTATTATTCCTGGCTGCTTTTGTGGAATATCATTAGTAAAAATAAAATATGTTTCAGAAAACTGTGTTACAGTGTATACTACTCTTTTAGTTTTAGTAGTCTTTTAGATTTGTACAAAAGCCTCTAGATTGCTGTTAAGAAGTGTAGGTGTTTTTAAATATATCTTGAGGTTGTCAGATGATAGTTTTTGATATTCTCTCTGATTCTTTCAATCCTTCGAAAAACAATTAAAATAAATAAAATAAAATTATATTTAATATAAAACTTTTTTCCACAATCTGCATCTAAATACAACATAAACAAATGAATGGAAAGTTAATGAAACTGAAAAGGCCCTTCAAGACCGGGCAGGTTGTAGCTTTCTATTTAAACATTAATATTACCTTGTTAAATGCATGTCGTAACTTGTTCATTCTGTAGTTAAAATAGAGGTCAAAGGTCAAATAATGAAAGTGTACAACGTAGCTGGATGAGCCTTTCGAAAATTACATCTAATTTCATAACCAATTAAAATATCTTAAGGTGCAAATCACATCTTTGTTTTATTTATTTCTACAATTATTTTTATGAAAAGGTCTAAACTGAGACTATACTGTGTTAACCACTGAATTAACCACTGAATTATCCCTAATTAATGAATTAATGTGCTCTGTAGCATGTAGCATTGTGAAATGTGGAAACATGCGCAGTGATGGTGCGCACTGCCTATCTTGGGTTGATTTGACTGAAGGATTGTTGAACTGTGTTAGCTTTAATTAAAACAATGCAACTGGAACATTTAACTGCCATTCAGCAAAGTAGCACAGATCCATAATCCATTATTATTTTGCGAGTGTTGCAAGTTAAATGCCTTCCTCTGTTGTTGAGTGCTAAAACTGGGACTGGATACAGTAGAAGTACTGCCCCAGGAATGTTTATTCCTGTGCTGTGACGAAGAAGAAGAATGTTTTAATCAACTTATGAATAATGTACAACAAATTAGTTCATATGCCACTATTTTACATGAAAGTCACATTCAAAGGCAAATTATATAAATATAAACTGATATATTGTACAATCTTTTTTAGTATTGTCAGGCTTATTTTCCTCTGAACATGGTTCCAGATGAAAAGAAAAGTTTAATAACATGAAAATTGAAGCAGGAATGGTCAATATTTTGCTCTGGTCATTGATGGCAGCTGCATTTCCAACTTCTGCAATCAGAGTTCCTCCTGCTCCCCAGAAACAAGAAATAATGAAGCTATTAAAAATGTACCATTTGATCTAGAAAGGATACAGACATTGAAATGAATGAAAGGTTCCAATCTACAGTATACTGGAATTACATTTTAAAGAAAGCTTGAGAATCTTGTAATAACATATTCACAATTCAATATGTAATTGATGGCAAGATCATGGAAGGGAATGGTATTGTAGGGTCAGCTGTAGGTGCACAATTATCCTGGCTTTTACTTCTACCTCTCTGAAGTCAGAAAAACATGTGTTTGCATGTGAATACATTATGAAACCGAAAATAATTGGCTCTCCATGTACAGTACATTCTAAAACTTGATTGCGCTCACACAATCTCCATTTGTGATGACAAAAGTAGAGAATTTTCAACTGGAGCAGTTATCACTGGTGAAGAAAGGGAGAGAGCTGAAATCAATAATGGTATGCCTTTGAATGTGTTTGATTCATTTAGTTGTGTTGCTGTAATGTAATCTTGCTATGATAAAGACACCTTCAGGTGTTTTAAAGACATACTATGCAGGATTTATTTCCTTGTGTCCCTCCTGTGTGATAGCTGTGACAGCGATGAGCTAAGAAAATCACAGTCGAATACCACTCGTAAAACATCTGTTTAATTTAGTAGTCGCTTTCCATTTAGCCATTTAGCTAAATATTTCACTGACGTATTTACTGTTTGTTAGTCACCATAGTTATCTAAGTTACAGCATTCTTTCAACGGCTCTTTCAAAAGTAGCTCATTCATACCAGCTAAGCAGTCACCCACAAGTATAGCTCTACCGAAATGCTTGACTGAAAAATCTGATAGCAAAAACCATGGGCCTATGCAGAAATGCTATGGGGTTGCTAACTTTAGCTAAATGTTAGTGGTGATTGAATAAACCAATGCTAGCCACTGCTACTAGCACGACACCAGTTGATTTCAGTCTGCTCTAGCCTGCCTGGAGTTTTGGATTTAGGCATGAGGTCCTTGCCCAGGAGAGGAAATAATCGAGTAGAATCCCCTGAAAATATAAGCAGCAGTACTGTGCAGTGGGAGCTATCATGGCCTGTCGACTGATGCACAAAACTGAACGCTAACAACGGCAGCTACCGAATATTAGCAAATGCTGGCCAGCCACTTGCTTAAAACATCTAGCCACCAGTGCTATCGCTTACAAACTCTGTAGTGGCCTTTTCCTTCTATTGGATCATATAGCGTATGAGTTCAGTGTATTGGACACATGCTTTTCGGATACAGCACAGAAAGAAAAAAGGGCCATGGCCCAAACAGTTTTTAGAATAAAAAATAGAAGTAGACAAGCAAGGTATTGGGCAGGAGTGAACACAGACACATGTTGCCAGTGTCTCATAGTAATGACAGAGCATGTTTTATAAGTAATATTTTCAAGGTGAAAATCCTGCATAGTATGCCTGTGTATAATGAGTGATTATGAGTGATTTTTGGATCGCTAGCTTTGCCATGTACCCATTAGTACTCATGTATTATTAATAATGCTTAAAATCGAGCTAGCTGTGTTGACCATAGACAAAAGTAGAGCCCTTCCTGGACCCTCCTTAGACCTCAACCCTTCCAGTGTTCAACTCAAAGTTATGCCCTTGCTCTCTCCTCACAAAACAACCAGTACAGAGATTAACTACATTGCACAGCCAATTGACAGGGAGTGCTTGCTTCTTTACTGTTATGCAAACACATGCAGCTATTAAAATGTATTACCATTCTGTGTCATCTATTTAAAGGCAACACAGCAAGAGGTTTCACTCAGGAAACCATCCATATAATATTAGGGGTATATATATATCAGGTATGACCGATTATACAAATAAGCTTAAAGCATATTATCATTTTGTTTCTAAAGAAAATATACACTCAGTGAGGACTTTATTAGGTAGACCTGCACGCCAGCTAGTTAATGCAAATATTTAATCAGCCGATCATGTGGTACCAACTAAATTCATACAAGTTTGCAAGAGGTTCAGCAGTTTTCTGGACCAAATGTCAGAATGCGGAAGAAATGTGACTTTGACTTTGACCGTGGAATGATTTTGGTGCCAGACAGGGTGGATTGAGTGCCTCAGAAACTACTGATCTCCTGGGATTTTCATGGGCAAGAGTCTCTAGAGTTCACCAAGAATGGTGTGAAGAACAAAAAAACATCCAGTGAGCAGCAATTCTGCGGGCAGAAATGCCTTGTTAATGAGAGAGGTGATAGGAGAAGAGCCAGACTGGTCAAAGCAGACAGGAAGGTGAGAGTAACGCAAATAACCACACATTATAACAATGGTATGCAGAAAAGCATCTCTGAACACACAACACGTCAAACCTCTAAGTGGATAGGCTACAGCAACAGAAGACCAATAAGTCTGATAAATACCTCGCAAAGTGCTCACTGTTTGTAAGGGTGGTAATGTCACCTCTAGTTTAGTCTAATGCATTGCATCTGGCTATCTGGATGAAGCTGCCACATTCTAGTCCAGAAGAGTATAGAAATAGTCAGCGAAAGCTGAAGGATTCCCAGAAACAGTTGGCAGTAATGATATGTGTGCTTGATACTCACTGTAGAAAGTAGCTGTGGATGAAAGAACAAATGAAGACAGGGACTGCTGGCTGTTGAAACTGGTGTTCCAATATGTGTTCAAAGATTGTGCCCAGCAAACCTGGTACAATCCTGTTTAAGGAGATAATAAATACACTATCTTGTGTGACCTACATGTGGTGCGGATAGAAACAGCACCACATGTACAAACAAGGCAGGTTGTGCCACAGCCACAGTGCTTTGGTATCTGGTTCTTGGTAAAGTTTCATTTGAAAGTAATGCTGTTTCTAATGTCTAATGAAGTCTAATCTGTCATGTTCTGTTCATTTAATTTCTGCTAGTTATGTAGCAGCTCGGTGTGGAAGATCCTGCATTGTTATTAATTACATTAATTTTATTGGTATGGGCCTGGGTAAAGATGGGTCATCTCTGTACCTTGGGAGAGTTTTGAAACTGGACACTGTAATTCTGCACCTTTACAGGTTCAGAAAGGAATTTAAAGTATTGAAAGTATTGAAAGTACACCTGATATAATGGGTTGCAATTCAGACTTTCATACCTGTAACCTCAGGCTGCACACATGATCTGATTTTTTCGAGAAGTTGTGGCTGCTCAAAGCATTGAGCTAAGTGGTTAAGAAAATGGGGGCTTATTGGGCCAGTGTTGGATGGGCTTCCCTGAAACACAACGGAGGATATGAGAAATCAACAGTAGGGCCCGTGAAGGGTAGAACAACATTGTACTGCTCTGAATATTCAATTCCCAGCCATCCTTGAGGAAGGAACTGGGGCGTAGAGACAAGATTTTGGACCCAGACATTCCCGAACAAACAGTCGCACCACTGATCCCCCTGCACATTTATCACTGTGGCTTGCTCAAGTCATGTCTGCCTTGTCTGCCTATGCCGTGACACGACCTGCCATACAGGGATCTTTTTATTCTTCCAGAGGCCGAACAATAAATCCAACCTATAAAATATGGCCGGGACGCTAGTCTTTTGCTCTGCTCATCACAGTTCTTGAATGAATTAAACATCGCATGCAGCTGCTGCAGAGACCTGCCTGACTTTCCTTCATGGCTAGAATATGAATTCCTGAACTGTTGTCGAGAGCACTTCTTATAAAGTAGACAACGAGAGGTTTGGGGGCGTTTAGGGGGGAGCCCAGGACAAGGGGAAGGAAAGTTGTTTTCTTTTTTCTCTTCTGTTCTCCTAGGAGTCCTCCAAACTGAGGACAGCTGAGAACATTACCCAAGCTTTTATATTAACAGACTTAATGTCAAAGTCAAGTCATTATTCACAGGATCCTGCACATAATTAGAATAACGCATAACTATGGAATGAATTCTATTTTTAAAAGCTGTCAAACATGATGACCCCCAGTGCTCTCCTGTTGTGGCACTTTACTTTGCAGCCATCATTATGAAGTGATAAGATGGGGCATAGAAAAGGAGGTAGCCTGGCAACCTGTTCTCTTATGATGATGAAAATGTTTGAAATCGCAGGAGCGTATAAGTCAGGAGTTTATATCGGGCTACATCGCCAGGCTGCTGCATGACACTACCTGTGGCTGAAATCTCCAGGAATCCCCTGGGTTCCTCCATTCATTCAATTTCATCATTATTATTATTACAAGGCTCATGCATTTCTCATAAAATGAGCAGCCCCGGTACTTGTGCACTACTTGTCATCGCCAAACTTGACTACTGTCACTTGTTCCTGGGCAAACTTCCTGCTTCTGCTGTGAGATCCCTGCAGCCCATCCAGAACACAGCAGCAGGATTAGTATTCCACCTTCCCAGGTTCTCCCATGTGACAAATCTTGTCATACTGAAGTCTGGATGAGACTGTGTGCCTGCCAAAGGTGGCAAGCACATTTTTACCGAGGGCAACGTTAAATCCATTTGTAAATATGGTGTATTTGTCTTTCCTTTATCCTATCGAACTTAAACAGCATAAGAGTCGGAAAAAGCATTAGAGGATTAGGACCAGCTCTCTTGAGGATGTAAGCAGTAAGTTATCAAAACATTTGAGCTGAAAGTTTTAGCAATGTACTTCTTTCTCAGCCGGAATGTCCAGTAGGATAAACAGAGAAAGCCTTGAACTAATTGACTGATGACTATGCCAATATCATAAAAAGCTTTATAAGATTTTGGATAAACCTTTGTCTATGCTATCAGAAGTTCCACAAAAACACTTTCACAAACTGCGCCCTTATGATTTAAGTTTTTTTTTTAAAGTTTTTAGAAATGTTATAAGTCCATAGGTTTTCTAATAATTAAACCTGATTATCAATATCCCTAATATCTGGCTATTTTGCTATTTGTTATGATTGCAAAATAGGCAATGCTTAGAAATATATATAAAAAAACATAATATATAATACACAGATCTGAGCATACTATTATTTTGGTGTATATGAATGTATGAATAAGTATGAATAAAGTTATCTAATTGTGCATACTTTAACAGTGGCATCTTAGCTCTGTGTCCGAAAAACTTAAAGAATGGAGCAACATAGGGGCAGTCGGGTGGATGCCAATAAACTGTCATATGGTATTTGGTAGACATGAAGAATAGTCGACTTTTCAAACACTGTAACATAGCTGTACATGTGGGAATGATTACACACAGGGTCTGTGCCATAGACTTATCGGCCTGTCAGGGCTCTGTGAGCCCCTCCTCGCATATATGGCATGTGCCGTAGCACATTACGGAACTCGCAGGCAGACGCGTCTGTCAGCTCTGAAGCCGCACACCACGGCTCTCCTGCTCTAATTGAGTCTGTTTTCCTGCTTGTCTTACAGTTGCATTCTGCCCTGTGGACTTCATTATCTACACTGTCATTATGTTAACACCCCGACCGCTCCGCATGCAGCGGTGTCAGCCTGCTGCTGCATTGTTTTCCGCTGCTTTGCCAAATGCTGCTACCCTGGGAACACAGTTTCATATAATCCAAATAAAAAGCCGTCTGACCTAAAACTGAAAATAGTGGAAGATTAAAGAAAACAACTTCAGTAAGTCTACAGGGCTGAAGAGTGACTGGCAAAGCAGGTGCTGATGGATGAGAGCCAGTGTGATTGCTCCAGTAAGTTAGCATGTATTGATATTGTCGGTAGCAGAAAATGACCGCAAACCATCAATGAGCCCATTGATTCAAGAAGGCCTTGCATTTCCTCAACAAACCGTAGGCCCGTGGCTTCTCCACACGTATCCTGGACTCCGGTGCGTAGCGCAGGAGACTGAGACTGCTGAAGTGAAAAGCACACACTGCAGCCGATGAATCATGTTCGCACCCCGCGTGCGCCCGTGTCACCAGGAGAGGTGAGAGTATCGATGGCCATTAAGAACGCAACTGAGGGGTCAGCGAGTTCCCATCAACTGTGGGCTCGCGTCAGCGCTGTGTACACGTCCAACCATGCAGAGAAACCCACTTTGATTGCTCTGAGTCCTCCATTTTTTGAGGAGGGATCAGGGACACATTACTCCCGACTTTTAAAACACACTCGTTGCTCATTCCGTAATGCAAGAGTAATAACAACCGGCCAAACTTAAAGTTCAGTGGAAATGTGATGTCTGACTTATTATCCCTTAAGCCAATGCTGCTGCTGATGATCCATCATAAATAACTGGAATGTGTTGACAGAAAAAATTCAATTTCCTCGCTGTCATTTTCCCCTATTCTTTATATCATGTATAAAAGGTTGTGGCAATCATTTGTTTGTCTGGCAAAATACAATTAGAAAGTTCTCATTTTTTCAGTTTAACAACATCATTTAGTTACATGGGGACCTGGAACTACTTTATAAGTCATTTAATTGTAAGACATCCATAGTACAAAGTGCTAGATGATAAGCGTGTTAAAATAAATATATAAACAAATAAATAATAGGACATGCATATTTTATCATGACACCAAAGATATACAATCATAGGGATCTATGAGATCAGATCGTTATCATTATAGCACTCACAAATATAATCATGTCTATGCTTGAAAGCTGTCCTATTTCAAAGTTGATGTAGATGAATGGGGTGACTTTCATGACAGTGGATATTATGCTGATTGTATTAATGGAGACTATTAACCTTCAACTGTGTGAGCCCTAAATTACCACTACAAATGTGAAAGGCCATTCTTGTATAGATTACCTTCATGATGCATAGACCTCCACCATCTCTGTTTTGGTAGGAAGGGTTGGGGGTGTATGGTAGGGAGGGGGGAGGGGGGTGTCAGAAGGGGGTGTGAACCTCATTTTTATGTCTGACGTTTCCTACACATTATCTTCTCACTATAAAATATTGCAGACGAGCGCAAAGCAATTAATCCAGAGTTCACAAAGAAGAAGCACACTTACACTCTCTTATCTCTGCCATACCCTACATCAGCAATAACCTTGAGAAATTACATCTTTACAACTTTTATCCCGGCTGACATCATTAATTATTTTAATTGATAATGTGGGAGATGGATCCTAATGCAGTCATAACGCGGGCCCCTGGCGATCTCAATTCAATCCGTTCAAAGGACGACCCCTCACTTGCCCTCATATTTAATTCCTGCATAAAATATCTTATCGCCAACGCTGCGGTTTCTGTGACTGAACAAAGCTTTTGCTGTAAACGCACTCTCCATTCCATGCTGGTTAGTTTGTGGGGGGTTTGCTGTAAAGATTGCATCTGATGCCCCATAGACTTTAACTGAAGTCTATGAAATGCAACCTTGAGTATTACACGCTGTGCGTCTTTTTAGGATTGACTCTGCTCGACCATGTATAAACTGGGCTTCCCACCAGCCTCTTTATCTACATAGCTCAGGAAGGATAGATTCTGTTATTCCAAGAAGAGATACTACATCCATCCCTCTGAATGCTAGACGCTGTGTCTATTCTTGACATCTTAAAGTTTTATCTGGTTTAATGTCTTCCATGCCGATGGAAGGTTTTTATAGGGTTTTGAAACCCCCGTATTTCATTGTAAACAACTACTTCTTCTACATCGCCCCCTACTGTGGCCATGCAATCTTTACCCATTCTGTTCTGATGCCCTCCTCTAAATGAGTTTACTCACTGGTATTTGCTACTCACTAGAATTACATCCAATAGAATTACTGGCATATGGACCGGCACCAAAACCTCTTTGCAATTCTGTGATGAAAACCCAAAAATATAATACCACAATTTAACTGAGAAGGGATCTAAGCACAGATCCTATCATTGAACTTTGTTGTACATTACTGCATGTACAATTATGAGACAGGCTGTTCTGTAATAAGGATGGACAGTTAAGTCCAAACAGGCATAATACATTGACACCTTAATTTACGGGTCCTCAGAAAAATGTCACAGCCTACTCTGCTGCAAAAGGGCAGGGGGAAATGAGGAAAAGCAGCACGGCTGAGATACAGATTAACAACAATGGATTCTGGATTTATTACACCCTATGCAGCAAACAGGACCTTCATTCATTTCCTCAACTATGTTATTTACACCTTTTTATTAGGCCAGTTGTAACATATGTGCCATAGATTAATGGCAGCAACTTTTCAGTCTCATTTGGAAGTATTGAGGGGGGCACAGCCTTCAAGGGAACAAGGTGAAGAGGAAAAGATCAACATTAACACTTACACCTATATGTAAAAAGGGAGAGAACACAATAGCATTGAATAACAATGTTATTGTGTAGAATACAAGTGGGTGATAAAATATCAATTCAACACTGTGACCTTTGGGAAGGTGAGAAAATGTGTGCAGAGTGAGTTACGCACTTCTCTTTGTGTGGAAGTCACACAAAGTAGCGCAAGGTGAATTACTTTTTCCTTCTGTTTGAAATCTACATGTTTGACCTTTACATCTCTCTGTAGAAGGTCAACTCAGATGACTGTCAGATTTTACTGCATTTGCAGACATATTTCATGAATATAAACATATAGTATACTGTGTGTGGTCTGTATTCTGTATGTAGGTTTATATAATAGTCCATTACTCTAATGAGTAATGAAAAAGCTTTTTTTTTGTAATTCAACTGTATAATTACTCCATAATTAGAGGCCAAATAATCAATTTATTTTTGCTTAGTGAATCAGAGGTTACATCGCGGCACTAATCTTTAGTACCATCTAATTTGCTGTCAAGGACAGAAAATTAGCTTCCATTTTAGAGTAAGGGACAAAAAAGCATAATTAATGGTTTACACATGAGTAGTTTTCAGCTCTTTCAGTGCTTGAGCCTACTTCTTGATTAGCCAGTTAGTCTGACATTTGTTGTTTTATGCCATCTAACATGTTGTACTTTCACCAATCCAAGCAGGGGCAGAGCTTATAGCTCATTAAGTCATATCTGCCATTTGTTCATTTTTAGATGTGCACTCTGAAGTATTGCCATTCTATCATTTTTTTAACTGATGTGCATAATCGACTCCCCTGACATTACAAAGAACGTCTGCCTGGTGCAGATGCTGAGGATGAGCTAACTAATCTGGCCCGCTATGTTCCATAACGCTTCAGAAGTGCCTGGTGTACACCTCTAAAAGAGCTCTAAACGGCATGTACCTCTGGAGGATTGGTTTAGGTTGGCTGTCATTATACACAAATCCTCATTTACAACCCCCCCCCATCTATTTTTGGGTGCACCCAATGGAATGAAAACAGGGTGACTGTAGAGATCTCTCCTTCTCACGCCTTCCAATGTCTGATTAGAAAGAGAAATGAAGGCCTTGAATTCATTTTTCATAAGCATGTAATTACTGGGTCAGAGAGTGCCAAACCACAGCAGGTATGGAAATCATTTTTTCCCTTGCATGCAAACAGTCTCTGATTAACTTTATTTGTATTCCGCACAGAGCCAGTAAAGTCTCAATGTGGGATGTTTTCATATACTCACAGGCATGTCTGTGCTATTGTGGGATCCCATTTTGTTTTCCTTCTCTAAGGTTTCACATGAATACAGAATATTCAAGTAAATGAACCCTGGATCCAGCAATAGGCCTCGTGCAGACATTTTGAATTCACTTGACAAATGGTTAGACGCAAATACTGTACAAGGGAGCTCTTGCAATATGTTAAGCTGGAGAAGCATTATTCACAATGAACTGTTGTGGTGTCAAAACCAGCAGACATGCACTGATGCATTTCAGGGCAATGGATTTATTCTCTTTTTCTGAGAATTACAGGGTTGCTGGGTAATTTTTACCACTGTGACAGATATTTTTCAATTCACACATGAAAATGTATTGTGGTGGGAAATGTCATATAAAAAAATAAAAAAATAAAAAAACCTTGGCAGACTAAATCACAGTAATCACCAAACAATATGTCAGCAGAAACTAAGTAAGCTCACAGTGCATTGTATGTAAAAGTAATTCACTTCTATTTTATTTGTCCAATCCCACAATATTCTGTAAAATGTACTGCAAAAATCAATATAATTATGTGTGTATTTAAATGGGTGTATTTAAAATGATGAAATGGAGCACTGTGAATTTAACACTAGTGCCTTTGAACACCATATGGCTGTGTTTTATGATTCAAATGTTCAATGTAGAGGCCCTATGGAAAATAAATAAATACAAAATAAAATTTGCTGGATGAAGACATAAAGTAGAAACTATACAGTAGAAACTGTATATTGCCCGGTTCCCTTCTCTTTATTTGCTGGCTCGATTTCTTTGTTTTGAAGATCTTGTGATGTGGCCTTTTCAGACTCAGGGGAAAGACGTACTGAATATTCATGAAGTGCGTTCCCGGGTCAAAGGTCACAGACGCAAAACAGCACAGCAGCCAGCGAGCTGAGCTGCTGCTGCACCTTAGACTGCAGAGAGGTCGAAAAACAAGAGTGTTTCAGCATCACTGGGTGCTAACAGGCAGAGCAAAACACAGACTCTGTGCAAACACACGCATGACAAAGAACGCCTATTGGGTTTTAATAGGACATTGTGCATTGTGTCAGACAGGGGGATGGAAAGGAGCAATCTGTGAAGGGGACAGTTATCCACAGGACCTTTTCGTTTATTTCATAGACAAGGCCTCGTCTGACAGCCGATGTGTCTTTCCTGGCCCGGTCATGAGTTGTTTTCAGAGAAAGTGTCCCTGGACCAAACAAAAAAAGCAAGGGAGATGTTTTACTGGTCGCCCTGTATAAATCAGCTCCTTAATTTTGTAACATTGGTTTCCATTTTATAATATCTCCAAACAAATGGGTCAATTCAGCTATGACACCTGGAGGCCCCACACAGCAACTCCACATGGTGTAACTGTGCTGCTCACAAGACTGTGGGGTGTGGCAATGGATTGGTGATTGATTTGTAGGGTCTCTAAACTGACTCCTTTTTCAGCTCAGCAAAATGTGCCAAATTCTCTGCATTGAACGAATGCTCAGACAAAATAAAAGTATCAGTGACAGTGGGAGGGATATTTAAGAAACTGTTGTTTACCACAGAATGCAGTATTTTCTAAGCCCTAAAAGAAAATCACTTGCTGGCAAGGAAGGCATGTAAGAGGTATAAAACCATGACTGTTAATGGACATCCAAGAATATGTTGCACAAAGGAGTTGTTTATCAACACTGCAGGCATGCTGTAAAGAAGCATAGGAGAATGCAATAACCCAAGGATAAGCCAGGGGTGCGGAATTCTAGTTTTTTTTTTTTTTTTTTTTTACTTTGGTCTGTCTCTTATCCCAGTACATCATGGAACATTGGACACATTATTTGGAAGAAAAATTCACTTGGCTATGTTGTATTGCAGTTTTTTATGATTGCATACTGACCCATTTTATGTGTGATGCGTTTGTTTTCCCCTTCAAAGACTTAAAAGGGATTTGCTTTAGCTTTGAAACCGGCTTTGAAATGGAATTCTTCAGAAAAAAGTACAACAAAGAGTTACCTAATCTGCCTGTTTTTGTCTTGCTGAGGGGTATTGGGTTTCTACAAAATATAAACAGTACAGACTCACAGAGAGAACTTTATATTCAAGGCAAAACTAGCTAAAAATGAAACATCAGCCTCATTAAGACCAGCACAAAACAAATTGAATAACTTAACATTGTCTCTTTTATCATGACCTTCCCAAATTGCCACCAGGACACAAATACTACAGTATATTGATTTTTAAAAATCAATAACTAAAATATAAGTGAATAGTTTTGTGTCAGCAATGCCTGGATCTGGAGAGAATATTTTTATTGTATCTTTCTGTGTATTTTTGTTCAAAACTGCCCCTCTACCCCCAAAATAAACAAAGAAAATATGAAGGCAGTTATTCCAGTGTGATTTAAACTTTATTTTATCAAAACAAAGTGTGTGTGTGTGTGTGTGTGTGTGTGTGAGTTCGTCTGTGTGTGCGTGTGTGTGTGTGTGTGTGTGTGCTTGTGTGTGTGTGATTCCATTTGTGATTCATCTGTCCCCTAAGTGCGTACGTGAGCCTGTATAGTTTGAGGTGTTCCATTTCTTAATAATGGGAGCTTAAGGGCACATAATTCTAGCCTATACCTCGGACTCAAAGCTTGTCGTTCATTGTGAAAGCTGTCTGCTGCTTAGGGTATATTTCTTTTGATCAGAGCTTATTCAGAGCATATTTTATTTATCTATTCCCCCCGGACTGGAAAGTTTATTTTTCTGCACCAGACAATATGATTCTACTGAATATTAATACAATTTAAAGGAAGCATACAGAATTGCATAATTAATCACTGTCATGCATGCTTTTATGCATTTAGTTGCTGCCACATGATTGGCAGATTAGATATTTGCATTAACAAGCTGCTGTACAGGTCTACCTAATAAAGCGATCACTGAGTGCACACTTTGGGAAATGCTGTAGAAAGTACTACAATATGAGGCCAGTGACCCTCATTACCATACACAAGTAAAAGTGTAAACATTTAAAACTGAGTTATTTCCGTAACACAACAAACGAACAGCAGGTATTTCGGGTGGCTATTTCTCTTTGAGGATTAAAAATCACATTAAAAAAAAATGCGCAATAACATATGACACTTCATTGATGTATAATGCCAGTGGCTTTCCAACTCAGCATTCCTAGTGCATCATATATTCTCACATATATGCACATTGCACGGCATGCTATAGATATATACATATATCTTTAATGTATCAATGAGCATCAATGTGAATTAAGGCCAAGTCCGAGTAACAGCTTCACCACCTGTAGTCTCTTTACATTCTGGACCCATCTGTCCATTTGTTGACTCACTCAGAGGCGTTATTACCGCTGCAACATTCACAAAGCCGAAGAACAAGCCTCCTGCTGCTTCACACTGTGCTCCCGAGGAGGCCACGGCGGCTGGGAGTCTTAACTCAGTCTTCATTTTCTATTTCTGTTACCGCGATCAATTTATTAAATGTTCTCAAAAATCATTGTATGTGTCTTTAGCACTGGTGGTGCCTTTGGGGCTGGTCGATGCACCTGAATCTATATTATATATTTACTTTCATAGGTGAGTATGCCAGTTCTGATATAGTCTCCCATATGTCTGCTCTCATAAGCCAATATTTTTTTTTTGGGGGGGGGGGTTCGTTGCTCGCAGCACTCTTGTAAGAATCAATGACAAATCTGTTGTGGTCCATGTACCACTATAAAATTAAATATGTATACCTTGTTACATAATTATACAGTACCGTGTATTTGTGTGTGTTAAACATGTAATCTTATACACTCAGTGAACACTTTATTAGGTATTTATTAGACTTATTTTTTAGACTCTGCTGCTTTTTAGGTCTTCTGCTGCTGTAGCCTATCCACTTAGAGACTTCACATGTTGTGTGTTCAGAGATGCTCTTCACCATTCTCTGCAAACTCTAGAGACTCTTCAAAATCCCCAGAGCTCAGCAGTTTCCAAGATACTCAAACCACCCTGTCTGGCACCAACAATCATTGCACGGTCAATTTCACTTGGATCGTATTTCTTCCCCATTCATTTAGGTCTGAGAAACAGCTGAACCTCTTGACCATGTCTGCATGCTTTTATGCATTTAGTTGCTGCCACATGATTGACTGATCAGATATTTGCATTAACAAGCTGGTGTGCATGTCAACCTGATAAAGTGCTGACTGAGTGTATAAATATCAACAAATAATATCACAAACATGGACATAATAATGCTTAGAAATTATAATAGGCCATTCAGGTTCACCATTTACATACAAACACAAGGGTACCCAGCACTGCATCAAACATGAACACTCCCAGGATCTGTCTAAACTGCATGACCTGACAAGCTGGAATACTCCATTACATGATTTTTCAGGGGAATTTATCTTTTTCTAATTCTAATTTCTAAAACTACAAAATCCCTTTTATGAATTTAAAAACCACAGTCACATTGCCCCTATGTCTTCTTTTACTAAACCTGAAGACATTAAGGGCCTTATTTTGGTAGTCAAAAAACATACCTGGTTGCTAGTAGAATTGCAACATTCACCCTTCCCAAATGTAATATTTTTTACAACTGGTAATTCAGTGGTCTGCAATAAAGTTGTATGTGTCAACATGGGCAGGGAAGCGCAATAGGGCATATGGTTTAACACACACTTGCATCAGTTTGTTATTGATAAAGCATAAGTACATATGCTATTCTGGGTTTCTTACACGGTCAGTGAACTGGAATAGATCTGTTGGCTGCTGAGATCACATACACAACAATGAAATGTAATTAAAAGTCGAATAAGTATTGTCAGTCATATAGTCTGGGAAACTGAAAAAATAGTAGAGTGATACATTAGTTTAGTTCTACACATTTTAAGAAAAAGGAAAACATGAAAATGATAAATCAATATGTTTGGCTTGTATCCAGCTAAGATGAAAGTACACAAACTAAACCACCAACATATGCCACATCTTGCTACTCTAGTTTGCAATTTCAGGTGCCATAAATTAGCATGTGGAGACTCAGCACTTCCCAGAAGAATATCAGACATGATGAAAAACTATAGCCAGGTGCTATAGCTTTGATGATATTAAAGTCAATGAAATTGGCCATAATGAAACCAGACCTCCGCCACACACATAGGTAATTTCTTCATTTTAAAACAACTTTTACAACTGGATGACTGGGACACTGCAGTCCCAATTCATGAAATTACACAAATTAAGTTGGGCAAGTCTAAAATGGACAAGCTGGGAGTTACTGCTAAGATTTCACAACTGCACAGTGAATGTGGAAATATCTTAAGTCATTCCTCATAACTTTTACATTTCCTGCCAGGAACCAATTCAGGTACCCTCCTTTAGAACTTCTATATCTTTCTTGTAAGTTGGTGCCCAGAACGACACTAATCTGAATCTTTAGTTATGATGCATTAAGCACATTTTTTATTTCTGCACATTTCTAAATGGATTTAAATAGATATACTGTGCTGGGAAGCTAAAAAGACAATTTTACTGTGGCATGTTTTTTTTACCTTGCATACTATTCCCTGGGAGTCACCCAAATACCCCTATACCTAAAAGCACACATTCATTACATACACTGTCAAGAAGGAGGAAAAGAAAAACAGGGTCATTTCCGAAAGATATTTCCCCTGACAGGTTCCTGGAGGAGTTTAGAGTTACGGACAAGTTTAGGCTAGAAACAAGGGACAACCTTTGACTGTCAACATGGCCATAGACTTCTCATACACTTGAGAATCACAAATGCACAGACTCTCTCTCAAACATGCACACACATAAACATAGACACACACACACACACATATACACTGTGCTCTTTATTAGGAACACCTGTACACCTACTTATTTGTGTGATTATCTAATCAGCCAATTGTGTGGCAGCACTGCAATGTAGAAAATCATGTAGATACGGTTCAGGAGCTGTAGATAATGTTCACATCAACCATCAAAATGGGGAAAAAAATGTGATCTCTGTGATTTCGACCGTGGCATGATTGTTGGTGCCAGACGTGGCTGAGTATTTCTGTAACTGCTGATCTCCTGGGATATTCACGCACGATAGTCTCTAGAGTTTACTGGATGTGGAAAAATAAAGAAGAAATCCAGGGAGCGGCAGTTCTGCAGGCGGAAAAATCTTGTTGATGAGAGAGGTCAACGGAGAAGGTCTAGACTGGTCAAAGCTGACAGGAAGGTGACAGAAAGGCAAACAACCAAGCATTACAACAGTGGTATGCAGAAGAGTATCTCTGAATACACAACTTGTCAAACCTCTAAGTGGATAGGCTACAGCAGCAAAATACTTCATAAATCTAAAGAATAAGTCTAATAAATGCTTAATAAAATGCTCATAGTGTGTATACAAATAATGTTTTCTCCATTGCCTTCAGAAGTGCCATCCAAATAATAAAGCATAGACATTAGGCAGATGATCAAAGATTGTCCACCACTCTATAGCCATTCCTGCTGTCTCTCGTTTGGCACAAATAGACGATGTAAGTCTAAGAGGCTTTTTCCCGACAGTTTGGCTTGAACAAAGGCTCTCCTGATAAACATTTACTCTTCAGATCCGCATTACATTTAAAGTGTCCTTGCTTTCCTTTGTGCTGACAAAGTGCTTGCTTTGCACTGCCTCTCCGAGTTTCAGAATGAAAGGACAGTGGAACAGGGGCTGCTGGGTAGCTCACTCTGTAAAAGCGCCATTTGTGGTGCATTAGTGAGCAGCACAGTCCCAGATAAAATATGGGCGGTGCCAGTACCCACCATGGGCAGCAGCCCAGCAGGGTCGCGGCACAATTGACTTTATGTCTTTATGTCTTCAAAGGGCTATAAGGGAGGGATTCAGTCGCCGAGGATAGCAGTTCATTGCTTGAGTGACCCCTGTTGGCCATTTGGGCACCTGTGACTTGCTCTCTGCACATGCGTATGATTGGGTGTCCTCTGCCAGTCAGTTGCATATGCACGTCCTGTGAAAAATAAACCGTGAGTCGCCTTCACTGTCCCGAGCTGGCAGCAGGGGGCGTATATGAGCACACTTACGAATCAGACATTGCAAATTCTGCAGAGATTACAGATAGCATTTTGAATGTTTTAGTTTAAAGGAAGACAGCACAAAGCATAACAAGCTTTACAGTATGCTTTATGCAAAGGCACCCTTGTGCTCTGAGCCACTCGAAACATCGTCAATAAAAAATCCAACAAATATGCAAATGCCCCTATTCGATGTAAATTCAGCATTTCATTTCTGATTTCACATCAAGTCACATCAAGTCACTGATCTCATATGCAGTCATCTTGTATAATCATATCAATAAGCCCATGTCAGCAAGACAGTGATTTTCTAGAAAAGCCTCATGTGCCTGTCCCATCTTGGTTATTACATGACTGGCCAAGCATAAGGAATCCAAAGGTCAGTTTATTGGGGGAGCATCAGCCACATGATAAATCTGCTCCCTGCCGACAGCCCCTATGCCTCTTCTCTCAGAAAGCCCCACTGTCTCTTATTACAACTGCAGCACCATACATGTCTATCACAATCATCATGTTTAGGCCTCATTCATTTGGTCTTCTGGAAATAAATAAATAAAACATAAGCTTCCCTGAATTATACTCTTGAGAAGAAATAGCCAATATTTAATGAATAAATTAATGCATGCAGGTATCCACAGACATAATAATGAAAAGTTAATAGAACATCACCAGAACAGTAAATTAATCCTTACTATTAATAAACCAGCAACAGCTGTAGTGAGACTTTTGAGAGCAGAATTAATGGTTAAGACTAATAGCAAATATCAAGATGTAATGAAAATTCAACCTTGATAAACATTGAAGTGGCAGTGCTTGCTTACGACTGCAGGTCTTCAGTAGGCTAGAAACAAGTAATCCGAGTAAGCAAAAAAATGCCTAGCTCCATTTTACAAGATTCATAATGTATTCATAAATTGAAAGCAATTGGAATATTCTCAGATGCAATGTTGCAAGAAATCTTATGGTGCTGCATGCAAATACTTATTGCATAGTATGTTGATTATGTTGCAGGACCTACAGGTCCCTTTCCTTAGTACATAGTAATTGTGGTGCAAAATACGACAGTGTGTTACGGAATTAACTGTTTGCAGGATGATTTTTAAGATTGATAAATTATGAATGAAATGTAAGAATTTTATATTACAGCCCACACACAAACATGCTTTATTGTATTTGTTCTGGACATTTTGACACATTCATTCACAGCCTTTGGCCTTCATATTCATGAGATTACACACACATCCTTCAGGTCTTCAGATATTTCAATTGTATTTGGCTTGAGATGGATCTGCTGACCTGTATGTGCATAACCTCTGGAGCGTTTCATTCCGAATTCAGTTGCATTGATGGCTGTTGATTTACCCAGCCTGTGTGCTGAATGCACGATGACTCAATCACATTCCATATCAGCTCCTGGAAGAAATGCAAAGGAAAGGCAAGAATAATCTGCACTTTTCCCTTGTGCTGCGTGCTGATGGAATTGATTATGGAAATTGCCTGGCACTGACTTAAAGAGATGTCAAACCCTTATTTTTTTTCTGATTTGCAAGAGGTAACTAATACGTTCACAGGAAGATGCATGTTAAAGTATGATTGGAGAGCAATTATGAAGACAAATTTTTTTACATCGGGCTTTGTTTGATCCGTGTTGCTGTTCAGTAGCACACCTCATATAGAAAATGCAAACCTATTTCAAATTGTAAAAGACCATCTGATCGATCTCATCAAATCATTTCTTGAGGCGCATGGTTTGCCTGGCCATTCCTCTTATCAGATAAGCCATTTTGCTTAACCCAAAGAATGACACCCTGGGCCTGGGAAAATGTCTTTATTCCTTTTCTCAATTATCTCTGCCACGCAGTGACATTCCCTTGGCTTTTGCGGATTGTAGCAGGTAGCGCTTTCAAGTGTCACATGGCAACTGCCTTCAAAAACGGCAGGTAGAGATTCAGTATCAGGCAGGGCGCGATAAGAGGAAATGAGAGCCGTTCCCGGGGTGAAGACCTGTTTTTAGATGTCTGAATGGCAGATTAAAGCGATGCGTGGCACCCTCGGTTCCTTTGAAGCCTGGAGCCCGCGGGACCAGCCGCAGGACGGGGCTAGTGGCTCATGTTATACACACAGTGTGACACCATCAAGCAAGTTCTCAAAACTAAACAGTGGGGAGGAGGAACAACTGGATGGACCATGGACTGAGGATGTAGGGTCTAGAATATGGAAGGGAATCATGACATGGCCTGTATTCCAGATGTAGGTTAGCAAATGGAGGTATGATGTTGTTACCTTGAGCAAGACAATAACTCCTCCAAGGGTGCTGCACTGTGGCATAACTCCTCTGGCTATCTGATGATACAATGCATGTACAGTATACATGTGGGGGGCCACTCCTGTGTGTATCTAGGAGACATGAATAAACAAATAACCTTGTGTTAATTGGTAATACAGTGACTCTTATTCACTCATTATGCTATTTCTTAGCTATTTGCATGATTAAACATATTTACATGGAATATTTCATTTATTTGAAATAGAAAAGTAATAAATACATTGCTAAAAATAACAACATGAATAAACCTTTTGGAGCATTGCTACGAAACAACATCTTTAACAATATGTATTGTATTTCAAGCGAAGAAGCTTTTCTTTCCAATCCAGCCATGAGAATACTCTGAGGTTGTTTTTTTTAAACAGAAAACAACTACTTTTGTACTGTGGGCAAACAAATTGTTTCCACTGAGAGTAATTCCACATGTTGTCTCATTACCGTCAAGCTTGATTACTTACGGAAGTGTGGTTTGTGCTCATACTGACATTGGACATGCTCCGGGCATGCTACCAGAGACCTCCAGCACTCGCCAGCCCCAGACAAACAGAAGACAGAAGTCGTTCCTTATTTGTCCCTGCTGCAAACCTCAGTGTCAGCAGTTGGTGCTAAATGAGGCTTTTCAAGTAAATTTACTTTAATTATTTTCTCACTGGCTCGGGGTTGATGGGTCTGTCTTCTCGGGATGCCGGAGATTTTCACCAGTGCAAACATCAGACATCAACAGTCCTTATGGGATGCCTCCGAGATGGGGCAGTGTTACTGGGAGACAATTTGAGAATCTGAGGTAACAGGAAAACAAGGAGGAGTTCCTGTAACTTCGAAGCCGGGCAAATCTGCTCTCCCCAAGGACTGTAAACGGAGATGGGTCCTTCAATGGCAGGCTGAGGCTCCCATCGCTTGGGAGGGCAAGTTTTTTTTTGTTCATGGATCAATGCTATCCTGAGGCAAACCACCTCAGAGGCATCGACCGCATTGTGTCACCCCGCAAACTATCAAGTGTTGTGGATGATGTAGTTGCTCATGGAGGCAGTGATGGATGCTGATGTCATCACAGGACAGAGGGGTTGTGGGGGTGCCCACTCTCTCTGCAGGGACAGTGAAATAAGATTGTTGTGTCATCTTTGACCTTAACTGTGTTAAATGGCCACATACCCACAGTTTGGCTTCCTCTATCCAGGTGAATTATGGCACATTTTGCAAATACCATGTTCTTACAAAGAAGTTTTGGAGAAATTACTTAGATCTGAGGATTCATCAACACATGTAAGTACCATTCGTAAACTGGAAACGAGAATGTTTAAGGTAGTGCAATATACTGTACATATTGATTGGATTGTAGTCCCATTTTAGTCTAATTGAACCACCAATGGGCAGATGTCTAGCTATATTGTCAAGTCAATAGTAGAATATTTCAGTATCCATTTTGCTCACCAATAAAAAAGTGACTAGGATCTGGTCCATTTCCCATCTGCAAATGATGTTTTCACAAACATAAAAACAGACATCACTACCCCAGCAGATCTGCCGAGCAGCGGGAGATTTTTTCCACAGTAATTACTTGCTTTGAAGGGCTTGGTCCATATGTTGTTGGCTCACCCACCGCCAGGTGGCATGTGTTAGCGCACTATTCCACAGTGGTCTGATGTACTTGCAGGTTTCGACAGTAGGGGGGCATCAGTGCCATTTTTTATCATGAGAAGCTTGCATTATCCTGCAAGAGCTGAAAAGTCTCTTTCTGGAAATAACCAACAGCACCACAATACTTGCGCGAGGTACGTTTTAAACATGGATTTCGGGGTGTAAGGGGTGCAATTTCTCCTGTTTCCTTTTCTCAGAATGCAGACCACCCTGGTGGAAAATAGACAGACTTGTTGCTGGGACTACAGTGTCTTAAGCACAAACCTGCAAAAAAAAGCTAGGTTTAAGATTAGGAGGATAACATGAACATAGCCCAGAGAGCTTAGGAGATAGAAAGAAGGCACAGTTCCGGCAAAATTAATGGGAGGGAATGTCATCAAAATTGCAACGTGTAGCCAGCATATTCATTTAGACCGGTGATCATAATGATAGCCTTGCAACATTTACTAATAACATAACATAGCCTACTGCTTTGATTCAAAGCTTGGAGTCTTCTGTTGTCTTCTGTAGAAAACGCCAAACTGCTTAGCTAGCTGAATTTGTATGTAACTAGGTGATATGAAATGAGTAGTCTTCATCATACATTTCAGTTATTGCAATGAACTAAGTTGTATCAGGGGCAGCCAGTGTCTGAATTAGCATTAGGCTATGCTGATAGCAACATTAGCTAACGTTACTGATGCATGTGACTAAGCATCTGTTTCACCTACGATCTTCCGTAGAATAGGAATCAACTGCCTTAATGTAATTGATGTTAATATTTGACCTTAAATTGTTTTTGAACAATGACATTCTGAGTTAAGTCTGTCAAAACATTACTTTGTCAATGATAATTCCAATTTTGTAGCTCAAACAAATAAGCCTCATGTGCATCAGGAAGTTTCAAGCTCATCCCTGTTCATTTCTATGGGCCAAGGTCTGTTTATTTTTCCAGAATTGTCCAGAATTTATCCATTTATGCTACATTCCAGACAAGGAAAAGTGCAATAGAATGTCACTCAAAGCCGGAATTCCTACTTGTGAATTGGGGCAAATCCATCTACCTCGACTTCACAAGAAGCAGTTGTCTGACGTCACACACAACAATGGCAGCACCTATGGATGCACACATCGTAAGTAGTAAACCATGAACCAAAAGGCAACGTAAAGTACTGCAATATGCAGATAAGCTTGAGTAGAATTCAAAGACACGCTTTGCCATCTTGATGCAGCCAAGTTGTTTCTCATTTACAAATGTTACCTGTGTCAACAACTCATTTTCTCTATTTACAACTCCCCTAATAGCTGGGAAAAATTGGATGTGTCAAATTCCCCTATAGAATCATGTTCCCCCTCGAGTCACCAGACTGGCAGCAATGATTCCAGAGACTGCCCCTACTGTCGGAACCTTGCAATAATTTTTTCCCAGCCGGCAAATTCTTACCCCAGAAGCAAACTACCAAATGAAACATGAAACCACTGTAAGCCTTTTTTTTCATAAAAGGCATTCTCCATTTGTTCACTCACTGTTGGAGAATAAAAGTACAAATTGACTGCAGGAGATAAATCTCAAGGATACGACATGCCTTTGTGAGACAAATGTTATGAAAAGACAATCCGTTCCACAGTCAGATCTGCCTCGGCTGCTGCACTCCTATGGGACTGCAAATTTTGCCAACCTTTCCTCATTGCAATTCACCACTTATTGTGCAATTCTCGGGGGGCTCCTCAGGCCGATAATCATCAACCATTTAGAAATAAACAGAATCCTTCGCTGGGGAACTCTTTCCATGAGCTCTGTTTTCCTTCACAGAGAGTTTACTTTGTCTTCGGACAAATCTCCGGCCCACGCTGATGAACCACTATGAACCAAAATTGTGTCATCTAAGCAGAATCCATATCCATGTCATTTTGTTTGTCCAGTGGAAGGTCAAACATTTCATCATTTCACTCCAAAGAACATTACTGTTTTACAGACGACTTCGACTTTATCATTTCAGACACACGCACACACACGCACACACATACGTATATATATATATATATATATATATATATATATGTATGTATGTATGTATGTATAGATTACACACATGTACAGTCCATAATTGTTTGTTGTTTTGAATTGGATTTACAATTGGAGTACAATGTTGTGCCAATGGTCAATTTTGATCTGAAGGTATTTATATCCATGTCAGGTGATCCGGTTACCTGTCGGCTGGTAGCCTATGGTCACCTGTAGCCTCACCTCTAACACCCTGACTGAGCTCTGATTAAATTAAACCAGCCATACTTCTGGCAGGAGGTAGCTGCTGTATTCCGATGATTCCTAGTTTCAATGAACTAATGACATGGTCCAGACCCAGATAGGTGAGCCTACAGAGATCTGACCATATTTCCAGAACAACAAAAATGCTATAAATGTTGAGAAAACAGGGGTTGAATATCACTGAGATAAAATAATGTGTATTGGAGAATAATGACATGAAAAAATATGTCCAGACTGCAGCTGTCCTGTAACAGGTGCATTCACCAGCTGAGGCACCTTGGAGCCTCAATTCTGTATTCTTTCTTTCTTTGTTTATTTTTCTTTTTCTTTATTCCTTTCTTATGGCTAAGATATAACATGAAATTATGAGGGCCACTGCTAGGAATGAACCGTTTAAGTATGTTGTGACAAAGAAATGACCAGGGATATAGTTTCAAATGTTATGCTGTTGGAAAGAAATCCTCTTCCAAAAAAAAAACAAAAAAAAAACACAACCCAGTTTCAATGTTTCCAATTTTGATACAGTATCTTTTTCAAATTCATTGTGTAGGTGTATATGTTAGTAAAGTGTGCTGGTGTGCACTGGTACATAAACTAGTTCTAGCTACTGGCAATAGATACATTTTGGAGTTTGTGTATGCGAGATGGACAAGCATTCAAAGCTGCCTGTCTAAGAGCCACTTTCATTCAGATTCAAGAACCATCAATGAAAAATGAGAATAGTTCAAAAGCAGGTTTTCAAGTGAGGTTTTGCAAGCCACACTCTGATACCACCAAGTGGTAGGTATTGAGCTACGAATGTTTCACTAAAACAAACTATATTTATTTATTTATCCATAGACCCATTCAATGGAACAGCATTGAATCCAACTTGTACTAGGGACAAACAGTAGTGTCTTGCAATTAGACTAGCATTGCATCATTTATAATCTATGTTATATAAGAACAGCAACATTCTCATTCAGCTTACTTTCATTTGGAAATTCTGGGAAATGCTATATTAATGCTGCTTAACATTCCCAAGTAGGTTACTCTACCTCTGAGTGAAGACATTGCATATCCCAAGATCAACTGAGATAGCTCAGCTTCCCTATTAATACAAGCAGTAATTTCCCCTGACTACACAAGGGAATGTCTTATAGGGACTGCCTGCAGTATAGAGCTGGCCTCTCTCTGCTATCATTCGTGCTGTGCATTATGCCTGCTCTGCTGGGGAAATAGAAATGCCACAGCCTTTTCACTCAAGTACTGCATTTAAACATTGCATTTCAACAAAACAATTAAATCAGCCACCAACAGCAGAAGCAAACAAAGCATGCTTTCCTCCCAGGAAGGGATGTGGAAATATACTGTATGGCATAGCAATATTTTGAAATGAAACATATTATCCTATTGCAACACTTCACAATAGAAGCTGAAAAAACATACAGGTAAATTGCTGTGAATTATATTGCCAGGAGGGTTAACTTGTCAGAACGACTGTGGTCAGTTGCAAGTTGGTTTGGCAGCCAATGTTCATTCTTATCGACCAAGCCCTTCAAAAGCAGTGTGAATACATTCCTGTTTTTCTCTCCCATAAAATGATAATATGTTTCCACTGGTTCATGTTTTTCCCGGAGAAAGGTACAGAAAAGCTGAAATCAAAGCAATCAAAACTCTGACCCAAGAAACAGTAGATCAGGAGAAACCAAAGGCCTATTTTTGTTAGAGGACGATTCACTGAAGAGCAAACCAATCTTGTTCTTCATCGTGTCCGTTGCAAAAGGAAAACAGGTGTCTTTAGGAAACACACAATTGTCATTATTAATAGATTGCATTCGTAGAGACTTCCAGGGTCTTGATTTGAACAAGGATCAGCAATATCATTAGCACCAGATCAGCACAGGAACCCCAGATGTACAGTAATGGCAATGTAAGCATCATAAAAATGTGTCAAAAGTGCTACAGTAAAGCCTCACTGCTCCCCAGACTGATTTACGCTCCGGAGTTTTGATCCATAATTCCATCTCCCCATCTCGCTCAAGATGAATGTCCTACCATGGGTATTCTTTGTTTTACACTTCTAGAAAGAAAAACAATCATTTTTTAAAATTGGCTGTTAGGAGAACTTTTGTGTTTTTCACATCTTTCAAACTGCTCAATAGTCTCACAGCGTTTCTACACTTTCCCCCCCTTTACTTTCCCGCTGGCTGGGTTCACCCCTGCCGCGTCCTTTGTATCTCATTCTACAGCATTCCAAAGAGAGGCAAAAAGGATTATGTTAAAATGACCACAGGCCGTTTGCTCTGAAAACATCTCCAGTCTCTGCGGCCATGGAAAGTTCATGATTCAGCACAGAAAGAAACTCCACAAGTTATTTAGCCTCAAATTTAGGCCCACCCTCCAGCCTGACCTTGGTTCAAACAGTCCCTCAATGCTTGGCCTTAATGAGCCACAGAGGTTTTTAATCTGTCTATGAAAAATGGATATCAAAATATTCTCACTTTTTCACACGCATATTAAAGTCAGCATTTCTACCACAGTGCAGGAAAACACAGAGGCATATTAAGGTTTAATGTCATAATTATCTTTATTGTCAAGAGTGCAAATGTGTATGGGCTCCTGTGCTGTTTTTGTGAGGCCCAAACCCCCTACAAATATGTCAAATGTGGTTCACCCCTCAGCTTGAATGTTTTTTGTGTTTGCAAGAAAAGAAGCATTTCCCCTAACTGCGATTCAATTTTGCCACAGCTGTTTTCATTCATTGTACTTTCAGCCAATGGAATCTTCTTGGAGGTTTTTACAATAACAACTCACCAGATTTGGAAATTTTTGAAATTTAAGAACCTTTATGGATTCTTCAGTCTGAAATGTTTGATATTTAACAGCTTAATCCTTGCTGTTACATAGCCTTGTTTATTCTTCCTTCTGTTCATCAAACCAAATGCATTTCTGCCATGGGGTTATCATGGGGAAGAAAAAAACATAAGACGGTGGTGTGCATTGGAATTTGGTTTGAGCCAGGCACGTGGTCATCTTTGTGGGCCTGTGGTGTAAACAAGGAAGAATTTCACTGGGACGCCGGGAACTGGAAAAACATTTGGAATTTCAGCAGTAACTATCTGAGGTGGAGAGGAATCGCTAGGATCAGCACGGAATGTCAGTAAATGTCTCTGCATGTGAAATGGGACTCAGGATAGCATCTTTGCCATGTGATCTCTTTTTGTCAGTTGAAGGGGGAGGGGGGGGGGTATTATCAGAATCAACTTGGTATGCACTGTAACATTGCAATCGGAGAGGCTCGGTTTACTTTCATGGTTAATAAAAATGTTGTGTGTGTGCAGTGCTGAAATTGCTTCCATATGTTTGTGGTCATGCTTTCCTTCCAAGCTTTATGAATGAACCATCATCAAAGTGTTGGTGTGTAGCCAATGGCTTACCGATGTCTGGGATTATAACCTGCATTGCAAACACTGCATTATGACATCCCCAAAGTGGTTTACATTCATGATATCTAAAATGTAACGTTCTACAAGATTTGTATTCATTTGGACTTTTTAAGGATTTCATGCTACCTTTTCAATAGTATCTGCACATGCACTAAAAGCATGAGTGGCACCTACTGTAGATGAAACTGCATTTTTACAGTAATTCAAAGGCTTGTGCTTAGTAAAACATATCCGCAGTTATAGGAAGGACATTCATCTGTTGAATTCACAAATTATTCGATATGTCACCAATGGTGCATTTTACTATGACCCTCTCATCATGGGCTTACATGGGTAAAAGCAGTCTTGATATGATATTGTTTGTGAATGAAATTATTCTGAAATGGTCCCCTTATTCCCGGAGGTGCATTCCTGTTGTGCAGATTGTGCACACACAGACACACACACACACACACACATTAGTAATGTGGAGATTTCGGGGTGTCTTAACATTTTGAAATGTGATCATTCGAACCAGTGTGGTCTGCATAGGGCAAACGCTGCCATGACAGAACTCTGCCATCTGCATGTAGCTGTGAGCCCAGGAGACGCCCCTGTTCTGCATTCAGGAGGAGTACTGGAATCCATCATGACAGACAGTGGCTGTAATTCCCACTCTCCCCAAATGCATCTCACTTTGCAAAGGTACCATCCTCCTGGGGGTGGTTTTTCCACACCGGGGTAGAATACACCTCCATTTGCAAACGCCTCTCCAAAGAACATAATTAAATGTCTATTCGCTCGCTCCTCTCATCGACCCCACTGGACCCCATCTACTCATCCTCTTTAGCAGTCAGAGGTGGAGGGTGGGGGGGTGGGGTGGTAAGGAGGGAGAGAAAGGAGTGAGAGATATAGAGAGAGTGAAAGAGAGAGGGAGAGCGAGCAGCATGTACTGTATGTACATATGTTTGGGAGGGGGTATGTAGGGTGTGTGGGATGTGTCTGGATCGAACTAAAGTCCTCAGACATGTTCTCCACCAGGAAGCTTTAACAGCAATTAACCCTATCGCCGGGAGAGGGAGGGAAGACACAAAGGCATGGCTGAACGAGGGGTGAAGGGGGGGAACAAGGGTGTGTGTGTGTGGAGGGGGGTCGTCTTGTGCCTCTCGTCTGTGGGCTCCTCTCTCAAGTGGGGTCTTGACCTCCCAACCTGGAAATTGAATTGATTTCAGGCCCCTACTACAAATCCTCAATCAGCTGTGGGGGTGGGGGGTTCTCTGCTTCTTTGAACCAGAGACGAAGGGTGACATTGGAGGAGCAGATATTGATCCTTAAAAGAAAAAGAATCTCTGGCTCACCCACCTCATATTCTCCAGGGTGGGAGCACGTCTGCCTGGATGCTACTAAGTGCCCCTAAGCCAGGCTGCTGTAAAGAATAGCATGTTACAGAAATGTGTCTGGAATGTTATTTGCTCAACATGGTGGTCAATGGCCAGGCAGTGTTTAAGGCACAGGAATTGTATAGCAGTCTCGGGGATGTCACTAGTATGGCTATGACCCTCCGTGTTTGGGTCTGGGGGGTGTGTGCCCAGTGCAGTGACCTAGCTGGTAGACCAAGGAGCAGAGGCTCAATGGTATCTCACATTTGACATACTGTATCCTGGATGCACTTGGCCTCCATATCTGAATCATTAAAAACAGCACTACACAGTAATTATTGTTAATTCAGTAGCACTCCAGGTATAAATACCAATGAATGCATATCTTATTTATTTTTTATGTGACCGATAGTATGCAAGTGGTATATCATAATTTGTGTTGCATCTTAATATCAGTAACACATTCATACATTCAAGAACGTTCAAACTTATTTGTTTTAATAATTGCATGAATATTACTATAAGCATATATACTGATCTAATAGGCTAAAACAAAAACCTGTACCACACTGGCACCTTTCCGATGAGAATGTACATCCCTGATCTATAGCATTGTGTAACTTTAATATTGAGAATATGTGATATTGCTGATCAAATAGAAATATTGGAGTACCCATGTCCAATATTTATGGATACACCAACCAGCTCATCAGGAGCAATTGAGGGTTAGGTGTCCTGCTCAGGGACACTTTGACACACCCAGGATGGATAGAACCGGCAACCCTTCCACTGCCAGACAACTGCTTTTACCTTCTGAGCCACATAAGTGAAACCACTCATGATAGTTTAGCGTTGTACAATGACTCACAGTAGGAGCATAGCACAAAAGTCCTAGTAAGACGCGATGTGTGATTTATTCTTTTAACAGTGCCTCCCTCAAACCTCAAGAAAAAACCCACCAAGCACCTCTGGTGGCTGCTGGGGTCCGAGGACTTTTTCATTTTCTTTTTTTGTGCCACTGACACAACGGTTTGCTCTGTGATCGACTGTGCCTGAAGTCCACTGGAAGGGAAAGCGGGCTGGGGGTGCTGGTTGTCAGGGGGAGAGTCTCCTGCTCAAAGGCACTGTGTCCCAGGGCGGTCCAGCCCATTTCATCCTGACCTGGGCTAGGATTCTCCCACTCAGCACTTTCCGAGGAGCTGGCACTCTGTTTATTTTTGCAAGACTATGGGACTGAATAGACAGTAATAAGAGCCCTGGCCTGCTAGTCAGGAGCTATCCCCCAGCTTGTCACAACTTGTTAATTAGATAATGCAGAAGAGCGCTCACGGCCTATTGAGCCTTCTCTTTCAGCTGGCACGGCTGGCCTTTGCTTTCCCTGTGAAAATGGCACCGGTCCAAAATGGAAAGGAGGGGAGCTTTAATGAATGTATGTTTGCAAGACCTTTTTACACCTTCGCTTCTTCTAATTGCACCTTAGCCGAGAATGTTTCATGTTTAGGGGAAGATGTACGGCTTAACAGAAAACAGCCCGATGTGAAGCAGCTTTACAAGCACACACTTAACTCCACACAGTATGTGCTTATAAACACCAAGGTATAATTATGAACTCACAGTTGCATGAAGCTATTCCACATGGTCCTGGAATAGTCTATCTCAATTTAAAAAAAGAAAGATTCTTTGTAATAAAACATATTTACCTTTAAAGTACTTTTCTCTCTCTTTATTATAATATAATAGAATTATTATATGTTCATTCACAGTTCTTCAAGACCCAATTATTTCCAACTCACCCAAAAGTTGAGAGGCGTATTGTACGGCATCCAATTTTAAACCTACTATATTTTATATACAGCAATTTCCTGTATATAAATGCACACATTTGCCTAGGATATCAATGCCAAGATGTGCGCACCAGTGCTGTAATGGCAAGATGTGGGCACCAATTCTATAAGACAAAAGACAAATCAGCAGCTTCCCCCAACCACAAATATCCTTTGTGAATGGCTGTTACAATACTCAAGATACGCAAGATGTTTATTCTTCTCTGCTAAAATGTAGTTTACATCTCAGCAAAAATGTTTTCAGCAAAAAAACAAACAAGTAAATACATAAATAAATAATCATGCATTGGTCCATGCAAAAGAAAGTGATAATCATTGCTAAGGAGCCAACCAGCTTCCATTCAAACACGAAAAGCTGCTAACTCCAAGGATTTAGATATAGAACAATGGATTGAATTATGCTGCAAGCTACAAACTGCAATAATTCTAAAGCTGATGACAATTCATTTCTGTGCTTTAATGCACATGAAGCATATGCAAGGTCATCACATTTGAAATGCACCGTTTGCATAATGCCTTAATTTCTGGTTACAGTCCACACATTCAGACATGCACAGTATCTGGAATGACAGCTTATTAATAAACTGATAGTTGGGCAAGCAACTGGAAAAGAATTGAGAAGGAGGCTAAGAAGAGGTCTAATGAAGCACAAACAAAAACACTAAAAGGTTCAAAGGTTAGTATGTGGTCTTTTGAAGCAGCATTCTGTGTGTTGGAAGAAATGTAAGAAGTCATGGTAGGCACAGTAAAATGGCCTAGTGTTCATTATATAGATACAGCATATAGATTAATTTTCTTTCAACCTATGAACATATCTTTCAGGATGGACAACATACAGTAGTTGTGGATTACTAGAAAATCACTGGTTCACTATGCTAAAGCAAGCATTTTTAATCTTACCTTTTGACTAGTCAGTCTGTCCAAATACATCAATTTGTATCCAGTCATACAGAAAATAAATAAGTTAAATTGGCTCATGTCGTTTTTGACTGGACCCTGGTGGACCCTTCGACAGCGGCTATTTTCATAAAGGCGATAGCTTCTTCTACCTGGTTCTTTACTATAATACTTCTGCATGGTTAGCCTGGGATTCTTGAAGGGTGAATGTGTGCTCTGAGAGAGCTCTGATTTCATCAGATTTGATGTGTGCTTTGTGAGTCCAAGACACAATGATTCCTCCCAGCCCTGGTTCAAATGCAATCGTGTGCTCCATAGACATTATGGATGTTTCTCAAGTAAACCCTGCTACAACACCGAAGCGTGCTTTTTCATAATATGTGAAGGCTATGACATCTGTTACTGCAAAACAATTGCATACTGTGATACATCGATTATAGTTTACCATGACTGAAGTAGCTATACCAGTATACAAAGATAAATCACAACGTATATAACTCCATTGCAGTCTAACCTGTTACAATATCAGGATGAAAAACAGCATTTAAAATATATATTTGTTTTACCAGGCTTCTGCAGGGGCACTGGTTAAGATCAATGGTGTAATTGATTCAACCAAGTATCAGGCAATGTTGAATACCAGGCAATTTTGGCAGACAATCTGGTTACCTTAGGCACATGGCTGAGGCTGGAGGTGGACTTTCCAGCAAGGCAATGGCCCAAAGCATACCTCCACATCCACACTCAAATGATTCTGTGTCAATAAATCTGTGTTCTGCAATGGCCATCTCAGGCACCGGACCTCAATCCAATCAAAAACCTGTGGGCTGAACTGAAGAGGGCAGATGGTAAGTAAAAACCCAAGAATGTGAAGGATCTTCAAAGGATCTGGATAGAGGAATTCCAAAGTCCCCCCCTTAAACTTGTCAAAGATTTTCACATGTTGGAATTTAGAGATGATCTCAATAATTATATTGTTTATGTTTTAAAGCATTTTGTGCTTTGCCAGTCAGGGGTGGCAGTAAATCTGGAGCCCACTGTATATGCGGGTTTACTATTGTTCTGAGTACACAGGCTCAGAATAGGATGTGCACTCTCAACACATCTGCGGCTTCTGTTGCGTCAGTTGAATACAAAAGCCCACTGTTGTTCCAATAGCATGTACACACACGTGCACATAGGACGTAATGATCTGCTGTTGGCACCAGCATAAAAAAGGAAAAACAGCAACGAAAGAAACACTAAATAAGAAGCAGAAGAAGAGGAAAAACAACAACAACAACAACAACAACAATAATAATAATAACCCATCTTTGTCTCATTCAAATTAGTCAATTGGCTGTCATTTGAGAATAGTTGTTGGAGCCTGTGTTATATAATTGTATGCAATTCGTTTAATTATACAGTCAGATTAAGATTACCTAATGTGGGTGAAATGCCTGATACGTACAAGGAATGTTTTTTTTTCAGAGGAAAGGAGTGCAGCACATAGGAGAGAATAATGAGGGTGTCTATTACTTCTTGTTCGGACGCATGTTTTTATTCTAAACAGTCTCTTTGTGCATTCCATCTGTGTATAATTGTTGCTTTGTCGCATACGGATGGGAGTGCTGATGTCTTCCTGTCTCCATTTGGAAGAACCATCTGCCAATTCAAAGAGTGAGCCTTCTAATTCTGGATTCCTGAGTGCCCACATGAAGCATCTCATGTTGAGATAGGAAAGATAGCAAATTGTCTTTTCTCTCAGCCAATCAAAATATTACAATATTACATTGTATTGTACTATCATACTGCCCTTATAGGCCATACAAATTACTTCTTCATTGACATTAAACATAGAAAAATGTACCCTCTGATATAATATAACAGATGAAAGTGGTTATTCCCTTTGACAGTAAATACTGGATAGAGAAGTTGAGAACAATAATATAACCTGAAACCAGGCGCACTGATTGCAAAAAAAAAAGCATTTGCGCAATGTGCAGCATTTCTCATGAAATGCTTATGCTTGGACACTTAAAAAAATGGCATGTGGAGAAATGTACTTTAATGTTCTAAAGGTCAGATTTGCAAAAGGTTTTAACATTTTCAAAAGGCGTTAGTTCTAGCAAAACTAATATTTTCACCAATTTTATCTGTCAAGATTGAGGTTTGCATGTGCAAACACCTTTAAACCTTCTAAACCTTCTAAAACCTTTAGAAAATCTGGCATTCAGTGTCCTGTTGAGTACACGGCCAACTAAAAAATGGCCCCATCTACAGCACAGTCATGGAGAACACTGGGTGAGCATCGGTTCAGACTTATGATTTTGTTCAATGAGAAAATACTGGTGTGTCCATTTGCATGCATTTTCAATGTATAATAATGCCTTGAGTAATTCAGCAGTAGGGTTCAAATCTGTACAATGAGAGCCATGATTAGTTTACACAGCTAAAGACCAAGCCTTGCAAACGAATCACTGACTAAAGCTCCAGGAGGCGACATTACCCATTGTAGTGGATTCACATGCTCACTGAAGCCTCTGAGATCTGTTATGGCAGTGGATAAAGGCATACTATGCAGGATTTGTACCTTGAAAAAAACAAAAAAACATGCTAAGGCATATCTGTGATGTCAATCTCTGTCTTTCTGCACCTGTGTCAAATGTATGATCCTTTATCTGTGTTTGTTATTCTAACTCGTGCTTGGGATGGTTCTGGGCAAGGTAGTCATGTGTACGGAGTGGGGTGGTATCAGGTTTCAGCAGAACAATTGTAGCTAGTTAGCTACAGCAATGGTAGAGGTAGGGAAGAAAAAGTACAGTGAAACTAAATAGTTGACAGGGCTCATTAAAAACCTTGGTATTGTTTGGAATTGCTGGTGAAAGCTATTGAAAAAGTGAGGTGCATGTATGAAGATAAAAACAGTAAAGCGGATTTGAAATATAAAAACAGTAGAGGCGAGTAGGTGAGGTTGAGGATGGGGGAGGAGATGCATTTGATTATACACTCAATCACAGCAAGAAAGGACCACAGCAAGGCTAAAAGATCCTGCGTAGTATGTCTTTAAGAAAATCTTGTTTTATATTCCTACTTTTGTTTTATTTTTATTAGAGTTGTGGAGGCAAAAGCAAAGATGGAAATATGTATATGGTCTGTATAAGGTCCAGGGTTGTTTGATACAACACTTTGAACTTGTGTTTTGGTGATTGACAGATTTTTACTCATTGTGTCTGTTTTACATAACCATCCTGTTTGCCTGCATGCCATATGAAAGCCTCCCCGTCTTTCCAGGGATGTTTGGGTTTGATGTGCATGCGGTGCTTGAAAGTGACCTATTTCTGAGATTTTACTGAGAGCCACAGAGCTGTGATTGACATGACTTTTTCTGCTTTTTGTCTCCTTTGAAAATGCTAGTGCAGAATTTCTGTGACAGTTGGGTGGTTCTTTATGGACTGAGAAATTAGAATGTTTTATAGAGAGTGGTGCAACAGAACAGGGGTGCCTGTCAGACGATTGAAATTACAGTATATTCAAATGTTTCCCCCTTCGTGCCATTGTGTTGTGCCAGCAAAACCGTTTCTCAGAAACTGCTATTGCAAACCAAACAAAATTAAACAAATATGACTTTACACTTAGTGAAACTAACAACACCTAACCATTTATTTAAGACAATGATCACACAGCCATTTTTGATCACCCCCCACCCCTCTTTGGAAAACCTCGGAACACATCACACAGCGTATACATATTTGTCGAAATTACTGTGATTCTTTAAAGAATAGCTTACAATTTCACAGAAAATAAACTGAAAATTCTGTCAAGAGGCATGCATAATACTTTCTTTTTATAGGATAACCAGGATACAGTCAGTGTTTTGTAAAGGAAGACATCATGATAAACTAGGTGTTTTTGTAATGTTATACTTGAAAAAAGACACTACTGAATAACACAGTTGCTCCATCAATCCGCAAAGTCACGGAATGCCAGAAGCTTGCTATTCCAATGCTAAAGAAGTAAAAGCTGTTGACAATGTGGCAATTTGTCCAAGAAAAGTACATTCAGTAAGAAATGACAGGTCCCTTTCAAGTTGTTTTGGAAGGCAAAGCCACTTAGTATTGCATATCCTCCATGCGGGCTTTTTAACATTCTTCAAAATCAGTGAAATGATCTGGATAATTTTCAGCCATTGTGTTGGCCTTTTCTGGAGAAATCTGAGCCTTTTGACCATGCATATTTCTGTTGACTTGAGACAGATTTATTCTGCATCGCTTGGCCTTCCTTTTTTTGTTTTCTTTCTGAGCAGTCCAAGCCTTTTCTGGGGCATTAAGTTATGGTAATTGTGCAAGACTACTCCAGACACCGTATCTTACATTTCTTGGCAAATTCTTAAACAGAGATAAATGCTCAGTGTGGCCACTGTATTGCATGATACACCACATGATAGCAGGCAGTCTTATTTTGCAGAAGGTCTTTTCGACTTCTGATGAATTCTGATGAATTAATAGCATTCAGGTAAGTGGATGCAGCAAAAAAGGGACAATTCTTTGACCAATCACTCAACCTAATGATCTACATAATTATCATTAATTAGAATGGCGAAAATTAGAATTTTATTTTTTAGAAATATTGCCTTTCATTTGCCTCAGTCATAAATGTTTTAGTCCTCAACGAAACAGTCAGAATTTGCAAGATAAATTTGCAAGTGAGGAAACAGTTATGTAATTATCAGTTGTTGTGAATATCGTAGTAACATTTTGGGTGATTTAGTTCAAGGACTATCAAAAGAAGGCTTCAATTTGCTGCAATCAAGAACCATGTGGAAAAACTAGCTGATGTGGAAGAGATTTTTTCTTTGTGAGGCAGGTCTTGATTGCCTCTGGAATGACACATCATCTTCAAGAGGTTTGAAAAAATAGAAAAAAAGAAAGGAAATGAACTTACACACACAATTCACACACATTTGACAGGACAGAAAATAGAGAAACCTCGCCATAATGCAGCAGTATATTCTGCAAACTTTTCAACGGAAATGCTTTTTTAAGCATTACTAGACTTTAACCTAAGAGCATTTTTGATGTTTGCTTATATCCTCCCACGTTTTACAGTTAGTTTAGATTTACAACCCCCTACAACATATTTCATTTAACTGCCTTTCTCTATCTCTACCTCCCTACAAAATGTATGTACTCATAGATTTTTTGGAATTTTAATATCATTTTTGCCCATCAATCTACAATCAATAACCCGTAAAGAATAAGTGAAAACAAGATTTTAGACATTTTTGCAAATTAACATAAGACCCATTGCTGTGGCACAAATTGTGGTCAGCTGCATCCTGTTTGCTTTAATTATCCTTGAAATGTGTCTACAACTGGATTGTCCTAATTGAATTGATTGGACATAGTTTAGAAAGACACACCCATGTGTATATAAGGTCCCACAATTCACACTGCATGTCAGGACAAAAACCAAGCCATGAAATCAAAGGAACCGGACAAGAAGGGCCTTGGTCAGGGAGGTGACCAAGACACCAATGATCACTTTAACAAATTTCAAGGCCCGGACACACCAAACCGACGGTCGGCCGCGGAGCGCCGACAAAGATCGCCTCGCGTCGATACGCGTCGTTAATGTTGGCTGTGCCGAACACACCGCAACGATGGTCCGCCGACGGCCAAGTCGCACGTACGTTCTGCGCCTGCATGAGAGGTAATAACTCTTGTCTTTCAAAAAATGGAAACCGGAAGACCGGGGAATGCGTTTGCATTGCGTTGGACCTAGAAGCAGCCATTGTCTCGCTCACAACAAACAGTTCGCAGCAATTTCCTTGTTCTCTCGCTATTTAGTAATACTAATCGAAAATTATGTCTGGTAGTGATAGTAATTTTGGAATGGCTTGCTTTCGTCGTTTCCATTTCTCTTCTCGTGCACTGATTCGCTAGCTGGACAGCCAATCAGAGAGCTCTCTCTCATCGACGACTCCGGGGGCTCCGACGCCAATTCAACATGTTGAATCGGCGTCGGAGCCCTACACCGAAAAGAGTCGGCCGACAGGGCGCCACCGACGTCCGACGGCCGACCGTCGGTTTAGTGTGTCCGGGCCTTCAGAAGTCATGGGAGATGGGAGAACCTGCCGGAGGGACGACAATCTCAGCAGCTATCCCTCCATCAGGCCTTTATGGTAGAGAGGCTAGACGGAAGCTAATCTTGAGTTTGGAGTTTGCCAAATGGCCCTTAAAGGACTCTAAGAGCAAGATTCTCTGGTCTGAGGAGACAAAAATGTAACTCTTTGGGCAGAACTCCAAGCACTATGTCTAGTGCAGCATCATGCTATGTGGGTACTTCTCAGTGGCAGGGGCAGTGAGACTGGTCCAAATTGAGGAATGAATGCAGTCAAATAGAAAGAGGTCCTTGAAGAGAACTTGCTCCACAGTGCAAAGTAACCTCAGACTGGGGGTTCACCTTTCAGCACGACAATGGAGTGAAGCATACAGCCAACATGGGATAGACTTTGGAATAAATCTCTGAGCAGCCCAGCCAAAACCCAGACTTAAACCCCATAGAACACCTGTAGAGAGACCTGAAGATGGCAGTTCACATACACACCATCCTATCTGACGGAACTTGAGAGGATCTGCCTGGAAGAATGGCATAATGTGCATAAACTTAAGTCTGAATATTAAATAAAAAATGAGAGATCAAAATCACTTTTTGATTTTGAATTAATTTGCAAATATTGATGGACAAAAAGGCAATTTTATGAAATGAAATATAACACAATAAAGTGTACAAAAAGTGAAGGGGACTGAATTTCACTTGATTCTTCACAAACCCAGATTTGAGACAGTGTTAGTGATTGTGAGCTTGCAAAATTCTTGCTTTTAATTGTTAGTCAGAGTTAGGGATACATGTTGATTAAGTCCTGGATATAGTCTTCGATTTTACACCTTGAATACTGTCTCCATGCAAAAAGAAAATTCACATTACACACACACACCCTGTACATTTGTCCCATTCTCAAGGGCATGCAGTTGCTTGTCTCTCAACGTACAGCACAAATCTATTTTGTGTCTCCTCAAGTCGAAGCAGCACTAAATCATGAAGAAAGCTTTATTTTCATATTTTTTTCCAATGACAGAAACAACTGCATTGCTGGTGTCGGCTCAACCAATCTGAAACCCTCAGCAATCTGCTGACCTCAGTAGAGGTGAACGTTGCCTTACTGTGCTGTCTGCTAGAGCAAAGGCTTTTTCCAGAACATGCATCGGCAAGGTTCTGCCTAGACTCTGCCTTCCAGCGTTTACACGGCTGTGGAATTTGTGCTCTGAAGAATGCATTCTTCATCATTGCATTACACATTAAAATGCATTGGGTGTCTGACTTCCCTTTGTCAAAGGTTACACAGTTTACCCAAGGAGGCCTTTTCTTAAAAGGTCAGAGAGGCTGAAGGTGGAATTGGATAGAGTGTGATCTATTTTCCTTCTGTCATGCACATAGCCATTAGTGAATTAGAGCTCCTGTGGAATAGGGTCACTTTACTGTATGTAGTTGAATGTACTTGAGGGTTACTTCAGTTGGAAGCCAAGCCAAGTCTCATGAAGACTGAGCAAACACCTTTGCTAGTAAAACTTTATGGCTGTGAAATGTGGCGTGGTTGAGGAGGGATGCTGCTTTTATGTATGGACTGGATTTGGTCGTACACAGACTGCTACCTTCCCAGAAGACGGAGTGAGCCTATTCCCGCTCCTGCATTCAGAGAACTCATAAAGTCTGACCCCGCAATGGGCCCTGCAGGTGGGCAGGGCGCGTTTGTGTGCCGCGGTAATAAAAGGACTGCTGGGAGCTCGGTGCCCACTGAGCAGCTGGTACCCTGGCAGTCCACTGCCCAGCTATTGTATAAATTACTGATAATCCTCAGGACCTGGCAACCTGTGTCCGGGCATCAGCGGAATTGGGGGGGGTTGTATGTGTGTCTGTGTGTGTGGGGTTGGGAGGGGGGTGTGATTTAGCTATCACATGCTGTGAGGTTTCGCTGGAGTTTCCCTGGCAACCAGAAAGCCAGGTGTTGGTCTTCCTGCCTGCCAGTCCACCCCCTTTCTTCCTTTCTCTTCTTCTAGTTTTTTCCCCCTCATTTTCACTTTCTTTTACTCTTACTTTCTTCTTCACTCTCTCTTCTTCCCTCTAAACCTCACATCTCTCCATCTCTCCCTGTCTCTCTCTTTCTCTCCCTCTCTCAGTGCTGCCTCAGCCAGTTCCGAGGGTTTAAAAGCCCTCTAATCACACCCAAAGCCGGTCCCTCCCCCTTCTGCCCGCCTACCTTCCAGATTAAGTCCAGAGAGCTGACAGCCAGCAGTCAGGCATGTAAGAATCCTCCTAATTGGCACCAGTTTACGACTCCTTCATGGGAGAAAAGTGAGTGGGTCCGCTCCAGTTCCCCCGCCTGTAGCGAGCGCGGCTGATCAGAGGGGTTTTGTTTATGTGGGATGGACGTGGGGGTTATAAAGTCACCCACTGCCTGCTCCCTTTGTGGCTGTGACCCAGGGACCCAAAGTGAAAAGTCCCAAATAACCCCTTTCAGTGCAAAGATCAACCTCTAGTTCCTCAGCAACTGCCACAATGAGGATATGTTGCAAACTAGGCCTCTTCACAACTGCACAAATGAGCCTTTTATGTCTCAATTATGGAAGTCAAGCATGTCAAAACATAATAAAAATGCACAAAAACACTAATGTTATCAGCCTTCTCACGCATCGCAAACTAATGCCAGCAATGCAAGTACATAATATACAACTAGGTACATGCAGTTTTCTACTTAGATTCATATCATCATACATATACACATTATATGTCCAATTATGTTTTGCTATGCGGTGAATATTCATAATTAACTTAAGGATCAGTGAAGCTTCCTATTGTTTTCAGGTTTGAAAGCAGGAAAAAAGGCTCACACGTGTCCCCCTTTTACTTATTCCGAAATAAGGGAAGATAGCAGAACAGAAACAGTTGTTTATCTTGTCTTGCGGGTTCCCTGGGAGGAGATTAAACAGACTGAAGGAAGTGGGGAACGAGGTCTGCGGGCAGGGTTATCACCATCGCCGAGCTGCTGGGCCATCTGACGCCGCTCAGGGTGAAGGTAGCCAAGCGGGGGCATAATGAGCTGGAGAAGGAGCGTCTCACAGGAGCACAGAAGCACATCATCCAAAGTAATTGCCATGAATCTCACATTTTTGGGAAAAAATGTTCCTTACAGTACAGGTAACTTTGCCTCCACTACAAAGGGATTGCGATTTAGCCGTTGTGAGTTCTTCTTTGTGTTTGTGCCAATGGTACATACTATTCTGGCTAATAGTATGAATAATGTTCTCAGTTTGAGGGAACATGCTTTGAGGTCTTGTCCATCATTTTCAAAAAGGCAGGCATGGCTTGGCATTTACACTACTGAGGTTTTTCTTCTGACTGGCAAAACATCTTGCTAGCAGCTTGATGGCACTTGCACTAACATCTGTCATTTGTCAGCGTCTGACAAGCTTAGATGATCTACACGTTATGTTTTAAGCTGAGACAGAGTTTCAGTGCACGTGAATCAAATTCCAATGGTAATTACAGTAAACACTTAAAGCAACAACCATTCTGGGATTGTAATGTAACTAGGCTTATTTTTTCTGTATGGGAAACAAATGCTGTTCCCCTTCATTGTCCCCACTTGGGTGTTCCCAGGGGTAGCTGTCAGGCGGTAAGAGCAGTCGTCAGACAGTCAGAGGGTTGCCGGTTTGATTCCGCCCTGGGTATGAGCAAGACACCTAACCCCTAAATGCTCCTGACGAGCTGGTTGGTACCTTGCATGGCAGCCAATTGCCGTTGGCGTGTGAGTGTGTGTATGAATGGGTGAACGAGAAGCATCAATTGCACAGCGCTTCGGATAAAGACGCTGTATAAATGCCAACCATTTACCATCTACCATTTGGCTGCCTTGATACTGGGAGTAGACTAACCTAACATTTTTATGAAGTGCTTGGCATGACACAGCTATCAAAAAAAGAATGTAATTTTTGTTTTCTTAGGTTACATTGCATGACATTCTGGGATCCAAAGCCATGAAAAAATGAACGGTTTCTTCAATATTTAGATATATTTTTATATATATATATTACCTGAATAGGTTCTAATCCTAATGCGAGGGAAAAACTGACAAAGTGAAAACGTTTTTGGTTATCAACTCATGCATTTGTTTGATCAACCAAATGCTCTTGAGCGCTTTTGATTTTATTTCCAAATTGTGTCATGCTGGCCTAGCTGGCGAAAGCTTTTATTTGAGCGTGCAAACTTCTGACACCACTAAATCACAGAGACTGGATTCTTGAAGTTGGATTTTTCAGTGTTTGGCACAACTTCTCCTACCTCATCTTCCAAAACTGGCAGAGGAATAGTGGACGCTTGCAGGAAGGGAATAAAACTTTTAAATGTCCATGTCTCTTTCTGAGAGAGAGGGAAGGAGGGGGTCCCACAACACCTGCCAGAATGTCAGCCGGTAATGCATTCCACATTGCTTTAGCCATCACATACATTTGCTTTGAAGGACTGGCTAGGGAAAACTTACAGTATTATTAATAAGCTGATGTGAGGCAAGTTAACTCAGGGGTGTGTGTTTAGTGTAGACACATACTACACATATCAATATAACATTGAAATACCTTCCTGTATCAGTATAACCTTACAAGGTTTTTGAACAAGATTATATTGAACCATTGCTGACTCATTTCTTCATCATCACCTCCACCAGCTCCATCACGTTGGAAAGTGGTCTGCATGTTACTGATCTGCAGCACGTATTTCATTATCAAGTGTTAAAAAGGGATCACAGGAGACAGGAGGAATTAGGAAGAAGTACAAAAAATCTCTGGCTGTCAAAAAGCAATGTCATCACTCTAACCAAAAATAAACTGTCCAACTCATTTTACCTGTTGGGTACATACAACCTGGACATGTGTAACATGTGTATGAAAACAATGAGAACAATGAGCACGTCTATTCTCAGGCCATTCTTGCTTTCTGTTGAATCATCAAAATTAATGATTTAAAACGATAACACAAAAACAAGGGCTGTAATGTAACAGTTCTCTCTTTGTCAAGGCTGAATGTCAACATCCTGTTATCCCATCACCCCCTTTGCCTGAAACCTTAAACCACCAAACACCTGTTCCTTTGTGCGCGCGCTGACCTCTGTGAAGGCCCTTCCCAGCAGTGCCGATGGGCAGAGCCATCTCTCTCTTTTTAGGGGGGCGGAGGACGGAACAGAAATGGGCTGGTCCGCTCCGCTCCGCTTTGAAAGGCAGCCTTTGTGGAGCAGCCGGGAGCGGCCCCAGTCACTCACCACAGCTCAGGCATATTTTTCATCAAAAGATATTTGAAATGTGACTGGCTCTATTCATGGGCTGCCAGCGCTGCTTGTGCTGATGCTATACAGCATGAGGCTCTGCGATGGCTGGGAATGTAAGGAATCCTGGGGTGGGGAGAGAGGAGGAGAGGCTCCAACCGGTTCTGCACACTGGCAACGAGACGAGCGGAGGAAGCTGGGAACCTTCCTTCAGTGCTGCAGTCCACGTTCACCGCAAAAGTCTATTTACGTACATTAAAGGGTGTTTCCAATTCAAATAGTTTAGGTTTCATTCTCGGTATCGTTAGATTATATCCTGGGTTCTGGGAAGTGCAGTGCATTTTTGGATCACTTTAAATGCAATGAATACTGTGTACTGAACATTGAAAACTACATTAATTGTACTGTTGTATTCTGTGTTTTTCTTCAAAATGTTTTGTCAGCCACTAACATGGTTAGAAGTCATACATTTACCAACAGCTTTGCCAGGGCAATAGGTATTCCAATACCAATATTTAACCTCTACTACACTGTGGCACCACCGTAGTACCATATTTAACCAAAATATTCTGCCAAGTCTGCCTTGCCAGTAATTGAAAGGAAATTGATGATAATCAAGACTGGCAGGTTTATGTACAGTTCTCCATAAAAGCAAATGGGAAACAGACTGTATTCAATGTTTTCCCTTTTTTGGGGGGAAGTCAGGCCTGGTCCAAGGAAATTTGGAGTAATTTGGGAGTACAGGTGTGTGTGGGCCATTTCTCCCCTCTTTGAAAAACACGTACCTTGAGTTTGACATCAAAGTGACCATAAATGTAAATAATTACTGTGCCAAATGCAAATGCTGGTGCCTGCCATTTTAAACAGAGAATATAGAGTTTGAAGCGAAGCTAGTTTACTGCAGCCCATATTTGTGTTGCTCTCAGGTCTCTCACTTACAGTGTGGCCCTTTGAATGCATCCGTTGACACAGATGGGGAGTTCAAACGCCTCGCACCTTCATGTCGTCCACCCCCTTGAGCAGACACAGAACAAACAGGTATGCAACCCCCTGTAAACACACAGCCTGGGTAGCTGGCAAAACACTTCCACTGACTGCACATTGAGAACTTGTTCTGTTTCTCCTTTGGCGTGCGCTTGGTGTGTTTTCACAGCCAGCCTTTGAAAAGCCATGGAGGAGAAGAGTAGCTCAGGCTGGTAGTTACACTGTCCGAACGCATGCCTATGTCAATACAGACGGAGCTAATGTGCTGTGTGTTTAGGTGTTTGAATGAAAGGGGCGAGGGTCATAATACAAACACAGCAATGTGTGAAATATGCAGCACTGAGGATGCAGGCGCTTGTAAAACAAGGGCCCACGATTTGGCAGGAAGATGCTACGGTCAGCAATAAAGGAGTTTAAAACAAACAGGCTTTTAGGCCAGGCTTTTTGCCTGCCTGCCCGCAAACCATTTGCCCCACCAAAGTCAGCAGTTAAACAAAAAGCAAAACGGTTATGAACTGGTCTGTCAGACGTGCTGCTCTTTTCAGACTGTGAGAGAAGCGATTTTAGAGGCCAGCAAATGTTGGTTTGATGTGTAACTGAAAGTGACGTCTCTACTCCCACCGTAAGGGCAAAAAGTAAGAACAACATCAAGTTATACAGCAGGTCTTTCTCTTTCCCGTTTAGTAGAGAAGACAAATATATTTATTTTTTTATACAATATACTGCAATGTCTTACTAAGGTGAATTATGCTGTAAGGATATGTAGGCAAAAATTCACAGAGCAGGAGATTCCCCCCCCCCCCCTAAAAGTACAAATCAAAATCAGACTCTGCACTAATGAACAAGCTGGTTCCTTCAACGCTCTCGAAAATGTATGCTAAGAGTGTATCAATGTATATGTATACACAACATATAATCAAGATATATGTATGTATATATGTATGCTGTTTTATTAAATTGAATGAACCTAGAACCTTTTTATAACTGAGCTTATGAAAACCACAGTGTACACTGTCGAAAAGAGAGCAAAGACTGCAAGTTAAAGAATTACATTTATTCACTTAGAAGAAAGTAGTGATCAGATGTGTAGTATTATATATTCAATGATTTCTCTGATGATTATTATATATTTTCTATGATTTCACTGCTGTTCAGTATGTCTATACTTTCTATGACTTATTTTTATATTTTCACCGATGTCTATCATATAATTTCTATGATTTTGATTTGACTGCTGTTTAGTACATCTGTATACTCTTTATGACTTATCACTGATAAATATTGTAAAATGATTAATATGAGGTGGAAAGCACCAAAAATGATCTATAGGTCATAGAAAGTTCTGGAAAACACTATATAGTGAATAGCACCGTGTTTCATATGTTTTTCATGTTAATGATTTAAGTTTATGAGAAGACACAGCCCATAATGCAAGGTATATGTAAAAAGATCCTTCTTTGTTTTGGAAATCAATGGGGAAATTCGCCACAATGGTTTCAGGACTTAAAAGTAAATACCTGCAACATAGCCAAGTCATATGATGGTTTTCATGAAAGCTATTGGTTGTGCTGAGATAAGGACTGTGCATAAAATGAGAGTTTAGTCTGATATTCAAGGTTGGAAATCTGAGGATTTGAACTGGCTGTTGTGCACATGTGCCACAATAAAGCCAAATTTTCAGCAGACTTTGCTGTCGTGGGATCTTTCGCTTCTTGGAGTTGTTTTACAACTGATTGGAAATTGGACCTTGAGAGCAACTGTTTCCTAGCAACAACAGATTGTGTGTAAATGCTGTTAGTAAAGTCTGAATAGAAAATTCTTAATGAAGAGTGCAAAGTCAAATTTGAAATACATTAGACTATGGTTTAATTGTTAATATGCATATGATTGCTTTATGTTACTCATTGCTTTCCATTCCGGTCTCGTGAAGCATCTTCATTATGCAATGAATACTTGTAAAAGCTGTTACAGAATGTTCAGAGACATTTTTCACCCTTTGATCAATAAGTCCATTTTTTGTGCAAATAAATTTCCTATCATGATGCAAACCCAAGTCTTTCTCATATGGAAAATAGTCAGAAAGCATATGTTTATTTGCAATAGTGGCCAGAATTGTTTTCTCCTGGTGCAGCTGGGATGAAATGAGATCACAAAGTCAGATGTAAAAATGTCCATCTGGCTGGTGCTACTGTTCCTCACACCCAATGCCATTATTCAATCAGCAATACAAGGACACACGACAACACCTATGAATATTCTCACTACTGTCATAGCTAATGGAACAGTACCAGAACAGTACAGCATAAATGTAGACAATGACTGAAAGACCTGCAAGTCTTAAAACAGCATGGAATGCTTTAGCAGTTGCGAAATGGAAAAGGCAGATATGACCTAGGCATAGTATCCGTGTATACAAGAAAAGCCACAAGTAAATAAATAAATAAAAAGCTGAAAATGTCCTCCCCTTTCATCTCACACCTCATTTGCCTGGAAAGCAGATGGCCACTGTCCCATCACTGGGCCCAGCGGCAGGTGCAGGATCTGTCAAAGGAGCCGATGAGGAGGTGCTGAGAGACATGGCCTCCAGGAGAGGGCCCTCAGATGGGCAAGATGGAACCAGTCTTTTTTGGCCTTTCAAAAATCCATCCAGTTTGACAACTTTATTGCTGTTAATATAGACACGGGGCTACATTAAACAATCGTCTGGCATTCCCCCAACACCCCAACCAGCCTTTTTTAATTTTGAAAAACAGCATTATTAAAAATCCAATTAATTGTGGAATTTTAATTCATAGCACAATGCAAAAATGAAACCTTGACCTTCAGAATGGAAAAAAACATGATTTAAATTGTTTTATAATTTTAAATTTTACATGGACATTTTATTCATATATATCCATTTTTGTTTAAGAGTGTAGAACCCATTAATTAATGTAATGATATTTTGATATTATGAGCTGCCATGAATTAAAGTATATAAAAAAATAGCTTAAAAGTTTAGATTAATGAAGCACATGGTTCACATTTAAATGTTTGGGGTTGATCATAACATCAGAGCAATACATTCTATTATTAAGTGAACAAAATTAAGCCTAAAAAAAAAAGAGTCTTTGATCTCATCTTTTGGATCTTCACCAATCCAATTCCGCAGGCTCAGTTTTGCTCGCCAAATGGTTCTTGAATCTAGACCAGTTTCAAAACCTGTGATCAGAAAATAGGTTTAAGATTAGATTGGCTACACTTCAGCCTGCACATGTGTTGTGGTTTAATTGCTGCAGAGCCAAGCTTATGTATTCGCGTAAAGAATTGTTCATCAGCAATGGTGAGCTGCCAGACCACAATCTTTTTCCAAGTCTTCTTTGGCATTCCAAGGGCCCAAAGTAGGACCTGAAAGACCCATGCTGATGTAGTTCTTTTTCCCAATTAAAGGTTGAGACAGGGAGGGGGTCTGATTGAGCGGTGCTGCAGTTAGGGGGAGGGGGATTCTTCCAGCGATTAACAAGTTCTTCAACTTCAGATAAAGCTTTATCAGAAATGACCAGCTGCTTGGCTTTCACTAACCTCCTTTCTCCACATTTCACTGTTCAGGAGATACCTGTTGTTCTTTTGTTACATCTGACGTTATAAATGCCACCAGGCATTCTGTCCAGGATTCCAAAGACTGGTGCACACATGGTGATGGCAGCAGTTCTCTATCTCAAATAGAGCCAGATGAACCAGTATAGAGCCACAAGTGAATACATATGCACACACACACTCACACACAATGTATGGTGGAGTGTATCAAATGCATAACCCCGAAGCTGAGACAGGAAATAGAAAGTGGTTTCTAGTAGGCACTTTGATTTGATTTCCCTAAGAGATTATTTCCACTGTGGATTTTCAAGTGCTGGCTTGTGATGCTTGCCTAGTAGGTGAGTCAAAGTATTATACATCTCTCACCACCATTTTCATTTTTATTGTAGCAATTCTAATTTAATTTATATTTTATCTGAGTAGAGCATATTTAATATATCATAATTAACATAAAATTCCCTGGATAAAGATTCAACTACTAAATGAAGGCCAGTAACAGCATTAAGCCTTCATTTATAAATTATACCTATTTCATTAAACCTTTATTGCATTTAAAGAGATAGTTCACTTACATTTATTTCAGTAAAGTTTCTGACAACCTGATTGTTTTGCAATCGCTGGTCATTTTCTCAATGCCACTATTTTCTCGAAATTGTTGCTTATTTTCACTCCAGCAGGGACCTGTTAACCAGAGGAGTGGTGACTGAAACCAGCCAACATAACCCGCCACCCCGGTGGACTGTGGGCACATCACAACACCCCTAGAGCTTGCAAAGAGTTAATGCAACGATATGCACTCATCTTCAGGCAAAGGCAGCAATTTATACTCATTTTCCAGATACCATATAGCTGTGATGTGTTTAACAGACTGGAGCCAAAAGTGAAGATTGTCACACAGCCAGTATATGTGGGCAAGGCTATTAGAGATGGGTCCAATGATTTTATATTTCTTTATACTCTTTTAGTGAAAAAATAACTCTAAAAGAAGTGCATAAATTGGAAAGAAAAGACACTTTTATATCGTCTTGCTGTCTCTCATTTTGGGAATAAAAAAAAGCGTGCCTGAAATTATATTTGAGGTGGAGAGGATTCAAGCCTTTTCAGAAGTATTGCCTAATGAGCAATGGGAAATATCATATTTCCATTAAAATTGTAACCCCTTCCTCTACTGGGTATTGCCATCCTTGCCTTGTTGTGTCTTATTTTCTGGGCCCCTGCCTCTTGACCAAATGACAGAAATATTAAAGGCGAACTGTAGTCACCTTTACTTTGCCAATATAGCAATAATTAGCTAGTGGTCTTCATTTTATGCCCTCAGTGTGACCAACCTTTCAGTCTACTAACTTTAAAAAGATAATTATAATAGCCTCCAAACATGTAAAATATATGCAGCGAATGTAGTCTATAACTTATTTTCTCACACAGTATTGTCCACTTTTCTTATATGCAAAGAGGACAATAATGGGAAACATGCCTGTGAATGTTTTTTGTCTAATGTGTCTATTTTTAATAGTGTGATGATGCAGAATGCTGTAATTAGCTAGCTCGTTTTGGCGGTGAAAATGACAGCTAGTTAGGATGGCTACAGCAGAGGATTGAGCTACAGCAAAGCAAATTTTAAACACAAAAGCGGTCATGGAAGGGTAGCCAAATTATCAAAATCGGATGATTTTTATGCAGAACACAACTACTAGTTAACATAACAGCAGGCTACAGCTACAACTTCAACCGCCTGTTTTGAATACACTTCCGTTTATGAACTTACAAGATGCCTATAATGGAACACCACCCAGTAATGCTACCTAGCTAATGTCTACCATCGATGAGATACTACAGTACTTCATGACTATAACTGCACATTGAGAGCATCAATTGAGTGAATAAAAGGATGTCCTTTTCAAGGGATTAATGTTGATGAGTTGTCATGTTGATGTCGTGGACTAGGGCATATTAACCGTGCATTGCGCCCTGTAGCAGGACATCAATGTCAAGGCGGTGGATTTTATTGTAAGATTATATTAGCTGGCTAAGCCAGTATGGTTGAACTTGTTTTGGCTAAGCAGTTTTTGTCTGCAGCAATAGGTTACTTACTAAGTCACTGGATAGAGATCCCGTAGCCAAGTGATCGAGTCAGGAACTAGTTATTACCTTGTTTCCCTCTAAGAAATTACGGCAGTGCTATTGCATATAAAACCTCCCCCATCAATGTTCAGCAGAATCCAAATCTATTTAAGAATATTCAGTGCAACCACTATCCAACTTTTTGTTTTTTGTGTTCTATAGCAGTATTCTATAACCTAGCGTGGACAAGAACCACTAGCTAGCTAAACTACATTTTCCAGTAACCTATTTCTATGAAGTCGAAATGCAGACCTGTATTGGCATAAAAGTGAAATAATTCAGGGGAGGATCATTACGTATAAAATTCATGCACAGATCACACAATATGGATGTAAATACCATTAAATCATAGCCAACAGTGTGCATTGTAACCATATCCATCCATCCATCCATTATCTGAACCTGCTTATCCTGATCAGGGTCGCAGGGGGGCTGGAGCCTATCCCAGCATACATTGGGCGAAAGGCAGGAATACACCCTGGACAGGTCGCCAGTCTATCTCAGGGCACACACACCATTCACTCACACACTCATACCTACGGGCAATTTAGACTCTCCAATCAGCCTAACGTGCATGTCTTTGGACTGTGGGAGGAAACCGGAGTACCCGGAGGAAACCCACGCAGACACGGGGAGAACATGCAAACTCCGCACAGAGAGGCCCCGGCCGACGGGGATTCGAACCCAGGACCTCCTTGCTGTGAGGCGATTGTAACCATATTCATTGTTTAATTCCAAAACCCTCTGTGTTAGAATTAGAATTCCAAAATGGCAAAATGGTCTCCTACAGCTCATGCTGTAGTTACTGCAGTGAATTTCCTCAAAATCAGTGTTGCCCTGCACCCTGCACCCTGCCCCTGAAGAGGGAAAGGGAGGTAGATAATTGAGTTATGCTCACAAGGCCTTACAAGGTTTTGATTGTGACAGAAGCACTTCATTGAAACTTCTAGAAAAGAAAGTACAAGCAATATGTCCACATAAAATAGGGCTAAAATATATTTTTCTGCCAAATAGTTTCTGAATCATGTGGAAGCAGACTTTTAATACATACAGTATTTGGATGGTCTGATGCAAAAGGTGATATGTGCCAAGTTGTCTCGGATCTGTCATCTCATGTACATCTTTTGACCTCAAACTCAATTGTCTTCAATTGTCTTGTTTTTATAACAAAGAAACAAAGGCATTGACCTTGCTGTTCCAATACTTTTGGAGGAGACAGTATGAAAAAGAACCCCAGGGTTTGCAGGGGAAACACAATGTGAATTATTTTATGGCTGATTCATAAGGGCTTGTGCATCAATCAAAGACTTTCTCTGAGTTTTATTGCCTAATGAAACAACCCCCTGCTGCTTTTGAAAAAGGAAGCTTAGAAATGGGGCAACACCTACAGAGATGCCGCATAAGCGTGGTTCTGATAGTCATGCATCATTCTGGTTCTGTCAGTGCTCTCATATCAGCTTTTACTTTCTTTACTTAGTTTTACTTTGCTTTTGTTTTGAGGTTTACTTGTTTCCACGGTGGAGTGGTGGCAGATTCTAGAGGTTGTCTTGAGATTCATCCTCCCTACCAAAATCTTTAAGATCCATCAGTGCCACGCAGGCTGTGAGGCCTGTGCATCCTCTTATCTCCCTGCTCTGAACAGTGCGGCGGTGACATGAAAGCCAGGCTTGCCCTCCCCTTCCCCTTAAACGCCAGTGTAATTTGGAGATTAGCAAGTCCACATCCCATTATTGGAAGTTGTTTGGAGGGCAGATTTAGCAGATCTACATCAGGCATTGAATTGCTGTCTGACAAGAGAGGAAGCTCACAACAAAAGCTGCCTGTGTTTGCCTGTCACCAGCGGCTTGTCTGAGGGACCATGCTAGGCCCTGAAACGCTGCATTGCAGACCTCCTGAATCCAAGACACTTCAGCAAAGCAAACAGTAATCCTCAAGAATAACAACCAATGTCCACCAGGGAAACTTGGGGTTCTCAAAAGCTCAGGGGGTGTAACCCCCACCGCCACCACCATCTCTAATTAAAGCTACTGGTTTTAATATGAGCTGTATAGTGTGCAGACAAAGGAGAGCGGATCAGCTCATCGGAATTCGGAACTCTGGAGGTTAACTAAAAAAATTAAGACCTATTGTGTAAAGCCCCTCTTATCTGCTTTTGAAGTCAGCAAGACCTGCCAAAAATCCACAGTGTCTTTTGTCTCCAGCCTCCAAGTCCTTGTGGCAAATTGCCATGTTCCTTTCATCTGGGTCCTCATAATAGGAGGTAATTAATGTCATTCAGGTTCAGTGAGTGCCCTCACTGAGGGGGGGGGGCAGGACTTAGGGGACAGACATGGGGGCTTAGGATAGCCAGCTTTGCTGCACTGGCCCTTTGTGTTATCAGGTGGAACTCTTGAGTTTACCATTTTCTTTTCTTCCCTTAATTTGCTTGCCTTTATATTGTTTTCATTCAATGTCATTAAGTTTGCTCTCAAAAAAAGAAGAAGAAAAAACTTAATGAATAGAAAGCCTGCTGGCATACACAAAAGCTTTGCAAACTTTTAGTGCTTGTTAATGGCTAATAAACTGCCAGTTATAACCACCACTGAATAGATATGAACGAGAGATAAACATTGGTTGGTTTGGTAATAAATAATTTTTATCATGCCTGTTTAGCATTTAGCATATACTTCCAGGTCAATATGTAATGGTGTTTATAAGTCATCAAAGAATGCTAATTATATACTTTAGACCACATGGTACAGCTTCGCCACCAATTTACCAGTATAATAACCATCAGGCATTTGCCAGTTATGACTTCAATTACTGTTGAAATGTGAAGAATGACTGGATGTATCAGATTAATAGAGAATGCTTGTATTTCAGACCCTTACAAGCTCCAGAGTCAGTAGGAGAAACAGCCTGCTAGCAGTGGCTAGCGAAAGTCCCACCACCAAGCTGAACTGCTACTAATGCTACACGAATGTTTGTGTTACAGTTTCTTTTTTCCTTCACTGTGCTTCTAACAAAATCAATAAAAATCAATAAAGCAAAATACACAAGGCATTATCACACACAATTCCCTCCCTCTAGTGTTGAACTGGAATTGTGAACTCATTGGTACCTGTTCTTTACTCTTGCATCTTTATAACACTGCTCATGTGCCATTGTACAGTGAAACAACACAAAAAACCAACAGGTCCCAGCCACAGAGCAGCAGAGCATTCCTTTTTCTCAAATCTGACCACAACTACTGGGGCTTGGCTTCTGGATGAGGATCCAACTAAGACTACGACATGGTCGGCTCAGGCCTACTTTTCACCGCAATTGCACATTGAGTCCAGTTACATGGGCCAAGCTTATGAGAAGCACACCACTGAAAATATATGCAACCATTTACCAAGATCATTTTCCAGCGGGTGTTTTTGTCAAGCTGTTTCATGTAGAGCCACAACAAAGAGACATTGAAGATGCTCTGGCATGGGAAAGACAAAATTGCAAGAAGATACAAAAATGCATGAACAAAGGAAAGATGGACAGCTTACTGGGCTGCACCCAGAACATAATGTTCATTTGATCTGCTGTTTGTTTGTACTGGAAGGCCCAGAAAGCACAGTTGTATCCTGAGTTGCTGGAATATATCAGGACTCCCCTGTTTCAGACATTTGTGTAATGCGTCAGCCCAGACTGCAGTGATTCTCCTGAATGAAATCAGAGGCAACTCCAACAGCATGGCTCTTCTGAAAGTACACTTTTACTGCTTTTCAGCACTCTGCTGTGTGCTCTAAGCTGTCTCTTACAGTTCAGAGACATTGCGGTTTTTCTCAGCTGTCATTGAACATTTCCTGAAAAAGATGACAAGTCTCAAAATAGACCAGAGTTTGCCAAACACGTCAAAATGCCTTAAATATTATATAACTCCATAAAATCTTGCTTAAATCAAATACTTTGCATCAAAATGTCATCATATAAATGTATCACAGTAATGATGAATAATTTCAGATGTTCATTAATTGAAAAAAATCTGAAACTTTTTCTCATGGTTTATCATGTAAAGTGAATTAATTCACAAAAAAATATCTCCAAGCCCAGTAGATGGATAGTATATAAATGAGTATTTAACACATTGTGGAATTTCAGTTGGTGTGAAAACAAAAAGAATACATTTTCAGTACCAAATCAGGGTTTTTATGAATGAGATTCACTTATGGTCTTTAAGTGGATAGAACTCCTCGAAAGATTAGGCTGCTCAGGGGTCTGACTAAACTGTTTAGATACTGAAATGAGACATTGTGAAGCTTACACACAAAAAAATATTAATTATTTTTCAATACAATAAAGAAATGAAAAACTCAAAAAATTAATTAAATGTCCAACTAGGAGTTTCCCACCTCAGTAGTTGCCATAATTGCTGTGTGGTCCTTGTTTCTATCACTCTGATGTCCCTACCATATGTTGGACCCATTATTTATCAGCATCATACTGTAGGTGTAGATTTTGCGGGGGAGAAGCGGTACACTCTTAGAAATAAACTGTCAGTAGAGATACATTTTTGTTCTTCAAAGATCAATTTCCCAAAGTGCCGTTTTCTTTGGGTACAAATTACAACATTTTCCAAGCAAAAAAGGTGCATATAAGTTATATAGGGGTACAATTCTATACACCTATAGGGTACAGGGTTCTAAGAGTTTACACATCCCCACCAATGGACCATTAAAATTGCTACTACAATGTGTAGGGACCATTTTCCTTAAGTCTCACAGGCTCAGAGCTGGGCCAGTGAGGGTGTTTTTGTATTCATTCATTTTTTTCATGGTACAATTTTCAATCACTATGGTAACAGGATATACCATTTGAAAGCGCTAAACCTCACGGTTCTATCTGTGTAACCCACTTTAAGATGCTATTGCTGTAGCGATAACAGTTACTTATTTTATAACAAGTGGGTGGTAAAACAAGTGTGGGGGGACCTTACATTCTCTGTATTTTGGAAATCCACACACTGCAAGAAATAAGGTAATGTCAGTATTCTTTTCAAAACAAATTAGTAATAGGTTGTCATTATAAAGAGTTTCTAAAAATGTTGATAGAATGTCCATTGTTTACTGAGAATTTATCTGGAGCAATTATCATTGTTGTCCATTTTGCTATTGTATACTTCCACATAAATACTTAGAAATGCTATTATCTACATCTGTATGTTATCCATCCATCCATCCATTATCTGAACCCGCTTATCCTGAACAGGGTCGCAGGGGGGCTGGAGCCTATCCCAGCATACATTGGGCGAACGGCAGGAATACACCCTGGACAGGTCGCCAGTCCATCGCAGAGCACACACACCATTCACTCACACACTCATACCTATGGGCAATTTAGACTCTCCGATCAGCCTAACCGGCATGTCTTTGGACTGTGGGAGGAAACCGGAGTACCCGGAGGAAACCCACGCAAACACGGGGAGAACATGCAAACTCCGCACAGAGAGGCCCCGGCCGACAGGAATTCGAACCCAGGACCTCCTTGCTGTGAGGCGGCAGTGCTACCCACTGCACCATCCGTGCCGCCATCTGTATGTTATGTTGACAAAAAATAATTTTAGCGAATGACATTACATTTCCAATGGTGTATAATTTGTTAGGCTTGCATAAGAGAACCCAGCACAAGATGAAACATTTATTTTGCAATGCCTAGGTCTAAATAGAACATCCTTTGGAGGAGTTCAGGGGAGTCTCTCGTCTGAGTGAATATTTCTGAGGAAGACAGTGGAAACACAATAGAGGGCATTTTCAGTGACATGACCCCATTTTATATCGGTGAGTATCTAAGTACATTCTCAAAATATTTTATTATAATTCTGTATGCTTATAAATAAGTAGTCAGCCTGCTTTTGAATAAATAGCATGTGAAATTATGGAATTTATTTGTCTTGTTGATGGGGATTGGGTATTTTACCAAAAAATCTATGAATGAACCTCAATTAATATATTAGTACTCAAGATGGAATTATTGTGATGATTGTTTTTTGTGATCTTTTCAATCTGTTGCTGTCTGAGGATAGCTACAAGGAGAGGGAGTTTGGGAAAGAGAGGCAGGAGAGGGTGACAGGTGGCGGGGGAAGTGCAAACACTTGTATAGTTTAGTAAGCAAAATGCTGTGTTTCACACCTGACCCATAATATAATTTAGCTTCCATATGTTCTTTTTGGAAATCTTCTGAGACATAGATTAGAAAAAACTATTCAGAATGCTCATTTTTGGTGATATTGTCCTCAAATTTGAAAGGGGATGTGTCCAGTGTTGTGACTTTGCTCCATCATTTTTCTAAGTACACCAGCCACAGCTGCAATAATCAGCATCCAAGTTAACTGTGTTTGAGCTTCTGGAGTAATTCTGACTCTTGGAAAACAAACCCCAAAGGGTTACCTTGAAGACCAGGATTATGCCTGTAGAGTTCAAGAATAGTCACCATTTTATTTTGTGTATGTCATTTTTATGTTTGTGTCAAGAAAATTGGCGATAATTAAGGGATTAAATCCAAAATATGGTCATCTCCTCATTGTATACAGTACAAGACATTCTTTAGCTCCGCATTGTCATAAATTCAGTCCTGAAACATTGCTATTGTTATCAGAATGTAATTTTACAACAACATAACGATGTTTAAATTCAGCCAATTTTTCTTTTGAATCAAGACTCAGCAACTTCAAATGACTGAGAAAGCGCATGGATTGATTTGCACTATGAGAGAGGAGCTGGACTGTGGGAATGCTTTATCACTGATCTAGCCTGGTATGTGGAATGCCATAAAGCTGGACCATAAGACCTATTGGGTATTAGAATGGGTCTTACATCGTACAGTGTCTATGAGAGAGAGAGAGAGAGAGAGAGAGAGAGAGAGAGAGAGGGTGAGAGAGATATTACACATGCATAACCTAGTCAAATATGTATGATACAAAACTCAGATGTTTCCACATTCATGTTTGTCCTTGTGTGCACATAAATGCATTGTAGCATATATTGTAAAATGATATGCATGATAAAGTATACCTCACAATGTATACAGCTGAAAAAATAAATTACACATTGGATTCCTATTTTGCTTCTTGTGACTAATGCAAATGAGATACAGTGGCTTGCAGTCGGTGAATACCATAACACTGAAAAATGACCTACAGATGACCCACAATCATGCCTTCCTGTATTTTTGCTAAAAGACAATGATGACTTACAAGGAACGGATCTTCAACAAAGAACATTAACAGATGAAACCCCAAACCCCCAATCCCCCACCCTCCAATCATTTCTTGATTTGTGATTGATCATGAATCCACAACAACAAAATCCTGTCCAGGATGACATATGGTTTCAGCATATGGGGAGGAAAGAAATGAGCATAATGAAAGACAAATTCCGAGGAGAAGGAAAAACAGTGTTTTTCATGTAAGTGCTTAGTCGTACAAATAAGACATACATGTAACAGCAATACAAAGCAAAACATAACAAAGGAGTGGTTAAATTAAATTTCCTACTCACAGAGCATGTGAAACAGGAAGTATTGTCTGCTTAATGCACAGGCACTTGCTTTAAATTCTAAAGCGCAAAAACAGCATGTAAGCTTTTTGAGAGATGGGCAATATCAAAGTCTTAATTTTCATTATTCTGTAATTTCAGTTCACAAAGCTTCTTAAAAACCCGGGTGCACTCCAGCTGGCAATAATAACAAAGATGCTCAAAGTTGTCAAAACCCTGGAAAATAAGCAGCTGGCAATCTTCGTCTGATGTTTTGAACGGAAAATGCATTCTGGGAGATGGATATTCTTGTTATAATTTGTGGTATAATGTTGCACCCATGATAAATGGATAAGTGGACGTTTCATTATCTGAAATGTGTTTTCCATAAAGGGTTGATCTTGGAAGTAACAGTAACTCCCGTGCTGTGGCATCTCATCTGGTTTCGCCGAGCTTATCCGATGGGGATGATGCCATTATGGGTAATTACAAGCGGAAATTACTGACCCTCTTTGTCATTAATACAGCCATTCATGAATACTTTCCTCTGTGGCTCATGATGTCAGCATACTGTGACATTGCAGAGAAGAGAGAGGCCTCTATGTTTGGGTTGACTGCCACTGAGAGATGGGGAGAGGAGATTGTCTATAAATGTTTTATGGCTATAAGAACTGGAGTAGACTGGCTATTCTCCAGGGCTTGGACCAGGGAGGGTCAATGACAGATTCTGGGTCTGAGGGTGTCTGCTGCTTTTAGATGGCAATCAACAGCCAACGATTATCTCCTGAATCCAGGTTTTAACAGCATGAGGCTCAGTTTGCAGCCATATTATTAGAATTTTCAGATACAAGTACACCGTATATCCAATACATATAAAATGGCTGCCTAAAATCAGTGATTGTGAACAGGATATTCCAACATTTTACCATTCTCCACACACACCACAGTTTACACATAAACTCATATGCGAGAGAGCATCCGGGCATTAAAAGTAGACTAGCCATTACTTTAGCAATGTCCATTTCAAAACATATATTGCTTTATGGAGAGGGTAAATATATAATGCAAGCTTCACAGGTGGCATGCTTAGATTGTTTTCAGTGTAATTTGATGTTGTCGATAACCTCCATTTCTGTATGGTCCTCATGGGAAAATTGATAGCCTTGGTGATTTTCCAGCAAATGTAGCATATCACTTCACAGTAGGGGTGACCACATTAGCTCAAACATAAGGGTAATTATCATTTTGATGGTACACCATTGACTAAAGGGTGTATTTTCAGAGAATGGTTTGGTGTTTAAGTGTTTATGTATACTTACAAAAGCATGGATTTCTGTTATTTGACTGTGGTAGCCATATGGAAGTAATTCCCTATATTTCCATCACATTGCTTTCTTTTCAACAACATGCAAACAGCCTGTAACTAGATGTGAATCTCTGCCAGGATTTCCACAATAAACCTTCATTGAATTAATTGCCTTGAAGTTACCTTACATTACACCAAATGTATTAGTTTATGTACTTATCAAGGGTGAGCCAGCTAATGTAAGTGCAAAAAAACCCAAAAAGTCTAGTTAACTTCGAAGCCAACCTACAACCATAATACAAATGGAAGATTCACACAGCTAACATACATAACCATAAAGCATGCTATTACAATCTTGAAGTGATTACATACGATGAGTATCCATATGCTACCAATCAAATACTTTACTCTGCAAAACATTATGATCAAAAATCCTCATCTCCCCATAACAGAATTCTCATCTAACCTAAGCAGACTGTGTTGAGAATCTGCAGAAGCTACAGGCAAGATACTGTAAGCATGTGTTCTGGCTTTTTCCGCACTCCTGCATCACCCACGAAAAATCAATTCAAGTTTACTTGATTAATTCAGAAACAGCAACATGTATCTGCAAAATGTCAGCGTGACGCTCATGGAACATTGTCAAAACCTCTGCAAATAAAGAATTAGAAGCAGCAGGCTATTTTTCTCTTGGAAAAGTCAAATTCTGTGTTTCTTCCTTCTCTTTGCGAATTGATTTTTACCAGTGCTGGGGGCTGGGTCTCACCCAGACCCAGAGGATAATAATTATGAAAGGCCATACAGTATATCTATCCCAAAATACTATCCAGGTGGCTTCCTGCTTTTCCTTTTGCTCCAATGTTTCATTTGTTTAAACACGTCTGCAGGCATAGCCCTCTCATTCACCTGGTGTTCTCATATCACCAACTTATCTGATGATAAATGGAGATAGAAGCTGCAAAAAGACAAGACTTATATGGAAAAGGAACATGAAAGTGAGTATATAGTTTAATCTTCCGCCAAATCAAATCTCAATTATACATTTATTTTTGAGATTTTCTCATTGTCATGAATAAATCAGAAAGGGAATATGTACATTTTCCCGAAATTATTCTTTCAAATTAATTCCAGTAATCGTGTATGTGTGTACAGTATGTGTGTGTATGGTTGTGTGTGTGCGTGCATGTGGTTGTGTATGTGTGTGCATGCACCTGTGTGTAAGCAGTACACCACAACAAATGGTTCTCATGATATATAGGCCTGGGGTGGTAGTACAGCACACGAATGAAGGCTGAGTGCTCTTCCCACCCCAAGAAGTATGTTTGTATATATGTATATATCATGAAATATATGTATGTATATATGTATATATCATGAAAACCACAAGGCTTGAAGTGGTTTACCCTGCCTATATCACAGCGCTTACCATAAATAAATATCAATATCAATGTACAAAAATTAAAAATCTGTCTTGTGAAAACTGTGGCGTCCCCAGCTGTACACAGTACGTACGCTGCGTACCTCAACTGAATTAACATTTTGAAATTAAACCTATGAATTAAACTGCCTGTAAACACAAAAAAGTATGCGCATCAGTGTCTCAGAATGTCAACCTACACAAACTGAAATGCTTGATATGTCAAAAAGAAAACAGTTCACCACAGCGGAACTTTTCAGTTCCTAAAGAAAAAGCACTACAGATAAAAATAACTGTGGATGTTTTGACACATATTCAACATATTCATATTCTTTCTGCAATGCTACATAGGCCTCTTAGTATTCCTGTAATTGGTCAAATCGGCAGGAAAATGTGTTGATGTCTTTCTGACTAACTCCATTGTTGTGATCAAGCAAGTTTATACCTAGTTATTTAGCTGGCTAGGTCTGCCATGTCCAGTTGACATCACTGATCGGATCACGCAGGCATACGGTAACCTTGCTTTCTTTCGTCATTTACTAGTACTTCAAATCAGTTAATATGGATATTAAAATGTTTTATTGGCTGTGCTAGCAACCAGTGCTAAGGTAAGGTTTTTTGGCAAAAATGTTTCTCAACACCACAAAGGGCGTACCATCGCGCAGTTCTCTACTTACTCAGAAAAAAACTTACTCACATTTCATTTTGGGATAGACGCAGATCTGGAAGTGCAGATCAGGAATCTTGAAATACTTGTCTATCATTGAGCTATAAGTCCATTGCGTGTCACAATGTGCAAATATGAAAACAATTTAAAATGATAAAGTCTAACTGAGTCCAGTGGCTTTTCCAGTCGGTCCTACACATTCTTATTTGTTCGTGGAATGCAAATGAAGTGGTGAAGATGACACTATTGTGACAGCCCTTTTTGACTTTCAATTTGGTTCTCCACAAAACTATTGGGTTTGCATATGCACCCGACCACAAATAAAATGCTATTTATCTAAACTCAAGAGGTAGGCTAATAGATCCACTTCTATAAGCGAGACAAGTGCAGTACAGCTTGAAAATAGCTAGCTGTGTGCAAATGTAAGTATAATGAGCGCAACTAAAAAATGATGTGCTAATATCACCTTACATCTGCAACAGTCTGTATGTTCTTCTCGTCTTTAAAACGCATCCAACAATAGAAACAATATCCAGTTTTAATTATGTTTCTGTTCCAATGAAGATAACTTTTAACGATGCAGAATAACCATGCGGGGTAAAACCCAGAGGAAGCTGACAGTAGCCCACACGATAGCCACTTGTTAACCGGGTGCCATTTCTTTTTTGCAAAATGATCAACCTAGATACTTTTCAAACAATGCCTTAACAAGACAGAGTGTAGGGGATACTTTATATTATATTTTAGCTGCCTAGGGCCTACTGTAATTCACCAATTCATGCCCTAACCACTTTGATACTGTAGGTTTAAGTCTGTCCATATAGACATTAGCCAGCAAATGCTGCCTAGCTACTCAGGCAGGTAACCTTCTTATAGACCAGACCGGGCGAATCCGGGGATTTTGAATTACTTTGAAGTACACACCCCTTCTCGGGGGTAAGTATAACATTGTGGGATATTTAACCTAAATTAGCTATATCTTTTGACCACAAAATCCTATGTTTTTTTAATTATATGTCTGACAAGCTGAAAGTATTTTGAGCATTTCCATACCAAGTTGACATTTTTACGATGAGTAGTTTTTGAGAACAAGAGCTTTGTTTAACACTTGCTCCAGTCTCCATCTGCTCTATGGCTAAATCTATTAGCTGCCTAACATTATATATTTCACGTATACATACATTTCTAGGATGGAGAATTTAGATGAGTAGTGCTAGCTAGGCTAACAAACTCAGCTAATCCTAGCTAGGTAGCCTATTGTACCAAATGTTGCCTACTTTATTATTTAAGTTGGCAAGCTTGGAAAGCAATAGCATTATTTACTTCTGGCCAAGTACGTATTAAACTACAAGGCAGTTTCAAAAATAAAAAACGACATGCCATGATTCACATCTTGGAAGGGGATCCCAAACATACCACAGGATGAAGTAATTCTTGACAACAGATCCTTGCTGTGCCTGCTTTTCAAAGGGTAATGGGGAGTGACTTTGTGTAATATTGTGCATGACAAGTCCTGTCCTGAGTGCGTGGGTCCTGCTGCTTCAGACAGACAGCACCAGAGATGGAGGACCCCCTCAATGTCAGTGAGCGAGATTGACAGTAATATTCTCTCACATTAAGCCTGGCCCCTGCCGGCCTACATAACAGTAATGTGATCTCGTAGGTCTGTTGGAGGACAGAGGATTAAGGTGCAGTTCTGGTCTCAGGTATTGAAATTCCCTCCCCTGTGGGGCTAGCCAGGAAATCACATTCAGTCCTACACTTGTGCTTAATAAGGAGATTATTGCGCATCTTTCTCGTCGAGGTCCACACTGGTGGAAGAGCTGCTCTGGCAGCGCGCCACTCGCAGAGAGGGATTGTGGGATAGTGGTGCGATGAATAATGGCTCCTCCCTAAGTGCCGCCTGGATTTCCATCTGCATTTCCCTCTATGATCAAAAAACATGTCCTGCTCCATTACCCAATCCCCTTCCCCCACCATATGTGCAAGCTTATTGGAGCCCCAGTGACAAAAGTCAAAGCATTATTTTTAGCTCAGGCGCTGGGTTTGCCTGTACATAACTTAGGGTTTTGAGGTTTTATATTAACAGTTAATGTGAGCGGAAGAGCAAACAATGTTGGCAAATCAAAACGAGAGCTGTGGTGCTTTGATGAATTGAAACGGATAAAGATATCTTGCATGCACTGCTTTGATAACTGTTACAGCCCTGCATGCAGGGTCCTGTCAGACATGTATCTGCTACTGAGCATCTTCATTTTATGATGAAGATTTTAATGTGACTCATTCAAGGGAGCATGAAGTAACAGGATTTTATAGCTTTTATATTTGTATCGGATATATGAAAGGAAAAATACTAAGTAAGGGATTTTGCTGAACATTCTCCATCAGGAATAGATCAAACATAGGAAATTTCCTTTGGATCAGTGGGATGGCTGTAAAAATATACCCCAGAGTCCAATATTAAAGTCTGCTTCAAGCATGATATGGGGTAGCATTTATAACTTGCACTGAAATGTACTCCAAAAGAAGCTTTTGCTATACTTCTAAATGGCTTTTCAATATTTCCGGTGGCTCTCAAATTTTCCCTTAAAGCAATTTGCAGAAACCGGTTTTGGTCGTGTTCCTTTTCTCTGAAAGCCATTCCTCAAACAGTTCAGAGTGTTAGTTATTGCAGAATTTTATTTTCAGATTGACTGTGAGAGGTTCTACAGCTTCCCCCCCCCCCTTCACCAACCCCCGCCCTCAAACCCAGCTCATCTGAAAAAAGGAAACCTCATGATTTAAACATTATGTGGGATGAGATACAAGGGCCGATGTTTTGTGCCAGGTCTGGAAATGGCGAGATCAGCACTTTCTGTGCTACTGGGACCTGAATGCCATTTCTCCCTTTCTGCCTCAGCAAATGGCTTCAAACGCACACCAAGTGTAAATGCAATTGGCACAGTGTTCAACTTTGCACTCACTGACTGCAGTGGTGGCTTATTGGGTAGTTTTAAGAAACTATGGACAGTATTGGTCTGAGGTGGCGGTAGTAATGTTTCTTAAAATTGGCCCAAATTAAATTCATGCTCTCTGGACAGAGGAACAGAGCCATGAGGGCTAACTCCGCTGACCCAACAGTGGCAGATTTGGAAAGGGGACGTTCATTAATGTGTTTGAGGGAAGTCATCGCCAGGCCCCTCTGCAGGGGCAGATTAAGGGCACAAAGTAGTAATTGTGGCAGACAGCATAGTTACTGATTTCTTCAGCTTGTCCACAGAGCCACAAAACATCACCGTGGGATCAAGCTGACAAAGTTGTTATGGAGAAATTTGACTGTGGCCTCATACTGTGTTTAATTACTTGGAATTTCTATTAAGCAGAAAAAAAACAGCAACTCACTGTTACTCTCATTGATTAATATGTATGATGGCTAATGAGAATCAGGAGGGGACATCAAAAGGTGATGAAGAATTAATCCACTGTCCAACAGAAGTTTTAAGCAAGCCCACTACAATTTTTATTTTTATGACACATTTGTTTTGCACAAGAGAGCTAATGACCAGTGTTTGTCTTTACTGTAAATGATAATAAAAGTCCTAATCATCCTTTTTTTTATTTTTTTACAGGTTTTACACTTTTGAGATTAATAAAAGTCACCCTCAATATATAAAAATGACAATTTCATAATTTATGACAGCTGTGTGACAGCGGGGAATTGTCGCATATGCGTGAAGTAGGCTTTAGATTATGTTGTTTTCATTTGACTAATTGTGGTTCAGACAATGGCAAGTTAAGAAAAAACAACATGCTATATTATCTAGTATAGAAAATAGGTAGGTTACTAGAGCAAACTGCAGAAAGACAGGGGCGTTTAACCTGCCTCCCAAAGCAGACTCAAGAAGCAAGTAGCCTCCGAGTGCTCTCTGGTTGCTGTTGGAAATTCAGAGCACTGGACGCTCTGAGAGCTAATAATCAAACACACCCAACATCTTTGAGCATGCTACAGTTTGTATTCGTTTTAGTTGATCGAGAGGGCTGGAGTAAAATATGTGACCGACAGGATTAGAACTAAATTAGGTCGCCGATACGATTGAAAAATCAGGTTGTGTTGGGCGGCTAGTTATCGCACATTTTGCTCCCACAAATGTAGCCGGCCTTTACCAGTGCAGTAGTCGGCTATACACCTGGCGTCCGGCCCTTGTGGAACTCACTGCACGCCTGTACCGCGTGTGTGGTTTGGCGATAATGTAAAGGAGTGCTGACTAAGCACACCCACACCTTCAAAATTGGCAATAGGAAAGCAGCGCATTTTTTGATGAGCAATGACAAAATTACAGAAATGTGTGCAAAACAAAAATAGCTATAACAGTGATTTTTTCAGAGTTTTCAATGGATGGGCAGATGCTTCCTCTGGGTTCGCAAGGCTTATCCCACCTCAACCCACCCATAGATACTAACTGGCATTGTTAGATCTTGAATCGAATACAACCGGAAGTTGGATCCGGTTGTATTAAAAAGGTGTTGGTGGTGAACTAAATTTAATGTTCATTTCAAATCATTCAACAGCAACTGTTTGCTGCAAACATTGTGCAAACACCCCATAGGAAAGAGCCTATTCCTATAATTAGTGATAAGGTTAGAGAACACATTTGGAGGGATTTCTTTTCAGAATAATTGATATCCTTGGGCTTGGGATACCCCGCTCTTCGGTTCAAACCACAGACTTTTCATGGGAATGAAGTCTCGAGGCCGAGATGGCCATTGCAGAACATGGCTGTTGTTTTTACCAAAACATATTCAAAACATCAATGATCCACCACCATATTTGACAGGCAGGGTTTCTCCTTGTATCCATTCAATTTTGCTGTCAAACCTGATGATGGTGTGTATGGCCAAAACGTTCAATTTTGGTCTCATCTGACCATAGCACTCTCTTCCAGTCATAATTTCTATGAGGTTTAGCTGGTATGGAGGTTCCATTTTATGACTTGATGACCCTAAGACACAACTTATCTCTGCAATTCTTAAACTGCAAGCCTGAGGGTACTTATGGCCTCACCATCGTCCTTACCGTCCGTGGGGACAATACGCACTTAAATCCTCTTACTGGTGAGTTTGCAACTATTCCATGTTTTACACCTTTTTATTATTGCCCTTACAGTGCTAAGTGGTATGTTTAACTGTTTCTGTATTTTTCCATACCCATTACCTGATCTTTGATGGTCAGTTACCATATGTGTCTTCTGAATGGACAGTTTTTTGGTTATTTTGCTGATGGTTGACAAAGGGACTTTGCATGCTTGTTACCTCATTATAGTGACACAATATAGTTCCTTTTTAACTAAATTAATTAAATGAAAGTAAAATTGTATTGCCAATTTCACTTTGCTTAATTCTTGCACCTGTGGTTTTCAGGAAAAATAGATTACTAAATAAAAAAACATTGAAACATGAGAGAAAATGTATTGCAATAAAAGATATCCCATATGTTTGAACATAAAATATCGATCATTGTCCATGTTGTTTATTATATATGCAGCCTTTTATCTCCATTTTTATTAAAGGTGCCAATACTGTATATATGTAAATGCCATATAAATTCCAACCATTTACCATTTACCATATGTAGAAACACAGAAACATGGAAATCTCTCTCTCTCTCTCTCTCTCTCTCTCTCTTTCTGTGTTTGTGTATGTGTATTTGCGTGTGTGCATGTGCCAGTGAAAACCTCTTTATTGCTGTCTTCATTCTCCACTCCAAAACCCTATTTCTGAAATCAGGTCCCCATGGCAGTGCTGGCCATTACTATAATGTCTCGGTGCCTGAGTACAAAGCCAGGTATTGGATGGGCCATGAATCATCACTTTTAGAGCCTTTCTATATGAGAAACCCAGAGCTACTGTAGGTTCTATGAAACAGAAAAAAAATCCATTGAGCTGTTTGTTCTCATTAAGGCTCAGACCGCCACTACCAGGAGAGCTGAAATTGGAATGCTCTGAAGGTCAAATTCTCAGTGAGAAATATTATACCGCCCAGGGACCCATGTGAGTGCTTTTTTGCCGACTCGCCGCTCAGCTCGCACAGCTAGATCCCCATCTAATTCCACCTCCTACATGTTTAAAATGCAACTGCACAGGTACCACATCCCTGCTTTCATACACACAACTCTTTAAAACAGTGTGCTCTGCATCACCTCAACCTGTGTTGACAATAGAAATTATATGTTCAAAATGTTCAAGAACATATTGTTCAAGAAACTATATTTGGCAAGCAATTTGATTAAGTGGAGTTTCTGAACATCTTACTGTGTAATAGGTAGAGAACAATCTACACTCAGTGAGCACTTTATAAGGTATTAATAACTTTTTTTTTTCTATCCACTGAGAGGTTTGACGCTTTTGCTGCTGCAGCCTATCTACTGACAGGTTTGACGCGTTGTGTGTTGACATACGGTCTTCTGCATACCACTGTTATAATGCATGGTTATTTGCATTGCTGTCACGTTCCTGCCAGTTTTGACCAGTCTGGCCATTCTTCTCTAACTTCTCTCATTAACGCGTTTCTGCCCACAGAACTGCTGCTCACTGGATTTTTTCGTACGATTCTCTGTAGAGACTGTTTTGCATGAAAATCCCAGGAGATCAGCAGTTTGAGTACTTAATCCACCCTGTTTGGCACCAACAATCATTCCACGGTCAGTCACTTCTCACATTTCTTTCCCATTCTGACATCTGTCTGAAAAACTGCTGAACCTCTTGACCTCTTGACGAGCTGGTTGGGGCCTTGCATGGCAGCCAATCGCCTTCGGTGTGTGAGTGTGTGTATGAATGGGTGAATGGAGAAGCATCAATTGTACAGCACTTTGGATAAAGGCGCTATATAAATGCCTGCCATTTACCATTTACATCTGCATGCTTTTATCCATTGAGTTGCTGCCACATAATTGGCTGATTAAATTTTTGCATTCACAAGCTGGCATACAGGTCTACCTATTAAAGTGATCACTGAATGTATATTTGAAGAGTATTGTTATCCTGAATGGGAGCAATAGATTAATGTGACTATGATTAATATTACTACTAATATTGTTGTTCACAATCCTCTGTGAATCCATTGCAAATACTGCAAAATTACTGTGAAATTGCCCACTTGTCAAACTTATATGAATCCTAAAAGGTATCAACAATATGTAATGTAGTTTTGCACTATTGCTTCTGTCAGAATTTTAAGAAAACTGCCTTTTGCAAGATGATGTAAGATCTGTTTCATCTGAAGAACTGTGCATACATACCGAAGTCCTGATTATTCTTCACCTTGCTAGTGCTGCCAAGCAACCTGGGTGGCATTTAAAATAGCGCTATGTCACCTCAACGACAGTCTTTTGTTTGTGAGCAGAAAGGGCATACTGTATACTGTAATCCATAATGGTTTCTGTTTAGAGAGGTTAATTCATTACAGTGTAAATTAGTTAAATTATGTTTTTGGCTTCTATTTTTGTTATGTTATTATTTAGTTATGATTACTTTGAGCTTTCTATGCTTGCATTTATGTTAATATTTTATTTCAAGCTAACAAGAATATTATTCACCTGTGTATTGAAATCATAGCCAAGCTGCCATTCTGTGCTTTGTATAGCAAGTGAATAGTAAGCGCCTAGCCACAATATGGTCATGTTTTCACAGACAACTGAGGTAATTGTTCTGATATTGCATATCTGAAGCTAGAAATCCCTCTGTCTATATTGGCTAAATAGGGAGAGCAGCAAATAGTGGGGTCAGCCCAAAACTCCACTGATGGCAGCAATAACAATAGTTGTTGTATTTCTCAGGATTTCCTGGAGCCATTTGTTAAAATGCACAGCTCATTCATATTCCAAAAAGCCAGACCTCTGTGATATTGTGATATTGGGTTTATCATTGACCTTTTCTTCTCTATAGAGTGTGCACACAAGGGAGTCTGGATCCTCTCCCATGTTGCCTTAATGTTAATATCCATGCATGTGAGATGGAGAGAGAGAGTCAGACAGATAGAGAGAGAATCTATTTGCATTATGTAATTTAATACATTATTCAGGCTTTTCCCAAAATGTAAAGTCTTCTCTCTGGAGACCTTTAGCAGGGCAATCCAAAGACAAGCAGGAGAACTGTAATCACCTCATGAAATGCAGAGTGACATCAACACACGCACAATCCCAGCAAGCAACAAAGTCTCAAATGCACACACACACACTCTGACGCAACTGTCGATCATTTTTGTGCCATTAGCATTTTGAGACTGAAGGCCAGGAGAGTGCTGTCCCTGATGAATACTAATGCAATAATTCATATCCTTCCTGCATTCAATAAATACCATTATATGTTTTTTTCTTTTTTTCTTCTTCAATAAGGCACTTTACAATGTGCTGAAAATCATCATCAGCCCCATTTGTCCACGTATGTGATGAATGGTGTGGCAGGACCTGCCGACGCAAGCAGGAATTGAACCGCCCTGATTATTAGCTTCCTTATTATCGGTGAGACAATTGGCTGAAACCTTTTAGTCTAATTTGTCAGTCCTTCATATGTATGCAGGTGACAGTCCTTTCTATACGGTAGCCTATATGCGCCCTGACCACGGGCCTCCTTGCATGGGAATGGGCTGTACAGTCTGCCGTTGTCTCCTCACATTCATGCTGGAATTGATTGAAGCCACAATGCCTCCAATTTGAGCCCCCAGAGCTTTAGACTTCTTTATGATTGCAGTCTGGTTCGCGGTGACCCTGTTTTGGCTCTGCACAACTTGAATTTCAAACCGAGGAAACTGCTTCTCCTCAAAATTGAATGCGGGTAAAGGATTGAGGTTCCCACAATCGTAATAAAGCTCAGCATTTAGGAACACCTGCAGCCCCGGGGACCCTGCAGTAAACCTAGATTGAAAAGCTCTTTGCATGGCGGATGCATGGAATTTGGCATTGAATGGAGGTATATTTTGAAGAAGAGAAAAATCTCACCAATCAGATCCCACCAGTACGAGTCAAAGCCATGACATCACCTATACTGCTCCCTACAGACAAGGCCAATCACACCCCATGCCCCCCCCCCCACCTCACACACACACACACACATACCCACTCCCATACACACACACACACAGACACCCACCCACCCCCCTCCGCAGACACAAACACACCCTCCTGCAGATTTTCCATCAGTGTACTAACACCAGTAAATCTTTTTCAGTTCAGGAAATATTCAATTTAATATAATATTAAACATATTATATATTACACATACATAAAGTAAATATTTATGTATGGCAAGTCACCCTGGTTAAGGGTCTGCCAGGGTAATAAATAATGTGATACAAACAACCATCAATCACATCTATATGCAGGCCACGCCCATTTATATGCAAACCATGTGGGTGTTGCCTTGCTTGGCAGGCGAAGGCGAGAGCCGGTGTTGCAGTGTTGCTCGGGTCCCCTGGCGTAATGGCTGTGGATAATCACGCTTGTTTAACACCAGGGCTGGATTCAAAGGCAGCAATCTTGCTGACAAACAAAGACCTGCCCGGCGCTGTGGTCACATGGTGCATTAGGAGCACACACTCCAGCAGCAGCTTCCATTATGTGAAAAGAAGCAGTTGCAAAATAAAGCCAACTGGCTTTGGAGAGGAAAATGGGGCTGCAATTAACATTTTATTTCATGTGCCCCCCCCCATCTTCACAATGACCAGGTCCACAAACAGTTATGGTTCCACATCTATACTGCAATTTAAATTGTACAGGGCAAGGGCTAATATCTATTGCTGTTGTACTGAAGCAGAATTTTGCAGTGGATGTATTGCATTTTCTGTGGCATTGGGGTGACAAGACTATGGATTCTATTCAACAAGTCAACTTTGGGTAATGAGAAATAGATTTCCTATTCAGTGCAAAAGTGTGCAAAATTAAATAAATCCCATGTATCGCCACATGCTACACTTTGGTAAGACATGAAATTTGGTCAAAAACCAAAACCAAAAAACTCAATTAAGTCTGTAATTAATGAACTAATACTCACACCATATTTTAAGTGAATGAGAAATGAAAAAGTATAGTACTGAATGATGCCATTGCATAAAACCAATTCCCTGAAGAAGACCTGATCCAAAGGTAACATTTCAGCTTAGAGCCAGTACATGTACCTGGCTTCCCCTCTACCAATTACCAATTTCATTTTTAACAAGTTAAAAAACACATAACATAAGAAGGATAATGCAGTTAATAATTGGCACAGCACTTACCCAGTGGCTGTTATGTGCTTCAATGAAGCTCTGGTTGGAGAGCATCAGATGGACAAGGTATTATGTACGTGGATAAAAGTGAAAAGACAGGTGGTCATCATATAAAGGTCACCACCAATACTGTATGAATCTTAACATTAGTACATCATGATGATGTCATATACACTCGCTAAGCACTTTATTTGGAACACCTGTACACCTTATTCATGTGCTTATCGAATCAGCCAATTGTGTGGCAGCAGTGCAATGCATAAAATCATGCAAATACGGGTCAGGAGCTTCAGTTCAATCAACCATCAGAATGGGGAACAAATCTAAGTGACTTTGACTGTGAATGATTGTGGGTGCCAGACAGGGTGGTTCCAGTATCTCAGAAACTGCTGATCTTCAAACACAACAGTATATAAAGTTTGCAGACAATGGTGCATATAACATTGGTGCAAAACAGTTCTGTGGTGAGAAACACATTGTTATTGAGAGAGGTCAGAGGAGAAGGGCCAGACTGGTCAAGGAAGGTCAGGAAGGTGACAGTAATGCAAATAACCACACATTACAACAGTGGTATGCGGAAGACCATCTCTGAACACATAATGCAACAAACCTCTAAGTGGATAGGCTGCAGCAGCGACCTAAGTCAAAAAAATAAGTCAAATAAAATAAATAGAGCTCACTGAGTATACTGTATAAAACCACATATGGCTAACACACTGCTTAATAGTTAGCAGTTTTTTTGTGTTACTGATATAAGGCAGGCCAAATGAAAGTCATCAGAAAACATGCCCAGGCAATGCCTGTGAATGGGTCCAGCCATTACTTTGTGCATGGATATCTGTCCTATCACTGCTACATCTTGCTGGAAGGCACAACAGAGACTGATCCCATCTGCCTAATACTGCATGTTTGGCCAGTATCATGCTAGACGTGTGTGCAGGCTAAATGTAGAGCCTTTTCTTGGCATTCTGCGTTTTGTGCAACAGTGGAGATGCAGTGCTCTTCCGTATGACTGGCAAACTCGCGCCGGCTTCACTTTAACACATGGACACATTAGCATTTAGATAGCCATGGCAGATGCAAGGGGAGGGAGAATTGAAAACAGGACCAAAAATTACTATGAATAATGAGTTTCATTCTAAATGAATTCAGGACAAACTCCTTTTTTGTGAGGGCTTCCGTCATTCAGATGTAAAGAGCTTCTATAAAGGAAACCGGAGCTGATACTGTTACTGGGCAGAGGGCTGTTACACAATGGCTCGTTCCTGGTCTGTCGGACAGCTGAGGCTGTGAGTTTATTGGTTCTCATCAGGGGAAGTGAGCAGTAAACCCATGAGCCAAACAGAAAAACAGAACCAAGACACTGCAAAATGGCCAGTGTTAATTTGACAGTGTTTATAGTATGTGTCCGACAGGGCCCAGACATTAGAGCTGGTTTAACACTGATCATTTTGCTGTTGGAGTTTTGCCTTGGACCTGTCTCAGCCGTGGCAGTTACGTACAGCAGTTAACACAACCTTAAATTTTGGACTTGTGTGCTGCAGCTCCATACATTTCCTCCGACATATGACCTCACAGTTCCCATGGAGATGACCTGAAGCCTTGTGGGATAAGGCTGATTTCCGGGCAGGGAGGGAAATTGGATTTACCTTACTGTTTCGCTTTTTCTGTTTTGTTTTGTTTTTTTGGTGGGGGTGAGAGGGGAGGTGTGGTGGGTTAGGGAGGTGAAAGTCCACAGCACTGGTTTTTGGCTATTGGTCTGTTGCAGCATGCAATTGGGCCATACCCCTTATGTCTGTATCCCATAAATAGCTGCTGGGACTGGACCTGTGTGGTGATCTAGATTTTGCTGGTTGGGCGAAAATAAAATGGGAAAAGAAAACTTGACAAAATATGGGTTCACCACATCACAGAGGTTAAAAACATTCAGCGTATGCTAAATGATGCATGCTATGATGACGTAACAGCATTTTATTTATGCCACCTCAAAGTCAAATTCTGAAATATAGCGGAAGAGCAACACATATTTAGTTAGCAGGTATTTTTAGTATCTACAGATGACATTAAACATTTATTTTATCTAACATGAATGCATTCAGTGCTGAGCCTCATGTAATAAAAATGTGTTCTGGAGAGCGCTGTTTATGGGGTTCATTAAAAAAATACAACATTTAAACAGGCCAGAACAATTCTTGAGGTTTTGGGAGATGAACTGGAAAAGTACCATGCTGATGGAAAGCATTCTTCAACCAGGAGACAAAGGGGCCATAAAATATTTTACTTTTACAGTGCACCTCCTCGGAAACATGCGAGGAACAAAGCGACCATTCCACGTGTTAAAAACGCTAACAGCGCTGTGTGGCGGTGATGGCGCCGCACGCTATAGTCTCTCTCATACAGGCGTCATTACGGCAAGGGCACTTTCTCAATGACAAATCCCTGCGCCTGTAGATTTATAGCAGCTCCGGCCCGGCCGTGTCATTACCATGGATAATGAGGTGTACGAGGACGGGAGATTTGCAACACGGCTCTGGTGCTCGGCACCGAGTCCCACTGCCAAGGCTTCAGATCGGTATCCATGGCAACGGCACCCCAGCAAACAAAAGAGTCAATGAGAGAACACGGTCGCACAAAAGCTGGTGTGCACAGTGAGGGGATTCTCTGAGCTCCCACTGCAAAGTGTAATTAAAACTGTTGCATCACGCTTAAACTTAAACAAAGGCTTGTGGAGAGAAGGGGGGGGGGGGGAGACAACAAGGATTCTGCGACCAGAACTGTTGCATGTGTGAACATCAGAATAAGCTTCTTCTGTTTACCTTGGCAACTGGATAGGTAATTATTCTTCACCTGGTGTAGTTTAAAGAATAAATTACGCCTACAGATTCAATTTCCCCCTACCCCATTTTATTGTTTTATAAATACACTTTCTATCATAGGACTCCAGCTGATTCTAATCTATGGAGCCTATTTCATATCGCTGAGCTGGGCTGTATAGAAGTCGCATTGGTCAGAAGATTCCTTTATGCTGTTATGAAAGTTGCACTGCCGAGGATTCCTTTATGCTGTTACGAGAGCTATTTAACAATTGAGCAATGTCACAAAGGCTCTTTTGACTGCACCCTCACAGGCTGTGCAGTATGTCTGTGTGAAGCAGGGCATATTGCCTACCAGAGCTGCTGGAATGGATTACTGACATAACAGGCTACAAATATCGATTCAAAACGAGCTAAAAAAAAAACTGTCTAAAATGTTCTCTAAACCAGATAGACAACAGCTTAATCAAGGCTACTTAGATTTACTGTGAGGGGCAATGATCACTACCGTATGAGCATTTCAGCAGGTACTAACCTTTGCTGTCTTGCAAAGTGTGCTTTTTTGCTCTAGGAATAGCTTATTTATGAAGCCCTTTCATGCCACGCTGGGTATACAACGTGTATCCCACTGTAAACTCTATCCAAGACCAAAAATAGCACCAACTTGTTCGTACCCCTACTAACCACAGTTCCCAGGATTTACATATTACATTTATTTTATATTTAATCATTGTGGAAAAATTAATTGTCATTGCGTATAAAATTAGAAACCCATATGTAGAGGTGACCCAGAGGACATGTCGCTATAATTGTCTTTGTTTGTGCAATCATTTTACTAGAACAACTAATGAAAATCCCACTAGAGTTCAAACTGCACTGATTACCCAATGTCCTTTTTAAGAAATCCCAGAACAATGGACTATTTTGAATTTAGCTTTTTTCTCTCTCTTTCTCTCTCATATTGCTGATAATTATTCATCACGTACCATTCTGTACAGATTAAGCTATGGCAGGAGTGGATTCCACCCCCCTTAGATTCTGAAAATTACCATATGCAAATAGCAGCTTAGGAGACATGATTAATTAAATTGCCCAGATGTGGCATTCAGTGTGTGACGCACAAAAAAGTGTCAAACTTGCTTTTACTATAAATGAAAGCACTCCCTGTCTGTCAGTCAAACAGTAACTTATCTATGCTTGTTGAATTTAGAATATTTAATCCATGTATCTAATAGGGTTCATGTATGCAGTTGCAGCAAGATTGCGCTTTGTGCTTTCATTGAGCTTTCGTTGCGCTTTTGTATTTCCTCATGCCTGTCTAACGAACAGTCAAGTGGGACCATGATTGATACAGTATGTTTAATGGCACAATCTGCAATTGCTACAGTGAATGTAAACAGATGGAAACTTGTTCACATCCACAATGGAGGACAGAGCGATTAGTACTTTTGTGTTTTGCTCCCAAGTTCTTTTTGCCCAGCTGGTTTCTCAAAATGAAGGTGTTGGGCAAATGGATTATGAGAACAAACAAATAACTTGGAGTGATTAAAATGGCGCTGTCGTCTTTCCTTCAAATATGTCCTTGCACATTTTCTGAATACAGATCTACTGTGCGTACATGACAGACATACCAAAGTTGTTCCTGTATGATGTCCTTGTGGGGAGGCACAGTGGGGGGTCTCTCAGCTCATCAGCTTTCTTTCAATACCCCTGTGTGCTCTAGGACAGACAGGCAATGTTTCATCTGGGACAAAAATATCAGATGTGCCCTCTATTACACTGCTGATAGCAAAGAATTGCACTTTTAAAAATGTCATTTTGCTTGGACATCATTTCATTTCCCTTCTCCCCAGCCCCATCTGAAATAAGCAAGGCCACCCGCTAACGATAATCGTGTTTACACTCAATTACAACCACTGTTCTAAAATGATGGCGGTGGCTAGGTGTTCAGCTGTGAGCGTTAATTGATGTTGTACAAGTTCCACATCATAAAATGTGGTTTGGTCGAGGTGTTGTATATCAGGTGTATTTAATTTGGCACAGGGCATCATCCATCTTTTAGGTGAACTGGTTTTTTTTTATGTGGCCCTTTCACTGCATCACACAGATTTATTGGTGCAGGCACACAGGCTATTTTTGCTCTCTTTTTCCTTTATGCAGCTCAATTTAATTTGAAAGAATAGACCGGCTCGCGTAACAAATGGCAGAGTTTACCCATTACACTGAAAGTGACAGCACCCCATATGGCCGGAGCAGGCGTCTACCCTGGCAGAGACTTGCCTGGAGGTTAGCGCGGCTTCAATTACCCAACAGCACACACAGAAAAAGCACAGATACAGGCGCACTCTGGCAGATATGCTGTTGAGAGCCACACTGAGGTCTGGTCCTGGAGATATCGGGCACACAGGCCACAGCGTAAACCCGAGTCCCACCCATCTGCCCTGCTCGTTGGCGCCTTCTAGTTCTACGCGGCCCAGTTGGGGCTGATATTGATCGGAAAGCCGCATCAAGATTATGCTATCTGCCCCCCAGATGGGTCAGAGTGACTGTCCGCCGTAGAGATAGAACGCTGCTTTAATTTATGAGCAGATGTGATGTCATTAGTATGCGTTGTGGTGGAGGGGGGTGAAAGAAAAAAAATAGCGACCACGGCACAGATCGGCGTGTGCCGTCCTAATTCCCCTCGGCAACTGCCCACGTCTGTTATGCAAATGATCCACCGTCCGTCTCAACAGCTGACTATCTGGCAAACAATGCACTTGACATTGACGGCAAACCCCTATTGGCCAAGGGGGTCAGCCATGTCGCTGAGATCAAGCAGCCAGAGCCCCCCAGCAAATACCCCCTACTAATGGCTTGGGGTTAGTCATTTGTCACTTTCCCGAATGCTAAGAGACTGCAAAGCTGACTTGATGGCTGAGGCTGTGTCACTCATCTTGCTCTCTTTCTCTCTCTCTCTCTCTCTCTCTCTCCTCTCTCTCTTTTGGACAAACGTTGGTGAATTAACCATTTAAGAGCTCAGTGCAGAAAGAGGAAAATGGTTTGAAATAGACTAGAGGGACAAAGGGACAAAAGAGTCACTGACATGAATCTCCTGTTCTAATCTAGTGGGCTTCTATACACCACCCCATCCGAGGAGCATTAAAGACTTGCAATGATACAGGAAGAATCAACCAATGCAGACTGAACCACAATGGCAGGTCATCCTCCAGATGCATTCTGTCTGATCTAAAAGCAGCATTTTGTATCTGTCACTCAGGTAGGTTTGGTTAAAAAAAACTATTATATTGGAGGTAGTAGAGTTGGTAGTCCACAATTCAGAACATGTCCTCTTAGATTATGTCCATTCCAGTTTGAAAAGGAACAGCTGCTTTTGCATTTGCAAAGCATGATTTTCTGAATGCAAAGGCTACTTCACTCATGTTTTTTCATCCCCAACTGCTTATACAACTGCCCACCTTGGATGGAAGGTTTTATTATTCATTTTACTAATCAGTTCTTAGAATTTCAATATATATACAGTACACAGATACCATGATTATAGACACTGTTGATCACTGCATAGCTTTAAATGACAAAATGTGTCAAACTATATACAGTCCCTCTCCAGGATCCTGCGGCCAGTGTATGACTATACTGGCACAGTGACTCCATGAGAGCACTCCCACTTTCACCAGTTTCTCTCTCCAGTTCAGTCTCTGCTTCACAACATAGTTTCAAGCACAACGGGACTGGCTGCCCCCTGTGTTTCCCTTCAATAGCATATAAAAGAGAACAAATAGCACCAGCACTAGCTATGTTGTGAACACCTTTGTTAAAATAAAAATAAACAAAGGAGTTAGGGAGCCATTAATATATAGACCCTTACAGTAACATTTAAGGTGCTTAGTACAGCTTACGTAGTTGGTACATTTAGCATATTTTATTGAAATCATTCTTGGTTATCCATTATGTTCAAGGATACAATGGTAGTGTCCTACCAAAATCAAACCAGCAACCTTTAAATTACAGTTCCGTAGACATTACACCACTCCAATGTTGTGACCAAAGTAATTTAAGAAATGTTTTACGGGTGAAAACGAAAAGGGAAGCGTTCAGATTGTTCCTCTGCAGTGTCATATTCATCTTTCACTCATGTTTGATTTACGCTGTGGTGAATTTCATCAGATTGTTCCTTGGTGAAAGCTGGAACAAAGGAACAATTTAAAGTGTGAGTTCTCTGGTATGAATGGCTTTCTTTTTTTCTTTTTTTTCCCCCAACACCTTTATCAAGTGAGCCATGAAGACTGTGCCCTGGCCAGAGCCTGGTTGTTACTTTACATGCTCGTTTACCCACCATCCAAGAGGCCCTCTCCAGTGTGTGGGGTCAAATGAAGGGGAGAGAGTGGAAAAAAAACAACCCTCTCTAACTAGTCCAGATCAGATCAAGGTTGACACAGCTCCAGTTGACTCCCCCCACCCCCCATTTTTTTCCATCCTCTTGCACACAATCACAAATATGATAAGTTCAGGCTAACACCTTACACTGCTTTGACTGCCCTACCACTTGAAAACGCACTACAGCAGATTAATAATAGGACACAAATGGAAAATATCAAAGGACGGGAATCATATTCAGCTTTTCACACATTATGTGGCTTAGAATGTGAAGTGCTCTCCATGAAATGGCAAGTGCACCATTTGGAATGTGAGAGACTGATGTGGTAATGGAGCCCCTGATGATACATATGGTTGCTTGATCCTGCATGGTACGTAATTCAGAAGAGCACAACATGTGTGTGTGTGTGTGTGTGTGTGTGTGTGTGTGTGTGCGTACATTGCTTTTACTGTATTTGCCAACATACTGTATAAGTAATGCATTTTTATTAAATGTATTGCAATCTACAGTGCTTGAGGGAAATCATAGGAAACTGTTAACATTGTAAGCACTGGATTAACTGAACAATGCTAAAGTCACAACCCCCTATTATTGAAGACAATTAACTAAGATCATTAGTGTTCTTCATGTGGTTTCCACCTACTGATTTTCTAGAGAGGGTTGGGATGCTGACCTGATTTCCTTGCCTGTTTGTGTCTATATCCAAAGCAGATGTGCGATGGGTCTTACATAAGGCCCACAATCCCTCTGGGTGCTTTCGCTGTATGACAGGCGCCTGGTGATGGATGTCACCTCGTCCAGTCGATGCAGAGCTGCTAATATTAGCCTCCCTCCACCCTCACCGGGGGACAGAATGTCAGCTGGGCTACCAAAGGAGCGATACGTGAATCAGATCACTGCACCAAGAATCCATCTTTAAAAAGGTTCGCGTAAATACAGTAGCCTACTGGCCTAACAAGTGATGTAATGTGCTCTATTTCAGAGCAGAACAAATGACATGTAACCTAAACCAGTAGAGAGGTGACCCACTTTGCTATATTCACATCCATTGCATTATATAGAGGTTATTTACAAAAACTGGGGGATGTACAGCAGTAGAGATTATAGGTCATTGCAAGTAATAGATCCAAGTGTTTTCATAAAGATAGAAATCATTGAGTGCATGGCTCTATTCCTACAGGCTCGTCATGGACCCCATTTAGTTACATATTACAAACATCAAACAAGCTTAAATGTTGTTCCATTGTGACATTATCTGGAAGAGGTTATTGCACCATATTTAATAATATAATTTTTTACAAATATTACCAATATACTATGATCAGGTTTCATATGATTGTAAGAATACAATGTACAGTAAAACAAATAAATGTGAAGCAGTGGAAGATTTACTTGTTTTGTTTAATAGTCATGATTAAATGGTTTTAATGCTATATAAATGTTTCACCACAAGAGAAACATCATGTAATGAGTTACAGTGCTGTCAGAGCTATGAGATGTTATGGGATAGTGGATTCAGTAAGGATCATGCTGTAAACAATACCAGTGCCAGTTGCGCTCCTCTTGGGAAAATCCTATTGTGACTGCATGGCCACAGATCCTTGCTGTGCAGAAAGCTGTTAATTGTAGGAGCTGGCTAGCAATCAAACCAGTTCATCTTCATGGAGTTTATCAAAAAGTACAAAACGTGTCACTTTATCCACTGCATAAGCCAACTGCCTCCTGTGACTATACAATAGCATGAGCTTTGGAAAAGGCAGTTGGGATTTGGCCGACACATACTGTACAAAGAAAATAGTTGATTCTGAGTGGTTTGCATCCTCTGTGTAAACAGCAAAAATGATTTCACTGTCAAAATACTGATGGACTGCATTGTATCTTGCCATCATCAGAGTTGTCAGAGGAGTGTACTTGTTCCCTTCCTTTATGTCTGTTTTCTTTTTGAAGTGCCTTCTTCCTAACAGTAGATTTGAATACCTGAGTCACCTGATAGCCAAGGTTTTGCCAATTTTGGCAGGGATAAGGAATCGCATTCTTTCCCATTGGCCTGAAAAGAAGTGGTTTCACATTCCTAGCTGGAGGGGTACATGAAATACAATCAGTACAGAAATGAATTGTGTAGATATGATAATGACAAAGACTACTAGGATAGACTTTCTAGGGATGGTTATTAGCTGTAGTAAGTTACAGGGACCAAAGCTATTTTTTGTCCATACAAAATTGCTTTGTGGTGAACATGTAACTTAAGAGTGATGGATCAAGTATGTATACTATACCATACACGCCTCCTGAACCTGTAAACATCTGTCTCTCTACCATCTGTGATATCCGTGTGCCAAACATTGCACTCAATCCTACAGAATAAAGCCTTTTTCAGTGTTGGCTATGATTAAACAGAATGTTTTTTTCTAATCTATGTAAAGCCAGTTTTCAAAAAACATTTGGAGACTCCAAAAGGACACGTGGAAACTGGTATTATGGGTCTTATGAAGTGTGAAATACTGCATGTTGCTTGCTAAAATATACAACACTTTTTATCCTGAAGAAAATTATTTGCACTTGAAGGCTAGCTCCTTATTTATAAGCATACTGAATAAGAATAAAATATTTTGAGAATGTATTTAGATGCTCACAATAAAATGGGGTTATGACACTGAAAATGCCTTCTATTGTGTTGTCAATCAATGGTGTTTTCACTGTCTTCCTCAGAAATATTCACTCAGATGAGAGATTCATTGGAACTCATCCAAAGGAAATCCTCTATTTAGATGTTGGCATTTTTTGTTGTAAAACGTCAACCTTTTTTTGGCATAAAATCTCAAGAACTGTTTTTGCCAAAGCGCAATAGACTCCACGTGCATTTTTAAAATGCAACAGTTTTGTTACGCAGGCAAAAAAATGCTGTTTTGTTTTATGCAATCCTAACATAAAACAACCATTGGAAATGTAATGTCATTAGCTAAAATGCTTTTTAGTCGTCACTTCAATAACATGCCTGTAGTCGGTTCTGTGATGATACTGAGTTTTCTTACAGGGATGGGGTAACGCATTTTCTCTGCAAGTACATTACAAATACTGGTCAGAGACCGTTGTATTTGGGCTCATCGTGTTTGAGAGAGCCTATACAAAATGTAAATAAAATACTTTTGAAGAAGTATACAATAGCAAAAGAGACAACAATGATTTATCCTCCAGATAAATACTTAGAAAACAATAGACATTCTAACAATGTTTCTCCAAGTTAGCACATTTTTAGAATAAGGTACTATTACGCATTTGGTCAACTGGACACTTGTCATCAAAAGGACGCTGATATGACCTTATTTTATGTAGTATCTGGATTTCCAAAATGCAGAGGTGAGGTCCCCCCCACACTTGCTTTACCTCCCACATAAGGCTACAAAATAAGAAATGGCATCTTAAAATAGGTTATACAGATACCATGAGTTTTAACACTTTCAAACAGTATATCCTGTTACCATAGTGATTGAAAATTGTGCCCTGAAAAAAGGAATGAATGCAAAGAAGAAGAAAAAAAAAACAAATAAACTTGAAGGGTTAAAAAGGATAATGATTATGATTCTGTTCAGATTCAGCAGCCAATTTAAACAACAGAACAATAGAGTACAGCCCTTTTAGGGGGAATTTACAGGGTGACTTTGGTTTCAATTTAGATGCAGAAGCAGCATGTCAGACAAAAACCAATGTAATTAGAGGAAGTGAAAAAAATAACTGAAAAATAACAACTGTTCCTTTGTTTCAGATTTCAATAAAAGTAGCATTCTGAGGAATGAAATCTGCTTCCATACTGTAATAAATAATCTTTCTTTCTGTTCCTTCTCTTGCTTTAGCACTGCTGAAAATACACCAACATCAAATGAATAAACCAATTAATTAATCTAAAAGAAAATTAATCATTTCAAAACTATACATTATTGTTATTTTTAATTTCCCAGCAGCCCTACAAGAGTGTTCCACAATATTCACTGGCACTGATTCAATAACACACACGCAACAAACAAGAAAGCTGTGACAGAATATCAGGAAAGATAAGTGACAGTGGCCTTTGGTTTGTTTTCTTCTTTGTCTTGTCTCATTTCAGAAAACAGGGGGAAATGCATCAACTGAAAGAGACAGCAAAGCTGGAAGTGGCTGCATTGCAACCTGTTTTTGTTTAGAAAAAGGCAATAAAGGAGGTAATTGGAGTTAGGAAACCCTGTCATGTATGGGAGGGGAAAGGGCCTATGGCTTTATCAAGGAGATTGGAGGGCATAATATATTGAGACAGGACAGTGATGAGACAAACCTGAATAACTGCTTGTGTTGAATTTCTCTCCTTCTCTCAAAGCAAGGCATGTATTGTAGGTTGCTTCACAGTTAAAGGGGATCACATTGTCCAGAAAGCATTCTCAACATGCCATGTTAGATGCACTGTTATGTCTCAGCTCTTGACAGTCTAGCAGTCTAACTTGATCCTTTTTATGTTGTCTCATGGAAAAGCAAAGAAAAAGTCGCACTTCCAGCTTCTTTGAAGTGACTTGACAAAAGCAATCTTGAAAATCTAATCCAAAGCCTGCATCACTTTCCCTGGGCACTATGAAATAGGGACATACATACCAGAATCAGAATCTACATTAAAAGAAAACAAGATTGCGTGAACACAAAAATCCTAATGCATTTCCAAAAATATAACAAAGGGATTATTTTGATTCATGTTACCAATTCTATGGGAATTGAAATGATAGAACTGAATAGTAGAACTGATTTATATGTTGTGTGTATGGCACTGTGGCTACCATGGGAGACAGGGTCATTAATAGTTGGATCTATGTATATAATGTGTCTCCCTTTGTAATTAGGTCTAGATCACATTGGATTCATCGTAATGTTACTATAATGTTTTTCCCATTCCAATAATATGTTGTGCTTGCTTGGTTGGATACTCATTTACATAAAATGACAAACACTTGATCTGTCGACGGAAAGCTCAAGAGAAATGCCAAGCAGAAATGCAAAAAAAATGTAAATAAAAAATCACCCTGTGCTCTCTCTGATGAGGGATGTTTCTTCAGGGTCACCTTCTTTTCATACGTACTGTAGCACTATATGCTCCAGAGAAATAGCATGCAGATGTCAGTTACTGACAACTGCACTAATGAGCAATCTATTTTGTGTGTGTGTCACGCGAGACCTAAATTTGTTTTCATTAATCGGATGATCAGAATTTATTACTTAGCTCTTAAAAATGAGGAGATGGTGGGTTGTGCCAAGCTTTGTGTGTTGCTTCTTTTGTTTCCCCCATGCCCCACAATCCACAGGGGAAACTATTAATTTCCCAGTTTATGTTTTTTATGTTTTAAAAAATAAATGAATGAATAAATAAATACAGGCATGCATGCTTGCTATTGCTGCTGCTGTTCCTATCATCGGCATACAGGACACACATTCAGATTGCGAGCGGCTCGTTCTGCCAGGATTGTAGAATTGCTCTGTGACTACATTCTGGAGCCTGCTAAATTTGTATGATGTCACGCATGACCTATTTAGCCAAACAGTAAGGAGCAGTGAGCTATGAAGGGCCCGAGAGGGGCATACCTGAACATGCCTCAAGTGTGTTTGCACCACAAGCGCTTCCTATTCCCGGCATGCCAATTCACATGAAATGAGAGGCAGGTGGTTTGGATCGGTTATACACCATAAAAAATAAACCCCTGACATATTTATTCAAAACTTGTTTAATGAAACACATTACTGCAACATGGCTGATTAAATCTGGGGCCCAATACATATGCATGAAGGGGCTAAATGCTATTTCCTGACACGCATCTTTGCAGTTCCACCAACCGGGCACTTTCGGAAAAATGTTCTGCAGTGCTTGATTTTAATGCCGGTTGACAGGAGGAAGAAGGTACAAAACCAGCAGAGCCTCCATGAATCATCCACTACAGGGAATGATTCACATTCCGTCTTTATGTGATACATTTAAGCAAATGGTGCACTATTTTCTCTACCAGAGAGTCCAGTGGTGGCTAAAAGTCATTTGTAATGTGAGGGCAATTCATTTCTCACAGTAAAGGGGAAAGTTCACTGCATCTCATTTAAGGATGTACTGTTGCTTATGAAGGGCACAAGGACGTAGAAGCTTTGTTGCAACCCAAGGATTATGTGTGTGTATGTTATCAACTGGTAATAAATGCAATGCAGCCGGTCCGATAGTGGCAGCTTACTGTCATATTAAACCTAAATTGTAAAGAAATTGTGAGAATTGTAAAGAAATAATATTGGGTAATGTAGTCAAGGATCATCATCAGAAGATAATAACCAACCATTTAAAATGGTTCATTCTAATGCTCCAAACAGTTTGTGTGTGTAATAGTGGGAGATTTTCAGTGGACTGGTTTCCAATGTTTCGTATGGTTGACTTGCAAAAATCACATGATCAGGATGTGGCTTGTATTTCTGGTCAGCATGCTCATTAACATGATATCATTTTAACTTAGCTATTGTTCTAGTGCGCACAAAACCAAGCATTTAGGCAAATATGTATGTCATCGGCAGTTGTCAGAGATTTACCATACTGCCTTTATTTTCAAGTTTATACACTCTTTCACACAGAGAGTAACATCTGTCACACAGACACAGATTGACAAACACACATATACAGACAGATATAAATGCAACCACACACACACAGTCACACACACGCACATGCACAAACATGTGGTCGCACATATGCCAGCATCATTTATTGGTATCATCTTACATATGGGCATATTTCATTAAAAAAGCCTATGTAATTAATATTGCTATAAAATTCCCCTCTTCCCTTCACTATGCTTAAAAATCATAATGAAAACATTTCTCTCATTACACAAGGGTTTCGTATGTCATTTCAGAGTCTGTCACCAGAAGTTGACATCATATTAGGAGACATCTGCTAACTTTTCAGCAAAGTACATGTCTGTGCTTCATGTTCCCCTGCATTGAATTGCTTTTCTTCAAATGGAAATTTCCATAAGATTTCTCTCTTTCTTTCTCTCTCTCGCTCTCACTCTCACTCGCTCTCTCTCTTTCTCTCTCTCTCAGATTACTGAACTCTGATCCACATTATTTCTGTCTTTTCTGCACTGAAGCACATTGGCTTAGATCTCAGAGAATGATCAGACAGTACCGGTTTGCTTTCATCATTTCAGAAGATTGCATGTAGTAATATGACTGGAAGCGGAAGGACATTTGTGCAAAATGTGGCTAGATTACATGATTACAGACATCATTTTGCACCTTTTTACTGAAATGAAATCCATCTATAGGGAAACTCAAGGTTCATTTTAAGTGTATAGCTTATTGGTCACATATTTCAAGTCAAAATTCTCGAATGTTTCAATGCTACCTTTTTACCTCTGTTTAAAGATAAATAAGGTCTAGTTCTAATTAGCTTTTTTTCATCACATTCCCTACAGTAAATGTCAAAACATGTTTGAGGTTTAGGCATACTCTAAATCTCTTTAAGTGGTATTTGCTTTATACAATTAGAGTGACAAGCTGCTATGAATGTGATAAGACATTTTGCATTGGAATTGAATGTCATCAAGTGATTTGTACCTTAATTGTATAGCAACTAAAATGGCAATTTAGAAGGAAGTTTTAGAGGGTGGTTTGACTGTCTCAGAAAGAAGAGGTCAGAGGAGAATGACCAGACTGGTCAAAGCTGACATGAAGGGAGACAGTAACGCAAATAACCACACATTATAACAGAGGTATGAAGAAGAGCATATCTGAACACACAACATCTAATATGTCTAAAGAATAAGCCTAATAAATACCTAAAAGTACTCACAGAGTCTAGGTTGTTAAAGTCTAAGCTTCACTTTAGTACAGTGACATTTGATTTTTAAACTGCAGCAAAGTGTACCCGAGAGCACGTAATTGTGGCTCTGCATGAACGTGGTCAGAGGTATGTACATCCCATGAGACTATGTAGGACAGATCAGTTCTGCTTCAGTCCATCCATGGAATTCTATACACAGCCACAAAGAAACCTGAGATTGGTCAGAGTTTATGGAATCAGATAATGTGTGCCATAAGCTAAGCCATATAACTTCTGCATGTTGTATTCGTCTAGTTTTCAGAATTGGTCATAGTTTATATTGTGGTGACGCAGCAGTGTCAATACATTGCATTTTACACCATATGAATAAATAAATGAATCAAAGCAGAAGAGCCACTAGGGTTTTGAAAGATCTTGATTAATTGTGATTCCCTTTAGATTCCCCTCACAAGTATAATCTTCAAGAAGTTTTGATACGATCACATTTTTAACCCCAGGAGAGTACACTTACCATCGTGTAAGGGGCCATGTTTGATTTTGACTGTTGAAGTGTGAAATGTGTTGAATGTGTTGATCTTCCATGCCCATAAGGCCTGAGCATTATATAAACCCCCCCAACCAGCATGTGGGCTGATGTTTTTCTGGGCGATTTGTTCAGCGCATTGTCAGAATCCTTGGCAGGCTAATCCTGGGGAATTGCCCATTCATCAATTTACTTTCTGCCCGCCAAGATACTGGCCATTAAAGTGGTTCCTAAGAGACTGCCTAAAGTGTTCTGGAATTCCCTGCTTTTGTCGTGAGTGTAGGGAGATTGAAGGGGAGCTACAGATGCCGTCTTCTTTATCACTCCCTCGCGCAGAATTAGGTCGGGATTAATATGAATTATAGTATTTCCTTTGCTCGGCTGGTAATTACGTTTGAGGGGACTTCAAGCAAGACTAAGGTTATGGATAATCCTGAAGAAAAGTCACACACACAGAACTGATGAGTAGCGCACTGTGACACTGTTTTGTGTCAGGGGAACTTTATCAGCTCTTTCAATTTTGTATCCAGAGAAACTGGATTAAAGCAATTAAGACTACTGTCAATCTGGACTCAATTCAATTACATTTTGCCTGTATGTTTTAATTAAACTCTCAACAGTAATAACAAAGTCAACAGGGAGATCTGGCATTGTGGGAGAAACAGAGAGCAATGAAATGGGGTTTTATAGTAGTTTTAAGAAGATTAGTCATTTTAATAACAATAGAATATAATAGTGGATTTATACATTTAACAACATGACACTATGATTTTGCATGCTTCTTTCCTTTGAATTTTTTATTTTCATTTTATTTTCAGTTCATATAAACATCAGACAAGTGTATTTTATAATGGAAAAGTAATTATAACAGCTAAAGTAGTGATTCTATTTTCCAGCTCAAATTAAGGCCTATTTTCTTGCTGTCAGATACCAAAAAAAATTATAATGTGTTTTTGTCAAACACAAACTCAAAATATTCCTCTTTGACTCATACATGGCACTTATAGAGATTTTCATTTTCATTTTTGGGTGTATGTTATTTCAAATGTAAGCACATGCATAACATATTTACCTTGACAAACACTCACTGACTTAACAGTTGAAGAATTCCCCCATGCTTTCCACAAAGATATTATAAAAAGAGTGGCCTTGTAAATGCTATAGTGGTCTTGGCTACTGTCCCCCTGTGCTTGATGTGGGTATTGTCTGGGGAAGATCAGGTGCCAACACCAGGCTATTGTCTTTTCATTCTTTCTTCCAAGTATTCTCCCCGCAGAGGGGTGGAGGAGCTCCGCGTTGCCTCCACGGGCAGATTGGGTGGTTTTATGTTACAGCAACAACAGGCGGCAGTGAAATCAACCTCTCGCTGACTCCATGCATGGAATACGCCATTTAGCCACTTCTACCATTCTATTGTCACAATAAATCCGAAATCCGAGGGCTTCCCTGGGCCTTGCCGCCAGCTGCAGGACCTGGGGTATGTGTCCCGCTGTGCTGGGTGTGATGACTAAGATTTGGGTCTCGGACAACAGTGTTGGTGGAGATATCCAGGCTGTCCCCAATAGGTGAGTTATGCTATGCCTCCTGAGATGACTCACCAGACAGTTCTGGATATCAGATTCCTCAAAGGAAGAAGTCAATTCACAAAACATGCTCAGGGAGATTTTTTAGGGCTTTGGTTCGATGCGGGAAGGACATGCTGACAATGATATGAGTGCATTCTGAGAGCATGAGAGCATTCATTTACCTGTAGCTCAGAATATTTCCTTTCACAATGACTTCTGTGTGCCAGTTAGTGCAGCCATCATATGTTTCTATGTCATTTTCACGTTGTACTCCTTTCAAATCACGTGTTCCATGCTACTGAAGCTACACAAACTAGATCAACAGCTGTCTATAAAGCATAATAAAATAAGTTCTACATCAAGGCAGTTGACAAGGCGCATAGCCAGCTTGGATCATGTTAAAGCACCACAAATAATGTGAGGCAAGAGACTAAAAAGCTATTAATTGTGACTACTGTACTGTACTTTTTTGGCTTTGTGGTGCCACCCATCCAATAACTGAAAGGTCCTTGGTCTTGTCTGTCAGACTTTGGAATGGGCTTATTTAAACTACGGAAATACAATCTATTCATTAGATTGTATTTCGGTAGATCTTACATCCCACTTCACCTCACATCACTTTTTTTTAAAGCTTGACACCAGCCTTTCTCTGCCAGATGTTGTTGTACTGCCTCCCGTCTCACCTGTGGTACTCATGGGTTCTTTTTGCAAGGCTCCACTCCAGCATTTCCATAGAGGCCTCGGTAATCTCTGCCATCAGCCAGGTGCAAATCCTCCCTCAGTTCTCCAAGGAAAAAAGATGCATATCAGTGAAAATGTGTCCTTCCAAATAACCACAAACTGGTTTGAATTAGGAATCGAGATTCGTTGGTGGGCTTTAATGGGCTTTGTTTGAAATGCTTTCTACCCGATAAGCATTGCGTGGCTTTGTTCACTTGGACAGGTCGAGTAAGAAGGGCTGAAAGAAGCATAATAATAGCTGGCAGGTAAAGAGTGTTAAAAGTTCAAAGTCTTTAGCTGTGAAATCAAGCAAACTGTAATGTCTAATGTCAGCCCTTTTAAAATAATTATGTATATCTTATGAAGCACTTCTGATGGTATTACGTGTGATAGAGTCCTAGTCAATTTTAAGTGACATGTGTAATATCATACACAACATATTATGCAACATAAAATAGGCTGAATCAGCTATATTTAAGATATGAAACAAGTTATTGAACAAATTCCATATAAAGAATCAATATTCTGCAATGTGTGCTGACATTGCTGGATACAGGGCACGCTTATTTCAGATAACATTATTGTTTATTACAATGTGACATTTCACGTTAAATGCCATGAATTTTGATTGTTTGTCTGCCTTCATAATGTACTGTAAAATATTAATGGCTTTGCTATTTAAGGCATACCATGCACATCATAAATGTATGATGATGTGATATAAATATGATACAATGCATGACCTGAAATACAGAAAAAAATTAAATAATGGAACTTTAATTATTTTAATACAGCGAAAACTCCATATAACTAAGCGTAATATATTCTGGTCTTTCTATCTATCAATGGTCTTGTGACTGACTTTGTAATACATGGATTTTATGAAACGTCCCCTTCACGTCAAGCTATTGACTATATTCCAATATAATTCCTATTACGATGTATGTATATGACATAAATGGCCCCAATTAATTTAACAAGTCTGTCATCACCTTAGGTTTTCACTGCAAAGGGGTTATTATTAATCCTTAACTTCTTCACCAACAGAAGAATCCCTCTGGTGAACTTTCAGGCTGAAAGCCTTGGCCAGTCCAGACAGGTGGCTTTGATGGAGGGGCAGGAATTTAACCTTGGTTTCAATGTGAAGGCTTTGAAATCCCTTCAACTGGAAAATACACCAGCTTTTCACATGCTGTGAAACTCCTGAGTGAGAGGCCCCTGAACTACCCAGCAGATCAAATTCCTCCTTTTCCATTGGCTGTTGAAAAGGATGTAGTGACCCACTTGGGGTTCTAGTGCAAGTTCCACCTTGAATAGAATTAACAGATTTCTATTCAACCCCATCCACATTAAAAGAAACAATTAAAAATAAGTCATCAAAGCAAGCTCCAGTCTCACCCAAAGCCAGGTGCCCACATTCTAGCATTTAGCATCAGTGTAAGATGTGCCAGTCCTCTGATTGGTACAAGCTCTCCTATGGTGCTTTGTAGCCGGCAGACTGTCAATGCCTCACAGTCCTGGCAGGTGCTTCAGAAGAGTGCATTTACCTCAGCCGGAGTGCTGTTTTCATGTATGCAGGTAGCACAGTGGTGATTCAAGAGCAAGAACTGATTCATTCCAAATCTTATACAAATAAGTATTTTCTACCTATATCAAATGTACATCAGTATCATATTTGAGTTCATCTGACTTCAGAGGAGATGTAACTTAATGTTCAGATGAATGTCAATTCTGCATTGTACAGTTATTTTGGAATTTTTACAGGCATACAGTAGGGGAGACTGGGGCACAAACCAACATGGGGCATGTTGAAACGTGGGGATTTTGCATACTTACATTTGAGCAAGATTGATGGGTTTGTTTTCATGCATGTATTATAGCACCCTGCTTCTCGTGTGTGAGTGGCACAGCGATTTGAAAATTTCATCAAGAGTTAACAAATCTGTGTTTTAGTACCCTAAAAGTAAAGTTTTTTCAACAAATGTTTTTTATTGCCCTGCTTTGCAAATGAGAGGCTGATAAGAATCTAAACTGCTGTTCTTGCAAGTGCAGAGTCTTTATAACATCTGGCATTGCCGTTTTGCGGTTTTATTATGTCCATTTTTTTGTATGATATAAATATGAACGCAACAATATTTTGATACGTCGGCGACTCCAAAGTGGATAGGGTTAACTACAGCCAAGAAGCAACGCTACTATGAACAGCAGACCCAATGTTGAAGTCAGGTTTCACCTCCAGTTTTTCCAGTCAGAGTGGATTTACTCTCCCATTCTTGCTGGCACTCCGTGATCTGTCTGATGGCCCATCCATTCGGTAGCTTTCCCCAGCAGGGAAGAGGAGTGCCCACACTTCAAAGGTTCATCAAGAGCTCCCATCTGCCGCGTGGATCACCTCACCCAGTCGCCGGGGCTAGCAAACAGAACCAGCACTACTCAGTCATGAAGGGGATCCTTTTAGTGTAGTGCCTTGAGTTGCATTAAATGTTTCGGTATGTGCGCTCTGTCGACAGCAGCAAACTTTCTCAGTGACAATATGGAAGGGAGGGAAAAAGGAAATGATAAAGGATATTTCTTCACTGAAGCAAAAAACCCTCAGATTTTAATCAATTACCCAGGCTAATTAGCTCAATATGTATGCCAAACAGTTTTACGAGTGCTAATGATGTCGTCGCTGGTAATTGGGACAGTGCTATGCCCATAGTTTACACCAGGAGCTGAGTGAAGTCAAATATGAATGTGATTATGTCGCTCCTATAATGTTTCTTGACAGCCATGTGAGCACGTTTGATTTTTTTCAAAGCACAGTAGAGTGTCATTATTTAGCCCATGCATTCGTTGACCCCACCAGCTAACAACTGATCTTGTTTCAGTTGGACCTGCCCACAGTCGCTGATGTATGGATGCAGCTGCTACACATTTTTCTGTTGTTGCCAGTTAATTAATGGAGATGACATCTGTGTGTTTCTGAGACACAGAGACAGAGACATAAAAACAAAACTAGCATCAGATGTACGTTATAGAGGTTGGTAGATAAGGAGAATACATAATGTATTCCTTACCAACCCACATCCTTTTTATAATTTTCCGCAGCTGTGATATACTCGAATAAGCAATGCCATCAAATTTGTCCAAATGTTGCATACATTTTTTAAATTTTGTAAATTTTTTGTACAAATGGCAACTTTCAGTTGAATTGACGTTTTTTCATCGATACACTAAATTGTCTATAGTCACCAAACATTAATCCATTGACATCAAACCTAATGTCTGAAGAGAAGTGAGATTGGTCCATGGTTGGCATATTTTGGGTTTTGTTGCAACTATAAATCATGCAAGTGGTTCAGTAGGAGGTTGACTTCATCTTAACCAGGGAGGGAACCAGGTGAGGTGAGCACACTGCTATAGGATATGTTATATGTCACAGGAGACATAAGTTGTATATTGTATATTGAACGAGAAGTTAAACCATGGTAATCTGTTCATTAAAAATCCCATGCTGCAGTAAGTACAGTCAGTCCCATTTTACTGTTTGAGTAGATTACCCTGGTGCCCTGGTCAAAATTCCAACTTGGCCATCTGACCATTCCCAATATTATTGTCTATATAAATTCAATCCAAGCCCATATCTAACCATTTTTAGTTCCCAGAACATTCCCAGAACGTTTGGTGATGCTTTCTTTGTTTATTTTTTATGTAATTTTGAAGTCACAAGGAATAGCACCAGAATGATCTTAGAACATTTTTCAGTTTGATATTTAATTTAATAAAGGATAAATCATGTGGGTGGACACTCATCTTAATTTTATGTTAGCAAAGTTTAATAAAGGTAATATTTAATATTCACATTTAAAATGTTCTAAAAATGTTGCTGGCCATATTTTCTGTGATGTTTTTTTCCCTTTTTTTTTCTTTTGTCATGACACAATGGCTATCAGGCAAAGTTACCAGGATACGTGTTTTGAAAACACTGGAAACATTTTTCTTTGACTTTGACAAACCTTCTAATTCCACCTCCTCAACCTTCCATCCTTCTGTAATATGCTGTAATTAACCAACATTAATGCATTACTGCTAATAGGATACCCAGGATAGGCCTGTCCTTGAAACTGATGGTCGGGGACATATGCAAAATTTATTATTTATTGGTAGCAATTTATCAGACTCTACAATTAACACACCATAGACAGAATTAACATCAACTTGAGGATAATGTGATAAACAACTACTATTATCCAGTCATGTGAACAATTTTTTAAAAACATGAAACAATTAATATCTTAAAGAGGTTGTGTTTTAACAGTTTTTATTCATAGAAATAACTGATAAATGCTTATTTCCAAAGAGATTCAAGGAATCATTTTTACATCTGGAAAACTGATTTTAGTTAATTCATACTGATCTTCAGAATGTACTCCATGGATTCCATAATGACACTAGCTAAATAGTTTTTAAAAAATGTTAAAACTAAGTTCAATGGTATGAAACTAATTGGTTGTGAATCACTTTCCCTTAATCAAAACTAAAACATGCTAATTGGGAGGCAAAATAACCTTGGTCACTGCAGTTCTAACAACTGGGCCAGTGGGACAACAGAAAGTCATAAACAAAATTGTTTCCATAATGTTATTTTCAGTTAAACGCAGGATGTTAAAACTTGGGGAGCTGATCACGGCTTTGCATGTTTCTCAAGGTAATCGGCAAACTTGGGTTATGATGTGTGCCACCCTCCCTCCCCTACTCTCCCCCAGACATGAAAGTAGATGTTCTTTCCTGATATGGCCACCGGACATGGGGGCGCATTTTTCCAAATTCCTCCCATCTGTGTTCACAGGATGACCTTGTCCTTGTGGTTGGGACAAATCTCAATCATACATAGGAACAATAGGTGATGAAATCATTTGCAATCCACACTGACTGCCCTTAAAAAAAGAAAAAAAAATCTGACCTATTATGACTCAGCATGTGGATTGTTCTTCTGCTGCTCACAAAACTTCAGATTTTTTGTTTTTCCATTTACCTATATTTATTAATAGAATTTCAAAAATGAATTAATTTGTTAATTCTCATTTGCCATAATACATTTCATAAGCAGTCATCCTGGATACATTTATGGTAAACAGTATATCAAGGTAATAATATATCAGTGTAAAAAATAAAAGGATACTAAACTTGAATAAAGCAGTTGCATAGAGATACATTTCAGTTCAGTGCCATTTTCATTTGAAATGACACTTCTCTTCAGTACAATAATCAACAAGGTCATTATTCCTTTCCAAATTCCTTGTTCAAAGTATCCAAGATATATACTCAGTGAGCACTTAATTAGGTTGACCTGTACACCAGCTGGTGAATGCACATATTTAATCAGCCAATCAAGCAACTAAATGCATAAAAGCATGCAGAAATGGACAAGTTTCAGCTGTTTTTCAGACCAAATGTCCGAATGGGGGAGAAATGTGATCTAAGTGACTTCTGTAGTAAGAATTTTCCGGAGAATGGTGCGAAAAACAAAAAACATTCAGTAAGCAGCAGTTCTGCAGGCAAAAATGCCTTGGTAATGAGAGAGGTCAGAGGAGAATTGTCACGGACTAGCACTGCGACTAGACTTACACTATTACAGACACGCAACACAAACACCGCAACACAACACTCTTTACATTTTTACATTTTTGCCGGCATCTGTAACAGTAATACAAAAATAAAATAAATAAAAATAAAAATAAAATGTAAAAAAATTAATTATTCAGGGTTTTACTGTTTAAAAAATGGAAGAAATGGTACGAATGAAGTTTCGTTTACCGGGGTCCATTCTATGGAAGCCACTACCAAACAGGAAGTGAAAGGAACCAAGTGGCATTTCTGGAGGGGGGTTAGTGGAAGCTACCACTTGCTTGTTGGTGTAAGGGGGGAATTTTAAAAGTACATGTATTATTGTTTTAATTCCAGTTTAGCACCCCCTTTGTTGTTCTTGTCTGTTGAGTTGTTTATTATTATTGTCATGGCCATGTTTTTATGTTCTGCTTGATCATTTTCGGAAGGTGCCAGGTGGGAGGCGCTATGCCCATATTTAGAGCTCCGAGAGAGTTGAGTTGGGAGATTTTCAGAGTTCAGTTATACATATAAATTCCTAATAAAGTGCTCAGTGAGTGTATATAGTATAGTATATTCAGAACTAGCTGTCCTGAGCAGAAAAATAAGCAATTTTCATAAGGCACCAGTTGATTCCTCTCTCACAGTTTGGCTGTGCTCCACCTGTGATGAACCCATTTGTAAGCACATCCACTTGGAATTATAATAACCCCTGGAATGACATGCTGTGGCATAATTAAAATATTCATGTAAACAAAGGCACAGATGGCATATAGCTTCAGCATTTATCATAGCAAAATCATGCACATGTGCTTTATATGATGATGTCAATGAGCATTATTTTGGATACCTTTTTTTCCACTTTAAACAGACAGAGAGGGTTTTTTGTTATGAATAGTTAATGTGGAAAATTCCAGATACATATGAAAAGTCTCTGCATTGAGAATATCAGATGAGAAGGCATAATATTTATATGCTGGAATTTATTCAAAGCTATCAGGGAATTGATTTTCTAGACCTGAATCAATGGCGTCATAAATCTTCATGACAAGATTAAGTAGATGAAAGAACCTGTGTAATTATTTGTCTAGCACCTCTGTTTACATTCGTTACAGTGATATTTCTTGACTCTCTTTCTCTGAGTCATTAATCATTTACAGTACATTTTTAGATTGTAATTCACATGCACCTCCCCGTGGGCCTGCTGTTTGAGGAACATACCTACTGTATGTCTGAGAACAAGAGTGGTAGTGATGAAGATGCACTGCATTACATAAAACCTGCTGGGTCTTGGGTGTTCTGAGTACAAACTCAGAATACAATTTGGATGCTTAGAAGTGCACACTGAAGCAGAACCTTATGCTGTATCATTTCCGTACAACAGTGGATCCCCAATGTGGACAGATAAACCACAGATATACAGCAATATAAATTATACTTTTGTAGTATTGTTGTTTTCACCTGAGAAGAAAATCTGCAAATTGAAGTACCTCACAGAGCAAGCACAGACCTTTTGATGGACATGCAGGTATCATATGTAAATATGATTCTAAAGGGCGGTCAGGGCTTATTGTATTAAAACACCCAGTTATTTCCCAGTATGCATATGGGCTGACATTGGCTATGCTTGTGCCTGCTTTGGCAAGCGCTTCAGTGGGAGGTGGATAATTGGATGAAGCATTGGCCAGGGAGGAAAGGTTTCATTCAATGGGATTTTCCTCTTCTTATCCCACACCAGTGACTTCTTTGGATGATCAGTTGTCTGAAATCTACCAGCAGCCTGGTGAATGAATTCTGGAGCAGTAGTGACAGAGGCTAATATCATATGGTATAAATAATAGTATAAAAGTATAATTTAGCATATAAAAAGCATATAGCATAAAATGAAAGCAAAATCAGGGATGTAGACCTGGTTCAGCAATGAATGTGGTTTTAAATTTTGATTATGTTTTTCTGTCACTCAGCTCCAACACCTTACGCCATTTCCATTTACCTCCAGTTGACCAGAAACCTGTTTGACAACTTACTGCCCAAATCAGTCACCTCTCAGAGCAGTCATTTGCTAACGTGGTGCTTTATTGATTCTTCCTGCAGTTTATGTCCTTTCTTCCATTGCGTTCTCAAGGGAAAGAAGCCAGGGGTGTCTTTCTGTACACTGCCATTAACCTTGGGGCCAGCTTACAGGCAAAAGCATGGCTTTGACCCTCAGTGGCAATTAGCTTCCTGTTGCAGCCAGAATTCTGACTTCGTTGCCAGATGTGCCTCTGGTCATTAATTGCAAGATTGGACCTTCCAGAGTGAGAAGTGACAGATCCATTGCCCCACATGGAATGGCCCCATCAGAGGAAGGAATTTCAATGGTCAACTTTTTTTGCCCGAAGACCTAAACCAGGGAGTGATTTAGTTATCATTGTAGGCTTTTCATGAGAACATTTCTATAGAGACTTTTGAAGCTATTGTAGGCAACCATCATGTGGAGAAATTGTACAATTGAAGTCCCTTTTCCCAAAAGAAAAACCTTTATAAAAGTAGTGTATTCCATAGAATACATACATTAATCTGAAATGCATACTGTTAAAATCTGGGCTCAGCATAATGTAAGCTAAAACAGGCATAAGCTAAAACACCTGTTCAAATAGTTAAACATTTTTTGTAAAACTGACACGTCCAAAACACTTTGCAATATGCTCTTTGTGAAATCCCCAGGCCCAAGTTTACACCCGGAGACTCACTTAGCGTGAGGCCCATTATTTTCACTGTTAAACTTGTCAGGCAAGAGTGTTACTTGCAAATATGCTTGAGACTTTCCACACTGCTCCATTCATATTTAAAAAAACATGGGAAAGTATATTTTTCCACTGTATTTGCACACAAACTCCATGTCCGTGCCAAGAGAAGGGCCTATGTAAGCGGTCTCTGCTGCTGCGGTGGAGGGGAGCTGGAGCAGGAAGAATGTGCTTTGATTAAGATAGCAGCTGTGCTGCTCCTGCAGTGGACGCTCGCTGTTCTTTCATATCCTCCCTGAATTCCTGCCTGAGAAAGGGAAATCTTTCAAAGGCCCTCATGCCTAGGAAGCTCACAAGAGCCTTTTCTAAAGACCATTGTGGAGCCCAGCCATGGGTCTGTGGCAGAGTTCGACCCGATTTGTTTTCTTTAACAACGGCTGCTCCCGTTAAAGGATTTCAGCAGCTGCCTAAACTAGCTGCAGCTGAATTAAAGGAGAAAGCCTGTCGTACCTACCACCCTGGGGAATCATTGGAGAGTCGTGTGTGCTTCCGTGCAGGTATTTTGTGTGTGATCGTGTGCATGTGTAGATGCATTTTTTATGTGTCCCATGTCAGGAGGTAAGACAGATGAACCTTATGAAACGAAGATGCATAAATGCCACTGACTATGTGAGACACTCTCTCAAAGTATCCCACAAATGCAGCTTTTAAGCGTGCAGAGGTTGCACTTTATTAGGTATTTATTGGATTTATTTTTGCTGAATCATGGTTTGAGGTTAGAGGTTAGAGGTTAGAGGTGTGATGTGTCGTGTGTTCAGAGATGCTCTTCTGCATACCACTGTTGTAATGCGTGGCTATTTGCATTACTGTCACCCTCCTGTCAGTTTCGAGCAGTCTGGCCCTTCGCCTCTGACCTCTCTCATTAACAATGCGTTTTTGCCTGCAGAACTGCTGCTCACTGGATGTTTTTCACACCATTCTCTGCAAACTGTTCAGCAGTTTCTGAGATACTCAAACCCCCTGGCACAAACAATCATCCCATGGACAAAGTCACTTTGATCTTCCCCATTTTGATATTTGGTCTGAAAAACAGCTGAACCTCTTGACCACGTCTGCATGCTTTTATGCATTTAGCTGCTGCCATATGATTGGCTGATTAAATATTTGCATCAACAAGTTGGTGTACAAGTCTACCTAATAAAGTGGTCACTGAGTGTATATCCATGAATATCCTCCACCAACCCCCTTTCCAATATCAAATCGCACCATATGTCAATCTGCCTCCTGGATTTTTAATACTCCAACGCACAATCTGCCGGCCAGCTCTCAAGGAATGTGACGCAGCACGGATAATCAAGGCTCTCCAAACAAAAGACCTGGAGAGCGCTCATGCAGTAAGTAACACCTGGCTCTAACATAAGTGTCTGTGGACCTGAAAAGGTGGGAATGCTTCTGAAAGGAGGTGAGATGACAGCGATTGCCAGTAGCACGTGCACGGCAACTTTCCAGATGAGGAAGCTAAAGGAAGACTGGAGAACATGACTAAATCTACCATCTTGTGCATATGAGACGTCTCCCGGGGCAGTCAGGCTCATCTTACATTGTGCATCTGTCTGAGTGGCCCTCTGAGTTGCACATTGTGAAAATGTCTACACCAACCTAGAAACTGTAAATCTGATTGAATTCTGATCTGTTACTTACATACCAAACCTTTACCCACCAAGAACAGAAACATATTGTCAAAATTCTGAGGTTTTGACCAAGCATTACTGAAGGCAAACTTCTGAGTCATTGGTGAAGAAACAAATGCAGTACCTTCACTGTGTCATCGAAGAGTATATGGATGTGCTGCATCTTAGTTAGAAATGTGTCGAACGGATTCATGTAGTACAGTGTATACAGTGGCCTCAAAAATGATTAATTGCCCTTGATAATGAAGAACATGAAGAACATGCTCTTCACTACATGAGGAAAACATGCTTTAATAACAATTCAGTGAAATCAACTAAAATAACACTTAATTTTATAATCTAACTATAATCACACCCCTGTCATCTTCTAGTGATTTATGAGATTGCTGAGATTGGAACATTCCTTCACACATTTGAGATGTTTTGATCAACTCATGGACTGCCCCCTTCAGTTATAACCAGAAATATGCAATTAGGTTTAAATAATAGTTTTAATTTCCTGGGGAGTGATATCAGGTTTTTGGCCAAAATGTTTTGTTATGTGCTAGAGTTTATGATTCCATTTACATTAACAAAGATCAGTAGATGCAAAACAACCTCATAGCATTAATGAGGTAACTCCATATTGCACTGCAGGTATGGTGTTCATTTCAAAACAAGTGTCATTATTTCTGACACCAAGCCCACTGCTGCTGTGCGTGACTTAAAAGCTACATTTGGTTTCATCTGACCATGACATCTGGTTCCAATCAAAGTTCAGCACGTGCACCAAACTCCAGACACTTATTTTTCTTGATTGCCATAAAATAGAGGCTTTTGTTCAGGAAACCTTTCCGAAATGCCTATTGGCACAGAGGTGGCATCGTATGACAGATTTGAAAAAAATGAAATAAACTCTTGCCATGTTTTTTACTACCCTCTCACACACACACACACACACACACACTCATGTACACACAAGCACGCCCCTTACTGTGTTGTACTACCTGCACCTGTGAGCTGTGGCATCTTGTGACAGGACCACCCCTTAACCCGTCACTCGAACAAAAAGCACAGGATCATGGCCACATAAAGTTCCGCTGAAACGTTCTGCATCATTAAGAGGGGATTCTACAGATTCTGCGTCTTTTAGCGGTGCTTCGGTTACCAAAAAAGGTGCCCCTGGTGGTGGCCCTCCGGAGGCAGCATACTCTGAGAAATCCAGGAGATTCCTCTAATCCCCCTCCACCATTGTACCATCAGAGCCGTTGCCAGGGAATTTCTTCCTCCTGCTTTAATCTTCAAATATCAAAAAGTCAGAGAAGTTTTTGATTCAAGCCACCCCCACCCCCTCACCCCACCTCACCACCCACCGCAGCCCCCTTCTCCTTTCACTCAGAGAGTTGCACAGAAATAAGCACTTCAGCGCTGTTGTCATTGTCCTGTGGATTTGAAGGGTTCCATAGGCAAAGCAAAGCCAAAGTGATTTACAACTCAACTTTCCTCCATTCATATGTAGGTTTGAAGGATGTTATTAGCAGGAGTATGAAAGCAAGAATAATGTTTTTGAATGTGTTATTTTTACTATTATAATTGGACAGGTGCATCCTGTAACTGTATCTGGAAGATAAAAAAAACATATTTAAGCCTGCAATATTATTTTAGCCTATAAAACTGCATCCAGGATCTGTGTATTCAAATATGAGTCAGAGTACTGCTTTACCAACCTCATTTTTTGATACATATTTAATGGAAAAGCGCAAGGACATATTGCAAAGCAATAGCTTGAACTATTATTCAGCCTTATGAAACACTATTTCAAAGCACTGTTAAAAATATATTTCACAGAAAAGCTAACTGATTATTACCTCTGCTTTGGCTTTGCTACGAATAAATGGTAATGCATCATTTTCATAATTGTAGCTTAAGGCTTTATTGTATGTTGATTTATTTACAGATAATAATACATGAATAAGCCGTATCTGCTTTCCATCAAACCATTATCATTCATAAATGAATGTATAAATGTGCTGCCCATTTGATTAATTGCATTGCCCTTTGGCAAATTTAATGCCCTATGAGCAAGGCTTTGTCAGTTTTAAATAAAAAATATTGGAAAAAAAAATCTATTATGAATTTGGTTGTCTAGACCTTTGCCGTTGTTGGTAAATGAGGATGCAGCTTTAATAGTGGGAATCTGGTGACTGGTCCGTGTGTGTATGTGAGGCTGCTGGGAATGGTGAGAGAGTGAGTGGAGTTTTGCACCCGTTGTTTGTACGTTTTGAAAGTGAGCATGGTTGCATAAAAATATGGTAGTATGGAGTTAATGTAATTTTCTTTGGTGCAATAAAGGAAGCAAGTGCCTAAGGACTAATCGTTTTTGCAGCAGAAACCAGCTAAGTCGTTAATTTGGGTGTTACGCCAAGGTTGCTGATGAGTGAACGGTGCAGCTACAGCTAACAAGCTATAATTAGCAGCTTTAGCCCTGGAATCGAAAAGGAATAGTGGTTTGGTTCCCCTGTGTCTCACAACACAATATTGAGATAGGGGATAAAGAATATGGCATATTCCCAAGTGTACTCAAAGAGTTTTTTTAAACCACTGGCAAGTATTTTTAGACAGTCTTTAGAAACTGGAGAAATATGACTGGAAACAAGGAAATATAATACCAATATATAAGAAAAGGGACCGTACCGATCTAGGAAACTACAGGCCTGTCAGTCTAACATGTATCACATGTGGAATCGTTGGAGACAAACTGGAATTATTTATTGAAAATTATAACATTAAGGGATAGCCAGCATGGTTTTCGAAAGGATAGGTCATGCCTGACCTTGTGGCATTCTTTGAGGAAGCTAGCAAGTGTTTTGATGATAGCAGGGCTTATGATATTGTATATCTAGATTTCCAAAAAGCATTTGATAAGATTCCACATGACAAACTCATTATAAAATGATGACGGTAGGAAGTTATACTGATCTTATACAATACTCTTGTTAGACCACACTTGGAGTACTGTGTGCAGTTCTGGGGACCACACTATGAGAAAGATATAGAGGCACTGGAAAAGGTTCAGAGAAGGGCAACCAGATTGATTCCAAGTATAAAAGCTAAGAGTTACAAGCATAGACTTAAGATTTTTTTTTTAATCTCTTTAAGCTTAGTAAAAGGAGACTTGTATTTGAATGAGGCTTGTAAATTCTAAGTGAATTATAGGCACTCAAATGGAAATTGCCAAAGGCAATCTCAATCATTTCTAAGGCTATTGGCAGCAGAATGATTTGCAGTGTTGGATCCGAAATCTGAAAAAATTGACAAAAATATCTTATAGGTCTTTTCGGTTACCTTTGAACAGAGAGTGAAAAACAAAGCCGAAAAGTCCATTAAGGAAAATTCTTATTTTTTTGTCCCTGGATTGCTTTAAAAAGGACCCTTTTCCCTGCTCTTCCTTCATCGCTCCTTTAGTTACTGCCCATGCCAAGTCATATTGCTTGAATCTCCGGATCACTGACATTAACAAGGAAAGCGAAGCGTGACCTCATGACCTTCTCCTCTTCTCCAGGAGAACAAACATGGGGAGGAGGGGGGGTTGGGGGGTATGTTCTTCTGCCAGGAGAGGCTCATTAAATGAACTCAATGCAAGATGTTAGAACTGAGTGCCTGGACCGTGAAATGTGGGGGAAAAAATAAACACCTTCAGAAAAGACAGCAGCATATGAAGCCAAATTTGAGATAAAAATAAGAAATAAACTATGTTTAGAGAGCTTTATGGAAAAACAGAGGCTTTGATGTTGATGTGCGCTTCTAGGCAATATTTTCTTAGGCAATATTTTTCTGTGTGTGTGGTTTTCTGAGAGCATGGTAGAACCTGAGGAGAAGTCTCCAGCCAACGGAGGCAGCTGGCCAAGGTGTTTACATTGTGTTGAAATTTGTCACCAATGTCTTAGAAACAGAATGCAGGTCATAGCAAGCTGTGCCCAGTATTGTCTTAAAAAGTTGATCTATGTCACTCAGGGTCAAGGAAATATAAACAGGTTGTAAAGCAGATAAGAAAGGTAATTGCAATGCTCAGGGGCTGCCAAGTGTTAAGAGCAAACAAGCTGGGTGATAAAAATGATAAATACTGTTCAGATCAGAAAGGTTATGCTTTCAGAGTTCAGATACTGCTTGCAAACTTCTCTTTCATAAGAATCAAAACTCCTGAAATGTTTTGAACACAGCTTATAGTATTTCTTTGTTATACATAATTTACATTGAACTATCACTTGTATCCACATGCACCTGTGTGTATAATGGGTTTTCTCCTAAGTTGACAACTGAATTACCTCCAGCATCATTTGGCTCTGGTGCTTACACATTATGGGGGGCAACAAATAGGCCATAGTTTTTTAATATTAAATATTTAGTTTTTTTTTTAGCATTTTGAACATGGTTTGCCAAATATAGTTACTGCTTTTATGAATTCAACATTATTGGTCATTGAGAGTGTATTCAGGTGGTTTCACAGGGTTCAGTGCGGTACTTTTATACATCATTCATTTCTCATTTCATAGGGCTGACTGCATGTGCAAATGTAAAGATTTTCTCAGAAAATGCCACTTAGTTGGTTCCTGAAATCTAGATGTAGCACATCAATATATTGTTTGAAAAATGAGTTTTATATCTGGATAAGCTCTTTCATCTCTTTATTTTCTTTTAACTTGAGTAGAAGATCTGCAATAAAGCAAATCTGAAAGTTAGTAACAATAGCCAATTCTACACTATTGGCAGTGGAAGATGTCTAAAGGCACCCACTGCTGCTTAGGTTTCTAAAAATTCACCAGCTGCAAATATCCAAGGACTGGATGTATGAAATGAGAGAGAGCGAGAGAGAGATAATATGCTAAATATAGATCAATTCAACAACAAAGAGCGAGCCTGCTCTCTCAGCGTTTCAGCTGTGTGACTGGCCAAGAACTCTTCGGCATGTATCTCCTCCCTGCACAAAGAATGTTCCGCTCCTCCTGCTGTGTTCCATCCTAACGTGTTTGTAAACAGGAGAAGTGATTGCTTTGAACCATCCTTCATTTGTCTAATTTCTAGTTTCTCTTTCCCCCATACTCATTCTTTTTTCTGCCCACTCTTTCTTTCTCTTGCTAACTAAAGTGCAGATGGCATTAGGTGAAATGCTTGCATGACAAGATGAGAGGGCTTCAGCAAAGGCCAGTACCCAGATGTGCCTTGTTGTACTTTTTTGCATTTCACAATCAACAACACACAGGGGCTTTTGTTAACAGTCAGACTGAAAGAAGCAATTGTACTGAATTGCTAAAGTGGTGTTTTTCACAATTTTCTTGAGGGATAGTAAAAATTGATCGCACACCGGATGTATCACAAGGTCTCAAGGTAATAAGAAAAATTCATTAAACACATCCCCTGACAGTGTGAATAATTACAGATGCATATGACACTCTCAGAAAACTGCTCCAAAAGGAACCCTGTGATTCCATAGAATAACCCTATCTTGTTCACGGGTTCCTTCTCTGGCAAAATGGTTCTTTGTCTACCCATGCTTCACACCTATGACAGAGAACTAAAATGGGTTCCTCTATGGAGACAAGCCAAATAAACCTTTTTCTGAGAGTCCACAGGAGTGCTGTGAGAATTCAGTGGGCATTTTAAGACCTTTAATGGCAGGGGTTTTATACTGTGTCACCTTTATCCAACCTGCATGGGCTACATTTACACTACCCATTTTGCATACCCATCTGAGGCCAAAGTGCACTATTTACACAGGATACAGCTATCCAAAACAGTTGGGCTAACTCACGGGTTGCTGACTCTCCCTAATACTGCAAAAATAAAGATTCAGAATTTACACAATGGCTGTATGTACACGTGTAAGTTTGCAAGTGTCTTTGAAGCAAATCCATATTCTTGAGCCAGTTCATCCCCCTTGGGTTGTTTGGCTCAATGCTGGTTTGATATCTTTGTCAAAACATGTTTGTTTCAAATTGGGGTTATGAACTGGGCTATAATTTCGTATCTTTTTTCACTTTGTGAAAAAGTACTAATAGGAAAGTTATTTTAAATAATTTATTTACCAATATAGTACCTGTAGCAAGTAATGTGCCCTTGGGCACAGTGTCATTTTTCTTCATATTAACCTAATTGTTCATTTTGTGTCAATTTTACCTGTAATGACACTTTTACGTGACTAATATAGTGTAAACTTGTTTCTACTTGTTGTTCACATCTGAATTTGTATATGTCTATATGTCTGTTTGCCTGTATGGTTTCTCTATGAAAAGATAAAGATGAAAAACAATTGAGATATATTGTACATATCACATCTTTATCACAAATGAATGACACTTTCATTGAAAAATGCGATCTAGCAGAAGTAAATGGCAACAATCATATACAGTACTGTGCTAAAAGTCTTAGCCACATGTCAAAACAATTCCGTAAAGCAAAGATGCTTTCAAAAATAATGAAATCAACAGTTATAAATGTTTTAAAAAATCACTATAAAGATCTCTGAATGGTTTACATTGGATACACTGTCCTGCAGTTCTATAAGAAATTCAGCTGGTAGGCTGTACCAAACATATTGGAGAACTTGCCACAGTTCTTGTGCAGACTTCAGCTGTCTCGCTTGCTTCTGGCTATCCAGGTAATCACAGACAACATTAATAAAGTTTTTATCTGAAATGTGGTCTATTACTTAATACACTATTTAGCAAATTGCTAAAAATTCACTGTAATGTTTGAATATTTTTGGAAAATTGATATTTATAAATCACAAAATTGCTCTTTCCTACTGACAAAATAATGCAGAAAGAATATATATCCAAGACCAATTTGAGAAAATAAGATGATTTCAATATTCTTTACTTGAAACAGTGCACAAAATAATACAGCACAAAAAATGCAAGTGCTAGATCCTTTTTCTACGGAGGTCACAGACAGGGGAGAAACCACATAAAAGGCTGCGACTCATTCATTGTTCAGGCAGATGAAAAGTGTATGGGCGGCAGGCATGGGTCTCCATGGGGACTGGGGGAAGTGGACTGATAGGTCAATGAAGTGTGACCTTTGAACTGTCAGTTGCTTCCCTACACTTGGCCTTGAGACACCACCATTCTTATTCTTATGATAAACAATGGGTGGGGGGGGCAGTGGAAAGCACATCCCATATGTCTTTTCCCAGCCACAGATAGAAAATGTAGCCAGTGTGCAGAGCAGAGGGCGGGTCTATCTTGTTCAGTCAACGACAATCTGTCCTCATCCCACTCACAACTCATTATTTACTGAGGATATGGGTGAATAAGATATCCTTAAGGAAAAAAATACATATAACAATAATATGTCTCAGGAATGAGTTACACCTTCTATTTATCAACCTGTGTAAACCACTTTTTCATATATCCAAATGTGGAGGAGAATAAATCAATGCTTTCCTGTGTCACTCTCGCATGCCAGTGTAGAGCGCTGTAATTTGGTTGTCCCACCACTTCCTTTTCCTCTGGACCGACAGGAACCTCCTAAAACTATAAATCAGCCTCTAAATGAGCTGACGGCAACTTGCTTTTTTATCCGCCGAGGTGACTTTTGTGCGGAGCTTTCAATCACCGAGGCAGTGGCGTGTCTTAGCCCAGCGGCGCGCCCGAGCCTGCGTCAGCTGCCCACCAATCTCACCACTCGGGAAATGAGCACGATGCTGAAAGGTCAGCAGCGATTTCTCTCTGGGCCCGGGAAACAAAGAAGCCATTGTGCCCGCGTCAAAACCAATGTGCGTGATCCAACATCTCCACAGCGCTCCAGCTCCAGCCAAACGAAAACACTGCATTACAGCAAGTGCCTCTCAAGGATGGGAGTATTCCCTCAAATCTACAGGGATAGACAGTCATTTTCATACAGGGTTTCACGTGCATGAAAAGCACATGGTGTACTGTACCCTTTGCATAGACATTTAAAGTAATGAAACTAAATACAGCATGGGCTGAATTGCATTCATTGATTATCTGAATTTGTTTTCAAATGTAAATGCTGGTTGGTCTTCTGGACTGTTCCAGTATATAGTGGTGTGCAAGAATTTGGGCACCCCTGGTCAAGAAGCCTTTTACAATTAATATATAAGTGAACAGAAGCAAACCTGACTTCTAAATGGTATAAAGTTAAACATTACACATTTCTTCAAATTTCTATAATAAAAAAAAGGAAAAAGGCCCTGTGCAAAAGTTTGGGAGGCCTGTCAGTTAGGACTTTGTTACTCCTCCTCGGGCAAGTATAACAGCTTGTAAACGCTTCCTGGAGCCAGCTAAGAGTCTTTCAATTCCCGCTTTTTTCTTCAAAGAAATATTCTTTGGCCTTCTTGCATGTATGGCATGTTTGAGGATCTTTCCACAGATTGTTCAACTTTTGCACATTTATAAACAATAAAAAATGAAAATGAAATTCACTGCCGCCTCACAACATGGTCCTGGGTTCGAATCTATGTGGAGTTGGCATGTTCTCCCTGTGTTTGCGTGGGTTTCCTCCGGGTACTCTGGTTTCCTCCCACAGTCCAAAGACATGCAGGTTAGGCTGATTGGAGAGTCTAAATTGCCTGAGGGTATGAGTATGTGAGTAAATGGAGCAATGGACTGGTGACTAGGATTGCAGGGGAGCTGGACTAGGCTCCAGCTCCCCTGCAACCCTGTTCAGGATAAGCGGGTTAAGATAATGGATGGATGGATGGAACTTTTACTAAAGTTCAGGTTTGCTTTCAATCACATACAGATTCATTGTAACAGACATTTAAACCAGTGGTGCCTAAATTATTGCACCCAACTGCATACTGTCGGCCCCATTGTGCGGCATAGAATCTGGACTGTGACTGTGGCCTGGAAACCACTCACCACTAGTGTTGCCCAGGGTGTTGTGAAGATAGCCATGTCTAAGCATGTACCACTGACCCCTTACTTGACATCATGTATTTTGCAGGACAGTACATGCTTGTCTGCTCTCACAAATTCACAGATTGAGTTACACCAATGAAAAAAATCACAAAAGAAATTACAAAAAAGGGTAAATTAATTTAAAAAATCTGTTTCATTATATTTTACTCAGGCAAGGGTCTTGCATGGCTACAGTGTTCTTTCAGCTTTACAATCACGGTTTGTTTGCAGATCCAATGTCCTGCAGGCAAGAGGTGGACTAAACAAATGGATTCTTAAAATTCCCCCTCACAGCATTATCGTCCAATAGCAGGCAGATTATATAAGACACAATTTGCATTACAGGGTTTTTGTTTTGTAGTAGTTTGGGTGGTGCTGGTGGTGCAGTTATCATTTTTGCTGCTATGAAGGGACAGTACAGGTAAAACTCTCAAAAGGTCTCTCAGGAGAACAGGCACCATAACTCAGGCACCTTGCACCTTACATATGTGCAGTATATCTGTCTGTAAAAGTGATACATGAACAATTGTGAAATTCAATCCTAATTGGCCTCATCTATTAACAATTATTTTACCAAGAAAACTGCTGAAATGCAGTTTAATTTTTCCCATGCAGAAATGCAGAAAAGCCAAAAGGATTTTTAAGTTGAATCATCTATTTTACTCTGCATTGCTTAGAAATACATAAATCATGTGTAGACATAGAATGGTCAGTGTGAACGTTCCAAGCCCAGAGTTACTAAATTTCTCTGGGCTCGAGTCACATGCACCACCTTTAAAATACTTGTATGCTCAAAGTATATAAGATATTCCACAACAGTATACTTATAGTAGAAATAACTTTAAAATAATAATAACTGTCAGATATGAAATTATGGTTTTGCTAAGGTGCCAATTTCAAAATAATAATAATAACTGTCAAATATGGAATTATGGTTTTGCTAAGGTGCCAATTTAAGTCATTTTTGCAATGCACAGACATTGATGTGATGTTTTTCTGGCTGAAATTAGTATGCACTGCATTCATATTATAAATACGATAATAATAATGACCAAAACTGACTAGAGAAGAGTTGTGTGGACTGGATATTAACATGTAGGATAGCAGATTACATTGTTTTATTAGTCATGATTGTTGTTAGAATGTGGGTTTCCAGTTTCATTCCCTGTAAATGTTATACTGATGTCTTCTTCCAGGCTTCTACAAGTCAACTGAGAGTACTTGAATGAGAAGTCATTGTGCGGTGAGCCCACCCATTGAAGTTTGTTGACCCACAATAGATACACTTTTCCAGTAACAGATTGATGACTTAAAGTAGAATTTATGATTAGAAATGGCTGTGTGATTCCCACGAGAGAAATAAAGATATTCTAAATGTGCTTAGCATAAGATTTCATAAGAACTTTGCACTTTCATGAAATACAATTCTTCCTTTCTTGTTATAGTGGTATGTGTTCAAGTGTGGAAACATACACCTTTAAAAACCATCACAATGAATGGGATGAAATAAAATTTGGACAATATGATTATCATATACAGTACATCTGATATAAAAAAACAAGCTGAAATGCATACAATGTATTCAGTATTGGACAAAGTCACAGTCTAACATTACAAACCTGTCTATGTGCGGATGTGTACTTTTCAGACAAACCGAAATATACCAAACGAGTGTAACTGTATCAGTCCATAAGGGAGAAGGGCTGGAACGGCTTTGGTACAATCAAGGGCATGCTTGGTGACCATAACTTAACTGGCAGCAGGAAGACGCCTAATTGCCTAACTTGAGCTCCTCTTGTTAAAGACCCCCCCGCACCCCTTGGTGTCATATGGTGACAATGACACGTGTTGTGGGTCACTCAGGGCGAAGGGGGGTGGGGTTGTGGCGTGTGGCCTGAATAGGATTGGGGGGGGGGGGGTTGCAGATGGAGGGGGGTCTCTGGCAGGGGTAGTGTGCAGATGGAGGAACCGTTAGGAACCAGGGCTCTGCTGCTGGGCAGTCCCATCCTCGCTCCCCGGGGGAGCAGCTGGGGTCACCCCCCTCGTCAATGAGAGTGCTCTGATCCAGAAATAACTGCTCTGCCCAGTCAGACACATTCATTTGTATTATGCAATTATTAAAGCCGGGGGGGCCTAGAGAGAAGGTAGAGGGTTGGGAGGGGAGGAGTGGTGGTGGGGGTGAGGCATAAGCCAGTCTGTCGCTGTACAATACAGTGAGCACGTGGGTCTAGCTGACCCACCCTTACCTACCCCCCCATTGCTTCACTGGCAAAGAAGAGGTCTTTTAATTAGGAGATTTGTTAATTTTCCATTCAACCTGACAATGATGAATGGGGTGCAGGCTGCGATAATTTCCGCCTCTCTATGGGCCATTACCTCCATTTTGCCATAATATTTCAAAGTATGATTGTGTCGTCCCACGCAGTCCTGACCTCTCTTTGTCTGAGGACAGCCTTGTGTTTGGTGGAGCTGTATTTTGTTTTATCTTGTTTATTTGGGTTCTTTTTGGGTTCTTTTGTGTTCTTTTCTCACCTTTGGTGTGATTGGACTCCCGTCCCAGTATTTAGTATCCCTGGCCTTCTGACCTCTGCTCCCCACTCAAACGCTGACCCTCATCCTCTCACCCCTTCAGAATACACGCAGGTTTTACAATATCAAATGGTCGCCATCCATCTTTGAAATTCCTCTTTTTTGTGGGTGTCCACTTAAGATGACCTTGGTAATGAGATGTTCCTTTTTTTCATTTTCCTTCAATTGACAGATATTTTTTCCATAACTGCAATGCATTTTCTTTCTTTTGTTTATTTTTTCATTGGTTTATTGCATTAGTCATACATTTGTATTATCATTGTTTAGCGATTATCCTTGTATAAATGCCATACATTGGTTTGGGTTGATTATTTCATTCTGTTGACTTGATTTTCTTTCATCTTTCCTGTTGGCTCTGTCCTTTTTCTTTTGCACTCTTTCAACCCACATAACTGTCAGAAAGGCACGCCAAGAAAAGACACAACAACAAAACTGAATATGATGACTATCCAAGTCACAGAGTTACTGGATATCAGCCAGCTCTAATCTAATGTAATCTAATGATGGACAATGGAAAGTGTGATGTACAATGAAAGTAAACATAGACTGTACATTGTGCTTTTTGTGCTATAGTATCCTTATTCTTTAACAGAGAAGAGTGTGCATGTTCTGACAGCCCATAGCAATAAGGTTCAGAAGAAGAACTCTATTTGGAATTCCAATTCTGAATGTAAAAAAAAAGCTTTATTTAAAGCTTTATTATATGTCATTGTTTGAATTCAAAGAATATGAGTATAAACGTATATATAGCTCATGAATACAACCCTTGTGAAGATGAAACGAGAAAAGCACAACCAGCAAACTAGATGCTGCTGGGCCAATTAAGAGCTAAGAACAGAGGTGCGCATGGCCCGAGCTGGCCAGGTAAGCTCCTGCACGCATTTATTCAATGCACTTCGCTAGGTCTGGGATTGCAATAAGCAGTTCATAGAGAGCAGGTTGACACAACGTTTTCAAAAGGCACTCCCAGGATTGCAATGGGTGTTTAATTAATACCCCCCTCTCCCTGGACATTGCCTGGCAATGTAATCGGTTGCTATCCTCTTGTTAATATAGAAGGTGGGATTTTGTTTCCCAGCGATGGTGGAATATTAATAGCACCTTGGTTCCAATTAAATGAGTTCTTCCTTGCCGTGGCAGGAGGGAATTAGGCCTTGATTGAGTTATTAATTGATATGCATTACATATCACAATAGAAAACGGTAGCATGGACAAATCATTCATGCTAGCAAACAGGGTTATTTTACTATACATAGGCATTATACACAGTTATGGATTTGAGTTGCACAAAGGGTTGATGTACTTGTTCAAGTCACCTTGGAGAACATGCATGAAGTGTTACAGGAGAAAATACATCTTAACACTGTAAATTGTGTGATCGAGCATGACCATTTTAAATGAGCATGGATCACATCAGCAGTTTTAAGGCAGGTTCATAGGATTACAGCATTCATTTGCAGCCAGGTAGAATAACTTAAATAAAGAGGTTTCCACTTGCAAACATGTTCCAGAGACACAATTCTGGTAACCAAAATGGTGCCCTGTCTTTAGTGAAATGATGCTGTAAATTGGCTGTGAGGAAAGAAAATTGGTTCGATCTTCCCATTCCAGCCACCCAATTACCCTTCAGGCACAGTTTGGGAGAGCAGAAAAAGCTTGCTCTAAATGCAGCGTAAGATATCTAAATGAACATGTCCAGCACTGATTTATTTAAAATCTTTTCTTTTTCAGCCATGAATTAACAGAGAAAATGCTCCTCTTTCGGTCATTAAACTAAAAGGACTCTGATGTGGCAAAAAGGGCAATACTTATTGGTTCATGTGGGGGTTCTCTGGTGCCTGAGCTCTGCTCTATTAAATGACACCGCTCCTGTTTGACCTTCCTGTTTCAAGGCCTTACACAGCACACCACAGACTATGATGAACAGACGGCTGAGCTATAGCGTGGGTAAGAATACTTGAAATGCTGAATTTGGAGAATGGGATTTGGCAGTTACTGTGGACATGTTGTGGGGGGAGGTGAGGAGGGGGGGGGGGGGGTGGTGATTTCCACTGACTCACACTGAGTTTTGGCCAAACACCTCTGCAAGTTGGGTAGACAATCTGCTGTAAAATGTGATTTCAAGATGGCCTATGCGAATGCACAAACTGTGATTAAAAAACAGAATCTACAGTGATACATCATGCCAAATTAAATTTCGCCCCCTAATTCAATTTGCTAATGCGCCTTCATTTGCATCGGGACAAACTTCAGTTCAATGCATATTAATGATGACAAACGGTCGCCCGCTGGTCGGATCCCTAACAATGGAGCAGCCAGCCATGAACAAAGAGCACTTGGGTCCAAAGAATAGAAGCCAGGTGCAGACAGGGAAGTCATTTCCATATAGAATGGGCTAGAGTACATCTTCATTATGGTAATCAATAAGGGTGATTACACAATGTGCAAAATTTATGGAAATGCATCTTCATTACATTAATCAATGGAAGAAAAAAAAAAAAAACGAATCAAATAGGAACACATTTCTGATAATGTCAGAGAGAACAGTCTCAGTTTGGAAAACAATGGGAAACATTGAAATGTTGTCAGCAATATGAATGCCACAAATGCCAGCTGGAAAACGGTTATATTGTACGCCTGCGAAGCAGAAGCTTTTTTTGTGACCGGTCTCTCTTCTGCGTGTCAGTTTAACACTGAGATCCTCATTTGAAGGGGGTTTCAAAGAGTGATTCACGACACCATAGTTAACCCCTCATCTGCCCTTTCTGAGAGCACCTCCAGATGAATGTTCAATGAGCTCTTCAAGCTTGATGTTACAAAACAGAGACGGCAGATTTAGTGGGCTCGTTTCTGCCAAAGCCCTCATGGCAATCATCCTGTTTGTGTGGCTCGGAGAAGATAAGCAGAATGACAGTCTATTACACTTGCCTTTTTTTGATAGACTTCAATGACCCAATGTGATTTTCATCCAAATAAATGTGCGGAATACAGCTCATCATATTGTGCTTACTGACTTATATTATATAACTTCTACTTATATTGGTATGGATGCCATTTCTGTAAATATATTTTATATTCCCTTCCCGGACAGGATTATTCACATTTTTCAGTTTTCAGGAAGGCATACAGTATAACATGAGAACTAGCTGCATCTAAACAGAATGCACCATCCGGGCTGGGTAAATGCAGCCTTTTGGTTAATTGACTTTATGAATATTCATGAATTTTCCCAAACAATACAAGAGACCCTCAGACTGAATGCATTTCCAGCTCAGGACTGCTCCATTCCGAAAACCCAACACCTTCTGATCTAATGGACTTAGATTCATATTGTATCATGGACATCTTTCTTTAGTGAAATTTGTTTTAATAATTGAAATGATTATACAACTAAATCAAAACAAGCAAGAACCAATCCTACAAACAAACCTGTTATAAAATCGCTTATACGATTTTCCAATCATACGATTTGCACATTCACCAATTTTCTTGTATTTAGAACATTTTCTAAGACAGGAACAACATTTACGAGTGATCCCACCCAACCTGTCGTACGAATAATGTGAACAATGCATTGCATTCATTTTCTATGTAGAGGCTAACAGTGCATGTCAGAGCAGCTCATCTAGCTCACAGAACTTGAATATGAAGCAAGATTCAACAAATGCTTTGCTTATTTCTCGCCTCAAATGTTTTCTGAAATGTATTTTAGTGGACTGTCTAGGAGGAATAAGAGAAAGTTTATCTACAGTTCACCATATAGTTATGTTTCGCTAAAACCAAAAAACTGTAGTCTACCCAATCAGGTAACGACTACACGGTAGACTACGTCCCTTGTTCTTGTTAATCCCATCGGCCATCTTTCTGACGGAACCCACCTACAGTACTGTATATACTGTATTATAACAGACATCTTGGGGGTTTGATGATGCCATTTTTATGAATGAATTCACCGGACATGCAAAGACTTATTTGGCAATTTTGGGAAGTGGTCATTTAGGACAGTTTTCTGAAGTTAGGAGGGCTTGTTGAATCATCTAGCCCTAGGAGAAAGTAGGATAAATTCTTAGACAAGGCCCATTTTTATATTTTACCCACTCAAAATCACCCAAGTATACTGTTGAAGACCTTACCTCCAGACTAGCATATGTTCCCTTCAAAACTGTAATCCTGAATTTGAGATTCCATTTTGAGGCCTTGAAGAAATATTTTGAACAGCAGTGAAATCAAATAATAAAGTGTGTTGATTTAGATGAAATTGCAGTGTTGAACTGGCTTTCTTCAAATGAAGTCCTGGATATTACAGAATACTGAATAATCATGGTACTTTCATTCTACAGGATAGTGCTGGGCATAACCCAATGTTTTATGAAAGCATTTGTTTCCCCCTTGGTCAGCAGACACTCCCGGAATGATCACTCTGTCAGTTTGGACGACGTAATCAATTTACATCAACACCACCAGAGCTGGTTATAGATCATTCAACTCATAATCTCATTTTCCTTTCCAATATGCGCAAGGAGGCTTGCTCCTGCTACAAATTAGCTGTGTTTAATGGTAGCATATCAATTAATCACTGCGAGTCACAACAAAATTAAGTAATAATGCAGTCATTAATATTACAGACAAGAGCTCTGCAAAACTAGATAAGTCTTGAGAGCTGTTGCTGTAGCATTAGATCTTCATTTGTTTTCTTAGTGCCCCAGAGGGGGAAAAAAGATCTTAAACTTTGGAATAGGACAGATATTGATCCGGTACACACACGTGAAAAAAGGTTTCACTGCAGCAATTTCCAAAGCACAGGTTTCCAATACACATCATCTCTCAGAACTATTGCTTGTCTTTCCAAAAACATCATGGCTCTTTGGAGTGTATAGAACTAACAGTAGGGACTCTTACTGTAGTAGGTCAATGCACAAATACCATCCGTCTAAAGCAATGCCCATAAAATCTTTAGTCTGACATTGTGCAGCAACTAAAGCTTGTTTCTTACTACTGACTATGGTACAGTTGTAATGTGATCTGGTTAGATTAATTCAGTAACATGGCTACAAAGCCACAAACCAATCATGATTCATATCGTAAAGATAGTGGGAAAATGGCATATGTACTGCTGTTTTCTGCCACTATCAAGTCTGAGGTGACCAACAATGCTGTCATCTTCCTCCAGCATAATTTCATATGCCACAGCGCAAAAAAGGCTACACTGACCACACATGGAGCCCCCAATACCCTAAGTATTCTACATTGACTTTATATTGGTGTTTCAAATATTTCTGTTTATTACCTGCGTCAATTTGGCACATGGTACTTTGTGTTAATAACTTGGTTCCCCATCTGTTTTGCCTTAAGATACATAGTCTGTGGGGAGTAGGTATATAATGCAATGCTGACACTTCACTGTGTATATTTTTTATGAATTCGGTCTACACCTCCAGACATCATAACCAATAAACAGTGGTAAAACTTCCCAATCAATTGGTTCCCATAGCTGTGCCTATCTCAGGGCGTATCTCGGTCTTCCGGCCGCGTCAGTCAGAGCAGCGCTCTGCTCTTATCACTCGTCACTCAGAAGCCCCCACTTCCCTTCCTGCACTGTCTTCCTTGTTTACCTTGGGGTCAGAGGTTAAGGAACGTGTCACGCGGCCAGCCCGGTTGCCTGCGCTGTGTTTATGTCCAGCCTTCACGCTGAATGAAGCGTTCCAGCAGGATGGGGGAATAGATCGCCCTGCTGGAGCCCATGCACCTGGTGGGGGCTTTATCGAATTTCGTGTAGGACACGCCATTATTGACAGAGACATTACTCTCCCTGGCCCTGCAGATGCCATCACAGGGGCATCAGCACTCGATACATTATGCAGATGCCTTTTCCTGCTGTTATTTGTGACTCACAGTTTTAAAGTGACTAAGCTATTGGTATGTGGTTAGATCCTTACAATATTGTCTATTAAATTGAGCTAGGCCTTATTTTCATAAGTGCATTGGGTAGGGTGATTTGGCCATGGCATGACATATGTGGGGGCCAACGGGAAGCTGTGAATTTCATTTTATTTTCCTTTTTTCCCCAGTGAGCATGGGCAATATTAGGATAATCACTTTGTGGTAGACCACTGACATGGTTCCTCCACACCCAGTCGATATGTCCGTAGTTTACCAGTGAGAGTATGATGCAATTGGGCTGAAAGCCCAGTCCATGTCAGAAGATCCAAAGTGCAATGAAGGAGTCTACGGACATGCAGGGCTAAGTGGCGTGAAAAACTCAATTTTTAAAAGATCTGACCGAATCGTTTTCAGCAAATTCTGCATGGAGTAAAAAAGCACATAGCTTAGGTTTGCATTTGTCTAGAGGAAAGTTATATATTTGCAACATACTTCACTTTCCACAAACATAGAATTCATAGGTCGCTAAACACTGCTAATAGGGCATCCATTTAAATTCACACAGTGTGTAACACTAAAAAACAAACATAAATGATACATTCTAAGAGGCACCTGAAATGAATAAACTATCTAGCTAAATTAATTGTAAAAGCATTAAAGCTGCAAGAAGCAACATGCTGTTTGTGCTTTTAATCGAGAGATATATACCATATGCACTACTTTCAGCCTGGAACTGCAGTTTCAATTTGAAAAGTGTTCATCCCTATTATGCTCTTTGCAAAAATGACCGGACCTCATTCTCCTGATTAGCGTTCATTTAAGCTCTGAAAGCAGTTTTAAGTATTACACTCGTCTTGTGTGGTGTTTGAGCTAGCATGGCTTAAGTTTCGGTCTTTCTCACTCACAGCTGGAGAAGGCCCTTAATAGCAGTGCCAGTTAAATGATTTATTCTAAAGTGTTCTTGGTTTGCAGACAGAACTGATCTGCAGACACCACACGGTTTGCTTTTATTCTAATCGGTGAAGTGCATTCTCGTGAGGTCAGAGAATAGTCTTTCATTAAAGTGCTGGTGCGGTAAATGAATTAGCAGAATGTAAAGCCTGTGGGTATTTGCTCAAAAACACACATTTAAACCTTTTTTAATTCATTTATAACGGAACTATGCTTGAAAAGCTAAAAGAGTTGCATTGCTGTAAACATACCTGGAATTAAGCAGAATTGAGAGGCAGATGAGATGGATCCTGGTTTAGAAACAAACAGCCATTTCTGGATCTGGGCCAATGTGAGAGGGTTTGGAACATTTGAATCAGATTACTGAGACCATGGCAAAGGAATAAGAACACCACTGTCAAGACACCGGTTGATGTAAAGATTACCTGTCATATTATTATTTTAATCCAAACAGAGCTCAGTTAATCTCATTTTCATTCCAAATTAACTACATTTATTTCAACTGATCTTATGATCGGATAGTCATCCGAATAGTTTTATTTCTCTTAAGAACTGTCTGCAATACTGGCTTAGAGAATCAATAGCCAATCAGCAGTAACATTCCCAGTCGTTTAAATAAATGGCAATATGTACCTATCACTTCTAAGGAGGTACTGAGGGTGCTTTTGTTATCATTTAGCATGTATCTCATTTTTCTTTCTTGTCAAGTAATTACTTTGCAAAAACATGTTTACCCAGGGTGTCAGGTATATGACCTTCTTTGGTTTCATTTTACAGGTTTAACTTTCAGTTGGCCGCTGGCTTGCTATAGAAAGCACGTTTGTTTTCAAAGGACAACCCCACAGTTGCCTTTTAGCATGCCTCAAAGGAAAACAGCAAGGTGAGTGCCACAGAACTGGGCGAGCAAAATACCCACCAGCCGTCAAGACGGTAACCTCTCCGACCCCACCCCACCCTGTGCCTTGACCCGTTCCGTGAGCCTGCCAAGCAGCTATGACCGCTGGTGAAGCCTCCCCTCCCTGGATGTGCAGTTTGGTTTTAATCGTTTCCATTATGCCAAACCTCATATTAGTATGCAAGTCTCCTTTCAAAGAAAAGCAATCTGTGTAACCGCACCACTTGAATATCAATAGTTTTGACCTGATTGTTATTTTTTTTGCCAAGCTGTAGCTGTCTAGTTTGAAGCTTAAGGAACACCTAGTTGCTGCACGGCAGCATAGAACCTTTTCGTCTTCGTTCTCTGTCACTCTCAGAAATCTGCCCCTGGCATCCTATGGACATCTAGGGAAAAGTGATAACATGCCAGCATTTCAATACAAAGAAACTGCCTCATGATCCCTCCCCCCCTCACAAATATCTGCTCCCTACCTTCAATGCCCAAGATGACATTTTAATAGGATTTAATATAAAAATGCCTCCTTAGAAAATATTTTGTGCCACATCTCAAGCTCCAACTCTGATGTGTTTTGAATCAAAATGCAAATGTAAACCCATCAATGAGCACAATGCTGGCTTCCACTGCTGAGTCTGTTGATGTAGTGAAACAGTGTTGATACAATCAATGTTGCATTTCAGAAAATCAATGCATCCCTATCCATGGACATCAATAACAGACTACAGCAAACAAGAGGGGAAAGAGAGCAAGAAGCAGGCTTCTCCGCAAAAAATGTACAAGTATGCATTTACAACAACAGATTTGCTTTGAGATCAGTGAACTCAAACTATATACTTGTTCACTATTGTTTGCTTAGTTTGACATATTTTGTAAAATATCTGTTATTCTGTTACATCTGTTATTATCTGTGATGATGACTGTCGTTCTTTCATTATCATTAAATTAATAAATAATAATGAATCCCTTCTATCTTCCTGCAAATGTATTTTCCTTTACTAATTAAGGTAAACTTGCAATAAACTATATAACAATGTCTCTGGGCTTTTAAATGAAGTTGTTTATCACAATTATTTAACAATATTAATGATGTGATATGCCTCTTGGTTTTATTCACCTGCAGGGGATATAAAGATTTTTTAGATTTTAGGTTTTCTTTTAGATTTTGCATTCAGGAATATGCAACAGCAGCACTGGACCCCCAGGTTAGTGCTTTAGTTGGCACAAGTTGGTTTCATCACATTTTGTGGACTCAGAGTTTTTTATTATAACTACATCCATAATGTTAATCCAGATATATTGCATTTGTAGAGAAGCAGAAGCTGTGCAAATTATGTCCAGATGGAGCATCATGTATTTCAATGATCAGACGGTTGCATCATTGAAATGTCAAAGGACATTATGGAACAGATTTTATGCACTGTCCTGTCCAAAGCTTATAGATCATACCCTCCCAGTAGCTCTGTAATGTTACAGTAGTTTGTTTCTGAGTTTAAACAACACACATTGTACAACAAAGTGTTACATAATACCTCGATTTATTTAGGTTTAGGTTTAATAAAAAAAAATAAAACTGGGGATTTCCACAAGAGAGTATCCATTGTTATATCACTGGATTTCCATGGGAGAGTTCATTCTTACATCACAGAGTAGCTAAAATAAGTCCACCTTGAATGGTGCACTGTAGCAGCTCGATTGGAGTTCTGCTTTGCACACACAGTCCCCCAGTGGCCAAACGCTGTATACATCGTCAGGTCCTGCAACTGCAAGCAGAAGACAGACACACAGTACTCTACTAACACATATGCCGTCTGCTGAAAAATATATACACACACGGACAGAACTTGGCCTGCAAATGTGGCCTGTGGACAATGTCCATGACAAAACACTGTGGTCAGGCCACAATGAAGAGCCAAGTGTTGAATGGTTTTAATAGAGCAGCATAGCGCCCCTTGCTTTCTCAACAACTAGCTTCAACAACAATGCATTCTCAGACTTCAGGGTATTCACTCTGTGCCAAAAACTACCAAGACACAATGCACAAAATGTCACGAGAAACAAAGCTATAGGTACTCGATTTCACAACTCTCCCACACCATTTGACACCAACTAATAAGAACAAAAATGAATAAATAAATACATTAAATATGGTTTCACTTTTTAGTTTCCAATTTCAATTCTCCCGATGATATCATGATCTGCAACACTGCACTTCTGGCTGCAGTTTCAGACATTTTTATTAGAATCAAGCAATTGTTTACCGAACTTCCAATGTGCGAAAAAGACAGTTCACAGTGAAGCCGTATTAATTCCCTGAGATCAAATGAATGAAAATGTTTACGTTATCGTTACTAGTCTACACTGATTCATAATAAGTCCTTTGTTGATGTTTGGTTACTAACTCCGTGACAGACTAGTAACGCAATATAAACGCTATGAAATTGTGAAACACCCGGGTGCAGAGGAAACAAGGCGCAATTACGGCAGGAGTATTTTTTAATGGTACGTTGTAAATAAAGCCTGAATGCAGGGACAGAGATGCGCTGTGAAATTGATTTGAGCGAACAAAGGACTCGATGTCAGCCACTGTATTTATTATCTTAGCTCCACTTCAGTCTTCGCTCATTAAATGCATTAAAGGCACACGCAGAAAAAAATGCTGCTATCGATGCCTATATTTCTACTCTTGCATTCAGTAAAAGGCTTTCTTTTCCTGTGACAAACATGAGAGCCAATCAAACGCATGCGGTAAGCGCAGCTAATGAAGAACCCGTCCGGAGCAATCAGTAAGATTCTGTCCTGCATGGCCATGTGAACCTGGATAAGAGTAATAAACGTTTTCAGCCGAGGTAGCCGAGTGAATTGGCGATCTGACCCCCTGTGAGTCTTACTGGCGTCTGTATGTCTGGATCACCGTCCTGTATTTTGTAGCCTACTTACAGACGCTGATCCACGAACATGAGGAAAAAATGGACAATTTTTCTTATATTTTTGCAGGATCTGGAGTCTTCTTCTTCTTCTTCTTCTTATTCTTCTTTGGTTAGTAAACGAATGCTACTACTACTACTAGTAATAATAATAATAATAATAATAATAATACTAATAATAATAATAATAGTTTTATTTTTGTAGCAGACGTTTTAAATTATTATTATTTTGCTTTTACAGATTCTCGTTTGTTTGCGAAATGAATTAAGGAAGCTGCACCTTGCATTGACAGGAAAGGCAATTAGATCTGCCTTTCTTGGTCGTAAGAGGCTGCTCCCAGTCCGAATAAATCTGGTCCGCGTTTTAACTACAGCATATACTCCACAGGCGGACCAACCTGATCATAAACTTGGTTTGAAAAGAGAGCCCCGCCCTCACTTCAGCCTTTTCATTCTCTGGTAGACTTAAAAACACCAGCTTTTCCTTGACATTCTCAGATGCAAGGAAAGCACTGAAACGCACGGCACTTCTGCGCAGACAGAAACAAAACTCTGAAAAAATCTGGCGGAATCTAACTTTATTTTTTTCAAAAGAAAAATACAGTTTTTAAGATAGAATCATGGATTTTCTAAATCACAACTATTTGAACTCCCGTACGTCATACGACTACACCTTTAATTTTTGGAATGACTATTTGGGTCTGTCGACATTGGTCACGAAAAACAAAAACAGTGTGCCACAAAGTCCCAACTCTATCACGGAGTCTCTGAAAGCGACTCTGGGCTTAGACGATTCCCCTGCATGTTCGTGCGTAATCGGGGTCAGTGGGGAAGGTGGACACTTGGACTGCTGCTGTCCCTCCACGAGCCCCCCGCCTACCTCTATCCTTGACTTGAAGGAGCGCTTCTCCATCTTTAGCCCTTTCCAGAACCAAAGCGCCGGCGTCCCCCCACAAGACAGGGACTCTGCCTTTGGAGGGAGCTTCGCTGGGTTCGATCTTTTCGGCATGGAGAGAAAGATGCGCAAGCCGACGCCGAGGAGTAAGCAAGAACCCAAGATCTGCGTCTTCTGTCGGAATAACGGAGCGCCGGAGGAGGTGTACGGTTCTCATGTACTGAAAACGCCGGACGGGAGGGTCGTTTGTCCTATTCTCAGGGCTTATACCTGCCCCTTATGCAGTGCCAACGGGGACAATGCCCATACGATAAAATACTGCCCGCTTTCCAAAGATCAGCCAGCCCAGCGACCACTGAAGGGAGGGAGGGCAGTGGGCGGTAAGAGACTGAAAATATTCTAGATAGATCGTTAAACAGTGATTCAACATTTTTTTTTATTGCACTGACCATTTTCAGATGACTGTTTCAATTGCGGCTGCCCGGTCCTATCTGCTACGAGATCATTTTATTCATATATAAAGTAAATAATAAATATTATACTTTCTTCAAAAAACTGTTATCTTTTATATATGTATATTTTTATTTGCATAGTTTTATTATTTTTTTATTCGTAGACATCGTTTATTTTCACACCGCGTAGTGCGCAGTTTATTGAACTGTTCATTAAGGTGCACCTTCATTCATGATCACGTTATGTGAGTAAACGGTGGTATTGATTTGGTGGGGGGAGTGACTATTGGCGTGAAACAATGCAGACGGAGTGCTTTGGCAAAATTTCCTCCAAATACGTCGTTTTTTGTACTTGTAAGCTAAGCTTACATTTCATATTGCTTGACTAATGAACCAAAGTTTAGTTCGACATATTCAAATGAAAGAATGTTTCCATCTGTTTTATTTTGTACTGAGGTCGGATATCATTCCGGTTAGACTTTTCAGTGTTCTGGGCGTTTCTTATAATTATTATTTTAAATTAACTAACCAATTTCCAATCGCATTTCCAGTCCACAACGCTGTTTCAAACGTGAGCTGAGTCAATAAACCATTCCATTAAATATCTGTACGAAGGAAAGAAGACTATCTAGCACAAAGGGCGCTCTGTTAGAGACTAGTGTGCTCAGAGTAAGTTTTAAATTAACAGTTGCATTGCCAAACGACTTATACACCCCGATACATATTGCATACAGTCGCTTTGCCTTTTTGACGATATATATAAATATATATTACACGGTACTCCTAATGTTTACATAACCGGCAGAGGGTGAAACACTGGATTTTGTTTATTTTTGGAGTATCTCACGTGTGTTTTATTTTTAATCGACTGATTTCATGAGCTATCCGACTTAATATCAGAGAGAAGCTCGGGATTTGGGGGAAGTGGGTGGGGGGCGCTTTACATAAACACAAGGAGGAAACACAGAAGACCTTTCATGTGAGAAGCTACAAGTCGTTCACACGAATGGAACTAATGAATGTCATTAAAAGCTTTTTTTTAAAAAAACAAACAATGTATTATCCCTTCTCTTTGCATTATTTTGCAAATATAAACCCAAAAGATGCAAAATAGAGTGAATGTATAATAAAGTGAAAACTGACACGTGGAGGACTGCACATTTTGGACAGTTTTGTTTACCAAAGGAATACAATTTTAATGAAATGAAAAAAGTAATAGATTTGCTGTATTGTACATATAAAGTGTGTATTGTTTATTCAGTATTTTAACACTATAATAACGGACTTAAGAGGGTTCTACCTCAAAAGAATTTTCAAATAATTACAAATTTGTACTTATATGTATAATGTCAACATTGCAGTTGATAAATATAGTGCTGCCATTTATAATAAGGGTTTTTAATAGTATTTTTTGGATCTTTGTATAACATAATTGTATTTTTTTTGCATTCTACATTTGGAAGTCAGATTCTGATAAGCTCTAAGCATTGGTCGCCAAAAGGCGAGTGTTGTAAATAATATTATCCATACATTTTTGTTTTCCTTTCTGAAGCTGTGTTGTTTAATGTTTGTTTTGCAGAGCGTAAATGAGAGGACGAGTTATGTTTAAGACAATAGACAATTTGCCAGTTTTATCTGAAGTTTTTAATTAAAGGAGAAAAAACAAACACTGTCGAATTTTGTTATTTAAATTTTGTCACTTCTCTGTATACTGCAGTGCAGAACTTAAAAAACTGAATTCACTACATAAAAATAAACAGCTTATGAAATACTTTAACTCTTAAACCTGATGTTGTTTGTTTGCTTGACTAAGGTCCTCCCCAAACTCCCCCCTACTAAATAAATAACATTAGATGTTACATTATACTGAGACCAGACTGCAGAAACAACCTGGCACCAGTTAATATCCATGCTTTTGCCACACAAAATGATGAGCAAGTGTTTAGTTGGAGAGCCAGTGACCTCGCTACAGCAAACAACAATCAATCTGCGAGGAGATACTGGCAGAAAAAAATGGGTGCTTCAATACCTTCCACCCAACCCATTCCCCTTTCAGGTGCACTGTGGTGAAAAGCTTGCGGAGTGACTCCAGTGATCCAATCAGCAGGCTGCGGCCTGACCTCTGCCTGCATCGGCCCCGCCAGCACAGCGTCTGAGTCATAGACGCTGAAGCAGGTCCCATAGAGGGCAGTCTGAGCAGTGAGCTGAGCTGGTGTAGAGTCCTGCATGCACAGCATCATATCCCCCTCCCCCCTACTTTCAATCTTTCTCTTCTCTCTCTCTGGCCGAGGCTTCATATTAATAATGGATGGATGCTAAGTGCAACAGGGATGTATATTTAGGGTGGTTCACCAGCCTAGATATCAATTCAGGGGGTGCCTGACAGCCCACCCCTGTTTCCCCTGACACAGCATGCCATTAGCTGTGCTCCAGCGAGAGTATCCAGTGCTTATCAGCTTCGTTTAATAAAGCATACAGTATCACCTTTTGTGTGGACAGCATTGCCTTGATGGTGATTCTTTTATCATTATCAAAACAACACTAGATATTACATTTCTGGCATGAAACTGACTGTACTTTAGGTATATGTTTTTCTTTCTTTTTGTGCTATGCAAAACTAATATGTATTGGAATCTTATAAAAACATGCTCTTCGAAATTGCTCAAGTCTGAGCACTTTAGTTCAACACAGGAACACATGACACAGTTACAAATGCAACAGGTATTATATAGGCCTACCAAAACTGACATATTAAGACAAACAAATAGAACATTAGTGTCCCATCTGAATGAGGCCCTCAGATTTCTCAGTGAATCAAAACTGGAGTAAGTAATGAGCATTGAAGCTTGACATGGAAAAGGTATTTTATAAACACAATAATACTAGAATGGATTATTGGAACTCAAAGAGGCAATAGGGTAGTACTGGAGGCCTACTGGTCTCTAGTCCGGTTTCCTCAACCAAAATTAATTTTGTGAATTACTTCTGATAGCATAAATAAGAAGCACAGTGAACTGAATGTTCCTGTAGCATATTGTATAACAATGACTATTCAATGCTTGACCACATCCAGGCTTCCCTGCCTCAAATGAAAATCCAGCTGGAATCTAAGAAGACTGTGCATATCATTTACATATTAAGTATACTGTTCAAATCCCTACAGAATTCTGGTTAAAGAAAGAGCTCTTCAACTGTTAAATAACCCCCTGCTGTCATTTTCTCAGCACACAAAGGTAAAATATTTTAGGCATCAACAATTAAAAGATTCTACAAATCCTATGTATATGTGCACTGATGTTAATTTGTTTATTTATGCAAAAGTCACTAGATAACTAGATTTACTTGCTAAAATGTGCTTTTGTCAGAGCTAAATAATGGAAATGCATATTTGAAGCAGCAGTGTCATAAAATGGTTAAGAACTGAATTTGTAGCCCAAAGGATCCAGGTTCAATTTCAAGGTAGGGCACTGCCATTGTAGCCTTGAATAAGATACTTTCAGATTTGCTTCAGTATATATGCAGCTGTATAAATGGATATTATATCAATATGTTAAATTGTGTTAGTAGCTCTGGGTAAGTGTATTTGTCAAATGCCAGTACAGTAATATTCACTACTCTACCCATAAGATACATATATAATATATTTATAATATATTCATAATAAATTACAGAGCAAGTGTTAAGGTGTAATAAAGGCAAGATAAGCCCTACTTAATTTCACCTGATTTCATCTGCAACAACTAACGGTGTTCAACACCCCACCCACCACCCCATCATCTTCCACAACTTATAGAATCAAATACAAAGCACACATATTTCCTGAAAATGTTTGGTTAAAAGAATAATAAATAAAAAAATCCAATATCCTCTTTTCAGTCCCTCACCACTCGCTATGCGGTAATAACAATGGCTGTAAAATCAATAGGGGCAGGAAAAGTGCGTTCAGCCTAGCAGTCATCTCTTTCCTAGCGATGCTCCTGACATCTGGGGACGTGCTGGAACGCATTGAGCGGCAGCGAAGCGTGAAAGCCATTAAGGTGAGCCCCTTTGTTTTCTCCGCACAGTGGATATCCTTCTCGGACGTGCGGATCCAGCGCGTTTCTTCGCCAGCCGTCCGAGAACAGGGAGAGGGGGAAAAAAAGATTATCCCTCACAAAGAGGTAGGTTATTGCGTAGCCTCTTCAAAGGAGGGATCATGTCTCATCTCAATGAACTGTGCACGGAGCTCAGGTGGAATAAATCGGATAGCCAGGTTTGAGGAATTAAAAAACAAGGATTTGGTTTCACAGGCCATGATTTGTCCCACACTGTAGGTCTGGAATGTTCATCCTCACTGACAGGGAATATTGTCTAAGCTGCATTTAGGAGGGAAAAAAACACACACCATATGGAATATTTGGAAATGAAAATAATATTAAATGTCATTTTCCTGAAGAATAATCAGATACGATACACACTCACAACCTATAGGCATAATAACATGGCTGTACAAGCTGCCTTGGAGTTGGTTTTCTTGCTATACTGTATACCACAATCCCCCAATGGCCCTGTACTAGACATTGTAAAACCAGCCGGTTATCTGAAACACAGAATTATCGTCCATAAAATCTGTCTGGGCCAATCTTAAACATACTAAAACTGAAATAATATTACTTTACCCCAGAAGGTGAACTATCCTTCAAATTGGGAATTGGGTTAAATTATGTTCTCCACCTGTATTCCACGGACACTTAGGGAGACCAGCAGTGACTGTAGCTGGGCTAGGCTGCCATACAGTTACACCAGTCTGCAGACTGAATGGCTGAGTGAGCCTGGTCAGAAAGTTGTTAAGTCATTTCCTGCCTCAGTGTAGGGATCTGCTGGGAGATGCGTTTACGGGGATGTGGTTTTAGCCACAGATGAGCTGATACGGTGTTTAATTTGATTTTGCACCGCTTTTTCTGGAAATACATATGTGGTTTGGTCTGAAAGCTCAGAGGAAACATACCTGTTTGAAAGTTGTGTGCGAGAGTAATTAGTCTTGTGTGACTGACACATTCCGCATTTTGTCTGTGGGATATGGGGCAGCTCACACTCAGATATGAACATTTTCAGTGTGTTTTCTTAACAATGTGTGTCTGACATTCAATGCAAAGTCAGGCAGAATGTTTCATTCGATGCTGGTTTTTCAGTCCAAAGAACTGGTATATGGAAAACGTTGATATCCCTCTCCCTAAGAAAATCAGTACCAGCAACCACAGTACTTAAAAATAACCTTGACAAATAACAACTACTTTGAAATAATTCTGAAATAATACATTCTAAAAATATCTGTTCAAGTGGACCCAGAACCTCAAATTTATAACCCTTTTTTTGTGGACATATTATTTGGATCTCATTGCTAAAAATGAATTGGATTAAAAGATCCTTTAATTGAATGATAATTCCTTGCCCTTGTTGCTCACCGTTGACGTATGAAGACCTTTAAAATGTGCAGGACTGTGGCCCTCCAGAACAAGGGTTGTGCATCACTGATTTAACTGTAGTTTGTTATTGTTTACTGATTTCAGACAGCTTGCATGAGCCAAGTCATGCTGTTTGTCTGAACACCAACCCTGCTCCTGCCATCATTATCAGGAAGGCTAAGCAGCATAAACAAACACATACATACCCACGCAGGCACACACACATACACATACACGCGTGCGCACGCACACACACACACACACACACACACATACATACACACACACACACACACAATAGAATAGGCTACCAAAATAAGACATTGAACATCAAAAAGGCAGGTCAAAAAGGAGATAGGAATATAGCTGTGCAGGTGCATTAGCTCTAGTTGTATCTCAGTTGTGCCATTTAGCATACTACTTAAGCTGAAGTGCTACATGTGCTACACATGCAAGCTACCTTCATTACTGCCCCACACGCAGGCTTTGCCTCCTGTTATAGGGAAGGGCAGGAAGCAGAAGGCAAAGACTTTTCCAAACAGAATGAAACAGCTTGGTCTTGTTTACTTGTTACCAAAAACAGAAAGTGTCATGAGCCCAAGCCAACAAATTCTATATCGAGAACGTGTTGCGGTGTCCATCCCTGAAGCTGGCATCATGACCATGTGGCGATGTTACACACTATTTGTTTGCTGTGGCATTCTGCTCTTACCACAATACAATGGTGAGGTTGCCAATGGCGTGACTAGACCTGCTGTTTATGCGAGGCGCTGCAACACACTTATAAATTTAGCAGCTTCATGTTTCATGGAAAAGGGGAAGTCAGCTCACAGGGCATCCAGGTATTTGAGGCATCCCTGCTCCGTGAGGAAAGCGAACCATACTGTGACCTTTCCCCATCCCACATCCCACGCCTTTCAGACGCCATAAAAACCGCAAGCAACCAACAGCAACAGGCTGGTGGACAAATCAACTCTGAGAAAATCCGGCTGCCTCGAAGAAAGCAGGGTCGGCTTCCAGGGTTCAACAGGAGGTGGAAGAGTGTGTGTGTGTGTGTGTGTGTGTGTCTGTGTGTGTGTGAGAGAGAGAGAGAGAGAGAGAGAGAGAAGAAATAAATGAACATAACATGGATGCTTTTTACTCCCTGCATTCTAACTGAGGATTACAGCTCGATATTGTCTGCGTGCAGACCTCCGAGTTGGATGTGGTAGAAGTAGCCTACAGAGAGCTGCTTGTAATTATGACAGAAAAGCGAAGAGGGACAATTCAGAACTCAAATCAAAGTTACCACTGGCTAAACCCTGCAGTGTAAAAGTGCTGAGACTCTGCTGCAGCCTTTGGGACCAACACTTTGGCAGTGCATGAGCCTCAGACTTGAATAGTGTTATGTGGAGGAGAGTCAATAGCATTATGAGGAGGTGATCCAAAAGGGTTGGCTATTCTGCACTGGCTCATTCCACTGTCATTGGACTACAAAGTGTACAGTACTATTAGGTGGAATACTGTATATACTCAAACAGTACCATCAGTGTGCCTTTGAGTAAGGTCATTTATCTGTTGCTTTGGTGATAAATCCAACCAGACAGCAGGATTAGAGCTGGCTTATACTGTTAATCAACTTGATAATAACATGCAGTTATGGCATGGTCAGTGTGCAAAAATTCTCCATGCACGTTTGAAATCCACTCTAATAACGTCAGTCTTTTGAAGCTGTGTGCATTACCGAAACAAACTGCCCTCCTTTCATCTGCACATTTGTTATTGTATATCCCATCTTTGATGACAAATACACATCCAACAGTATCAATCTTACCCTGTGCAATCAAATAGAAATTACTACGCTCATACAAAAAAACATGAAAAAGGAAGAAAGCAACACAAAGAGTGCATGTCGCAATTACTATCAGCTGCTAAGAAATCAGCCCTTAGTATAAATCAGTCAAAGAGAGAGGAATGTATGTGTTAGCATTAAACGTGCTGTATGCTCTGGACTTTCTCTTGTTTTGTGGAAACGATGGAAACCATTAGCTGGGAACCATTACGGGAGGCTAGATTTCAGCCAACTGGAAATGGCTGTGGACCCTGAACAAATAAGATGTGTATTTAAAGGGGCAGGTCCAGGGAGGCCCCGTTTGCAGCAGCTTCCCTCGTAGACGAGCGCTAAGCGCTAAGCCCGTCTCCTCCTTGTGACTCACTCCTTTCCCGGCCCTGCGGTGACATCACCACAACAAGCTGGTGCAGCTGCTGTTCGCTCGGTGAAAAACCACTGTGTCGTACTCGGTTTCAAAACCAAGAACCCCAGCTTCAATCTGTATATCTATTGTAGCGTGTGTGTGTGTGTGTGTGTGTGTGTGTGTGTGCACTGACTGTATAAACAGGGGATGGGTTTTAGAATGAATGTGATGTTTTGTTCTCGATATCGATGAAGAAATAGGAATTTATGCTTCAGAAAACTTCAGAAATGTCAGGAAAACTACCTTTTTTTCTTCGGAAGACTCCAGCCTGCCCTGGAGCCAATAATAACAAATGACATCCAAATATTTCTACAGGAATGTTTTAATGCTTCTGAAATGAGCTACTGCAAGCTTCAGTGGTGTGGATCTTAATAACTGCACACAAATTTATATTTTATCAAAACACATGCTGGGTCAACCTACTTTTTCCACTTATTTGGAAAAGAAAAGCAACTCAGCATATATTAACACTTGTTTTGTATCAACAGTTTTGGAGTATTCATCCAGAACGTAAATGACCATTAGCATAACATGCCTCAAAGATAATGACTTGACTGTGAGAGAACACTGTTTACTAAGAGCACAGCAGGCCCAGCAAGTTCCTGTGTTGTTGTATTGGTGGTGCATCATAATGCCTGAATAAACAAGAATGTCTGGAAGTGGGTTGCTGATCACAGCAGAGCTCTGACAGTGGGCAAAGGCCGAGGCCCAGATTGTGTGCTTGCAGTTTGAGGAACATGAGGCTGAGCTATGCTTTCAGGAAGCAGGGGAGGAAGCATAATGTAGTGATATATATCTATGCTGCCACCCAGAGGAATCTGCTGGAACTGCAAGCATTCCCTTCCCACAAAAATAGATTTCTCATCAAATGGGGCCACAGTCAGATGTGGCTCAAAGGAATGCACCAACCTGAATGGTGATGCTAACGTATGCCCTTGTTGCTCTTTGGTTTTATATTTAGGGTGTTTTCTGTTCCTAAGAGAACCAAGGAAAGCTTAGTTGGCCATTTAACTTGCCAATACATACAGGTGTAAATACAGTAGATAGCTACACATAGAAAACTGTGCTGTAACTGTTAGAATACAAAGGTGCATGCAAATGTATAACAGAAACTAAAGTGTAGCTGTGTACTTGCAGTATATATGTGGCCACGCAGTACTGTATTGATGTCAACAAAAAAAAGTATCGGTACTATTTCCACATTACTTTACTGCCACCTGTGTTTCTTGTTTGTAATTGCACCCTGTTCAAGGCGTAAATATGGTTTCCTTTACAAAACTTTCACCCTGGTAGTCTATGCCTCCCTCACCCGTTTGTCTCACCCACAATTTCATCTTAAATATAATAAGGGAACATCTTCTTGTTAAAATCAATGATAACAGTAACAGCAACAAATCACATGTATGTCCAGTGCAGAATTGTTTTAATCCGGACAGTGAGTATTGACCTTGTCAATAATTTAATGAGAATGAAATCTCACAGAGCTGCTGAGTGGCTTGTTTCATAAAGGTACTCACAAGCATGGGCAAGGCCCTGTGGCCTGGATATTATATAATAGATTATCCTAATACTACATCAGGGGTCCATGGGCTAGGAGTTGTCATCAGCAAAAGATACAGATACTCTCCTGCCTGACTGTTTCGCCTGTAACGTAACAAATATTCACTGTCCTGCAGTTACTGAGGCATCAGAGGAGTCATGCTTTAGCTGCATTCCTCCTTGCACAAGTCCAGGTCACTTGGAATACATAGCAATCTATTACAAATTGGGGAGAATTACAGATCATTCACATAGACTAACTATGATGGAGCAAAACAAAGTAAATATACCCATCCTTGAGCTGTAAGAAAAACCTAAATAATTCTGGCATGACTATTAAACTTGAACCAGGAAGAGGCTGACTCAAGCTCAAACAGGCATTATGCACATGTAGTTTTACCTCTGTACGCAATCACTGCTTAAAAAAATAACTAAACCATTGGCTTAGGGCCGAGGGTCAATGAAAGTTCATTTAGCATACTGTAATAAAGAGTATTTAGAGCAGCTTTTTCCCCCAGAGTTTAAGAAAGACAAGAGGGCATATTTCTGTCTTCAGTGTTCTTATCTAACTCTCTGTTGGTGCAAAATGTTTACATTCCTAGAAGTTCATGTCAGACTTAGTTTTTTAGTGATATAAATATTATTTTAACATCATGTTCACGTTCAAAGGGTGAATCAGTAAAAATAACCTTTTTTCTTGGAACCTCCAGTATCCTTTTACATAAATGTTTAATAGACTGTTTATTTTCACACAAATAAGTGCACCAAAGAGCAGCTTCCACCCAAGTAATGGAGATGCAGGGCAGTGTAATTTTTCCCATGACGTGATTTTAGGCAAGAGGCTTTTAACCCTGAATAGCTATGACTCCTTAATGTGAAATTAACAACGTCACTAGGCTGCATAATTCATCATTTGCACATGCAAAGAACGTGAAACACGATCCATGGTACCAGGCTTAAGCGTGCTGCCCTTTGACTTGAGTTATAGTAAATGTTTACAGCCTATTAGTGCCCTACCATTTATTTACAAGAGCTGGAAGATTAGTGTTGTGATATAATTTATGATCTCATTATTTGTTCCTTGCTACAGGTCTTGTACTTTATTTGGCTTAATTTATTCTTTATGTGGCTTTAAAGTCATCCTTGCGTTGCACTGCTTAGAAATAATTCTTAAAAAAACTCTTATTCTATAAACCACTCACGAACAAAGATAAATATAAGTACTAACTGACAGGGTTCCCAAACTTTTGCACAGGGCCTTTTAACTTTTTATTATCTTGAAACTGTAAAAATGTTAAATAAAAAGTAATCTTGCTTTAAAATTTGAAGAAATATTTCATGTTTAACGTTGTATCATTTAGTGGTCAGATTCGCTTCTGCTCACTTAAATATTAATTGTAATAGGCTTTTTGACGAAGGGTGCCTATATTTTTGCACACTACTGTATATCTTAACTAAATTGGTAGCTAATCTGCAAAAGTCAGTAATTGTGGACTATATTTATGAATGTTGGAACATGTTTTTTTGGTATTATTACCAAATAACTTTCGTGCAGCGAAGATAACTTTAAGGAATAATTTGCCATAACCTGCTCATTAATAACATCGGTGACATTTGACATCCATTTACACACACAACAGATTTTTCTAGCCTATATGATAGGATCACTCGTTCATTCGTTTAATTTCTGTTACCCTGGTAAAAAAAAGGGAACTCAACATGAACTGAAAAGAAAGGAAAACCAGGTGTTTTTACATTTTTCCTGTTGTAGTGGGTAATCTGGTAACAAGAAAACAACGACAATGTTCATTTTGGGTTTACTCACAGCCACAGAAAAAGAGTTGCATCAATGGAGGGTCAAAGCGCTAGGCGGTCACGTGGTTCATGAGGGCTTCAAACAAAGTCTGGCGGTCCATGTGAATGCATGTATTTTTATTATCAGTAAAAAGATAAAAGAGATTTATGGTGACTAGTAAACAGTATATGCATCAATTTGCACTACATATATTCACTGTACAGTGTATGCTGAATATTGGATTTGTGTATGTAATTACATGATTCTTGTAAAAAAAATATAAAAAACTGATTGTAATGACCTTGTAATTGTATCAGTTCAATGTTGCTCCTGTGTTAAGAGGGTTAGGTGATCCACCACTCATCTGCTGCCTGCCACAGAGGTTCCCTATGTGTGGACACTACTGCATCCTGACAAGAACACCACAGTATTATGTTTTTCAACTTCAAATCATTTTTCACTGTTTTATGTTGATGCACATTAATTTAGAACTGTAATTAAGCTATAGCCAAACCGATGTGGAAAAGTAACATCCCTCCCAGCCAATCAGAATTGAGTATTAACCGGTGTATACACGTCAGCCTGTGTTGTATTCTTTATTGTCGGGACTAGACCAATACAAATGCAAACTTAGCAATAGAATAGTGTTATATTTAGCAATATAACACCATTATCTGTAATATAGATTTGCTTGTTGAGTGTACACTCTTCTACATTCTAGCCTTTGGCAGGAGAGTAATTCAAAGTATTTAAAAAATATATATATATAATAATAATAATAATAATAATAATAAATAGTGTGCACCTTCATACACAGTTCCAGGGGGCATTTTCCCTTATATGCAGATTTCCCAACCCCAATTATAACTTTAACCATTGTAGCCTACAATAAAATGTTAAACTGATCCTGAACATAATTATTTGTGAAATGATAGATACCGCACAGAATATTGATGACTATTTCTAATTTACTGTATTTTTAGATAGTAGGCCAGTTTTGGAGGAGTTTGTGGACTGTTCTTGAAACCATGACCCAGTGCTGCCCCCTACTGTCAGACATTGAAAGTATTTCAGGCAGTGATGGATTACAGTGCGCACATTTGCCACCTGGTGGAGGTTGTGCAAACAACAAGTAGTTACTTTGGGAAAACAAAACAAAATATGCAAATCTGCCAGCGCGCGGCAGATCCCCAAGGTAGAAGCATCTATATTCATGATATTATGATTGCATAGTTAACTTTCCTGCTATATGAATACCTGTAGCTGGTAGTATGGTTGCATTTGTGTATTCTAGCCCGTTTTGTTGACTAGATTATTGCTGCTAATTTGTATCTTTACTTGAGATTGGCAGGCTGACTATCGTATTAATGAATCCAATTAATTTCAACATGATCTTTCTTAAGCCAGCAAATGCATTATACTATCATAAATATGCAAAGTGATGTATGACTATCTAACCATTTTTACATAGTTTTTGATTAGTTTAGCTACCTTAAACAGGAACATTTGACAGCGCTGGCATCCAGAACATTGGCAAATGTGATTTGCTGTTCAGTGGGTCTGGTGCAACCATGTTTGCATATTGTATGTGAGGATATCATCAGAGAAACTGTGTGTTGTTTTTTAAACGGAGCTGCATATCATATTCATGAGACTAAAATGGTTGTTTACTCCCTGAAACATGCTCCTGAATAATGGGTTATACCATCCTGGGTTTGTGTACTTTTCATCAGGATGAACTTGTATACATAATGGAGGGCAAGCACTCTGGTTAATGGCACTAGATATCCGAAATTGTGGTCAATCTGTGCAGCAATCTTGTTTTTCTGAAGTATGGTTTCCTCACTATCATATAATGTTAGCATGACCAACGTCTAATCCATCTCAGTGTTGGGGGGGTTTCGGTAAGGTCATACTAAACTTTCTGGTGAGAGCAGGCGCTCTGCTGTACATATAGTTTCTGTCACTGTCACATAATGTTAGCATAACCAGCATCTGATCCAGGATTACAACTTGTGTACAGTCTCCATGTTGGGGGATATCATTATGGTCATCCTGATCTATCAGGAAGCAGCAGGTGCTCTGGTGAATACCTAGCCACTGTCATATAAGGTTCAGTGTCTGATCCAGGATCACAGTTATATTCCAGCTATATGTTGGGGATATTGGCATGGACATTCAACTTTCAGGAAGCAGGAGGTGCTCTGCTATACATACTTTACTATCACATAATGTTAGCACGATCAGAGTCAGATCCAGAATCACAGTTGTGGTCCATCTCCATGTTGGGGGATAGCAGCATAGTCATCCTGCACTTTCAGGAACAAGCAGGTGTGCTGCTGTACACATAGTGTAGGTTTTGGCAGCTGCATGATCTGCAGTGTTTGGTGTTTCTGGTACTCCTGCTGTTTAGTTAGGGAGATGTACCATGCTCTCTAGTAGATACAGTAGTGCGTGCTGGTGCATGCACTGTAGTACCTGTTGCACATCAATTCAGCACTAAACCTAAAAAAAGAAAAAATTATTTCCATATTCATACAATGTTTATCTCAATGTGAGTTGTCCTGACTGAAATGAGCGGTGAGCATCTATTGGGCAGTGCGCATATTGAATGTGCAGAGCAAATTCAGTCAGGGAACTCTACTGCAGCTGACCAAATGTCAGCTTCAGCAATCACATATACATGCATTTCCCTCGTCAACTAATCACATTCACACTACTCATTTTCACATACTCATCCAATCACATGCACACATCATCTCGGAGTGCCTTTCTTAAGCCTTCCCTATGCTGCTCATTGCCTGTGCTGCCTCTGCATGCTCGCTTGCTTCTGCACAAATTGCGCTCACCTTCCAAAACCCCAATTACCAGCTGTTATTTGGATCTGCCTCTAGATATTGGGGAGTTTCCAGTACTCCTCCTGTTAAGTAGTGGAGACACATCATGCTCCATACTAGATAGGGTAGATCATGTTGGTGCGTGCCCTGTAGTACCTGAAGCTGATCCATTCAGTGCCAAACCTGAGTTTTCCTGACTGAATTAATTTCATGATTGAAAACAGAATGTTTTGAAGATGCCTTACTAATACAAATACATAGAGAATGCAAGAGTTGGGATTTCAGTGGGTTAAACATTATTCCAGTCAGTACAACACAATAATGAATGCATTATTATTATTATCATCATCATCATCATCATCATTATGATAAGACTAATACTATAAACTACTACTACTTCTTTAGAAGCAAAACAATATGCAAGTCTAGAGAAGAATTGACAGAAAAATCATTGTTGCAAGAAGATTAAAATAATTGATCAGACATTGGTCTTGGTGAAATGATGCAAATTCCAGTCTCTTTGTCAATTATCTGAGCAAGGAGTAACAACCAGGGAATGGAGAATGAGCAGAACATCAGAGTTCACTGCAAGATGCAAACCACTGTTAAGAGTTCTGGAACAAAGTTCTATGCACAGATGAGTCGAGTAATAACCACCTGTACAAAGTGATGGAAAGAGGAGAACATGGAACCAAGTTTTTCAGAGCAAGAAGTGGAATTTTCCAAGTCAATCAAACATCCTGAATCAAACTGAACATGCATTTCACTTGCTGAAGGCAAAATTGAAGACAAATGCCCCAGAAACAGGCGGTAAATGAAGATGGCAGACTTCAGGCAGTCATCAAATGCAATCAAAAGGATCTGTGACCAAATATTAAATGGCTATTTCAGATTATTAATATTATTACATTCACTATACTAGGGAGACTTGTGTATAAAAAGGGCTGTATCTCCAAAACAGATCACACAATATGGATGTAAATACCCTCTGACAGTCTTTAACCTGCACGTTAACCTCCTATCCACTGTTTTATTCAAAATCCATTGTGTTGGAGTAAAGAGGCAAAACAACAAAAACTGAGTCACTGTCAATTTGTTTGCTTTTTTCCCCAAGTAGCATATAGTAGTAATCCGTCTTACCGTAGGAGAGTGGGGACTCCTCGCACTGCAGAAAAAACATTTAGCAATGTGTTGCAAACCTCTCCAAGACATGATTATTTTGATACATTTTCTGGGAAACATTTTATAGGCACAATATTTATTTATTTATTTATTTATGCATGTATTAATTCATGCGCTAAATCTTCCTTGCCACCAGATGTCAGTGTTGCGTAAGGTAACATCATTCAAAACCTCCTCAGGTCAGAGCATGCGAGCAAGTGGAGTGAGTTAAACATCCCCTTTCAATGTCCAGGCACCAACGCTCCTCTTCGCTCATATTTCTCTGCATGTTTATATTCTTTCAAATGGAGGAAAATATGCTGAACTATCAGATAAAATGCTTTTTACATAAGAGGTTTTCAAATTATTCAAATGTATAGCCTAAAATTCTGTAACTTCAGCCTCATGCAGTGTAGTTTAAGAGAACACACAACATAATTCTGATCTACATCATGTGGAAATCATAGCAGCTTTTTTGAGCATGTGTGATCTTTTAAAATTCCATGCAATCTTGCTTTCCATTCCATATTGGCTACAGTGTGAACGATATAGAATATAGAATGGGAAAACCGTAGTTAAACAGAAACAAAAGCATTAGGGATAAATGAGAAATGGTAGGGGTATTTCGGTGATCGGCCAAAAATATTGGCTGATTGGCCAAAAACAGCGTAAAACATTGGTATCAGCCAAAAAACAAAGAATATAGTCAATGAGAATGATCATGATGTAACAAAAGTGTCTTACGTGCCCCTCAAAATCCAAAAAAAAACCGCCAAATGCAAGCAAAGACACAATATAGACTTAATATCTATTGTAATATCTTGAAATGTTTTGTAATACAAATAGAATTATTTTCTTATGTGGAAATCCAAAACATCAGTCAATATGGTCAGGCAAACATTGGTTATTGATATCACCAGCATGGTGCAATCAAAGACAGATTTGAACTGAGCACAGAAGTGATAGCCATGTAGAATACATCAAAAGGTGCACTACCACAGTGCCGTGAAAAAGCATTTGCCCCCTTCCTGATTTACACTATTATTTAGTATTTTTCCACACTGAATGTTTTCAGATCTTTCAGACAAAACGTAATATAAGAAAAAGGAACCTGGTACATAAATAGGTAATATTTAAAGTATTTTTTCTTCACTTTTTCTGTCTGTTTTGGCTGGTCACACCTCTTGCTCTTAGCCATCTGAAATGGCTGGACATTATCCACCTTTATTGTTAGCTTATTGAGCATACTGGCTGACTGGTTTACAAAAAGATTTCACCCATTTTATCATTTGGGCTTGTGCCCGGTTGAACTTCCGAGACCTCAGTTCTTTCTCATCTAATATTATCAGGTTCAAATGTAAGATAAATATGGGCTAATGTATTATCAGGAGCTAGTGAAAGAGTTGTTTAAAAAGCGTACAGTTGCCTACTATGACATTCGCTACTGCAGAACGCTGAGACAGTCTACCTGGCTAACGCCCACAAAATTTAAAAAAACAAGTCAATGTAGAACTTACAGTAAAGTGAGAGGCCCAATAGACTTCCTTGATCAAACAAATACTTGCCTGTTGTCTGTTATCCGTGTGTCAACGTTACAATTACATAATATCCCCAGGCCAGGCTCGTGTTACCTCCTGTTCTCCAAACGCATGCTCAGGGAAGACTTTTGGCATAATAATTATAGTGATTAATTTCAAGAAATGTCTGGGCAGCTGTGTTGACAGTTATTTCTGCTGGGTGGATCGCGACCATTTGTTTTCTGTTATTTAAATTTACAGCAATCTCAGATGGGATATACTGTATATATGACGGAAAACCGCAGTGGAGACGGAAAACTTGAATCCAATAAAGGAAATAAGGAGCTGAAGTGTTTTTTTGTTTTCGTTTACCAATGCACAAGGGAAAGCGCAAAAGGGAAAGACAGCAACTCTGATCGGCAAGCTACAGACATGGCAAACGGCTTGCCAGTGTTGCTTGTGTTAGACTAATTATTTTCTAAATCATAAATCAGATTATTCTACCGCATGCTGAAATTAGTTGAAGTAATAAGTAATAAATAAATAAAGTTTTTCTGAACACTCATTAGACCATTGAACAATGTATTCAGGACGTTTTGGCAATGTAGGCAACGTACTGGAACCCTCTCATTGTCCGAATCAGCACCATGGCACCGACTATTTAAACGGTTTTATAATACGGGCCTATTACGCAACAGTATGCAGTTCAAGTTACACATTCCTTTCTGATGTACAGCTAATAAAAATAAATAAAATACGGCAATTCTCCGATCACGGATAATGATCCAATTGCTCTTACAGCACTCATGCATGAAAAATGTAATTACTGGTAACCGGTACTTGTTTCGTCCGAGTATTTGGTTCACCCCTAGTATTTATCCATTTGTGCACATTACAAAAAACCTCCTTATCAGTCCAATTACACTCACTAATATTGAGTAGATTTTAAAGCTTTGAAATCGGGTAAAACAAACCTTCAATAATGAGTAGATGTAAGAAATATTTTCAATTATGTCTGAATCAATTGATTTAGCACAATTACCAAATAAATTGAGTAGATGTAACTGAAATACCTAGTACAACCTATTAAAAACATGAGTAGAAACCACTGAACAAACTGAGTAGATGTAATTGAAAACTTTTGTAGGATACAACTAAAAACTTGCCAGTTACTTATTAAAACAAATGTGTTGCATTTACTTACATTTTTTAACTTCATTTACCACATGCTATAAGAGTATTTTATTCTCCAGAGCTCGAGAATATGGAGAGAGAGAGAGAGAAAAAAAAAAAAAAATTTGGTGCTGTGACATCAACCAACCAATAACAATGACATATTTTTCATCATCACCAACTGCAAACACATCACTGCACTCTCTTAAACATGTTTTCCACAAAACATGATGTGGACATGACATAAGCAGCAGATTTAAAGCCGGCAAAGGACAGGCATTTTCCCATAACCTTGAGGACACTCAACAAACAAATAATACTGCATATTATTGCACAAAATGCACAAAAATAAACACTGAAATCAGATCGACACAGCGAGCCAGACACCTGGCGGTCTGTGATGAAGTTCAACTGGAGGTGTCACAATTGTGCACATTGGTCACATTTTCAGTCTATAAATTTCTTCTTTTTTTTTTTTTGTATATTTAGTTCCACGATATGACACGACATTGGTCAACTCCATTATGGTTTGTGTTGGTGTGCTTCTTTAAAAGACATTTCTCACAATTCAAGACACCCCAAACCCAAAATGCGCAAAAAAAAGTTTTTACTTTTACACTGTAACCTCAGTTATTAGTTTAGAGTTTCTGGACAGAAACTTGGAGAATATATGGGCCCATTTTGCCAGACCACCTCACAGTGCAGAAGTGTTTTTTTGTGCATTTACACCTTTCATTAATATGCATTTTCTTTGTTTTTGTACTTTTAAAATGCTAATTATTGTCAAACTCTAGTGGTAGAAATGTGAGAGTACACCCTTGTGTACTTCAATATGACTGTATGACTGATAAGAGCAAGTGCCTTGTAGTGGAACGTGGTAATATATGTGGAACATTGCTCAAGGGGAAAAACCCCACAAATCTAATTCCATTGGAAAAGCCTGCAAAAGAAGCTCACCTCAAAGTCCTTGACCAAGGCACTCGCATCTTCACCCAGGTGATCAATGAGACATCGGTTGACAACTTCTCTGGTTTGCTGAATGGAAATTCCACTGTGTCAGGAGAAAGGAGAAACTGTATTTTAACAGCTGACAAGATGCACTACTCACTCACTTTCAGTGTACATTCGGGCCGTTTTACTTTCAATATCACAACAGGTTGGGCTACACTGAAGAAATGAAGCATGAATTAAATAGTTGGTAAAACATTGCAGAATATTGGCAGAAGGGGAAAATGAGGAACAGTGGGAAGCAAACACTTGAGATACAGGGCCACAGGGCTTCAGACAGGTAAGTACTAGGATTTGCTTGGATTTTTCTCAACAGGTAAGTATGACAGGTAAGTATAAAGTGGGGTTGTGAGATGTACATATGCTGCAGACACTAAAAAGCCATCACTGTTGAAAGTAATTGTGGTGTGTGTGCGCGTCTCACCTGGAAGAGCATCTTCCCTAAGGAGACAAAGGGTGTGCGGAGCTCTATAAAGACACTTCACATAGGCAAACACACACCCTCACACAGGCACACACCCAAACCATAATCAGGCATGTGATTGGCAAAGGACAAAAAAGCAGATAAAATATACAGAGTGCAGAGCATGCAAAGACATGTGAGTATATTTAATAATACTATCATCTTATATGGCTAACTACGTGCGTGTGTGTGCACATGCATGAGTGCGTTTTAAAATAGTTTATAATTGCACTAGCCTAGACCTACTTTATCATAGTGATATTCTTGTTATACAATTTCTCTCAGACCTGATGACATCAACACAGGACCCTCCACTTCAAGTGGACAGCCCTTTTTTACTCCACCATCAGTGAGGTAGGCTACTTAACAGTCACTGTAAAAGAGCTTCAGAGTTCCTGTGCAGATGGGAGAATCTAGCAGAAGGACAACCATCTCTTCAGCTCTCCATCAATCTGGCCTTTATGGCTAGACTGAAACCAAAGCCCACCTGAGCGGCCAACGACAACTAGTCAGACTCCTTTGATAAGAGTGGTATATGAAACATCGCATCGCTGGAGTATCGTAAGAGTCGTGACTTCAGGACCCCGAGCTCTGGAAGGGATGGAGTGCTACAGAGATGATAGGCCTTCTGTCAGGTTCTCCCCATCACAGCACAGGAACAATGAAGCGATTTAAGAGTGACCATTGAGTAGCCTATACCTCACTGAGGGAAGAGCAGAACAGGGCTGTCCTAAGATAAATTATATAAATTATATAACACAAGATAAAGTCTAGAAAAGCAGGAAATCCTGTTTAATCAGGAAAAATCCCAGATGATATTGATATACACATGATCAGGGAAGCGAAACAACATTTTAATTCAAAACTAGCACATGAAATTACATATAATGTCATATATTTTGGCGCTGCTTAGACCAATTTGGTTCAGCTAACTAACATTAGCTAGCTCGCTGCACTGAGTGAGCCCCAGTTAGACCCACAAATTGTTTTATTACACCGTGTACACATAGACTGCATGATTGCATTACGTTACACCGGAAGTCCAGTCATTTCAAATGGAAGTTGCGAGACGCTGCATCATTGCGTTGCAGAACCAGTGCCATGTTCTGCAAGAGTTAGATTTTTCCAACGTTTGCAGTAAAAATTTGCCGGAAGTTGTGAACCACCGAAGAAGACAAATACTTCGGTAACTTTCAGACATGCCTTAGACTAGACTAGGCTACTTCAGGCATACTCCACCAGCCTAATGTTACACACAACCATATCCCCTGTTCATTATGGACATACACACGGAGATAAAGATGCTAGCTACATATTTTGTTAATGTATTGTGAAACACGTAATTTAGGTAGAACTGTAAGCTAACTAGCTACCGTAACATCAGTTGTGCACACTATGTTATCTAGCGAGCTAGCATAGAACCCTCCCTAGTCGGACGTATATGGTTAGAAAGCGCCGCTTCTCTTTCAGGAACCGTTGGGGGATTTTTTTCGATAGCGCAAACGGTTGAGGAGTTACGGTAATGGGAACACTACTTGTAAATAGCTGTCGGCGACCACATGGCCGCTTATTTTGGAATAAAGTGCGGGGGACAAATGAGACAGACACGGGAAGTGAGTGGGACATGTACCCCGCATATCCCACGTCCAGAGTGTCCACCAAGCAGACCTTGTGTTAGTTGCTAGCTTGGTATATTACTACTACCTACTAGCTGAGTTAGCCTGTGTCATGTTGAGGGCGCGTGCTCTTGCTAGCATCCAAGTTATTTGCAAATATAACAGGCCAAGAATCAACAGTAACGTTAACAACCACTTTCATGACTATTACATTCTAGGCCATTAAGCCAGGCTAACGTTATTCAACTCAAGATACCCGGTGAATAGGCTATTCTAAAATATCTAATGTTACAATGAAATGACATACCTGCCATGCATAAAATGAAACTTTTGAATTATGAAACTACCTCCACAACAGCTAGCTCCTAGCCTACACAAATTAGAGACCCAAAATCATAACACAGGATATATTAAGGATGGATAAATGAAGGGTAGACGACAACGGACACATACCTCTTCCCGCCAACACAAGAGGAACAGGAATGGGATCACAAACGGGGAGGGGCTACATATATACTGATGAGTATATAAAATAAAATGGAAATTACATGACTTTGTGTAATTATATCCCTTGGGGTAAAATCATTTTTGACAATGCCACATATCTGCAACTTTAGATTTATTCAAAGTTACTTAGAGACTTAGAGACTTAGAGTCCAATCACACTCCTTGATCACTCCCTACTCCCCAGCTAGACCACTCCGGTCTGCCAGCTCTGGTCGCCTTATGGTTCCCTCTGTACGTGCACCTGGCGGTTGAGCTGCACGTTTTCCGTTCTGGTTCCTCAGTGGTGGAATGACTTGCCTACCACTGTCAGAACAGCAGAATCCCTCCCCCTATTTCGACGCAGACTCAAAACCCACCTTTTCAAACTCTACCTTAGTCCTCCCTCCTGATTTCCCCTGCCCCTCCTTTCTGATATCTAACCCCCCCCCAAAAAAAAAAAAAAAAAAAAATTGCACTTATGATGACGACTATGTTTAGAACAGCATTTCATGTGTATTTTGCTAGTTCTGGATGTGATGCTTTGACTTATGGTAGAACCTATGCACTTGTAAGTCGCTTTGGATTAAAAGCATCTGCCAAATGACAAAAAAATGTCAATGTAAACTTCTTCTCCAGAAGAATCAGGGAAATGACGTCATCACTTCCGCGGTGCGTAACTTACTATTTTTTTAGTTTTTTTGTCAAGAATAATATGATTAAGCAGCGCTTTGCCCCACAACAATTACAAACAATGATGCACGAACATGGACAAGAACCGCAAGCTTCCCAAGACAAGCTGATACAAACAATTAGGAAACTGTCACAACAAATGATATCCCCCTTGCAAAACTTATCCCCTCCGGGGTCACGTTTCCGGTTCCGTCTCTGCAATGACGTCAATCATGTGTGTTTACTGCAGTGTAGGCTCTGCATCGGCTAGCTAGCAATACTGAATATGCAGTGCTTCATATGTAATATCTCGATTATTTATGTACACTGAACCACGATATAGGCTACACCTACTAGCTAGATAGAAAGATCCCCAGCTGCCTAGGAATAAAAAATTTACATAGCGCCTTTATCCAAAGCGCTGTACAATTAATGCTTCTCATTCACCCATCCATACACACACTCACACCCCAACGGCAATTGGCTCATCAGGAGCAATTGGGGGTTAGGTGTCTTGCTCAGGGTCACTTCGACACAGCCCGGGCGGGGAAACGGACCGGCAACCCTCCGACTGCCAGACAACTGCTCTTGTAAGCCTGAGCTAATGTCGCCCCTGATAAGCTATTATTTTGCTTGATATAGAGCTAAATTAACTATATATACCTAACGTTAGATGTCTACCTCTTGAACACCGGAAGTGAGGTGGCAAACAGGGAGGCACCCTCAAGGCATACCTTCAGGCGAGGTGTGCAGGTCACGTATGCCAATTAGGCTACCGCGACACAGAATGACGGAAAGAAGTAACCTCTACCCTGCTATATACTAAGCCTCCAAGGTTAAGATTGTTGTTAACTATATACTATATATACTATATATATATATATATATATATATATATATATATACTATATATAACTATATAGAAAAAACATATATTTTAATATTGGCATTCCTTTGTCTTTCCTTTGTACTTATAGAGGTTGGAGGTGAGTACTGTTTTTGTGTTTGTGTGCTTACATGTGTGTATGAAGCCCCACCCAGGTAAATGGCCACCAGCAACCATTTGGGAGGCACACTGCTAACATGCTAATCTAAAGTAATGAGACTGTTATGTTCAGCAACCTTATCACGTGTCGTGCAGGTAGTTAGATGACACTCCATAGCACCCTGCAGCTAGCAGCAGCCAGTCTCACTGACTGTCCAAAGTGGCAAGCACTCCATTTTCGAAAATATGTTTGATATAGTAAAGCAAGTGCGGCCAAAAAGAGACCAGCTAGGTCAGCGTACATAAACAGAAAACTAAATCACCAGCTATGGTTGTTTATTAGGCTAGTCATTAACAGCAACAAAGCCAGTTCACTAGGCTAGCCAGCTAGCTCTAACATTAGCTACCCAGAAAAGTGACAGTGTAGGCTATAGGATCTACTGTGGTAGCTAGCTGACTGGCTGATATGGGATATTGCACATGACATGAGAGAAGCTGCAATTTCGGTAGCAAGATAATATTATGCAAATGCCGTGTTCATGGCAGACAGCCGGTGTCTCCTTAAGACTTGCCTTGCTATTTTCAGACAGCAGAATTATCGTTGAAATGGAAAAAAATGACACCAACTAAACTTTAAAATTATGCATCATTACGCATACTAGCTATGAAAACCTTTAGTTGAGAACTTATTTCAACCAAGAACATATAATCAATGAATGGCAGAATACTACTTTTTGCCAGTAGATGGCATCCGTGTGTAAGAAATGGGGAGAATGGGATTTTCTTTACTTTCGTTAGCTAGTAGGCTAAACAGATGCTTTAACTCCTTATGGGCGGATGCGACCTGCACATTACATCTCCCTTTAACAGACAGATGCAACGCCAGCATTGTATTTGATAATAGGACCGTTTTTCAAGACACATGACCGTTGAAGCACATTGTGATTCCTAGGCCTTTCTATAGGTCGCCATAATGGGTTAATGGAAGTTCTTAGCCATGGGTTTATATTTAATGCATATTTACATATTTACCATAATCATAAAAAAATAGAAGATACAAAAAATTAAAAACAACGCCTGTTCAGTCCAGTGGTGCTCCTAGTGCCCATGTTGCCTTGTGTCAAAGTCCTGGAGGGATAGGCAGCTGTTCTTTCTGTTCGAAGTGCAAACGCAAGTTAGCATGCCCAATTTTTCTTTGTGGTCCCTCTGATATTTATGCAGTGTGGGTGCGAGAGCACACTGAGGGGGTGGGGAAGTGGATTGACTTTCAAATACTCAATTCAACTTGTCACTTCCATAGGAGGGCTCAAGTGGCTTAATTTGTGGTAATGAGGGGTAATAAAGTCATAGCCCCTTTCATTAACCCATGCAGGGAGGATGGGAGTGAGGGAGTGGCTGACTCTCACTCTTTCTATCTCTTTTTTTATCTCTATCTCTCTGGCCTGTTGTCAGTCATTCACAGTCTGCCCCCCCTCATTCCCAGCACCCCCAACTTCTACCCCTCGCCCCCCCCCCCATCCAGTATTCATCTAATTAGTTTGCTGTTGTGAGAACAATGCTGCAGCCATCTGGTCAGCTGTCAGACTCCAACAGAGCCCAGGATAGTCCTTTGTACAGTGCTGTCCTCCCCCTCTCAGTGGCTCTTTCTGTGGACTCCACCACACTCGCCTGTTCACACTTAAAGAGATTAGCAGTGGATTTATGCACCCTTCCCCAGGGGGTCGGAGTGTTCAGGATGCAGTCAAAGCAGTGGGAAATGGAGGAGGAGTTACTAGAGACCACAGTTGTGTTCCAGACTTCTGGTCACATTTTCTGGCTCTAGATTGGATGTTGGTATCTTGGTCATGGTGTGGTCATTTGGTGTGGTCATGGTGGTAGTGCAGTTTTGCTGCATATGTCTGATGTTGCACCATCCATCCTCATGGTATCGGTACAAAATGCGAGGTGGAATTTTCAGGACTGAGGCCTACTGTTAATGTATTTGGAGTTGTGGTTTAGGTGGTTTATGTATTGGGACTTTGGCAGAAGACAACAGTAGTAAAACATGCAAAATATACTTAATATTTCCATCTGATAGCTGTCCTTATGGTAAATTTCTCTAAATATTCTACAAGCATTACAGAAAATTGTGAAAGAGAAGATAATAGATAAAAAAGAAGATAAAACTGAGTCTAAATTCAAAACTAGAATGTTTGGTATTAATTTATTATATAAATGTTAGACTGATATGTGCTTTTTGTACAATTAAATTACAATTGTACAAAACGTGAAGGATGTAGCACTGAGACAGATCCTCTTTATCAAAGCCAGGCTGTGAAGGGCCAGCCATATCAGTAGAGGGCAGTATTCCCTCGCCTTGAATAACTTCTTCCCAGTGAAAGTAAGACCAAGTGAAAACTTTCACCCCATTGAAAGCCATAGCCTTTCCATTGTGAAAATAATGAAACAGTGTACATTTGTACAAGTTTACAAGTATTACATAAAAAATAATCTCCCACTATCCACTAACCACTATCTAGTAATTACTTTATATGTTGTTTATTTTCATAGCCTGTATTTTAAGTACCTGATTATTAAGTTGCCTGATTATTGCCAATTATTATTATCTTATATAACTTTCGTATTGATTTCTATATATAAAGTGGCCCAAATTACAGAAACAGGATTCAGCAGAGAATATGTTTTATTGATTTGTGTATTGATTTATTAAAAAGATATGCTTCACTAAGGTGCTCAATGGCTATGTAATCTATTGATTTTGCAACGAGTATTTGACCTGGGATCACCCCCAAACAAATTCATGCATCTTAATTACCTTTCCTTCGAACAATGCTTTGTCAGCAAATATAATGGGTTGTTCATAATTATTGATAGATAGCTGTTAATTTCTTCCTCAGTGTAAATATTTTAACAAAATCTGTTATGAACAGAAAACCTGCCAAATCTAAGTGTTATCGCAAAAGCTTCCTGTCTTTATACAACTCCAAGACATTCTTGTCAACAAAACTGAGAAGTTGATATTCCTTCACATTCCTTCCTGTAATTTAAAAAACTTAAATGGACTTCAAATCATTATGATGACGCCTGGTTTTGATTGCTTTTAAATAAACATGTTTATGAATAACTTAAAATCAAATTATTAATGCAGCCTTAATCTGGCTGCTGTGACCTCTTATGTCAACACTGTGGATCCATGGACGATCCTGACCCCCCTGTGGATAATCCCGGGTGTCAGATCTGCTGGGGAGGTGGGGGTTAGGAAACTTAAATCAGGGATGCATACGTTGACCAGTTAGTTGGTCTTGGTTGTGTAGGGTTGACTGCCAGCCATGATGGCATAGGAGGTGTGTCAAGGTCTCAAATTAGCACCAGGGACATTAACATGCATTGAGCATCTTAGAGTTTAACTCACTGTATATTTTGGCCTGGGCTCCCCAAAAATCTCCAAAGTAAAGCAAAATAAAACATAAAAAAAAAATGATAACACTTTATAACAAGGTTACATTAATTGGCATTTACTAATGTAGTTGTTAACTAACTGCGGAGAAATTAATTTGTACAGCTTTTTTGTGTATTTGTACATCACTATATTAGTTAATGCCAGTTCATATTGTAATGACAAAACTGAACGTTTTTGTAATGGCTAACTAATTATGTTTTTATGGTACAATATGTGATGTTATATGCAGCCAGATGCTTGGAAATGGTTTGCATGATCAGGTGAGTAAAATAGGTACAGAACTGCACATTTTACAGAACAGAATTAAATAACAGCAGATGGCAATGAGGAGTTTATTCCCACCAGTGAGTGTCCTGACAAAAACATTCCATGGCTTTTTAATTCTGTGGGTAAATGTTTTCATCTACAGGTATGTACAAAATAAATATTACTTTGGCAGTATTTATAACAAGGAACCTTTGAATATATATAACAAATATGTTTATCTGTTCAGGTACATAGAAATGGCTCATGAATCCTGAAACAGGCTCAGCAAAGTGTTTTTGTGGCATTGCAATGTTGCATTCTACACAAACAGAATATGATTGTGTCTTCCTCTTTATTGAAGTTTCAGCTAGTTTAAATGTACAGCCTATATCCTCCCAGCAGGGACTATAAGGACAGAATTCAGGATGAAATACAACAGTGCCTCGCCAGCAGCATGTGCACAAGACGCATCTTTAGATCGGGGCTCATCTCTTTGTGGCTAAAAGTCATGAGATAAATGAGCCTGCTGTATATATCCCTCCCAGTGGACAGACGTTTGCTCCCCGGGCCTCTTCGTACACCCTCTGTGAGTTCGCATGGTTAAAATAAACGTTACCGCTGAACCGTATTGCTCACCCCCCCCCCCCCCCCCCCCCCCCACTCTTTTATTCACAGGCGCGTAATTGGTAGTAAATTTGAGCTCCCCTCCTCCGATTGTGCACACATTTTGCTCTGACAGAGTGCGGAAGATTAATGGCCACAGGCAGGCAGGGGGGGTTCGCCTCAGCGAGCATGGATGCCCTAAATTCATTACACCAATTTCCCCCTGTCCCACACCCCAAAAAGAAAGAGAATGGAGGAAAAAACAGTCAGATGGTGTCTGTGAAAATGGCAAAGAAAATAGACAAAATGTGAAGTAACAGAGACAGATCTTTTTTGTTTATCCATTCCGCCCCAAACCCCATGTTCATCTATCTAGCATCTATCTTTTCTCTGCATTTTAATATGACTGAGGGTCTCCTTTTTGGTGTTATTTTACTATCCGTCAAAGAAGGACATAACTCCAACTGACTATCTGTGTGTCTTTGTGAAAAAGACCTGGGCTAGGTGGAATTTCTAAATGACAAAGCAAATGGAAAAGCTCCGACGATCGGTCAACTCATGCCTGGTGTCCTGTGTTCTTGGATTATTGCATTAAATATTAGGTCACTATATTTGTTCACTTGAGTCAGGTCACATAGGCTGCTGACTAACTGACTAATCTGCTGGAACATCCACCATATACCTCTGTCTCTATCTCTCACTTTCTTTCTTTCTCTCTCTCTCTCTTTCACACATACACACAAACACGCACACTCCCTGGCAAGGTGCTGGGGAACAGGTGTGCTTATTGACCAGGGACTGAAAACCACTGGCTGGAGAGATGGGGATACACCAGATGCATCATGGGAAAACCCTCAGCCAGTCCAAGGTCTGCCAAGACATTGCAATTTAGGTTATTCTGGAGGAACACAAGGTTTAGCTAGAGAGTCATTAGTTTGATATTGTCAAGTTTCCCTTGAGCATGGCCATGTTAGAATTGAATTAATCTTAATTGGCAATATAAATATACTATGTGATTTAATTTTCTTTGATTATCGGTATAAAACACTCAGTCCTGGAGAAATTCCATTTGTAATATTGTATTCATTCTGATGTGTAAAAAATGTCCCCTATATTTTAATGTTTGTTTTCATTTTTGCAATTTTATTGAATGGAACAATATTAAAGCACAGCAAGAAACATTAATAACTGATACCAGTGACAGAGGGTTTGATGCATGTTTGTTTATATATTTACATTTTTTCATTCCAAATATGGTATGGAATTTTGCCTGATTTAGAACCAGGTGTTATTTTTAGAAATTACTTTGACAGGAGAGAGGTATATATTTGTGAAATGTGATTGATACATACAGTATTGTATTATGCTGTTTATGGAAGATGCTGTGTAACTGTAACTGAGATTTTAAATTCTAAGGTTAGATCATTGATGAACATGCAACATTGCAGGGCCTGGCAAGCAGAGATTGATATTAATAGTTTAATTTTTAGTCACACACATTGTAAATCCTGTAATGGTACTTCATTTCACCTTAATTGAATTATTTCTCTTAAATATGAAAGCTACTAAATGAAAATAGATTCACATTGACAGTCGTTATCCTCTTTTGGTGAAATCTAAGACAGAATCTGTTGAGCAGCTGCAAGTTTTCAGTCTGAATTATTGCTTTTGTGTTCCCATACAAGTAGCTTGGTGAAGATTAAGACAACAAGAATATGAGGGTGATTTGTCTGCCTGTTTAATTTATGTGTGGAACAACTCTTCACCACCTGTTTGGGCCATACACTGTATCTCGGTGTCACAGAGCCTGTTCTAGTGAGGGAGGGGGGACTGGTGTCTATAACCTAAATCAGGTCAGGTTTGCCACTTTACAACACAACTTAAAACTTATAGAACTGCACCTGAATTGTGACGGTGTGGTAACTCTTCCAGATCAACTAATAAATCCACTTCTGCCTCATACTGCTTGCTAGATAAATTTCATGATGTGCAAGGTTCTCTCACAAGATTTTCTATTCAAACAATATGCTGCTGTCAACATGGTGGCTTCTCTGACACGTTCAAGATGACTGATTCTAAGGCTCTATCAGTAAGTTGTGGCTGTACCAGGAAGTTGCTATTGGAAGATAGCTGGAGTGTTTAGCATTGTGTTCCCCTTGTGGAGATGGAGGGAGGGGTATGGCGGAGCATAAGCAGACACATGCATGGGTGTGTGGGTGTTAATAAAGATGTCAAGCGAAGACTTCAGGAGACACAAAGTCTCAGTTTCAGCCAAAGGTGCTGCTCGCCAGATGTGGAGGCATGAAGAAGCGATTTGGCTTTGTCTTGTGTGTGCCACGCTAAATCCGCACATAACAGGCAGAACCTGGCCATTCTTTTGAAGTGGGTGCCAAGAGGTGTCCAACCCTGTAATGACCATCAATTTATTACAACACCATCCTGCCGCGGCCAGGGGGGGTCAAAGGTTGTCTGGCGAACCCCGGAACATACCTAAATCTCCAGTCCTCCCTCTTCTCTCCATTTTTATTTTTTTGCCTTTCTCGCACATCTTGAACTGTTTGTGACTTTTGCCTTACTCATCAATGTCATTTCATATTGCTGAGGCCCAGGCAGACATGGCAATTGAATGAGCAAACGCTGGTCACACACAGTCTCCAATTAACCTTTCCTGTCAAATTTCCAAAACACTTTCCAAAAACATGGAACTCATAAGAAACATGTAATAAATTACAAATAGCACAAACTGCTGTATGTGTACCCATATCTGTCATATGTATGTACTTCAGGATATTATCCAGCAAAAATATTATATATTACATTAGTATTGTATGTATTTAGAATTTATTATCAATATTCAATATTTATTAGTATTTAGTATTTTTTACCTTGTCATTATAGCTGGTCTACAATATGTGTGTCAGGTGTCAACCACACTGTGGCATTTTAGTTTAACATCTAGTGTCTCTGCTGGTTTACAACAGTCTTCTGGCATTTTGAATGAAAATTCATTTTCCGCCTACAGCAACACATGCAGTGGGATGGTGCTGTGGAAAACATGACCTTGTCAAAGAAATCCACACATTTGTGCCCAAAGTGTCCAATTTGGCTGTGGGGGTTTCTTGCTTCTCATCAAAAACCAGGCATAACATCCAACTGGAAGGAACAGCAGCCTAAATCTGCTTCTTGATATGGAATTCCATCCAAACAAACAAATCCACACCCGCTGTCTTCGTGACACTGCCAGAAAACATTGGCTTCTTATGGTCCACAAGCAGAGAAAATATTTGCCTGTTAGATTTACAGCTTAGATTTACTGCTAAATCGTAATACTAGTGCTTACCCACCAGCAGCTAGATCTCAACAGCCAATAAATATAACTGCATTATATCCTTTTTGGTGTAAATAAATCAATTAAAATCTCACTTAAGAGGCTGTTTAATTTTAATCAGCACTCCCTTCTCATTAAGGAATGTCTGAATCAGACTATGAAATCTATATCCCACTCTGGCATATCTTTCTTGCCAGGAGTGAAGCACTTGTTGATAGCCTTCCTGAAAACAGAATTTCTAATTGGTAGTGACATTTTTGTGTTCATTTTAGTATATGGGACTTTTCTGAAGGCAGACAAAATGGAGAAGCATTTGAATATGTTAACCACATTGTAATAACATATACAAATGCAGTAAAATAAAAAGTGTTGATCTTCTATGAATTTAATTTTAAAATAAAAGAATAGGTAATATGTCATTTCATTTTTTGGTAAACATTAACTGCTTTTAAATGACAGTAAAGGGGATTGCTGTAATTCCTAAAGTATACAGTGTCCCATACATGAAGAGCCAGTCTGGTGACTGCACAAATGATCTTAAAATATCCAAATTTTGCTAAACATTATACTTGGTGTCAAGGTCAGGACAGGACATTAGAATGCCTCCCTGAGATCTCCCAAAAAAATGTTTTTGGTTTATTCATTTCCAGTTTTCACATGAATGGGCCAGAGTTAGCTAATGAGCTCATTTTCATCTGTAGTCCCTAACCTGCATGTCTTTGGACTTTCTTTGGAGAGAAAAAGAATCAGGACTTAGCTGGGTGTTCTATTTGAGAATAACAGAGTGGGAATTGCTTCTAGCTCCTTGGCATTGTAGAATGGCTGGATATGGCCATCAATTCTAACTCGTGTGAGAGTTAGCAGTCTTGTAAAGGTTTTGGATCGAGATGCTTATGTTTCACTTCATTCTCTCTCGCTTGTAACCTCAATATTACAGTGGCCTGCTAAACCCTGCTGAAAAACTAAGGGAAATAATACACTCACTGCATCCATGATAGTTGACAACCCCACCAAGGTCCACAATTACTAACCTGATGCATGACTGCTTGGTATGTACATATTTGTTTTGTAAATATTTGCATGAACAACCTGGTGTACAGGTCTACCTAATAAAGTGATCACTGAGTGTATAATAACAAAAATAAAGAGAAAATTAGGGATATCAAATCTAAAATAGTGAACTAGGTTTGCCTTTTTGTGGGCCCCAAAGGTTTTTTGCTACAGTAGTACTTTCTACAGCTACCAGTTGCTGCCTCATAGCATACATTTCATTTCCAAAGCAAAGCAGCTAACCCGCCTCCCCCCCCCCTCGGAGACACCATGAATCACAGAAATAAATGAGGTTGTCAAGTCTTAATCCCTTGATCCAGGGCATGACCACAACATGTGACCATCTCTGGTCAAGCCTACTTATACCGACCCTGGGAGCACTGGACAGCCGAGCACCAGACAGGAGTCGCCAGCTGACCCCGCGGGTCACTAACCTTGACCAAATCCAATGGGAAGACCCTAAAGGCCAGGGGGGAATGGAGATGTTCTGCTTAAATACCACAGACTGTCCCCCCTCCATGTCTCCTACCCCCTGTCACCCCCCCCCAGCTCACATGGGATCGGAGTCATCCATCTCCTTCCCAGGGTCCATGATGTCCTCTTCCAGCCAATCCCACAAAGTTTTTTGTTACATGTAGCAATGTAGAGGGAAAAAATAACAGGGTTAGACAAACAAATGAGTAACCAATGAGAGCTGTGGCCTGGACCTGCAGCTCATTAGTTCCCGTCACTGCAGACTGGGGTACACCTGGCAGGGTTCATCACTGACGAGGGTTGGATCAGGCAGATTTGAGTAACTGCAGCTGATGGTGGCAGTGAGAATGTCCTTGATTATTTATATCCGAATGGACAGTGTTGCAACAAACCATTTTGATGCACCCTTTATTTTCTCTTTCGAAAACCTATGCTTATGTTATTTACTTTCTGACCATTTATTAATTATGAGTCAAAATCTGCCGCACTCTACATTCCCTTACACTATATAGAGAAATAGTAAGTCACTCTGGTAATCTTGTTAAACAGGAAGATTGTTTAGAAATTATTTCATACAATCACAGTGTCCAGGCATTATGTAGCATAATGTTTTAACACAGGCTCTCAAAGTGAAAGGGACAATGATTGTAATTATTACTGTCAGTACTGCATGTTAAGTCTGTCCTCAGTATGACATTACACACTTCAACATTCAGATATCTTAAGTTGTAAACATAGCATATCTGACACTTCGACTCTGTGTAACACATTGACGTCCATGGAGTCACAAGTTTTCTATTTTAAGGCATGCTGGTCATGTTCATTGACTGTTGTTCATTGAGTGGTGACTGCAATGTCAAGAGAAGATGTCTTTGTCAACAAATGGGACATGTACTTGTTGAGAACCAGTCCTATTTTCTGTGCAAATGATTGTCTTGAATATAAACCCAATGGAACCATACAATCTATTATGTCCCCCAGGATCGGTCTACAGGAGCAATACGCAATTACAGATACCTACAATACAGGTGCAATGCATGACACGCAACATAGCATGGGACCAACCAACAACACCTGCAGTATGGAGGAGGTTTATGTCACTTTAATGCATATACAGCCTACAGTATGTATGTACACTCAGTGAGCACTTTATTATTGGGATAGTATTTATTAGACTCATTCTTTACACTTAGTCTTATGCTGCTGTAGCCTATCCACTTAAAGGTCTGATGCGTTGTGTGTTCAGAGATCCTATTCTGCATATGACTGTTGTAATGTGTGGTTATTTGCCTTACTGTCACCTTCCTGTCAGCTTTGACCAGTCTGACCCTTCTCCTCTGATCTCTCTCATTCCCAATACATTTCTGCCCGCAGAACTGCAGCTCACTGGATGTTTTTTTGGGGGTTTTTTTTCAGTCGGAGCTGAAAAGCTACAGAGTTGAGACTGAACAGTTTTTTAAAATTTATTTTGCCTTTGTTATTTTGCCTTCATTGTATTTATCCAGAATCCATGAAGGGGAAGGGCGAAAACTTTGTACTTATTGTTAAGGAAAAGCTCTCTCCATCTCTCTCCCTGCTTTGCAAGCCCTTAAATAAAACACTGGTGCAATTTAGAATTTCTGTATCTCCCTGTGTCCAGCTCTTCTGTAATCTCAGGCGTGTGTCACGCCGTGTGACATTTTGCTTTTCAGCTCTAACTCACTCTCTCGGACAGTGGTCCCCTGGTCTCAGCCACCTGCTGTGGAAAGAAGCACACATCTTAAAAGCCTGGTATGTGCCTACTTAACCAGTAGGCGTGGTCCTCGGATTGCCCTGCTTCCTTCCCGCAAACCGCACCTGTGCCACACTAACACTACTGCCGATTTAGATTTCTTGCTTCACTGTTTCTGACGTTATCACTAATTGAGTGCTAGCCATTTTGGACAGTCAGTGAGACTGGTTGCTGCTAACTGCCGTGAGCTACGGAATGTGACCTAGTTACTGCCTGCACATGATCGTTTAGAACTTGAGATTAGCCTGATTCATGTCGGCATTGTGTCTCCCCATGTTAAGCCTATGGACACTTCATTGTCGAAATTTTGAATTTTGAGGTCTATTTCAAATGTAATAAAATGTACAGTCGTGAAATTTGAAAAACCACTTATGCCTCTGAATTACCTGAATTAGTCCTCTGTTGCGATCTGTTGGATTTAAATTTAGTTATTTTTGTGCAAAAAACTTTTTAATGCACATTCTTTGTGGGTATCAGCTGCGTTGCGAAAACAACAGGCACCTTCTCTAAAATAAGGAATATAAATGGATGGAGCCAGTGCACAAAATGTTCTTTCAGCACCCAGTCTGGTTCCCTGCATGCATATGGTGGTGAATGAGGCCTGATGGGGCTTGCGCCAGGCTATAAAGGCCAGAGCAGGAATATGCTGGAACAAATGCCAGAAGCTGGCCTGCAATCTCCCTGCCAGTCTTTTGTATAAATGGGAGGCTGTTGAAATGAATGCACTGATGCTAATTGAAACCAAATGCACATGGTGACTTTAGTAAATAGTCATATCCACCTTCCTCGGCCCCAACAAAGTTACGTTACAGCGAACAAGGGTTGGGGAGAGGTCTCACTGCGCAGGTTTCTGTTGCATAAAACCAATCTGTTTAAGATGTCCTTTCATTCTGCCTCTCTGTAAATTAATACCATCTTCACTTCATCTCTCCAGTGTTTTCTTTTCTTTGAATTATAAAGGGTGACTTTGGATGATGACCATGGTGATCCACAACACGATGCTTAAGTTTTGTCTGTCCTTGAACAAATGCATGATTTAATATATAAATTAACAGAATCCAAGATATTATGGTTCCTGTGTGTCCCTATCATATAAAATGTATCAAATAATTTAGTTGAAGTAGCCCTGTATATTACAGTATTTATACTTTATAGGCTGTTTACAGGACAAAGCAAACAGGACAAAGCGGTAAGAGTTGGCTTGCATTCATAGCCCTTTTTCCCCAATTTATAATTGTTTGAAGTGGTTATGAAAAGGTTATGCCAAACTTCTGAAATAAAAATATATCAAAGTGGTCCATGTTAAAATTACACACAGTTAGCAGCTGAGCGAAACAAGTAAAACCCATTGACAGATTCATGCTGAAACAATCTGGACCATTGCACCAGCCCAGGGGTTTACACCCGGCACAGACAATAAAGGACAACTGGGGCTCCACATGTGCACACGCACCTTTCTCTCACCAACGTCATCCATCGGCGATGGCGTTGATCTTCAGAAGCATGATAAATGTGTTCTTCTCTCCGGGCTGGGAGGAGGGTTTCACTGGGAATCATGTCGGAATGCCATTTTTTCATACTGACTGCCATCCTTCTGAAGCTGGAACGCTGCGTGTCCTGAGATTAGAGCAGGGAACGATTCCGCATTTGTTTCTTCCATTGCTCTGTCAGCCCACAGCTCATTTGTTGTAATCAAGATGTGTGCTGTCAGATCGCAGCCGGACACGTGGAACTAATTCTTGCTTTATGTTCCTTATTGAAAAGTGTCTAAATTCATCTTCAGAAAGTGAAACCTGGATCGATGATGTTTATTGAATATGTTTTCTCTTATGTGTCAAATATGTAACTTGTGTTTATGTGTCCCCTTCAGAACAAATTTTGGTACAATACAGTTTCTGTATTATAACATACTACATATGCTATATGTGTGATATATTCATTAAAAGTGGCACAGGTTTATTGAAAATTCTTAGTCTGTAAAATGCATTAAACTTTCAAATGATGAATGACAAAAATATTCCTTACTGTTATTTTATCATTTCCCAACAATCAGTCAGTTACATAGAGTAGAATTGCATAGTTATAGGGATTTTCGCCAAATTATTAATGATAATGACAGAGAATGAAACTCATAAACACATGACAATCTCTATTGCTCAAGGGTGATTCTGCAATTCAGCTTCTAAATTGTTAATGTCACTTAGTGCCCAGGATCTAAAAGAAAAGAAAAGAAAAGAAAAGAAAAGAAAATGACTGACATGATAATGACTGCCAGTGGATACTTCCCTCACAGACGGTTTGACTTGTCTGTGTTCAATCCTGGACAGGAGCGTGGCAAGTAGTAAGCCATTTCATAATTTGATGAAAGTTGTGGCAGCTCTGCAGATCTCTGTGAATGTCTTTTTTACTCCTGATTGAGTCTGCCATGTGTTTACAATGCATGTCCTTCCCAGCTGTCTCCTTGCATTTCACATACCCCTAGTGAAAATACTTCCCCATGAAATCCTGCCCCAGCTGTACTGTTTCCACTGTATGTTAGCTTACTTAAAATTAGTTTTTGCTGTTGTTATGATTTGAGGATGATATGCAATTATAACAGTGAAGAAATAACATCTCATATTTGATTGCATTATAGTATTTGAATTTGGGTTGCATTTTACAAGTTGCCTATCATTTAAACTACTTTTGAGTATCATAACAGTTGAGTTACCAGGGATACATATGATGGGTGGAGTTTGGAGACTTGACCTCACAACCTATAGACTGCCTTCTCTGAAGCTATGATTCCAGTTCTTCTTCACGCCTGTTTATTTCATAGGTTTCTGATGTCATAATGGCAGACTGAGTCTTTGATATCCCTTCTCTGGCATTTCACGCTTTCTGGGGCTGTAATATTGTAAGACTTTCAGCTGGCAGGTACAGTAGAAATATGAGTTTTATTGTCACTGGCTCGGGGATTATGCACTGTTGGGTTTGCATGGAAAACATACCAAAGCATACCATACATCAGGCTTTGAAATAAGCAGAATCCCAGTGGTTTGCCAGACTGCGTAATTTGATGACATGGCTCAGGTTTAGCTTGTTAATGACTCCAAGCACAAGGCATCATGGGTTATTGATGTATTTAAAGACAGACACTGATGTTGAAGATGACATTCAGTGGCATCTTTGTCAGATTCCAAATACAGTGGTGTGCAAAAATGTGGGCACCCCTGGTCAAAAAGCCTTTTGCAATTAATATCTGACCTAAATGGTACAAATTTAAACATGACACATTTCTGAAAATTTAAGTAAGATTACTTTAATCTTTTTACAGTTTCAATATAATAAAAAAGAAAAAGGCCCCTGTCAGTTTGTACTTTGTAACTCCTCCTCAGGCAAATATGACATATAAATGCTAAGAGTCTTTCAATTCCTGCTTTTGGAATTTTTCCCCATTCTTCCTGTCAGAACACCTTCAGCTCATAATATCCGTCTTTCCTGGAGGTACTTCATGGTTGATTTCAAGGTATTCTTTGGATCACTGGCCTTGGTAATCATCTTTTTAAAAAGTAACAAACACTGTTACAAACAAACACATAAATACAGGTATGAATCATTCCCAAAAAGGTACAAATTCGTCTCACTCACTTCTCACAGGTACATAAAATTGTACCCCTAGGCAGCAATATATTATTAATTTGTGCCTTTTTTGCTTGGAAAACATACTCATTTGTACCCAAAGAAAACATTACTGTATTTCCAGGGTCCATTTGGGTAATTTGATCCTCAAAGAACTCAAATGTACCTCCAGTGCCACTTTATTTCTGAGAGCGAAGAATGATCCAAAAGGGTTCCCAAACTTTTGCACAGGGCCCCATCCATTTTTTATATAATTTATAAACAGCAAAAAATTTTAATAAAAAGCAATTTTGCTTTAAAATTTGCAGAATAAGTCTCATGTACGATTTAGAGTTTGATCATGTACAGATACTTTGTAACAGACATTTAAACCAGGGGTGCCCACATTTTTGCACCCTGCTGTAGATAATAAGAGTATCATTGTCAGAAATTGAGATGTGATTACACAAAATGAAATAAATAATCCTACATTGCCATGTACTGTACACAGCACACTGTACAATTTTTTAATTGTTCATTGGCATACATTACTGAAGGAAGCAAGCACACAGTGCTTATTTTTAAGGATTACTGTGCGATTGTTATTCCTAATGAGGTACCATTTCTATTAGGATTTCCTGACATATAAATACATGTTTAAATAATCTGATGAAGAACAAGTTTATCTCATCTTTACATGGATTTTATAGTGTAAATATCTCTGTATTCTGGTGCAATGTAAATATATTAAATGTACTCAATAACAAACGTTTATAGTATATTATTTTATCATTTTATTCTTGTTTCTTTAAGCAAAGGCCAATTCTGAACAATGTGTGGGGGCCAAGAAAATACATGCCAAGAAGGGGTGTAAAAAAGTACAAAGAGGAAAATGAAGGTACTTGCATCCCAGAGGATATATGAGTTTTTCTTTGCTGGGCTGGAATGGTGTAGGGGTGAGATTTGAGTTTTTCTTTGCTGGGCTGGAATAGTGTAGGGGTGAGATTTGAGTTTTTCTTTGCTGGGCTGGAATGGTGTAAGGGTGTGATTTGTCTTTGCTGGGCCGGAATGGTGTAAGAGTGTGATTTGTCTTTGCTGGGCTGGAATGGTGTAAGGGTGTGATTTGTCTTTGCTGGGCTGGAATGGTGTAGGGGTCTGATTTGTCTTTGCTGGGCTGGAATGGTGTAAGGGTGAGATTTGAGTTTTCTATGTGGGCTGGAATGGTGTAAGGGTGAGATTTGTGCTGAGACAGGGCCTGTAATGGTGACAGATAGCCTATGGCTGGGAGCCATGAGGCAGACTCCAGCTTATTGGCTTTTCCTCCTCCAATGCTACCAGGAGGATTCCCTCTCAGGCTCTTCACAGCACGATTGCTGTGTCACGATCAAGCGGAGCGCTGTCCAGTTAAGGCCAGTGAAAGTTTTTAAAGGTCTGTGTACTTCTATACTGTGCACCCAAACAATTGCACATTCCTCATGCCACCACCCAATGTGCGATTGTTATTCCTAATGAGGTACCATTTCTATTAGGATTTCCTGACATATAAATACATGTTTAAATAATCTGATGAAGAACAAGTTTATCTCAACTTTACATGGATTTTATAATGTAAATATCTCTGTATTCTGGTGCAATGTAAATATATTCAATGTACTCAATAACAAACGTTTATAGTATATTATTTTATCATTTTATTCTTATTTCTTTAAGCAAAGGCCAATTCTGAACAATGTGTGGGGGCCAAGAAAATACATGCCAAGAAGGGGTGTAAAAAAGTACAAAGAGGAAAATGAAGGTACTTGCATCCCAGAGGATATATGAGTTTGTCTTTGCTGGGCTGGAATGGTGTAGGGGTAAGATTTGAGTTTTTCTTTGCTGGGCTGGAATAGTGTAGGGGTGAGATTTGAGTTTTTCTTTGCTGGGCTGGAATGGTGTAAGGGTGTGATTTGTCTTTGCTGGGCCGGAATGGTGTAAGGGTGTGATTTGTCTTTGCTGGGCTGGAATGGTGTAAGGGTGTGATTTGTCTTTGCTGGGCTGGAATGGTGTAGGGGTCTGATTTGTCTTTGCTGGGCTGGAATGGTGTAAGGGTGAGATTTGAGTTTTTCTATGTGGGCTGGAATGGTGTAGGGGTGAGATTTGTGCTGAGACAGGGCCTGTAATGGTGACAGATAGCCTATGGCTGGGAGCCATGAGGCAGACTCCAGCTTATTGGCTTTTCCTCCTCCAATGCTACCAGGAGGATTCCCTCTCAGGCTCTTCACAGCACGATTGCTGTGTCACGATCAAGCGGAGCGCTGTCCAGTTAAGGCCAGTGAAAGTTTTTAAAGGTCTGTGTACTTCTATACTGTGCACCCAAACAATTGCACATTCCTCATGCCACCACCCAATGTGCGATTCAAGAGAAAAAATAATTTGTGTAAAACTGGGTTATATTGTGGACATCTGCTTCTATCTGTCCTCACACCTCACAGGAGTGGTGACGCATGTGTATGGCGATTTGGCTCACAGACCCATTACTGCTCACAAAACAATTATCCCACAATACCCGTTGGTCACATGGTTGCCAAGTCCGGCACATTCTGCAGCCTCTGGGAGCGCTGCCAACACATTTTATTAATTATTCATTCAGTGTGTAGAGCAAGTGAATGATGCAACTTTGCCACTGTTGATATGAGAGTTCCCTCAGGATGTAAAGAAAGCTCTGTAACTCTGTAGTACTGTTGCTGTTCTGGATACACTTACTAAGCAGGAGCGTCTGCCCCAGGCATCTCACAACTCATATAACTTATATTTAGAAAATTATACATTTTACAGGTGGTTATATATTGAAGCAATGCAAGTGGAATATAATGCTCCAACAGCTATGCTCCACCTGGGTTTTGGGTTAAGTCCAGCTCCCTAAACATCTCTCCACAAACCTTTCCTTAAACAGCATCACACACTCTGCCTCAGATATCTATTTTTCCTGTTGAAATCTATCCAATTCAGAAGCAAAGATTTACAGATTCCCATTGGTTTTATAGGTGTATAAATGTATGCAGTGATCTTCAAAGCAGATAATTTTTTTCATTTACAAAATCACAGAAAACAGGTTTTCAGAAGAAAAACTGATTTCAAAAGGAGCAGGAATCAAAGGAATCCTTCATACCATGACTCTACATCATACAATCTTGTCCGAATTTAAGGACCAAAATACAATTCAGAAGTTTTTATTGTGGATACAACGGGGCTTGAACCACCGACCCACCAGGTCACCTTTGCCAATTTAGCTGTTAGGCTATAGCACAGTATCTTGTGGGGGCGTGGAATAATCTCACACAGATTTCTTGGAACATTGGAATCTTTCAATAAGGCTTGTTTGAGTTGTTGTCAATTTCATTCTGCAACAGCATCTGTCTTTTGCAAGCGATTTGCTGTCAATGAGGTTATTGATTATATCTTCGATCATGACAATTATATGCTGGAGAGAAAGCATACACAGACACACACACACTCTCACACACACACACACACACACACACAAGGAGAAATAGACACATCCTCTTCAATGGTAAAGAGATACTTCAAAGCTAATCCTGTATCTATTATTGTCCGGTTATAAATATAATTGTTCAGCGTTTCTCACAGACCTTTTCTTGCTCACTCTGCTATGGCAGGAGACCCGGACTGGGGGTTGGTCAGGGAGTATACTATTATGAGCCTTCAATCTTGAGATATAACATTGTTTAAGCTTTCAATTCTGCTTTGAGTATAGATTATTATTCCGACAATAACATTTTTTGTGCCTTTTTTATAACCAAGATCTAAATTTTGACCCATAACACCACAGATGTCATAATAAGTTAATTGCCCCTTGTCTTAACTATAGGAAATATAATGACTGAATTAAGACTTTTTTTTCCTGAAAAGGTGATATATTGTAAGGTAAATATTTGGGAACCAAAACATCCATCCATCCATCCATTATCTGAACCCGGTTATCCTGAACAGGGTCGCAGGGGGGCTGGAGCCTATCCCAGCATACATTGGGCGAAAGGCAGGAATACACCCTGGACAGGTCGCCAGTCCATCACAGGGCACATACACCATTCACTCACACACTCATACCTACGGCCAATTTAGACTCTCCAATCAGCCTAACCTGCATGTATTTGGACTGTGGGAGGAAACCGGAGTACCCGGAGGAAACCCACGCAGACACGGGGAGAACATGCAAACTCCGCACAGAGAGGCCCTGGCCGACAGGGATTCGAACCCAGGACCTCCTTGCTGTGAGGCGGCAGTGCTACCCACTGCACCATCCGTGCCGCCGGAACCAAAACATAATATAAAAAAGTTATTGTATGCTTAGGAATGGATAATACGTTAGTTACAGTATGAGGTCAAATTCAATATTGGATGCAATATCTTTTTTTTTTTTTGTGTGTTTGACCCACTAACACAAAAGGTGCGTGCAACTTTCTAACACATTATAACGGGTTAACCTATTTTTTAAATAAAGTTCCATTTTAAATGTGATGCAGGTTGGTTTGAAAGCAACATGGTGAGTAATCCTTTTTGGAAAGCTTTTTGGACACTTTGGGCATACTTCATGAAAACATACTGTCATATATGTGAATAAAACGCACGTGAAGGTTAATTTTCTTCACATTTTGTATATGTAAAAGAATATATATATATATATATATATATATATATATATATATATATATATATATATATATATATATATATATATAAGCTTTTCATTCATGTGTGAGGGTGGATATGATACTTTAGCTGTTAGGGAAGGCCTCTGTTGCTCACTGGCTCCAGCCACCCTCTTCTGCTGCGCCCTCAGGTCATTGACTCCTGTGTGGATTATATTGTGGCTGGGGCTGTCAAGCTGTGGTATGGAGAGCATCTTTAGTGTCTCTCTGGTTGTTGGGCACCACATCCTTCAAATAGTTTTTCCAGGGAATAGGTGCTACACATTAATGAATTTCCCAGCTATCTCAGTACTGGTTGCAGTTATTTTGGTAGTGTGCTGATTTCTCTGTGTTGCTGGGAATCAGTCCATCAAGCAAATCAGTTGTGTGTAGAATCATGTTTTGGTTCAACTGTTGATCAGTACATCAGTGGCACTGCATCACCTAACTGAACTGAAATAAGCACTACTTGCATTTAAAATCAGGCCAAGTGACGCATAAAAAACAGAAGGAAAACATGAAATGATCAGATCAATGGAAAATACATAGAATAAATGGTGAGGTTTTTGAAAGTTTTTGAAGACTTACTAAGCAATGATGTTACATTTCTTTCCATTTTTTCATTGCAGTTTACTTACACGAAATATGGTGTTGGCCATGAGCGTTTGGTTATTTACTGTATGTAATTGGTAGTGTTCTTCTCTCTGGCAGGTACAGTAATTAAGGAAAGATAACAGTAACTAATACTGTTAAAAACATGCTTCCAGTGAATTCATTCATAGAAACTATAAGCGGAAGCCGATATAATGGCCACACAACAGCATCTCTATTTCTGAGTGCCTGGAGCAGTTAGCTGCTCACATGTACTGTATTCTAGACCGTCCAATTCCAAATCTTCTTTCAGATAGTAACCCATGGCTATTTTTATTCATGGATTTTTTAAATCTATTTTGGGCTTGTGATTAGAGGTGCTGACAGTGTCTTTCTTATGCCAAACCACAGAATGAAGAGGGGGTGGTCAGTGGAGTCGACAATGTAAATGAGTACGATGGACAAGTGATCCAATGTGTGACTTCAACCAGGCACAATATGGAGCCTCTCAGAAGTATGGCTGTTCCATTTTGTCTGTGGCTGTCCAAATGCATTCCACCTCTAATTCTGCACAATAAATGTGCTTTTCCCCACTGCTGAGAAATGGTCCTATCCAGCTGACCGATGATATCTAAGTCTCCACACAGCTGTTCTGCCAAGAACAATGCGAGAGTCATAGGAGCGGATATGCGCTGAAGAAAGTTTGGCCTGTATGGAGCCATCCAGGGAACTGAGATATGATTCCAAAGCCTGAGAGCAGAATCCTCTCATCTACAAAAATCCCCTGTAAAGCCAGGAGGAACCCAACCCCACATTCCACAATATTATTCGGTTTATTGGATCAGAGGTGGCAGTGATCCAAGTGCAGTGCGCTCCGCAGGTTGCTCTGTAGTAAAGCTGATACCTTTGGCCTTAGAAATCAGAGAGCAGGCTAAAAGTACACGGCAAGCAGAGGAGAGCTAGCTAAAGCAGGGCTGTACAGTATTGTCAAACAGAGCAGAGAACCGCCTAAAGTGTCAAGCAGAGCAGGACTGGTTAAAGCAGTATCAAACAGAGCTGAGCTGGTTAAGATTTCAGTGTGAGAAAAATGAGAGCAAATAAAGGATTGAAAAAATGTCAACGTGCATTTGCATTTAGTATTATTAAATTGCAGAAATGTGGCTAGAATACAGCTAGATATGTGTCAATAATTCAGACACAATAATTGACTGCAGAGCTATCAAAAGAAAGTTTGATCTCAGTAAAAATACTTTAATAGTATGTATTTCACAATAGTATTAATAATTGCTATTGTGAAGGTGACAAACTCACAGAAGTACCAGCTGAAATGTGCAACACAGAAGGGAATTGCAGTGTAAAATAATTGCAGTGTAAAATAACAAATGTAATTTATTTTACAAATGAAATGACAGAATTATATTGTTACCCATGAACAGGACACATTCTGTTTTTAAAGTTGAACAGTCTGAATATTTTTTGTGGTCATACGGCTTGAAAAATCTGACCTGGTATAGATGGTTCTTCCTGAATACACGTGTTGCAAATACGTATGTATCAGAAACTTGATACATGTAGTCAAATATCCATAAAAATGAAATGAGTGGTGCTGTATTTTAAGTTACTTGTTTCAAAATATTATGTTCTGTAACATTTTTCAAGTGCTGTACAAGCTCAAATGACTAACATTTTTCCTCTTCGGCTACAAACCTGGTAAATAGCACTTGAATTAGATTTAGTAGGCTATAATATTGGTTTAGTGTTCACACGTAATTATCACCTCTGAACCGATTTGGTTTGTTATGTGTTAATACCTGCAACAAAGTCATCACAGATGTTGCTATACTATATGTTTAAACTGTGATAACGGATTCAAACGGTGATAATGCACTTAAACAGTGATAATGTGCATGTTATGTAGTCACACACAATACCATGGGTAAACTTGATCTGGCTGCATCACTGTTGTCACTGTTGTTTCCTCTGCTTCACATTTGGGACAATAGAACAGTGCCTGAAACATGTCCACATTTCAGCATTGCCTGTTGATCAGAATCTATTGCTTTAAACTTATTGATTGCTAGCAACAGAACTGCTGAAGATCAGCACATTTAAATCATGGCAGGTCACTGAAAGAAGAGTATCTTTTAGTACAATAATAATTATAGTTATTCACGTTTCACTTCTTGGACTTGAAGCTTGAAGGCATCATTATTTTCCTCTGCGTACCCAGACAATTGTTGAATTTTTGGTTAATAATGAGAGATTTACTCATTAGGTGAGCACTGACATGCATACCTTATTTTTTGTAAGAACCCACCTGGCAGTACAAGCCGGTGCTTTTCTGTTATCTGATTTAGTGCGCCTCAGCATATTTGTCCTTTACCATGTAATGTAATGATGGAAAAAGGGAAGAAATTGATTCCTAGTATATCTATTTCACTACTATTTTTGCATCCAGACCTGTTGTCCCACACTACACAGTGTCTGGGATAGCATGTAATGTCGCTGCAACACCTGCTCCAGACATTTCCTGCCTCCTTCCTTGTGAGCATCACTAGTCAGTCGAGGTGAGGGTGTGGACTGCAGCCAGACTCTGATTGAGGCTGAAGCCAAATGGCACAATCCCAGGCCATGAGCAGAGCCAAAATATTACCTCCCTGTGCCAAGTGTGACGCATATGACATTTACCAAAACTGTCAGAACATGAACCAAACACTGGCCTCAAGGCCTTTCGCTAATGAACAGTGACACCATCCAAGAAAGTCTTTAGAGGTTGAATACGCAAAGCTGGTTGTGGGCATGCTTGCTTGGTCAGGGAGATGATTTACGATCTTGTGCATAGTGGTTGACCAGTGTAGAGCACATTGCCAAAGCTTCTTCTAGAACAGTCTCCTGGCACCAGCTCTCCCAAGCTTTGCTCTCCAGTTGGTGGGGAATTGATCAACCAGGATTGTTTTCACCGTTTGTTGCTAAGATATTGCCCTGGTATGAAACACATACACATATATAAGCACAAAGGACAAAATTGATGATAGTCAGACCTCAGCATTCTTGGAATTATGTGAGATCACATTACGGTTCAAGGATAGGCTGTTCGGTTGATAAAGTCTCTGGTCCTGAAGACCCACTGTGGACTTTAGAGTAGCATTCATTCTGAAATCTCATTTCCTATGGCTTGAGTGAGATGATTCAGGACAACCACAAATGCCATCAGTGACCACACATTTTAAGCTGGTTTTCTAAAATGTGATTTTTTTTTTTCTTCAGATATGTTCCTTGCTGGTGTTTTACTTCTTTTTTAAAACATTTTTATGGTTCCAACATATCCAGTCTGTTGGAAGATGATGGGGCAAATCAGTCCAGTCTAAAAAAAAATCTATTTATGAAATGCTGTCCTCTATTACCAACATTTGTGATCTGATACTCAATGAATAAGATATGTTCATGCTGTTGGCAGGATGAAAAATGGACCAGAGTGGTACTATCATTCTGCTTACATTATCAAGGCACTAAAGATGTCAAAGTGTGTTTTCAGTCACAGTAGCAAAAGATAACTTTCAAGTGATGGAATGATTTCCTGGTTTGTTTTTTCCATAATGCCCTACTCTGATTCTCCACTCTAAAGCTAGTGTGAAGTTTTCACTGGGATTTAGAAAAAGCACACAAGAGGTCAAGGGGTTTACGCAACAGTTAGTTAGAAGACATTTTTAAATTTTATTTTACCTTTATTTTACCAGGAAATAGTCCCATTGAGATTTACATCTCTTTTACAAGGGAGTCCTGGACAAAATGTCTAAAAACATTTAGGTAAAACACGTGCATACAGTGTCCATTGTATCGCCGATAAGCAGTTTGACATTTAAGCTTGATTTTCTCCGGTAGCTTCTTCCATGCTGAGGGAGCAGCATAACTGAAAGCTTTTTCACCAAAAACAGTAAGTACTTTTGGAAAATTCAACAAAATTATGTAATTTGATCTCAATGCATATGAATTTGTATTTGTCCACTCTAGCAAAGAACTTAAACACAGTGGGAGCTGAGGACAGCTCTATAAATGTTACGGCAGGGAGGACAGAGGAACCAGAAGCAGACACAGGGGTGTGGAAAATGGCAAGTTTACTCACAGGTGATGGGGCAGACAGAGCATAGTCACAAAACAAGCCAAGGTCAAAATCCAGGGGGTCAGTCCAAACAGGCAGAGGTACAGAATTCCACAAAACACAAAGAATAGTCCAGGGAAGCAGGCAGGGGTCAAAACAGGAAAACCAGATAAGCAGATGGGCAAGGGCAAGGGCAAGGGCAAGGGCAAGGGCAAGGGCAAGGGCAAGGGCAAGGGCAAGGGCAAGGGCAAGGGCAAGGGCAAGGAAACAAGGAGGCTAGAACTTGGGGGAGGAATCAAGGCCTCGGGAACAGAAACAGGACAAGACGAACTAGCCGCGTGCAACTGAAAAGGACAGGTATAAATACACAGGGGAATGAAACAAACTAGGCGGGGCATGGGAGTGAGGGCGGTCTAACAAATAAACATCAGGTGAGACACATGAAAGGGTAATGGGACAATAACGAGGGGGAAAACAAAAACGCGGACTGGATTCACAAAGACACACATGTAAAACAAACGGCTCTGGACTAGAGAGTAGACAATGCATAGATTGAAGACGTAGTGATAGTTAAGAGACAGGTGCGAACACTTCGCTGAAACAAACGAGTAATAAGGGATAGCATAGGAAGGCGGAGTTATAGAACAGCGCAGAAATGCTAAGAGATGTGTTAGTGAGTTAGTAATGTGAATATTTCTAAACTACCCAATAAAAGTGATTGTTAGTTAGACAGACAGTAAGTGTATTAATCGGATTAGTACTGTACAAAACCTAGATTAGTAGTGGTTAGTAAGAATAGTGCTTTACAACATTTAACTATCAAGAAAAAGCAGGAAGTAAGAATCGCGAGTTTAGAAAAAATGTTGAACCCCGAAAACTACCGTAACCACCCGAATAGTGGGGCACGCAGACTGGGGAGTGACTCGACTGGAAAACATTCAGACGCAGACATAACAGGGGAGGACGAGTGCAAAGACTAATGAAAATAAACAGAACCAGACATGAAATATGAAAAATAATAAATTACAAGAATAAATAATACTAAACAATGATACACAGGAACATAACAATAAATCAAAATTCACCAATGGTATTGCCTACGTGCTGAGAGTGAGGGCAGTCCAGCTTTCAGATACAGGGTACAGTGATGTGTGCAATAAGTGGAGTCAGTCATGAACCTTAATGCGGCATGATAAACACTGTCCAATAAGCTTAAACAGGATTTACTTGCATGCATGTAAACATTACATTAATGGCATTTGGCAGACGCTCTTATCTAGAGCGACTTACAACAAAGTGCAAAGTGCATACCCATAACCAGGGATAAGTGTGCTGAAAGAACCTAAAGGGAAGCACAATTTCAACTGCTACCTGAACAACAAAGATAAGGACCAGGGCCTATTTGATCAAATTATTATTATTATTATTTAATTTAAACCGTAATACTGAAACACGCAACTGTATGAACAAACCCCTTACCTAGCCAAACACTACTTACCTAGCCAAACTAAACATCCTGATACACAAGTAAATCACAGAAAGACAACAATTAAGGTTCACAGGGAGGTAGGGAGGGACAGGAAGAGGTGCTGCTTGAAGAGATGCGTCTTCAGTTTGCGCTTGAAGATACGCAAACAACGTCTCCATGATCCATCACTGACAAAAATGTTGCCATTACAAGTTGTTTTCTAGCCTGAAATGAAAAACATGCTTTGTTTCTATACAAGAAACCCAATTTGATTTTCAACTTCTGTATGAGTTTTTCTACATGACCTAAGTACTTGCATGTATTTACCTGCTCTATTAATTTATTTTGTCGGGCTACAATGTGTTGTTTCAAAGCCTGAGTCCTGGTTAATTAACTTAGTGTTATCTGTGTTCAAAACCAGTTTCAAATTGAAATCTCATGTATAATTATACATTTGGACACACTGACTCCTGTCAAAACGATACGTTTAAAGCCAGCTGTCTAATTGCATAGATAGACCTATATTGATCAGTCTTTCAATACAGCATGATCCACCATATCAAAAGCCTTGGATAAGTCTAAAAACAAGGCTGTGCAATGCTGTTTCTTATCCAAGGCTTGACTTATGTCATTAAAAACCTTTAAGACTGCGGTGGATGTACTGTGTTTTTTTCTGAAGCTGGACTGATATTTGTTTAAAATTTTGTTTTCAGAAAAAAACTCTTAACTGTTTACAGACAAGACCTTAAAGTACTTTAGATAGAACAGAAAAATTAGCCTATAGTTGTTTAACTGTGTAGGATCACCGGCTTTTAGAAGAGGAAGAACAAACAATGTTTTCCAAATATTAGGGATGGTGCATGTCTCTAAGGATAAATAAAAAATGTATGTCACTGGTTTTGCAAAGACTTTGGCTGCAATCTTCACCAGATTTGCATTAAGACCATCAGGGCCAGCTGACTTTAAAAACCTTATTTCTTTAAAAGCATCCACTGCCTCTTGTCCTGTAAAAGGAGTGAGCTGAATTTTGGAATGGTAGGAGGATCAGAAGGTGCAGCAATATTTAAAACCTCTTCATTTTGGAAAAAAAGACCAGATGAAATAAAATGTGTATTAAAATAATGTAACATTTTTGCTTTGTCAGTTACTGTAGTATTATCCACAGTAATACATTTAGGGAGAGGAAGTGCAATTGTGTGTGGAAATTGACATTATTGTCTTCCAAAACTCAGCTGGATTATTTAGATTTTCTGTTGTATTTTTCAGATAAAAATTGATTTGGCCTTGCAAATTAAGTAAGTACACTGATTTCTCAGCCACCTGAAATTATTCCAGTCATGTGTGCACTGAGATCTCCTAGCAGCAGCCGAGGCCAAATTTCTCATATGAAGAAGTTCTGAAAGGTCATCAGAAAACCAAACTGAGGCCAGACAAAAACACCATTCAACGTGAAGCCATCTTGGATTTATTCAATGTGAAGCCATCTTGGATTTATTCAATGTGAAGCCATCTTGTAGATGTCAGATACTCTCATGAAGACTGAATTAAAATCTCTTGCAGTATGAGAGGGCTTTGAATGAGAGGCAATCTACCTGCATGCTGAAAATATGAGTCTTCTTATGGAAGATGGGAGAAAAAAGAGGATAGAGAATATTGAGCTGCAATTGGGGGGAATGGTGATAACTAATTAGGGCTTAATAGACAGGCCTCAGTATTAACAGTGGCAAGAACATGATGCTGATTTGGTGCAAGTTAAGAAGGTTTTTCTTTGGCATTGTTTATAAAGCTGCTGATCTGGTTCTTATTGTTTGACATCTGCACAGAAGCTTTCTGCTGTTACTCCGGGAGTGATTTGCAATGCATCAGACGATACTGAGCCAGGGCATGGTCCAGCTCTATCCTATAGACTTATACTCTTGCCCGGTGTCTCAAATGAGAAAAGAACGAGGCAGAAGTTTCAAATATTAAATTGTTATAATTAGGTACCCTCCCAATTACAATATCATTTTTGTATGTGGAATCTATCTTGAGAAATCATAATTCTTGCAAATAATGTAAACCATTACCATGGCTTTAATGCTAATTGAATTTGTCCTGCAGTGAGTTTCATCACAAAAAAGTGCCATTTTACCAAATTAACAAATACAAGGGTTATCTCCAGACAAGGGAGCAAATGAACAGCATGTGTGTGGTGTGTGTGTAGTGTGGGTAGCTTTGTGGCTAAAGGTTCACCTATTTTTACTGCCATGATCTCAGCAGCCCCTGGATACAGTCCAGAAACGCAAAAGCGGTTTCAAAACCTAGCTTTCCTCTATATACAATATCCTGAGGCATAAATACTGAGGAGAGAGAAGCCCAGGCCATCTGTAAAATATAAAGATTTATTTGGGAAACAGAACATTAAATAAAGGTGGTTGTGTCCTTTATTTCAATAGAAAGGAATCTATGCATTGCCAGTCACTAAGGCAAAATCTAAGCCCCTTTCATTTATAGACCTCCAGTCATGCTCTATACCCAACTAAATGTCACAGCTTGCTCAAGTTTGGACCCAACTGTATGGGAATCACCCGTAGACAAGCTACTAAAAGAGTAAATTATAGGCGGGGGAATGCAGAGGGGTCAAGAGAATAGGCTTCCTTAAGAGGCTCTTCTTAAGAAACTCTAGCGAGAAGCTGTGCTGAGAAGTGGAGGAGGCTTTAAGTTAGGGGTTACTTAAAGGAGCCACTCAGCTGCTAGATTAACTCATCAACACTGCATTGCCAGGTGTCAACAGAACTGTCTCACAGACAGGGGTTGACACGGAAATAAGACCGTTTAGAGGTCACCAGTAACCGCCTCTATCTGCCTTTCAAGTGCAGGGGGTGTAACCTCTGCACCTCTGCAAGGGAATACAGAAATATCTGTATGAAACTCCTGCTTTCCAGGATCAAACAGCATATGTCTGATGCCTTCATGTTCACTTTTGTAATGCTGTGGCCAAACAAACTGTATATTCCATGTAATGACAGAAATGATTGATTAATTTTATTTGACATATTTTAAAATATACATAGTACAATTTGTCAGTAGCTCTTAACATATACATAGTTGAATTGTCAAGGAAACAAAACACAATAAAGTCACAAGCACTTATTTCCGTTGTGGCCTTTGTATGATGATGATGATGATGATGATGATGAAGATAATGATGTTCTGCATATTATATCCATGTTCTAAATATGATTGAGATATTGTTTTGGAAAGCTATTGGCTTTAATAGAACAGTACTTTACTAATTGGATTTACTAAGGATGCAATGGAGAGTTGCAATAAATACACTCTGCTAGTAGGACATTCTACCATTCAAATAATAAATAAAATGGCAAAATGAAATAAAAATAATTAAATATAACTAAAGAAATGTATTGAAAATATTTACAAAATGTTTCTGAAGCAAGCTCAGCATTTTAAATGAGCATCATGTGAATGTTATAAGAGGTTTCTTTGTGAGTGTAAAGCTCACAGTCTTCTGAGGTTCATGAAAGTCCAGAAAAATGGAGGGAGAGGGACGTAATGTAACAGATCCTGACACGTGAGCACACTATAAATATGATTGATGTGCAAGCCAAGCCTTTTGCCTTTTTAAAAATCCAACTCCCACCATACTGCACCCAGGGGCTGGACACAGGCCTGATCTCTTACCCTCACTCAGCATTCTGTTGCCTTTGCACTTGATCCTCTGAAAGGCCTGATGGCCGCAGAGGGGAAAGTCTTGGTATTTTCACTCTAAATCTATTTTATGTCGGCTGGTGGGTGCATCGTGCCTCCTGTGTTTTCTTTAGCTTTGAGGAAGATCAGGCGAGTGGCTTCCTAAGCCGCTACATACCGCTGGATGTATGGTAATCCACATCCTTAACAAACTGTTAAACACATCTCATATGCCCCCCTGGAAAAGAATGACTCTCAATATAACTCTACTGCATTAAGAAGTTTTCCACCTACAGATGTTTTACTGTCGCAAAACTGCAGGGTACGGTGACACACAAACAAGCATACACCAATGACATTTACTTCTACCATTGAGCTTTGTTAAAATGACACAATGATGTGTCTTTTTCTGCATCAATTACCTGAATATCTGTATTTTCTGAGGATCATCTGACCTTTCAGAATGAAAGCTACAATAACAACCTTCAGAGAGTTGTATAGGTATAGGAATGTGTTGTGTGAGTCTTCCACACAAATACATACAGCATGGCAGAGAGCTAGTGTAAAAATGCAAGCACACGCATTTCTACCATACTTCCACCCTCACGGGCAGCCCATCACCCCTCCCAGTCATGGTGTTGTCCACATACTAGTGGCCTTTCTCTAGGCCCAGTGGATGGGGCTCCAGGAAGACAGGCGGCCTGTTAAAAACAGGGCTCCCTGCAGTTGTTGCCCAGCGGGAGGCTGACAGAAGAGCATGTACTGCAGGATATTGGATTGCAGGCCCTGTCATCGGAGAGCCATCATTACTTCTGGCCTAATCATCTCAGGGCTTGTAAACAAACAGACAGCCAAAGAGCTGGACTGCATTGTGCTCTCAGCTCTCTGTTCATTATAGCCTCGGCATTCGCAGAGCAGAAAACCCAGGCTCAGATCCTCAGGATCTTTGCCCAGGTTTCTCAGATCTGAGATTGGATTTTTTTTAGCCAAAGCAGATGGAGGAAGAGAGCAGAAATGCCTAATGAAGCTGAAGTGAGGTACATGAACATACCTTCCACCTTCTATGACCATAACTTCACGAAGGACTCTGAAAATGCGGAATTGATACAATCAACCATTCAGAGAAAAGCTGCAGACAGATTAGTGTTTACAGGTTTGTAAATTAATGTCAAGTGCTACCATCAGTGGTTGAATGACACAGTCGAATAATACTATGAATAGCAATACTGGATTTCATTCTATACATAGCCAGAATGAGGGTTAAAAAGATATTCTGCAGAAGTAAATTTTCATGGTCTTATATATATTAATTGGATTTCAATGATATATTCCCATCATCAAATACAAACACCTGCAAGAAGGCTATTCACATACCAAGTAGCTATTGGACTTTAGCCATTAAACCCTTCTTTAGGTTGCCCAGAGAACTAATACCTCCATAACTACCCTGTTCCCACGCAGAGAGCCACAAGTGTCTCTCTGCCATGAGCTGTCACTTTGGTCCAAAACGGCGGTATGATTGAGTAACTGCATAACTCAAATAAATTATGACTAACTTGTGCGAATCCTGTGTCAGTTATGTCTGCCTGAAGCCAGTCAGCTGTCAGATCTAAGTGTATGTTATTAATTGCCCCATGTGCCATACCTGCACTTGTGCCTATTTAGAAGGCACATTTCATTGCGCTTAGATATTTATGTACATGACAGAAACTTAATTATATCATCCCTCTGGATGCAGATAAAAGGCTCATTTGCAAGCAGGCCACAAGTAAACAACAAACTTCAGGCACATTATAAAGAAGTTTGGTACTAGAAGTGCACTGCACAGGAGTGTTCAGATACTGATTCAGAGGTTTCTTTGCTTTCTATTTGTAAAACCACCAATCGCTATTTTGATTAGCCAAAACCCTCTTTAGCAGTGGACTGGTGGGAATTGATGAAATTTTCTGTGAACAGGGATGACATGGGTTCAGTTAATGACATCATTGCCACCTGCAAGTGACCTAGGGTGCGCAGTGGCTGCAGTCTTTGACCTCCGATTCAAGCTTGTATGTCATTACTTTGTGTCATCTTGACAACCTCTGACACATACTTTTCTCAAATGACGCGATTGATCGGGAGATTCATCATCAATGCTGAGAAGAGGACCTCTGGACTAACAGTCTGCATCGGGCTGCAGGACGTTTGCAAGCGCTGAAGTGGTGAATCACACGGGCCAAACGTCACACTTCAGTGCGTGGAGCTGAGGAGGATCAAATATCGAGGAGAGTCCCGTGGGTCAAAAGAGTCGATTTGTCTTTCATCAGCTCTGCCTGACCAGAGTGACACCTCCCATGTTCTCTTCTGCTCAGTGAGCTGTTACTGGAATTAGGTGACAGTATGGGTTGATGCAGTATATGTCAAAACTTGATCAATCCAATGTATTATTACCACTGTAATGCAAGTGCGAGTCTGGAGTCTTAAATACATGCAATAGACATTTCTTAAATTACATCCCCACCAAGTGTGAGAAACATAAAGATGCTATCCTGGGCTTTGGACTGTGGTTTTATCCAACGAGCCAATTTGACCCAACTCTGCGAAATCCATGGTGGTGTGTTGGCCTACCTTCAGTTGAGAAATAAATTGGTTCCCTCAGGACACTGTCACCATTCAAACAGCCAAAGCAACTGCAGGGTTGTAACCAGGAAGACTAATAAAATGTTACATTTTGATTTTTATTGTTACAAAATGAATTTACATTAAAAGGCCATGATACTTATTTTAAAATGTTAAAAGTAGTCCAGGACTTTGGTGTACAGTATGTTGACCCATTAAAATGGGTAATAAAAGTTTCCACCAAAAAACAACATGATATGATGTACTGTAGAAGTATTTGAGTTACACTGGTATTCCGATCAAAGCGTAAATCTGTCCTAGCATGTTAGAAACCATCTGCGCACATGAAATGGTGGAACTTTTTCACGAAGGACGGTGAAGCCTTGCGCTTTGATTGTTACAAACGTCAAAATGTCACACTCCGTGCTCCCCAGTCTGAGTGTTTCTTTGTTTCCTGCCTTTGTTTATTAGTCTCGTGTCCCCTTTAACTTTCCGTAGTTTTCATTCATTCAGTTCACCTCTCGTTACCTGTTCCCCTTCACTCACACCTGTCATCTCATTTCAATCATTCTGTGTATTTATGCCCGCCTGTTTGTATTAGTCCTTCACTCGACTAATACAAACTAATACAAAATGTGTTCACTCGATTCTCTCCAGCAGATTTCTGCCTACTTGTCTTATGTATCGACCTCCTTTGTGTACCCCAACCTCTGATTTTTGGATTATCTTTCTGTTCTCTCTTTGATCACTCGCTACCAGACTTTGCTTTGTTTTCTGGATATTGATTCTTGGATCACCTTCTGTACATTTGTTTGTTCTGCCTGCCTTACTGTGCTTAGACTTTCGACTGTGACCTCGACCAAGAATTGGATTATCTTTGTTATACCCATTTTGCCTGTGACGCCAATTATGAACTTGATTGCCTCTGTCTGCATTTGACCATTGCCTGCCAGACCTGCCTGTCATCTAATAAAGACACTTATTTGTTCTTCATTCCTGATGCCTGACATAAAACTACAATTATCAGAGCCATACTTATTTTAAAATGTTAAAAGTTGTCCAGGAGTACAGTATGTTGATCCATTAAAATTGGTTATAAAAGTTTCCCATAAAACACTGGTGTTCCGATCAAAGCATACGTCTTTCCTAGCATGATAGAAACTACCATCTGCGCACATAAAATGGTGGAACTTCAGAGCCTCACACTCGGCATATACTGTATATTTACTGCTGCCTGAAACTGCATGGCTGACCATTACTTGTTGCCATAAATAAAATGATATTAACTCTAAAACAGCCATGTTCCTGGCCATGCACTATAACTGAATCCAAATAAATTGATTCAGGGACCTATCATATATGGAATAGGACTTAACCTGTGTTAAGTTAAATATTGAAGGTGAAAATGTGCTAATTACCATCACATGATATATGGGTATGAGTCTCAACATTCCAGAACGTTCTGTAAGGTTAGGGCATGATCAGTGGTGCTGGCAGAGAGGAATGAACTGCAGGTCTGCAGTCTGACTGGTGCTAAACTCGACCAGAGGTGTCAAGGACCAATAAATCATTAAATATCAAAGTGACCATGTAACCATTTCTGTATCTCAGCACATGTGGAGTGTTTTTAAGAGCCCTTTCCCCATTTAATCCTTGCCATGTGTTCTGTTGATGCTAGCGCATGCCTACCAAGTCAGCAGTCTGACGAATGAGGTGAGACAGACATTATCAATTTGCCAAAGGATTTTCCATCTGAGGAGAGGCTTTTCCAGAACTTGAATCAAAGATTTCACTGGGCTTTCTTCCACAGGAGCAGTACGGTTTGATGACAGGTCGCATTATTAGTGTTATACTTTTCTCAGTGGCACTGATTATATATACAAATATGTGGTCTGTCCTTAGTCTGTGTACAGGGTAATATCATTTCATTGCCTTTCTTAGTTTAACTGTATCATCAGGGGTTATCTTGGAGGTTCTTTCTTAGATTCCAGAAAACAACATATGAAGCTATATAATGCTGTAAGATACACAATTACAGTGACAAAGATAGTTTTTAGAGTTATTAGGAATTCATTTTTGCAGTCTATTTAATTAAATGGGCAACTGGTTTCCTGTTGTGATCATGTTTTTACTTTTCTCTTTTTTTTGCATTGCAAATCATTCAATTGCTGGCTTGTGACTGCCATGTAATTGGAGCATCTGGACTGGTTACCCAGTCCACTCAATATGATTGGTTTCTGGTCATGCACCAGTGCATATTCTATAACCTGCGCAGCATTGTGCCCTTGCTAGTGAACCATGTATGTCACGGTATCAATGACAATGACACACAGTGTACAGAGCCTCATCATACAGAGACACATCTTTAGGCAACTCCTGCCAGTGTTGCCATGTCTTTGGACTTTATTGGGTTTTTGGGCTACTTTGCACAACAGGTGCGATGACATGCAGAGTTTTGTTTAAGAAATCCCCAAGAAAACCATGACAGGCTCTTGTAATGCAGGACCTGCAAACATAAAGTTTTCCTTCAGCAACCCTCCCCACTCCATAGCCCATCTGTGCACTCCGCATCTGGTCGACAGTTCCGTCTCGGGGCTAGTTTCTGACCATTGTGGGTGGATTTTGAGAGGCCGTTGTGCTGAAAATATTTATCTGACCTGGCAACACTGGCTCCTGCCTTCATCTATGATTTTGGTTTCTCCAAAGCACCTGAGCTGGGCAACACTGTCTAATGTAAAGTGTCTCCCTCTGGGAGAGAACGTCAGCCGTTCTTCCGTGAGATCTCAGCAGCTTCAGGCTTTTGAAGCTTGCCCCCCGTTTTCCTTTTGACCCTCTTCCCCTTTTGCTGTTGTCAGCTCTCCCAAATGCCCCGCTCTCCACCCCCATGCTTACCCTTGTGCTCTTCACGCCCATGAGGTTGGACGGATGATGGATGTCTTCCACGGACTCACTCTTCATTACCGTCTCCGTATCTCTTCAGACTTGGGAATTGTGTCCCTCAAGTTCAAAGCAGAATTCCGTCATAGTTCCGGAATATAAATGGCAGACTACCCACAGAGCGGCACTTACCATGTTTCATGGCTGAAGAGTTCTCCACAGATGTTATATGGGATCGATGCCAGCTTTCTGGAAAATATAGTACAGGGGGAAGCAAGCAACTGCAGTTGTTTATCTTCTAGTCTGTTTTGATCATGAAACACCGGATTCCAGGTTTCTTTTTTCACAATATAACTAGCATGTCCAAACAGTTGTTGTATCAGGTTTATACGCTTCAGAAGACTATGATAGTGTGAGCATACCGAAATGCAGTAACTGGAACATATTTTATGGGACAAAGAATTGGACCGCAGATCACAACTACCAGGAGAAGCACATAAAAACAAACAAGGTTTGTTAAATATACAGTACAATATATGGACATATACTGTGCATCCCATCTATTTGTTACAAACATAAAATCCACTTAAACTGCTCAAAACCAAGAGGTAAACATGCATACATATTTTCTGTCAAACTGTCTTAGTTTCTTCTAAAATAAATAAATGCATTAATCAGGTTATAGGCTTTTGTTTTCACCATATATTATTGGGAATGCTTTCATCTTTACAATTCCATAAAAATGCAATGGGAACTATGCAGGTATAAAATAAAACCTGGACTGAAAGTATGCACACACATTCATCATCTCAAAAGCACATTCTCATATAATGGTCTTATATAAACCTTATTGTTGATGGTGGTGCAGACGTTTCCACTGCGGCTTTGGGGACTGAACAAAGTGAAATGAACGTGGTTTCCTTGGTCTTTCGCTCCACCGTGATGCTCAGCGGTGAACGCTCTCATACAAGGAGGGTACTATGTTACCCTACAGCTGCTGCACTGTCTAAAATTACCCCACCGCAGCATTTCCAATACGCAGATTGGATTTCATTTCACAAAAGTTTGTGGCCAGAACTTTCCATGAACGTATCTGTGTGGGTTTTACGCGTGAGGGATGAAAAGAGAAAGACATTTACTCAGACAGTGGATTAAGGAGCTCTGCATTGTGACTGATATTGGGACTAGACATTAATAAATAGTTTCAGGGTGGCAGAGTACCCGAGATCATTCCCTACTCCCCTCTGGGGTGGGTGGTTTCTGTGCAGCCTGTTCAACACCAGGCAAGGCCTTTACACCTTGGCTCAACTTTTTTCCGATTTGATCTTCAATGCTACACCCGCAGGGGCTGTTTTTAAAGGCTGGGAACCGACTACATGGAGATGTGTATTGATCCCATCAGTCACTTCAATTCCAATTGATTCGTATCACATAGCTATCCTACTGATTTTTTCCAAAAATCCAGGTGAAATATAAGCTGTTACAACACTTGCAATAAAAATCTATTAGTGAAGGACCCTGGATGGTATTTCACAAAATGATATTTCTTAATTTATTGTTTTTCCTGACACCATTTGCCACGGAATATAATAATAATAATAATAATAATAAACTTTATTTATAAAGCACATTTAAAACAACCATGGTTGACCAAAGTGCTGTACAAAACAAAACCAGGCAATAAAATTAAAGATAAAATGAAATAAAATGAAATGAGATAAAAAGAAATAAAATGAAATAAAATGAAATAAAATGAAATAAAATGAAATAAAATGAAATAAAATGAAATGAAATGAAATAAAATTAAATTAAATTAAATGAAATGAAATAAAATGAAATACAAGTACATCATCTGGATTCCCCATTTATGTCTGACATAAAGGCTTCACTAAAAAGGTGGGTTTTTAACAGGGATTTAAAAATATCTATGTTTTGGGCAGATTTAATATGTGGCGGTAGGCTGTTCCACAACTTGGGGCCAGCTACCTCAAAGGCCCGGTCACCCCTCCTAGCTCTCCTCGACAGAGGGACATCCAAAAGTTGCTGATTGCATGATCTAAGTGATCTAGCTGGGGTATACATATTGAGGAGTTCAGACAAGTATGTAGGTGCTAGACCATTCATTGCCTTAAAAACAAATAATAAAATTTTTAAATAATGTATATGTATCTTTGTGTGTTTTACGCATGAGGGATGAAATATACAAATGTAATACACAATATTTGGTACAGTATGTGTACATACTTACTCAAATCTACCTAATGAATGTAATTATTGTAACAAAACGATTTTTCTTATATTGATATCTTAATGTCATGGCTTTGGCTGGCATCAGTGTGCTTATATTACTGACAGCAAATGGGTGGCCCATCCATCTACCTCAATCACATGCTGGGAATACCAAAGCTGGATGTAAATGATGAGGAATCTGCGACTCTCTCTCCTAAAACCAGGGATTAAAGTTTCAGGTTCCTGCTGACATCAAAAAGCATGCTGGATGAAAAAGGCAAGCCTGTTCTGAGGTGAAGCATCATGGTGGGTAAATATATCCAGCCATTAGAATAATTCCACTGGTATGCTATTTGGCTCCAGTTGACAGCAATATGGGCTTTGTTGCAGAAAATATGTTTCCACAATTAAAAGGATGGTATTTTGTCAATAAAATAATTTTGCAGTCTACTATTTACATCTGTGTAATGCATGTTACGTCTACAATATGTTCACTATTACCTTGCTGCAAATACACTGCCAGTCACTTTTTGATTCAATGAATTATTATTACATACATATTTCAACTGCAATGAAGGACATGAAAATTTGTCATAACCTCGCTGTTCCCTGCTCCCATGGTCATATTGTTCATTTCAACATGGAACAACTCTGTGTGTGTGTAAGTGTGTCTGTGTGTTTCCTTTAAACAATAATGAAAGTTTATCAGATCCACTAAATGCAGTATTTCTGATGCACATTGCTCAGTCTATGAATATTTTCATCACTTTATTTGTTCGCTTGGATCCCATGAAAGTGAGCCTCCCATGCACTTAATCCCTATTAATTAATTTCAAAACTGAACATTTCTGTGTATTTGTGATTAACTGTCAACATTAGTTGCAATCTTCCCTGCGGGAAAAAAAACAAAAAAACTGTAATTGTTCATATTAATATTGCATTGATTTATAATCTTTGTTTTAATGACAGAAATCGTTGATTACAGTTAAAATCAAATCAGTCCTTGCTCATTTTGTAAATATGCTTACAAAGCCCGACTGGTTGTGTTTTAAATAAATGATAGATTTTTTCCAGTCCGTGTGATGTCCTTCTTCTTGTTTTTATGGGGTGCTGAGCTATAATTTATTTGAAGGATACAGCAGTTAAGTTACTTAAAACGAGACTGTATTATTAATGGTACTGTATTCACTGATGTGTTTTATTGTTCATATAGTGGCTACCCTGCTGGTCCTTTGTAAGGATAAAAGAATGTCTTAATATAACCAGTATATTCTCAAATGTTAAAAGTTAATGTCGGTAACGATTACATTTCAGAAAATAGAGCTCAGAAGAAATGTATATCGAAGACTGTAAAGAGAAAATCCTTTGATATTTTATTCCATGAAAACATACCACTAACTTTGACTTGATTTATTACTTATATTGTTGGGCCAAGTTTCACTGGTTAAATATACATTGAAAACAGAGACAAAGATATTTTTTTTTTAAATAATGAAAATGAAAAAAAGTTGGTTATATATTATATATTATTATATATTATATATTATTCTTGTTCTCATTTAATTTGTGTTTATTTCTTTCAAAGAATGAGTGTGGTAGGAAGTACTATTTAGAATCGGTTCTTAAAATTATATTTCAGACAATCAAGATGTGATTAGGATTGATCTGTACACAGCAACATTTTGCAAACAACATATTTCCCTTCTGTAGAGACCACTCTACAGCTCCTGAGTAATTGGTCAAACTGGGGGCACAGACCTGAGATTAATTTCACCTGCATCCACATCTCTGAAAGTCGTGACATGAAATAACAGAAAGACAAAAGACACAACAATGCAAACAAAATGACCACACCACAAAAACACAACATACAAGGTGATATGTAGCTGAGTGTAGCCAGTATTCCCATTGCTGGGCATTGTTTGCCTCAGCCAACTGCTTTGGATCTATATTATTCAGGGGTAATTGAAAAGAAAACTGTGGGCCGTGTAAGGCAGCTAATCCATTTGAGATGATTATATGAATTCTCATTTACCATGGCCCAGCTGCAGGGACGGGAACAATGGAGGTGTCCCAGGAGTGAGCCGATCCAAAGCCCTTCCAGGTCAGGGTTTAATGAATGATTATTTCTCACTTTGTATCGCTTCAGGATGTTGATCCGAGGGGAATTGCTCTGTCCCCTCAAGTGCATGAAGCATGTTTCTGACTTAGAGGAAATTTAATGCTGACGAGAAGTGTGCACACATGTGTGTGTGTGTGTGTGTGTGTGTGTGTGTGTGTTGGGGGGTAGTACAATTGAGAAAGCAATTGGACTATGATAAACCACATGCAGTTTGTTCAGATCTGACATTTTAGCAATGGTGGTTGTCATAATAGCAAATTATATACAAGTAAATCATATTTACTTTCACAAAACGGTGCAAATCTTTGCATGTGACGCAATGTTTACGCTAAGTCAATACAGGTGATATAGGAGAGCCACTGCTGAAGACCATACTTCGAGTTAGACAGCTGAAATAACACATTTCCGTCAGTTGAAGTACGGGAAACAATGCACTGCTGCTCAGTTGGTAAAGTAAAAAGTCATTTCCTGCCTTGTATTGAGCAATTTTTCAATTCCACACTTAGCTCAGGATAATACAAAATTAAAGATACAAAAATAAAAATTATGAAGCACTTCTAAATGGGTTTGTTTGAAGTCAGTGAGACTTCCTGTCCAAATGTTTTTCTTGGACAGTTGCAGCCAATTGTATACTTCCTGTTGCACTGTAAATCACTCATCATGTCCACGTGCAACTTCATTAAGGACTCCATCTTTAGATTTTATCCCAGCAAACTATGAACAGCAATAACACTTTTTTATTCCTGTATTTGTGCCAGAATGGCTGTGTTTTCATAATGATAATGTTCATGAAATCATCTTGAAAACAAACATAAACAAATATACGTTCTGCAAAATAAAATAAAAATGAAGGAACCTGCATGTTTAGCTATTCGTTTTTTTCATAATAAAGTGAAATTTGCATTCTTCTGTTTTATTTTAATCTTAAATAATGAGCCCTAATTTAGCCAGGATTTTACGTAAATTTAAGGAAATTAACCCCAATAGACCCCATTAACCTCAAGAAATATGTTACCTTCAGTGTTTTTCATGGCAGCAGAAGAGCTTTGGAAATAATGTATCTTTCACTGTATCACCTAAAATACAACATAAGTATCAACAAAAATGTACCCTGTTTTGAGCTGGCAGGAATCTGGCAGTCCTTTTCCTGTGTTTCCTGAATCTGTCTATACTGAGTCATGCAGGAGGAAAAAGCAGACTGGTTAGGCTATTCACACCTGTCATCACATTGTGAGAATTTGAGGCATTGCTGACATCAAGCATAGAAAGGCGTTTCCCTTGTTTCTTTCTTCTTCTTAAATTCATTCCCTTCCCCCTATGCTTCAGTTCTGTGCCACAGGGACAGGAAAGGCAAGGTGGAACCTCTTCCCATTAAACAAAGACTATGCCGCAGTCCTGAAAAACATAGCCATAAGCCATTCAAGGCCAAGAACAAGCCAGTGTCCTGTGACTGTTTCCCTCCTGGAAATGATCTTTTCCCTAATACCTTCCTTATTTAAACAGAAACGTCTGTGTTTTGGGAGGAAAATGGTCATTTCATTCAGGACTAGCGCCGTTACCATGCCGCCGCCTTCGTGCGAGCTGGTGAGAACAGCTCAGTGTTTATTTCTCTAGACGCCCGGGAAAATTCCCAGCAGAGTTTTCCTTGGTGATTGATTGTTGCTCCTTTCAGGGACAAACTCATATACAGCTTCCCAAATCTGGAATTTCTTGAAGTCCCTGTGCTACCTGAAGCTTTGAGGCAGGATGAGCTGTGTCCTTGGATATTGTTTTCATTCTTTACTTTCATTTCCTGTGTGACGCCATTCCATGATTGCAGCACAAACTTCACAAGTTCATACAACCTCTTTGCTCAGCTGTTAAAACTAAAAACTGGTCAATACTTCTATACATTTGATAAAACATGAAATATTTACCAGAACACATATTGACCATTAAAACTAAGCTTATTTATGTTTTTAGATGAGCACTATGGTCATGAGTTGGTTCTATTGATTGCATTGAGAAGACAGCATGACAAGCTCAGATGAGAAGTTATCTAATGTCTACACAATGTATACAGTAGTAATAGGAAATACTGTTTCATAGGTAAACTACATGTGTTTCATGGGTCATAGTTGGTTTAAGCCTTTCATTCTGAAGTTGGCAGACCTGTATCTTTTGCTCTGAGAGTGGTATTACAAGTCCTGTTACTAGCTTTCTATTAATGCGCTTTCTTTTTTTTTGATCTATTCTAAATTCTTGTGTTGTGCTGTAATCCATATAATAGTGCTTTATAAAGAAATGATATTAATACTACTACGAATAATAATACTACTACTAATACTAAAAATAATACTAATAATAATACTAAAAATAATAATAATAATAATATTTATTATTATTATTATTATAGCACTGCCCTATAATAATAAGAATAATTATAACTATAATAATAATAATAATAATAATAATAATAATAATAATAATAATAATAATAGTAATTATTGATTAGAGTATTAGAGTAGTATTATTGAAATTATAGTTATAATAAGAATAATTATTATTATGGTTTATTTTCATGGATACCAAATTGCTCATGCATGTGTGAAGTTTATTGCTGTAAGTATTCAATACATCTTTCCACAAAAAGAATGGATTTATAAACAACATAATGCTATGGTAAAAGGTTGGCATTTATATAGCGCCTTTATCCAAAGCGCTGGACAATTGATGCTTTTCATTCACCCATTCATACACACACACCAACAGCGATTGGCTGCCATGCAAGGCACCAACCAGCTCATCGGGAGCATTTAGGGGTTAGGTGTCTTGCTCAGAGACACTTCGACACAGCCCGGGCGGGGGATCAAACCGACAACCCTCCGACTGCCAGACGACTGCTCTTACTGCCTGAGCCATGTCGCCCCATGATCTGAGCGGCCTGCTGCTTTGAGAGGACTGACTGGAAGTGTTCACCAAGGGTATCCCCTCCACTCTTCCTCAGAAGAGAAAGCAGTGCACGTGCATTATGGGTAAGCACACCCTCTTTTCCTCTCATCCCCCTCCCATTTTGCGTTTTTATGAATAATGGTAGGCCTGGCCATCCGTCGCAGGATCCTGTCAGATCCAGCGCTGGCCCACCCGGTCGCTGTCACTGCCGCCACCCTACGCAGGTCCCTCAGCTCTCACCAGGTGTTCCGCCTCCTCTTAATGAAACATAAAGGGCGTGGGGACGAGGCGAGGGGATACTAATCTAATCCCCCTCTCCTTTTGTGTGCCATTAACAACTCAATTAAACACGGCCAAACATCTGCTGCTGAGCTGGCCGGAGCTCTTTGCCTACTCTCCTCTGTGAGTGTGTGTGTGTGTGTGCTTGAGTCTCTGACAGAAACTTGGCTAAAAGCATCTCTCCTCTCCTTCAAGCTCTCTAATCACTTATAACAAATCTTCTAAAATATCAACTTGTAGACGGCGCTACTGTTTAATGTTTTTCTTCAGATTAATTTGAGCCTGCAAACTATTATTGCATTCACTTTTCACAAACCTCAAGGAATATACAGTGGTATATTATTGTGCTGTAGACTACATTTTAATTTGATGAAGTGAAAACTTCAAAAAAGATTTTGCCAAATGTATTAAAAATCAAAAACTTTTATCTCTCATTTACATATTCGGACCCTTTGCTGTAGCACTCCAAAGTGTGGTCAGGTGCATCCTGTTTGCTTTAATTATCCTTGAGATGTGTCTATAACTTGGTTGGAGTCTACCTGTGGTAAATTTAATTAATTGGACATAGTTTAAAAAGGCACACACCTGTGTACTGTATATAAGGAACCCACAATTCACACTGCACTATCAGGACAAAAAGCAAGCCATGAAGTCCAAGGAACTCTGTAGATCAGGGCAAGGGTATAAAACCATTTCTAAAGCGTTTAGTATTCCCAGGAGCACAGTGGCCTCAATAAAGAAGTGAAATGGAAGAAGTTTTGAACCAACAGGACTCTTCCTAGAGTTGGCCGTCTGGCCAAACTGAGTAACCAGGCAAGAAATGCCTTGGTCAGGGAGGTGACCAAGAACCCAACAATCACTGAAACAGAGCTTTGGAAGTCCTTTTGGCAGTGATGGGCAAACCTGCTGGAAGGATGACTATTTCAGCAGCACTCCATTTCTTGACCTAAGCCACTCTTGAGTAAAAATCATATGAAAGCTGATTTTGCCTTGAGCACGAGGAAAAATATTCTCTGGTCTGATGAAACAAAAATTGAACTATTTGGGAAGATCTCCAAGCACTATGTCTGGCGAACACCAGGCACTGCTCATCATCTGGCTAATACCATCCCTATGGTGAAGCACGGTGGTGGTAGCATCATGATATGGGGGTGCTTTTCAGTGGCAGGGAGAGGGAGACCGGTCAGAATTGTGGGAAGGATGAATACAGCCAAAAAAGGGAGGTCCTTGAAAAAAACCTGCCCCAGAGTGCACGCAACCTCAGACTGGTGGCGACAGTTCACCTTTCAGCATGTCAATGACCCTAAGCATACAGCCAAGACAACACTAAAGTGGCTTCAGGACAAGTCTCTGATCCCATAGAACATCTGTGGAGAGACCTGAAGATGGCAGTTCAGACACTTCCCATCCAATCTGAACTTGAGAGGATCTGCCAGGAACAATGGGATAAACTGCCTAAATCCAGGTGTTTAATACATTTGCAAAAATTTCGAAAAACACGTTTTCACTTTGCCATTGTGGGTTATCAAGTGTAGACTGATGGGCAAAAATGGTAATTTTATACATTTAAAACATATTTTCCACACAATAAAAAGAGCAAAAAGTGTTCTTAAAAGAAAATGTGCACCTGCCATAAATGGATATGAACTAAGATTATTAATATATTTGCTTTTAATATTTTAAGTTCATAGCAAACAAAAGTCAAACTCAGACTTAGGTAGTTCAATCAAATGTTGATCTGAATGCAGATGCAGCTGAAACATATTTCTTTATTTTGGGGTGGGGGGAGTTATAGCTCACATAATACTTGATTTGTTTATAATATTACAGATTACACAGATTAAATATCTGCAAAACACATTTGATACGTAACAGCTATAATTACACTAAACTGGAAAGAGTAAGTTAAAGAGGGGGAAAAGGGCAATGAAAAAGTAAAAGGAGAATAAAGCTATGAGCTGGTTGTAGAGACAGAGGATAAATGAGGAGGAAGTATAGGTAGGGTATGCCCCATCCTGGGACTCTATCCATCATCAGCATCAACATGTGCTGTAATTACAGTGTCAGGGAGATGAGAGGATGTGGAGGAGGAGAAAGGGGGTACACCTCATCTTCATAATCATCTCCCTCCCAAAATCACTCCCCCTACACCCTCATCTGTCATAGCAGCTCTGCTGTCAGGCTCCTCTGTCAGGGTCTGTCACAAGCAGAGCAGAGCTTAACTCGTTCTGTGCCAAACTCACCTGCAGAGAGTAATGAATGCACTGTGTAGTGTCTGTCGTTATATCAGATCCATTACAGGTCTCCTGACCGTGCTCTGATATACTCAAGTTTTCTGTCTCAGACACTTGTTTTTATGTCACTACAATAACAAAATTGTGAATTTGTAAGAATAAGAACATTCCATAAAGAATACTATTAATTTGACTTTCTACAAGTTACTCTTGTTAATAGGCTAAATCTGGGGGGTTTGCAAGCAGATGCTGTGCATATTTGCTTTGGTTTATAATGGTGAAAGGGGCAATTATGGGACCTGCATTACTGTAAATGTGAAAATAGTCTGATAAATGAAATCTGTGTGTACTTTCAGATATCCAGTCAGTTTCTTCAGAAAAAGGGGAAGACTATTGTAATAATAAAGTCACCACCATAATTTATTTCTGACTAAGAAAGTCAAAAGCAATTATTATGGTTTTTCGAAAACCCGATAAAATGATCGTTTAAATGTGCGTTGAAATGATGTGAAGTGAAATGTCGATCATAATCGAATTAACTGAACTATAAGTTTTAAGGCCTGCTATATGGGTGCAATTGACAGCAGTTTTGCCGGGAAAATAGTTTCGATGTGTTTTTTTTTAAATAAAGGCTTCTGACATTTGCTTAATGAAAAAGACAACGAGCAGGTTTGAAGACGTTATTTTGTGTATGATGATATCCCAGTAACGACGGCAATGTCACATTTAAAAAAGCATTAAGGAGAAATCTGTGCACGCCACCCTTGTCCTCTCGCTTGAAAAATTATCTGAAAAATGAGGAGGCAGTCGGAGACGTGCGTGCATTGCCGAGGCGTGTCCTGAAACCATATGGTCCTGGCGGCGCGTCCGAAAGGAGTGGAGATGGAGTTATCTGCCTGAGTGATCACCAATGGTGACCAAGAGGCTAGTGAAGCGGTCAGACGTAAGTGATCCCCGCGCCTCTTGGTCACTCTCCTCAGCGGTGTGACGGAATGTAGCAGGAGAACGATTTGACCCATTGGCTCCCCCCCCAATGTAAAAGCAAAACCAGTGCTGTGCTTTAAGATGTGCTGAACATTTCATTGCAATAAAGTGCGTTTTTGAGAATAGCGCTTTTTTGTGCTAGGAAACTAGCGCCTGTCTAGATTTTATTAAAGTGTATCTCATCTTTATTCTTGAAATGTTGGCTACATTCTGAATTACCGCCGCATTGTGACATTTCACGGCTATTGGAATTCGAGAAACCGTGGATTTTCTAAAAGATTGTTGTGTGTGGTGTACCTATAATTAACACAAACATTTTTCTAATTGTAAAATCGTAATGCTAACGTGTCATAATGTATCTGCTATTGTAGTAAAGATTTACTTCTGTGGTAAGGTTCACACTCTCCTGGGCTATTAGTAAAATGTAACATTTGGTGCCATATGCCAGAAGGTTATTGGGGAATAGTGATGAAACTCTTAATTTGGCCTGTTGTAACATACATTTTACAGTTAATTACCGTTGTGACATGAATAATGGAAAATAGTTAAGAGCTGCCAGGTGCCAAGAGTGGGAAACGTGTCCCTCAGAGGAAAAACTAGGATTTTAAAGCCAAAATAAAATAAAAAAAACATATCAAGGTTAATCGCATGGCTGCAAGGATGTTATGATTTATGTTTTTTACTCACCCAGTGAAATCCCTTGTGATAGTATTTATTTGCTTACAAGAGACCCTTATCTAAGTCAATTTGCAATTTTAGCTCTTACACACTGTAACTCATTCAGACACTTTTTAGGTTTGGATTTCACCACAGAAGTTCAAGTTAAATGCATTTCTACAACAATACTTTGATGGGGAATCAAATCAACAACCATTCGCTCGCAATAAGGTAAACAGGAACACACATCACTGCCTCACTGTTTGCATTATTTAGGGACTTCAGCAGAAAATAGACAGGAAAACAAAAACAGTTCCATAAAACAGTGATACCACTGACTGATATGCATTGATTTAATTTTTCATTTTTAAAATGATTGTTATTGTTGACATCACTCACTGATTTCAGGCTAAAAATGAATCGCTGAGAATATGTATCTTTACAAATGATACAGAATTAATATTTTTAAGATTCAGAATGAATTTGACATGTTTTTTCTCAAATGTTACTAAATGATACTAAATAATACATATTGCAGTTTGCAATTAGTGGAAAATAGCACTCACAACCTCTATTGAAACTTGTTATTGTCAAACTGTCAGACCTTTTTTTCCAGTGTTAAGACAAACACAGGCGCCCTAAGTCTATATCATACAGGAAAAGGATATATTCTAAGTCTAAGTATAACATATTCAATCGGAGTAAAATCCATGTACTCAGAGTTGATTTATCACTGGCCTATTTCACTGTGTGGTGAAAAAGGTGCCCTGTGCCCATCTGACTTCCAGGAGTTTCACAATGCAGACCAGTGCTGCAGCCATGTCTCCTCATCAGCATGCAGCGAGAGGTCGTTTAAAGACATTTTGTCGTTGACAAGAATTAAATTGTGTTTTGATTTTTCTCATTAGGCTAATCTCAAGTGAGCCTCGTTATTGTGTAATTTTCCTGCACTGACACAACATCTCATCTCGGGTGCTGTGACAGCTGCATGCCGCTGTTTTGGGTTGGGGCGGCGGGTGGGGAGTGGGAGGTGGGTGCTAGAGTGTGTGTGTGTGTGTGTGGGGGGGGGGGGGGGGGGGGGGCTGATTGTCCTTCAATGTCATTTTGTTTCTGAGACTCATTTTTGCTGCCAGTAAATTGGCTTCTTGGTGACATGCGAATTGAAGGACCATAGAAGAGAAATCTGACTCCCGCTTGCAGCCTGCGACAATGAGATGCTTAAGGTGGATTCCCGGGTTGCTTCGATAGTTTTTAAGGTGGATCTGCTGCTGTTAGTTCAGTGCTCATGTTCACTCTTAGTAACATCCTATTGAATTAACTCACAGTTTGGTGTAGAGGATTATGATTATGACAGATGACTAAGGTTTGATTCAGTTCATGTTTCTCCTGGTCCTGTGGCCATGATACTAAACCTGGAGCTAAACCTGGAATCCCAGATAGTCAACGCTGCTTCCCGACCAATAATATTATATTATTCTAAATATTTGATAAGAAGCATTTAGGCTAAATCCATTTTTAAAATCTTACAAAATTCTTGACATACATTCAAATTTTAATTGAGCTGGCAGTGCAATAATTCTAGGAGAATACATTCTGAAAACAAATTGAATCTATTGAAACTGAATTTTTCCTGTTCCTCAGTGAAAATAGTTGCCGTTTATATAATATAACTGGACCATAGGAAGTTGCCAAACATTATATTTTAAGGACAGTTACATGTGTGCAAAATGAAGCACACATGTAGCAGTTGCCTGCCTATGACCATCAGAATTGTTGCTGACGAGTCAAGTTTCTTGATAGGTTTGTAGTGACTAGTGTGCACCTGAAATCCTCCCAGTGAATTTGTAACAGAGAAAGAATAAATAACACATGTGAGAACTACGGTTTCATACTGAGAAGTAAAGCCCTTTTCAAACCAAAAGTAGCCTTTAATGGTGCCTTTATAAATCACCGCAGCAACAAAGGTGCACAATAAATGTATATTCAGTGCATTCGATGGCAGTGGGCAATAAAACATTTGAAAAATTCAGTTGCAACATTTTACACAGCCTGGTCAGATTTTAGACAGCAGGCATAAATCATGAGGCATAATGTCCTGGACTCCATCGCTGGACTGGAAGTCTTCCCTGCAGTCTTTAGCAAATGTGAAATCTGTGACCTGAGCGATGGCCTCCACACCTGTTGTGTTGTCTGGAGCTGTACAGCTGATCCCAGGTGTCACGGTGAGCGGTGACAGGCCGTAGAGCCAAGCATTACTTTATGATGCACTTTCGAACAGAAATGAAAATAAAACTAAAGAAATAAATGATGTCCTAAACTGCATAGTGTTAGAGGAGATATATATGACTGTACTTCACTGTGCTTTTTTCTACACGCAGTTGAAACCACCACCTGTGTGTTTCATGCATTTATTTATTGGGCAGAATGGGGTGCCTGATTGTAAAAATAAGAGTTCAATGGCTTACTGGAAAACGTATATATAAGAAAATACACTTCTGCCAAAATAAACTGAATATTCCACCAGCAATTTTGCCAGAATGCTGGCACAGACATTTCCATTCACCCCTTGCACTGCTACATTGAAAATGTAGAAGCTGTACATTGAAGCTATACACTTAAAAAAGGCTGTAGAATATACAGTGTGTACATATAGTTGGGTCAAAATGAATTAATTGTAATTTTCGTGTAATCCTGGAAATAAACAGAACATTATAGGATTTTAAAGACATTTTTTTCTGACATCAGCTGACCTCAACCCCATTGAACAGTTATGGGGATACTTGACGACTGACAAAAGCCATCACAAGATGCTCTTTGGAACATTGTCAAATAATGCTGGGATGACATGGATCATCAGGTTTTTCCAGAGCCATGCTAGATTGAGTGCAAGTTGCCATTAAAGCAAAAGGTGGGCATACAAAATACTAAGAACATTTTTAAAAGATTCAATGTTTCACTCAAATTGTTATGCTGAAAATATAATTTGTATTGAAAAAGTATTGTATGAACTTCGAAAAGAATGCAAAGTATAAACATTTTCACAAGTGGTCTCAAACTTTTGGACCTGCACACACACACACCCACATGCATACATGCACACACACACACACACACACACACACACAATACAATGTACACTAGCACCTACATATAACCTTGGCTCCCACCACCAGAGACAAGCTTGGTGGTTGGTTCCCAGAAAATGAAAATGACGAATGCTCTTACTCATTTGATCCTAAACTGAGGACCATTTCCTGTTTTTACAGTGAGTAAACGTGGGCCCACTCAGTGTCAGCAAGTTCCTGATGAAGTCCCTGTCAGGATCTGAGAGATGAGTGCAGATGGTGTCTCACACCCATTTATCACCTGCATGTATCCTCTGTTTCAGTGTCTTCTTCCTTTCCTTATCAGCTCAGGAAGGGGCACCTGTACTGATAAATATAGAATAAATATAGAAAGACAGCTGTCTGAGTGAGTTTCACATCCTAAAACTTATCTTCTGACCAATGGTTAATCTTCAGTTTGAAAAGGAGCAAACAGCAGTCTTACCCTGAAACTGGTCACTGGTTTTCATTTGTTTTCCTTGCAGGCCATTCAGCAGAATAATATATAGTTATTGTATCATGCTTTATTTTATTTTTTTCAAAATCACATTAGATAATTGCATGTAATTAGTCTTTTATTTAATTACTATAGGTCATAAGTAAATGATACTGAAAATGTATAGTAAAAAGGTAAATATCAATAAATATATACATACAGTATGTTGAAATAACAGGTGGATAATGGTAAATGCTCTACACTTTTGAGGGGATAAATCATTTAACCAAAAGGTTTTCTTAAGGAAAAATGACTGCATGCCAACTCCCCAGCTGTTTACTCCCTTGATTAATAATCAAGCAAAGTAAATAGATACAAGATGCAAAAAGGTTTTTTGTCTTGACAGAAACTCTGAGTGGAGGGACTTGGCGCTGTTATCTGTGTGTAAAAATGTTAATTTGTCAATTAAATATGGAGCACTGAGAGAAGAATTATTGTTTAGACTCGCGCGCTCACTTGTAAAACAGCAGAATACAAGCTGCAGGATGCGGATGTGCTGTTTGTCACTGATGAGATCCCAGCTAATGATCTTTTACTTAGCACTGACTGTTTTCTATGATTTTTCTCTCTGGCTTGCATTAACAAGGTGCAGTATCAGTGACTCTAATAGATTTGTGGGGCAAATAATGATGACTTACACAAATCCCCTGAATAAAACGATAAAATCACATGCTTTAAAATCTTAATCAGCATCCCATAAAATGTGCTGGCTCTCAAGGAACAAGACTATATGCCTCTGAAAATCTGTAAAGTATTTAAATGCACCGTTATGTGCCTTATGAAAAAATGCACAAGCGTGTTTTTAAGTTTTGTAATTTTACACTCTTAACGTATCCTATTAAGGGATATTTCAATGGGGACAAATTATATTAATCATTGGCAATCGAGCAAATTATATTAATTGTTGGCATCTTACAGCCACACACATTATAGTTGTGAGCCTCACCTTCCTGCTGACAGGTAACAGTCCAATGTAACAGAACAATACTAATTTACCAAAATCATAATTTGCTGAAGTAAACAACAGTATAACCTATAACTTGCTTCCCCTGGACACAAGGAGAATAGTATAACTGTATAATATTTTCTAGTATCTTGGCACCCTCCTAGATTTTGTGTCCTATTAAACTGGGGAGAATAAAATGTGACCAGACAATCACTGCATGCTCTGCTGGCATTTCAGGTACCCCGGTGACCAGGGAGATGGGGGTTGCCATTTATTCTGGCTTAATGGGCGAGAAAACGCAGCTAACGGGAATTGACTCTTACCCACATGAGCATTAGCTGACCGCTGATCTGTAACAGGGCTCCGCTGGGGCACACTCGCGGGCCTCTTTTGCTCGGTGATCTATGGCCGTCTTAACGCCAGTGATCTATCGCGTGGAACCGCCGCTAACGGATGAGAATGGCCCGTTGGAAAAGCTCTCATTTGTCTCTGTCACAGCCGGTGAAACGGGGCAGACGATAATGCAGGGAGACTGCACAGAGAGGATGTAATTATTCCTCAGCGTGTGCCTATATGGGCGCAGTGCGTAGAGCCATACAGCACAATAAACCCAGGCCTCGCTCTTCCCCGCACTTTCTATATCACTTTAATAACCTCCCTTCAGTTCCCCCACCATACCCCTACTCTCTATCCACAGCTCTGTGTGCATTTATATTTTATACATATAAAGGCTCTCGGTTTCTCACACCCCATGTTTCCTAGGACTCTTCATACATTTCAAAGAAATACTTCAAATGAATTTCTCAGGTACAAGTTCAAAGTTATGTTTTAAGATTGGACTAATTGAGTCTGTATGATTGTTTTAGTGACTTCACAAATTCCTTCCATAACTATGAGGTTGATGCAACTGCCAGCAGGAATGTCACTTTGGTTCACCCCAGCCCATATTTGACCTTGCAGTAAAGGAATACTCACATGATAATCTTATTTTGGTGTTCACAAGGCCTAGAACAGGTATCTATGGACTTTATGGGAAGTGCAAGAGCATGGGCAAAACAGAAGTATGCCACTTCTAGAAGACTGAACGAGTGGTACATCACTGTGTAATCGGTTCTGATTCAAGCACATGATTTGTCTGATGGACTCTGAGCAGACTGCACAATGCACCTGTCTCCTTGGCCTACAGACCCATGCCTGCAATCCCCAAGGAGTGGAAATCTGTTTTCATTTAAGCCACCAAACTGCTTTGGGACATGCTGCTGGGATGGGCTGTCATTTTCTCCCTTTCCTGGAATTTGCCAAGTTTCCCCAGTCCTTTCATATGTGGCTAAAAATGCTGATAGACATGTTATCTTAAGCCACACTGGATTGGGCTGCGGAGTGTCTGTTTCTCTGTTTTGGATTACAGCCTCCTCATGGATTTCTCCCTTGTCCAGAAAGGCTCTTGGTGTCCCATTTGTCAGTGTCTGGTACCCATCGTGCCCTCCAGCGATCGGTTGGCAGGCAGCTGAAGATTATCCACAGAGGAGCAGGCTGAATTCTGAGCATATGCCAGAACAGAGACAGTGCTCCAGAGAGGTGGCCTAGGCAATAGGCTCACTGGCCTCAGGCTGTCAGAAAAGTAAAACCAGTCCTAGTGACCTTCACAAGTCTGAATACGCTGTGTGCAGAGTGACAGTCAGATGGAGTATCCTATGTATATCCACATCCTGTGACCAGAGTGTAATGTTTATTGGTATATCACAGGTTCAATCACAGAAGAAATAATATACAATATACACTCAGTGAGCAATTTATTAGGTAGACCTGTACACCAGCTTGCTAATGCAAATATGTAATCAGACAATCATGTGGCAGCAATTAAATGCATACAAGCATGCAGACATGGTCAAGAGGTTCAGTTGTTGTTCAGACCAAACGTCAGAATGGGGAAGAGATGTGATCTAATTGACTTTGACAGAGAAATTATTGCTTGTGCCAGGCAGGGTGGTTTGAGTATCTCAGAAACTGCTGATGTGGGATTGTCTAGAGTTTGCAGAGAACGGTGCGAAAAACAAAAAACATCCAGTAAGCAGCAGTTCTGCTGGCAAAAAAGCATTGTTAATGAGGGAGGTCAGAGGAGAAGGGCCAGACTCGTCGAAACTGCAGGAAGTTGACAGTAACACAAATAACGCATTACGCATTACAACAGTGGTATGCAGAAGAGCATCTCTGAACACATAAATTCTAAGGGGATAGGCTACAGCAGCAGGAGACCAATAAGTCAAAATAAATAAGTCTAATAAATAGCTAATAAAGTGCTGAGTCTATACAGTAATATTACAACAGTAATAATACCAATAATACCAATCACAGATATAATACCTGCAGCTAGGTTTCCACTCACCAACAATGCCTACCCTCTCCTGCATATCAAATTGGGTCCCCATTTCTACCCTCCCCTAGAACATACAAGCTGCTTTTGGTAATATTCACCAGTTCATTGGCAGCGATAAAAATGGCACCTGAGTAGACTGAAGTGTAGTTTAAAAAATGAACAGATCCATAAGCATTTATGAGGTATTTACTTTGATTTACATCAATATATTGTGTTTACTACAGTAAAATATTAGAAAATGTTGTCGCCCATGCCTGAACAGCACCACGCGGGTGTAACATGGGTCAGGCCCTACAAAGACAGCCAGCGTTGCTGCGTCCTGGCTGATGTTGTACCCAGAAACTATTAATTCCAGCAGTTTGGTCAACAGACACAGAAGACAGAGAACAGAGAAACAGCAAAACTGACCAACACACGCGCTACTGACAACTGTCAACTTGTCTCTTTTCTCTTCTGGATTGTCCAGGATCGGCAACCTGGAAAGGTCATCTGCCACATAACTCTGCTGTCCTGCTGTGTGGTGGATGATGAATTTCAAGGTCTGCCGCGCCAGGTACCCTCTCCTCACCCATTCATTGCGATCCTTCATAGTTTTAATCCAGGTGAGCGCATGGTGGTAAGTGTCCAGATCAAACTCCCTCCCCAGCAGGTAGTACCGCAGGCTATCCAGAGCCTGCTTGATGGCAAGGCACTTTTTTCTATTGTGAAATACCTTGTTTGTCTGGGCAGCAGCTTCTGGCTCAGGTAGACTCGATGTTCTTTCCCAGTTTCCCCCTGTGCCAGTACTGTGCCAGTACTTGTATGACTGGAGATGAACACAGGCACCTTGAGGGAGGTAAATGCCATCTTGCACCGCTTCTTGGCAGCCTTGCTGGTGAGGTTGGTGAGAGGTACAGCGATGGAGACAAAGTTGTGGATGAACTGCCGGTACAACTCCACAAGACCCAGAAAGGACCTCACCCGTTTTTTGGTGCGGGGACATGGACTATTCTGGCTCGCCTCACGTGTGGTTGGATGTGACCCTTGTCCAAAAGGTAGCCAAGGTACCTGGTCTCTTGTCTCGTGACCTCACGTTTTCGTGCATTCAGGGTAAGTCCCATCTCCTGGATCTTCTGCAGGACCGCCAGACACCCTGGAGATGCTCATCCCAGGTGTGGCTGAAGATGGTAAATGGTAAATGGTTGGCATTTATATAGCGCCTTTATCCAAAGCACTGTACAATTGATGCTTCTCATTCACCCATACACACACTCACACGATTGGCTGCCATGCAAGGCGCCGACCAGCTCGTCAGGAGCATTTGGGGGCTAGGTGTCTTGCTCAGGGACACTTCGACACAGCCCGGGCTGGGGATCGAACCGGCAACACTCTGACTGTCAGACGACTGCTCTTACTGCCTGAGCCATGTCGCCCCTATGAATAAAGCATTTGGACACTGGTACAATTCATGTTATTTTGGCTCTGTACTTCAGCACATTGGATTTGAAATGAAACAATTTCCACAGAAATGTATGTACAGCTACATCACAATTTAGCTAACTTCTCTGTTTTGTGCTGGTGATAGCTTGCTGCTAAAGGAAAAGATTAGGCTAGCTATAGCTAATTCAGAGTTGTCTGTTTACAAATAGGCCTAACCTTTTCAGGACGACACATAGTAACCTTAGAAAACTAGCAAAACATTAGAGAGCTTAAGACTATTAATATCCCGATGTAACGTTACACAGTTATATCAGATGGTATTTCACAGTGTTTAAATGGAAATCGCTTTATTGGCATGGCAAAATCGCGTTAAAAAAACATTTTGTATCACACGGTCTCTCCTTGCAACAATCCGCTGGCAGTGTATGAATTTAGAACCGTGATTAGGCTTGACCTGGAATACCTGTCAAACGTTGAAGGATTCTACGAATTTAATCAAGTATTCACACAGTCCATGGTATAATTAAGCGTTATGGAACGAGAACCCGCGGTATATCGTGGATATTGGCACAGCTAGCGGGGTGGTTAGGCGGTGTGCCATTACACCCCCTAGCTGTGCCAATATCCACGATATACGACAGGTTTGAGTTCCATAATGCTTCCATAACGGTTACCACATTTATCTTTCAAATTTCACAAAAGAAAGACAAGAAAAACTTTCAATTAATGTATTTTTAACGGAACTATGTTTTTACTATGTATTCTTCCACTGAACAATAGTTTATTGGTTGCTAAGCAACGGCGTTGTGGTTAGCAAGCAATAATGTATCCCCACTCCACTATCGAAGCAACGGTACGAATAATGTATCCCCACTGCATTAATGTTAGCTAGATTGCTAGTTACACCAGACGACACTGATACACACAAGCTTTTTTTTTTTTTTTGTAGACGTTTATCGGACCCTGCCAGATAACGTGCTGGTATTGAAATAACTCATAGTGTCGTTATGAGTCATCATTTGCTTCGCAGAGGTTTGGTGGTCTTGCTGGTATTTCGATCCCAGAATGTTGCCTAGGTTGTATATTTTTTGTTCCTGCTCCTTTCCAAATCAAAGGACACTTTAAACTCACTCATTTTATTTTACTTTAGTAGGCTACTAGCACCGAGATGATGATAAGGTTAAGCTACCTTCATTTACAGAATAGAAAAACGGTGATCTACGAACGCAGAGTAATATTAAAAGATGTGTGAACATTCCATTTAGCCGTGCGTAGCTATATAGTGGATATTGTCACGGCTGGAACGCAAACTGACCAATCGAGACAATGGACCTGACCTATCCGTTTAATGACATATATGTAAGCAGACGTGCGTTCAAGATGGCGGATGTCTGTGGCAAACTATGTTTGCAGCAAACAGATACTGAAGGATTTTAAATGAACATTCCATTTAGTTTGCCATCAACGCTCTTTTAATACAAATGGACATGACTTGATGCTAACAGCTAGCTGATTAGCTGTTACCTGGGATTTTTAAAAATTGTATGTAAGAACAAACATTACATTGATTAAAGTGCATAATAACAGGCAAATACATTTTGTCAGATTTTGTTGTTTTAGCGAACAACAGCTTGGTAGCCATTTTTCAAACTGTTAGCTAACATTATCAAAAGTTTATTTTCTTGACTGTGTAAGGGCTTGTACAAAGTGAGTTATGTAAAATAATATTAAACCATGAAAGACAGTTACTGTATTTTTTGGAGTGTTGTACGTTTTTTGTTGTAGGTATTTTCTTTATACTGATCTCGACTCTGGTGTGTGCTTGTGTGCATCCTTTGAGATTGGTGTTCAGTGATGTTTGACATGTGCGTTGGTGTGTGTGTTCTCAGAGATTGGAGTTCAGTGATGCTTGTCTAGGGTGCTTGCATATGTGTGCATCCTCTTATATTGGCAATCAGCAAAGCCTAACCAGCACATTCACTTTTATGTCTCTTCCTTCTAGCCCTACTTCCCTCTCCTTCCTTTCCCCTGCATTTTTAATGGAGTAAAACACAGAGGAGCTCAGATATGGCCTCTATGCCACTGCCTGCCTAATTGGAACCAGGGTCTGTTAAAATGGGAACTTTAGTAAAACATGTTGTAAAATCTTGAAGGACAGCCATAAACTAACTGATTCCCCCTCATTCCTTGTGGACGGGACCGGGGCTGAAACCTCTGAATTCACTTTTTACGAGGGCTCCAGGCTCTCCGGAGTAAACTCTGTAATTTACTAGAGATAGGGGCAGGGCGTTCAGGTGTCCTGTTTCATCCGTCGCTGTGGTTGCGTTCTTACAAGGGGTCAAGCGGTCCACTGCGAATGGAGCCAAGTTCCTGCCTGCCGTGGGAAATAAAAAATCTAAATTTTTATTTATGTTGCAGACACACAAACCAAAGAATGCATTCCAACTGTAAATGATGGGCTGCTTTGGAGGAGTTGGCTTGTCCCCATGTGTACTGTACCAAACCAACTACACTACGTACTGTATCAAACCAACTACACTGCGTACTGTATCAGACCAACTACACTGTGTACTGTATCAAACCAACTACACTGCGTACTGTATCAAACCAACTACACTGCGTACTGCATCAGACCAACTACACTGCACATTGTGACTGCACAGAACAACATACTCTCTTAGAGCACATCAATTATGTAATTATTATAATAAACTGTATTTTTCTTTGATTTAATTGAGAACTGACTACCAAAAAATACAAACAGTACAGAAAAATACATAATGCGCATACATGTGTTACTTGGTAGAGGTTTCTACATTTATTCTCATTAATTCTCAGCCCTTTTACAGAGGCATGATTGTTCTAGTAAGCTTGGCAAACCCCTTTAGGACATGTGGGTTCACATCAGTAAAGCTCCCTAACAACTCTGTCTGTGGTGTAATTAAGCCAACCGTGGCAGCACTCAGCGAGGCAGTAAATACAGGCATATCACTTGTAGGAAAGTAAACATGACACCGCATCACAAGTTTATCAACTCTCCTCACATAGCTGTTCATTGGGCACTATGGCCAAAGGTGGGCTTAGCATGAAGGCCATTGGGAATGCAAATCATCATTGTCAGTGAGCCAGGACTGTCTTGGGTTCCCTCCACTTGCTTGTGTCAGTCCCGTGGCAGGACTGTTGGCATCTTATTGGCTGAATGACGATCATAGCACAGACCATGTGCTCTCGAGGACACTCTGCCCAAAGCTACTGATCCAGGGTCAGCTCACTCACCACAAATCCGAAATAGACTTGTGTTTCTAAGCCACCATTGCTGTTCACATACTTCCTAAATACTTCCTCGACTTGGTTTTACAAAAGCAAATTGGGGAAATGTTAGGTATGCTAGAGTTTCATATGCAATATTGTTTTATATTCTATTCCATTTCTATTATATTAATTATTGTTATTTACTGTGCTTGATAATTTCTTTAATCTCTTGCTGAGGCAAGGCATGCATGCTTACATTCAGCAAAAACTCAAACGGCCTCAGCCAACACTGGCTGGAGCTTTGAAGTTGAAGTTTCAGCTTTGACCTGCTACTTTTGATTCACGTTGGAGACCTATCACACCTGTGCATTTACTCCAACAAAACCCAAAAACCTGCTGAGCCATGGAAAAGATATTCGGCATGGTAATACTATACAATGGAATTATAATTTTTCATTTTTACAAATGCTTGTTTTCTTTTTTTGACCAGAAACCCGGAAGAAATGCCCTGGTCAACACACATGCACTAGCATTTACATGCCTCTGCTGTTGTGGACTAAAGGGCGACAATCTGCATTTCTCAGAGTGACGTTGGTCGTCTCGGGTTCCGGCGGAGTCTGGGGGCTGGTGTAAACTGGTGCTGATTGCTCTTCCCATGTGTAACGGTCCATAACTCACAATTACAAAGGCCATTAAAGTGGAGGCCATGGCCCAGGCCAGGCCACAGGGAATCCCTCAGCAGCCTCTCTGCATTGGCCCTGTGCACACACAATAAGACTTCAGCCAGCAGTTCAGCGCTTAAAAAATGACTGCTGAGAACAAAAATGGGATTCACTTGGATCTCACGCTATTTCATTTATCAAAGTTAATGTCTGGAGTGAGTCAGTAATGCAAATAAATATGTATATAATCCAGGATATGACCAGGGGTCATCGTTCTGTTTATATTTAAAGTGAAAGCAGAAGTATTTTAATTAAGAGGGGCATTATTCAATTAGAAGCACTGCATATTGTCTGGCATACACATTAATCTGTCTGATGCATGTCATTAATTTCAATTATCGAACAACAATTATAATATGCGTAATGAAGGAGGGAACAAGAATAGCTTAAGTTTTCTTTTTTTTTGTCTTATCTCAATTGGTCTTATGTGATGTATGTGAATGATGCTTCAGTTAGGCCTACAGAATGATACCATGAGAACCTCTTGGAGTTTTATAGCCTTGTAGACAGAAGGCTGACCTATGGCAATCTTTTTGATGTGCAGTGTGAATTCATGGAAACCTCTTCCACAGTCGTATGAATGAATAACTGCAGTGGCAGAGAGTGTATACAGTATACTGTATGTGTGGGAATAACTAGCCTTGCGCCCACATGGTTCACCGTAAGTGCAAAGCCCACACCTGGGCAGCAGTGAAATCAAATACAGTGCTGTGCAAAATCCCTCGGAACCCTACAGTTTTTATATATACATTTGGTCTTAGATGTTTTTTTGTTTGTTTTTGGCATCATTGGAAAAGAGAAAATTTGAGATTTCCAAATATTCATGGGAAAATTTTTTAATTTATTTAAGAAATGTTTAGATTTATGAAATAAAATAGCATATCAAGTAAGAGATCACTAAAAAACTGACTGAGGCTGTCTGGGACTACCTGGAGAGCCAGAAGCAAGCAAGACAGCCAAAGTCTGCAGACAAACTGGGGCAAGTTATCTTAAAGGTGTTTTAAGGGTGAATGGCTGATTTGATTTAACTGCTTAAATGCTCATTTTCATTTCATTATTTTTTTAAGTATTTCATTGATTTTCTTTTTTTTACACGAGCCTAAACTGTTTGCACAGTTTTGTATATTCTAAACTCTCTCTCAGATCTGTCTGTGACTAAGGTGTTGCTCTCTCACTGTGTTATTTTAAAGACTTAAAATATTTATGCATACAACTGTTCTAAAAATAGTTTGTTCTAAAAATAGGGTTAATATTTAGCTGTAATACTATTTAATATCCTTATATATCTTAAATATTACTGTTGTACAGGTGTGTGTTGACTTACTTATACCTACATTAAGAGAAAATGTAATTCAGTGGATGAAAATGCATGATTATGACCAAGAGTATGCTATTGTTATGTAATACACATGATATTATTCCGGAATATTATCCTCAATTTTTATAACCCAGGAAATGAATTAGAGAGGATACTTCAAGGGCTGCGCAGGGTGTAACTCCATCTTGTGAAAATGTATTTTATGTATTTATTTAGTCACACCTTTGGTCATGGGAGAGTAGATGATTACTCCCAGGAGGAATGATCACTCATTAACCTTTGACCTGGAAAGAGTTTATATTGACTCAGCGCAGTGTTAATTCTGGCCTCTTTCATCAGGCCCCCAGCAGAGCTATCAATTTAAACACAGTGAGGCTAAACTGATCCTTGTAGGCTGCCATTTTGTACAGTCTTTCCATAATCTATCAATCAATTGCACTTATCTGGATTTCAACTTACATTTTTCAAATTAGGGCTGATCACACTGGGAAGAACGGTAGCATAATGTCACATAATTGAGTTAAATCACCCTTGACTTATTGGATACGATGAGCTCATTGATCAGACCGTTTCTGGACATAATGAGCCAGTTCTCACAGCTCAGTGGAACTAAATGCAATGATTGTGCTTGTAAGATGAATCATTCCTGACCCTATTGAGTGCTGCAACTTCTATGTGTGCAATATGTAAATACTTACCAAGGCAGTACATGTCATTGGCACAGAACACTCTGTCTGTGATGAAGACTGGAAGTCAGTGCTGTGCTGTCCGTCATATACTGTATATTCTCTTTATTATTACAAAAGTACAAATGGCTGGTGGCCATGAAAGGGATAATGTTAATGTGGAGCACTGCTCTAAGCTTCTTATGAGAGGCACGTCTTACTCATATGAAGGTTTCATATTTTATCTCTGAGCTCCTCTATGGTTGTTATACAGAGTATTTATGTATTTATTTATCTTTAATAAAATAGAGGATTTGGATTACTAGAAAATGAGAAAGAAATTACACTCCCAATTATACGTGATTCAAAATTTCAGAATGGCAAAATGAATACTTAACATTATGCAAATTTTTAATGACTTGCTTATAAACATGGCAGAAGGGTTTTTTTTTATTATAAATTGGGAATACAGCAAATTAATTGTAATGTTTATGTTTACTCTGCTCCATTGGTTTTTCTCCATCACTTTTCAAAGGTTTGTTTGTTTTGGACTAATGCATGTGTGATTTTTAAATATGCATTGGAGTAAACAAACATACTGTCACCACAGAGATATATTAAACTAAGACAGTGACAATACTATGTACTTCAAGTTTACACAAGCCTAAATATTAACATTCTCGTATCCCTCTTTCTTTATTTCCCCTCTGACAACATTATGACAATATTAGACAAGGTTTCTATTGTTACGTTAAGACAGCTCTCTTGTTTCATTGTAGGGAAAACCAATTTCTAACCCACAGTAATCTTGTTAGAGAGGGAGCAACTGCTTAATAATTCAGAGGGAAGGCATTATTGTATATCAACTCTCGCTCTCTTTTTTATTAAAAGCAGGCATAATTATCTCATAACACTCCATGTCAAAGCTCCAATAAAAGTCTTAATGTGTGTTTTACATGTAATTGGTGAAAATAATCAATTGATCCACAGAATGAGATGGATCAACCATTCAATTGTTCACCTGATTTAATATCATATTTCATAAATGTTACTGTGTCTTGGCATGCACTCAAGTGCAGCTCATAGTAATGGCCATTATTTCACATTATTAAGTGTATAACATCATTATAAACTCAATAACTCTCTTCACTGTAACTGAGAATATTGTGCATTTAAAACACTGCACATCAATAGCCATGGTTCAAAACAAAGGAATGTAATCAAATTTCACACACACACACACACACACACACACACACACACAGCATTTAGAAATCCATTAGTACTTTGAAACTACGTCATTGCATATACAGTATGCCCTTACTGTATTTCCAAAAGACAATCCCAACACAAATTTTAACCATTAACCATTCTGTAATGGAAGCTTTTCATGCTACTTGCACATGATAACTGGCTACTTTGTTTACTCCTATAATTGGAGTAAATGCACAGGTATGAATCTGTGTATAGCATTTCATCATTAAAATTATTATTGTAATAATTGTATTACAATTACAATTCTGTTTTATGTACAAGGAAAGGTTAAATGCCTAGAAATGACTCAGAGCGAAGGCCGACAATGCATGTGTATTGGCCACACTGCGCATAACATTACTGGAGTAGAAATTAAACTCAGCAGTTTACCCTAAGTCTCTAGTGTGACCTCAATCTGTCAGTGGCATAAATGCCTTCACTTTCCAGTGACAACTTTCTCTGCATCCTAGTTACTAAACCAGTGCTGCTTATACAGCCAGGCATGTCTCTTTTCTTCCCAGTGGAAGTGAACCGCAGGGTGTTCGGTTTGTCATTTGTGATTGGAAGAGGTGAGGTTCACACGTAAGCCGAGCCCCAGACAGAGATATTAGGCTGCTTACCCTTGTCTGAAAGAGTCTGATGTGATGGGCTGCAGACAGTTTATCTGGCCTTCAGAGAGATTATGCTCTGAAGATCTTTGAAGATGAACAGAGATGAACACAAGGGTGTGATGCTAAAAGAAATTTGCTGGCAAATAAATCAGGCCTCCCACTGGTAGTTAGTAGAAATCAACCTTATAACAAGCATGAACATAAAAACATGGCTTTCTGAAGTATGAAGGACTGAAAGTGGGTGAAAATCCCCGGGCTGCTTACACACACATTTTCTCTTGCTTCTGTCATTATCTGCGCCCCTGCCTTTACCCAGACCCTGCCAGTTCACCCTTTCTACCTCAGCGCTGCAGGCCCCGCTCCCCAGCCCTGCCTGATGGCCGCGGAGTGATTGAGCGGGGCTTCTCACGGACTGCGAAGCGGCTTAAATCGCTGGCATTAGTCGTGAAGACAAAGCGCTCTCCTCGCTGAGACGAGGCTGCCAGAGCGTTATGATGTCATTTCCCCAGCTGGCTGTGATGGATGCCCCCCCGCTGCTCATGCTGGAGAGGGGCCAGGCAGCCGTGGGCTGATGGAGACGTCTGAGCGAGAGTGAGTCAGCCTGGGCTTGCGTAGCCGCCGCCTGGACCCCGGCTCAGAGCCACGGCCCCCTGATCCCCTTCAGTTATGATGGGGTCAGGAGGGGGCGCTCAATCTTCCTTTGGGGCTGAGCATTCACAAACATGTACAACTACACATGACTAACATACTTTACATGGAAGCTCGCCAGATAACCTGACAACCACCACTCTGATATATTGATATATATTTGCGGTCCAGACACCATTATAGCTAAGTAAGAAATTAGTTTTAGTTTGTTTTCTTTTTAGTTATGGAATACTGTCACAATTTCCTTAAGTCTGCTTCTTTGGGGTTATCTAATAACTCCTGGCATCCTGCCCTGTGGATTTCCTGCATAATCCAGTACAATTATGCCTAAGATTTACACATTCAGTGCTACATTCAGTGCTAAATCACTGTAATATAGACATACAATGGAAACCTGACGCAATCTATCTATTCTGGAACACCATTAGACCACAGAGCTTCGCAATTAGGCTTCCAAATCTTTCCAATGTATAGAGTTGTTTTGCTACTCTGTGAATCAATGGCAATCCTTCCACAACAACAACAGCAAGAGAATGATGGTGTCTCTTGCTGAAAGAACAAGTTCATTTAAAAATAAATCAGTATGGTCTCTAACCCCCACGTCAATACAGATGTGTCACCTTGGTATGGATTGTATAGGCATCGATATTTTCTCATGTTTCAGCTTAATTAATGTATATTAATGTGTCAATGTATGCAGGGAAATATCGAGCAGGACTCTTGTCTGCAGTAAATAAAGAATTATCCTTTGAGGGTGGCATTCTTTACTGGGGAATAATTTACTGAGGCTTCAATAGACTGAAGCTGTGAAGCACCTTCTGAACCAGGGTTAATTGTTTCAAATGTTCTTGTTTCAAAATGCAACATTCCCCCTATGAAAGATATCTATATCAGAGCAAACATCCATAAACTGCATGTACCACCTGAAAGTGTATTTAAACCAAATGCATTTAAATACACTTTCAGGTCAGCAATTAAAGAGTAAAAACTTTCTTGAATAGTTTTTTCCACAAACTTAATTGCACTACAAGCAACTAGCCTTAATAACGGACACTTCATAATTTCAGTACGCCATTGACATAAAAAACATACACATCCAACTTAAAAATCTTTGAGCCGTGCCAATTCTACCCGACGAATGTCTTTCAAAATAATGCTGTACGACTTTGTACAGCACCTGAGAGCTCATGCGGAATGGTTTTTCATTTTAAAAAAAGAGAAATAAAAGATTAAAGGTGGTAAAAGGGACTGAATAAAGTGCAGATTTTTCTGAATTTGAAGTGCGTACTAAAGGACTGCAGAGTGAAAGGTATGTGTGAATGCAGCTGTTTTGGGGGAGCAGTGCTGAGATGTGGTTAGGATAGCGGGGTTAAATGGGGTGTCCTGTGGGGAGGCCTGGCTAGATTTTGCAGGTTCCCGCAGATTGAGCAGGCGAGTAAACTCACTCAAAGCTGATTCAATAAAGAGCAGAAAGCAGCAGGCAGATTTAATTTCCACTCTTTCCAGAGCGAATGTGCAGAAAGCGGCAGGCGCCCAGAGTGAAAATGTAATAACCAATGCATTTTTATTATCTCAATAAACTGCAATTGATGAATAATTACTCAGAGGGCTTCAGCTGACATTCATATATCATAATTTAAAGTGAGTCAGGCCACATTTCCTCTTCATGGCTACACATCCCCCCCTGTCCCTGAACCCCTTTTTTTCTGTGTGTGACTGGAGATAATGTGTCTCCAAAAACAACCTCTTCATTTTCCCCTCAAGCCTCCACAGACACTATCAGGGAACAGGGTTTTGATCAAATTTTTTAAATGCCGTGAAAAACAATTGGGGCAGAGGATAGTCGTTTCAGCCTATCAGGACAGTGAAGCAGAACACGGGTGGAGGAAATGGAGCTCTATTGATCCGTCCTCCCTCACACTCTCTCTGGGTCACGGAAATCATTAATCCCACTGACACCGACACACAGCAGCTCCGCGGTGTCTCTGAAAGGTTAATTAAGACTACGAGCCGGGGAGGATGGCACGAACGGGATCGCGCCACCACTCAAACGAGACTGCAAGGGAAGCGATCCGCCCGCGATTCCGTAGGTCTGCCGAGTTAGGGGAACTACATTTCCATTTTAATCCCACACAGGGCGACGTGTAGTGTATCGCAGGCAGCCGAGCTGTTTCAGTGCACGTCTGCGAAAGGTGAAAAATGATGAGCAAAAGAAGAAGAGCAGAGGAGAAATGGATGAAATGAAGCTTCCATTAGTGACTTTTTTTTAACGTTTTTAAGTAGGCTATAGGAAGAGGAAAACAAATGGCATGAAAGTAGAACAAAAGAATATGTTGGAGCCTGCCATAGTTGCAGTCAGCCTCAAGCAGCTTACCCTACCTGAAGTTAACAAGATGACCAGCTAGCATTGTAATAATTATATGCTAATTACAATATCAATTACCTCGTTTTACACAACCGAAAACTGAAAACATGAAACAGTCATTAATGACAACTAGATGTCTGCATTCTGAACCCAGTCATCAAGTTATGCATCTGATAGCTTGTTAGTTCACAGGTGTGAGATGGAGGCCTGTGGCCAAAGTGGACTGTCTGACCCACAATTCAACTTTAACTGCATCATTACTGAGCCAGAGAGTCACGGTCTTCCTGAAGTCAAGCGTTCATCCGAACCAAGCAACATTACTGGTCCATTTCTGCAGTATGTTTATATTACTAAAGCAGTGTGAATTAGAATAATTTCTCCACATTTAAAGAACCCCCTTTTAATGAAGCAATGTATACCACATTCATACCACCTCATTCATCTTGGTCTTGGTCCTTGACTCAGTGGTCTTTTGTACTACTGGTCCTACATCAGTGAGAAATTACATAATTTTGAATGAACACAAGGAATCTATCACTCTCTCACACAAGCACACACACACACACACACACACACACACACACACACACATTCACGCACATATGCGCAAAGACACACACACACACACACACACACACACAATTGAAAATGTACTGGTATTGAAAATATCACAATTTTCCCTCTGTAATGAATTTTATATTTGCTTATTAGGTTAAGAACATCATTCAAACAAATCAAAGACAAAATGTCACAAGTCAATAATAAAAAAACAATGCTCTTTGACCACTTTTTTCCTAAGTCTGTGCTTTAATGAATGCATTTTTCATGAGTCTGTTATTAAAAACAAGGAGGTGACACATTTGAAAGAATTTCCTTTTCTAATGTTTCATAAGCAGCAGAAACACCCCACAGGGAATTTCTCAGGAAGAAAAGATTAGATTATTCCAAACTTCTACAGCAAGTTGGAATATTAGTTTGCCAATTCTTTTCCCAACTAAACTGGTTTTACTTGCTTACTGTAAGCTTTGGAAAAGCGGCATAGCCCATCTTCATTTGATTGTCTCCTGGGTGACTTTATTGCTTTTTTATCACCCTGTCACTTCACCGTGGTGCTGAAGTCTGTGGTGGACTGTGCTGACTCAGGGTTCCAGGTTCAGCTGACCAACAGTGTAGCCCACAGACAGCCTGGGCATGCATGAGCCAAGGTCAGAGGTCACGACCACAGGTGAAATGCAGAGAAAGGGGAAGTGGGGGTATGCCCATGGCCTTGCCTCCTGTATCTCCTTAACCTCTACAAATTCATTAAAGGAAATGTTCTTCAATCATTACAGCCATTCTTCAATCTCAGCAACTGTTTATTCGTGATGTTCCATAAGTACTCTAAAAACCATAACTTTTCATGTGTTAAGGGGTCAAGTTTAATCGTACAACCCAGAATGACTGAATAATCTGTTGGATAACAGAAGAGGGTCTGATGCATCTTCAGTTTAAAATTTTGGTCACTGTAATAGTCAATAGTCAATTTATATATTATTGTCTTATCATTGAAGAGATAAGTGTCCTTCTTTAAACATTATGGACATCATCACTTGTCTTAATTTTAAATGCAAAAATGAAACCACTTAAAATGCATTTTAAAGTGTGTTTATACCCTCAACACAGTGTAATTTGTGAATACATACTGTAGATAATACAACTGAATAATAGATAATAATGGTAAATAATGAGAATACGAATAAACGTAAAAAAATATCAAAGGGTATCCCAAAGGCACAATAGCCATTCTGTTTAACAATATTCATTACCTCTGGGATTAGACCGTTGCATTGCTGATGACTGAGATTGGCTTTCTTTGTAAGGCAGATGAATGGATCTGTCACCCAAACTGACGTCTTTATACTCAAGTCATATGGCCACAATAGTGCTTACATCCTTGACAAGCTGAATGCTTTTGTGTGCTTATTGTCTCCTATGGATACGTATTGTGTTGGGTCAATGACTGACAATCTTGTAACAGACACTATTTCCTAACAGCGTACAATATCCCAAAGGCTTGATGTGAAATCTGAAGCATGTTTGTTTTCGGCACAGACATCTTTGCATACGCACCACTGTTGTGTGAGCGATCCCTTTCCGTGCAGTCTCGCTTAATGAGGGGAACACATTGAGCAATGTCTACGTCTGACTGGCGTTTGCATGAGAATCACAACAAGGCATGTTCAGCTTTCGAGGCCGTGAATTCTCTCCTCTCTGTTGACAACGATGATGGCAGAAACCTGATGATTTCATAGGGGAGGTCTGTGATATCTGTTCATGTGATAAAACATATCTTGTCTCTAAAACCATTTAGTTCAGTCTTCCTCAAAGTTCAAACATCTCTGTCAGGATGCAGAATGATGCCAAAAGAAATAAATAGTGGTTTTTGGACACAAAACCAAGGCAGGAAGAGGCTGTTCTTGAAGGCACCGTGTTGGGGAGCATTATGAAACTTATGGGCTTTCGAACTGCCACAACAGAACAAAAGCTGTCATAGAGTCTGAGATGTGTTTTGTAAGTCAGAATGGATGAATTATAGAGTTATAGTGAATTATAGTATAGTTATAGTATAGTGAATTATAGTGTTACTTACCAGCTCATTGGTAAGTAACACTGATTAGCACCTCCAGGCAAAGAGCACCCTGCTGATGCTCTGGTTCCTTTTCTGAGTAGAGCTGAACTAATTTGGTTGAAAGCACTTAAGTGCACATAGTTGTTTTCTGAAATAAACATAAGAGCATAGCAGCACTAACTGATGCATTGCATAGAAGGAGCAATAATAGTAGCAGCAACAGTATCAGCAGTAACAATAGTAAAAAGTAATAAAGAAAAAAGTTTAAGTTTACATGCACCAACCACAACTCCACTGATACCGTAATTCTGATTAATATTGATAGACATCTCAGGTTATTTTGTAGGATTGAGAAACTTGTGATTATTTGTATCTGATGAGACATGCCACGCCTTCATAAATCAAGATGGGAAAGTCATTTTACTGAAACATTTAATGTATGAATCACTTCCAGAAATGACAAACACATCATACCAAGCCTCAGTTATTGATGCACATTAAATGATACTGAAGCTGTTTCAAGGAACAGCCCCAAATGTTATTAAAACACGCCATATGAGGATTCACATGTCCCACAACGCTGGATCATTTATTCGAACTCCCATTCGAGTCCCATTTCTGAAGGTTATTTATTTCATTCCTGGAACACATGCAGGGAGGCCATAGCTCAGGGAAAATATATTGGCAAAATGAATTGTTATGAAAGAAATGATGAAGAAATGATGCATTATCACTAATGTGCTGGATATTCACTGTTATCAGTGCTTTTATTGGAATATGGTGTGGAGTCACTTCCAAAACCTTTCAAGCTGGTTTCAGGTTTGTGTATAAAGTTGCACTATTTGTTTAATTTGTATCAGCTCTCGTTAATAGATAATGTGGGGGAAATGTATGGCAGAATGTATCTGTATTGTAATGTATTAATGTTAATTACAATCAAGATGATGTTCCATTGATTTGAATTTGAAATGCGTACAGAAGATTAGATTAGATTATTTTTGTCATATGCTTATCATGTTAACAGTAGGCTACTCTCTCTCTCAATCCCAATAAAATCTGCCCCAAACCACAATAAACTGTATGATTTCATGACAATGGACATGTTTGTATCCAGGAAAATGTGATTTTTAAACTTATTTTTTGGTGTGTTAGCATGTCTGAGAAAGAGAGACTGAGTTTGTGAATTGCATTTCACAATATTCTGTGAATCTTTCAAGAGTATGCACTACACACTGCAGACTTTACCACCATTTAGCAGTAGTGCATAGTATGTATAAACAGCAATACATTCAGTGTAGAACCTACTCTGACTCACGGTTCTTTTAACTTGAATAGGGTACATTTGGTTTCTCCTGGACTCTGTTTGAGAATTTCCCAGCCCTGCTTATGACCTTTCTGCAGTTTAACTGTTACAATTCTATGAGTCCCTCACAGATGGATGTTGCATTGCATAATCCCCGAGTTCAGGTGGGTTTTGTTAAAGTGTTAAGAAGGAATACGCTGGGTCATTTATCTGAGCGTAAAATGTCGGGTCTGTCAGTGCCCATGTGAGCTATTTCCGCGCTTTATTCGGAGCAGGGTGGAGGGAGAGTGGGGAAAGGGCAAGTAGTGTCCACGGCCTAATGAAATCCCGATGTGGTGGCTGGAAAGGTACACGAGGTCCCAGTGCTGTAAATCTTCTGTCATTGATCATGTATTATTATGATTATTATGATTATTATTATTATTATTATTATTATTATTATTATTATTATTATTATTATTATTATTATTAGTAGTAGTAGTAGTAGTAGTGGTATTATAACAATAATTATTATTATTGTTAATTAATTCCCACTGAATGAAAACGAATTATTCTGCATCGTTTGTTTAAGTGAACAAACAATAATAGTTCGACTTTTGTTTTGTGTATACGCCATGAACCATTAATTCAAAAAGACTTTAGGAAATACATTATCAGAGAATATTAATTAGTATTGTTGGCTTCTCTATTTCTGTTTTGTTGCCTGTCAAAAATACAAGCCTCCGCCCTTATGTCAGACAAATTAAACTTTTATCACTGCACCTCGAAGTTCATCTTCTGTAACCCGGCTCGCCTCAATAATGTTATGATGATTTCAACGTGTTCGCGCGTGGTTGTGCCCGTGACTAATCGCATATGCCCATTGATACACTTGTCGTTTTTTCTTCATAGGTCCAACTTCGCTGATTCAGTAAATAACCCAGTTAATTCCAATCAGGGTATATACATGTCATATAAAAACAGATGGTTGTGAGACCTAGTCTATAGTCAATCGAAATTTGCATTAACATTGTTGTTAAGCAAAAACTGATATTAATGCATCTCCTTATTACTAATCACCTTTAAAAAGATTATGATAATTATGATGACGATTATGCTTTATGGTTTGACTGAATATGCTCTCAAGAATACCAAACAATAGCTAAATTAAAAAAACAGTTATTCCGTTAAATCGAACCATTCATTTAACTTGTTATGAACATCGATTTTTTTTTTAATCTGCTCTATTTGCTTTTTTAACCAAAACAGCCATTATCCTCCTTAATTGCCCGCCCGCTCTCTGATTCTAGCACTCGACCTCCCACATCCTACTCTGTGATCTTAAATGGACCCCCGAGTAGAATTAGGGTCAAGTAACACGGCACCCGGGGGGTTTAAAGACTAGCGATCCGATTGAGAAAATGAAGTCTACCGGCTTGAGAATCGAGAGCCGTTTGGTATTATTAGGGTAAGCGCTGACCTGCTGTGAGTCCAAACATTTGTTTTCCAGAGGAGGCGAGAAATCAAGAGAAAGGCTATTAAACCGAATAATGAGACTCTGTGAAACGTAACAAGGAATGTAACAACTTGAGTTGAAAACAAAGACATGAATAATAAACAAAAACATGCTACATGTCAAAGTTAATGTTTGCTCGCACGCAGAGAGAGAAAGAGAGAGAGAGAGAGAGAGAGAGAGAGAGAGAGAGAGAGAGAGAGAGAGATGATTGTATGGGTGCAAGAAATATTTAATGGACTTTAGTAGCCTAGTAGCCGTCGTAGTATTTTTGTTCGTGTTTGGAAATCACATTGTGCGAAGGTTATTTGAAAAGGCAATGCTCTTTGATCAGACCTTCCTCAAATTAACTTCATTTCATAGAGTTCTGTGTTGACGGGTGATATATATCAAGACGACTTTTAAAAAGTGTGTATGCCAAGTTGCGTCCATGTTTCTACTGTATAGCCTATGTTTCCTTTAATAATGTGTTGATAATGATGGGGTTATAGAGTGGCATTATATTCTGCGTTGCTACAACAAAGCGACATAATGTTTACGTTATAGGCTAAGTGACCCTATAAAGCAGCCTACTTAATCTGGAGTGACATTTGCTCTTTCTAGTTCAACCCCGAGGTGCAATATTTTCTTAAAGCAGGCCCTAAATCAAAAGTGTCAAGTGACGTGTGAAAAAGTCAACGTTTTAACTGAGGAAAGAGGTGTGATTCGTAATCTTTAGAAATTGCAGTTGGCAGCAATTCATCACATCAGCCATCATACAGATTATGTTTTTACTTGTAGTTTTAGTCTTAAATAGAGCGTCCGTATTTCAACACTAACTTGTGCTCAGACATAAATTACAATTGAAAAGATCATTAGCTATAAACTGTAGTATCGCTGCGGTGGGTAATTAATACGTTTTACAACTCCTGATGTGGGTTATAAGATCAAGACAAAATGGCATTCAGCGTCTTACCGGCAAAATTAACATGAATTGCTTAAGACCTACGACATTTATTTTAGTAGGATACATTCAGGATGTCGGTGATGGGTCTTCATAATAACTTAATCCAGACCATCATTATTTGGCTAACTGGAATTTTTCTGCTGCTATTGCTGCTGCTGATGATGATGATGATGATGATGTTGAAGGGGTTAGTGATGATGATGGTGACGATAACGAGTAGGAGGAGGAGATAAGGAGAATAACTATTTCCTACCACATCTAATTTAATGTATTATAGGCCATATAGTTGGTTGAATTATTAAGCTATGAAAAACAATCAAAAGTAAGGCACATTAAAAAGTAAAGCATTAGCTTTTGAATAGGATCTTATGACAACTGCATGGAATTCGCAGTTATAATAGCACATTCTTATCGTTTGATTATTTTAGACAGAATAAATGGTTATATTGGATGAGTGATAATAATAACAATAATAATAATAATAATAATAATAATAATAATAATAATAATAATACTTACCTGTAGGCTCTTAGAGGTAGCTCCCTGTCACAATATCTCCAATCCCCAAATAGCAGACTTCTAAAATAACAACATAAAAGGGAACCGTGAATTTAATTTATATTTTAATTTATAGGATTGAGATTAATTATAATTGTGATTGTATAATTGATATGCAGTTTTCGTTTCGTGAATGACTGGCAGTTTTAATTTAGAAATTTTATTTCATTTTACCAACATTTTTATGTTACTGACTATCAACGTATAATGCAATGTGAAACAAGGAAGACAGCTGCAATTTATGTATTTGTTTATCCATATCCATGTTTATCCGTCTGTCTATTAAAGGACTTAAACCGCGATTTGTATAAATCTGTGTACACAGAATAATACATGTTGGGGATGTGACAACAGTATCAGGGGTCAAACATCACATTTGCATTAACAATAATTTGGATGTTTCGTGTATACACGCCCATTCCATATGGCCATAATAAGAACAATAGTTAGCTATTTGCAACCACGCCGACAGAGCTCCGCTAAATATGACAGCGTCGGAAACGGCTCCAATTGAATATAAAATTAATGACGTCAGGTTTCTACGTCTGAGCTAAATTAAGCCAATGAATGCACATTAAATTGGCACTGCTTGGATGGGGGTATATCGTAAACCGTCATCCGAGTAGCCTATGTTTTACCGATATTGGCAGACTCAGCCTATTAACACTAGGAAAAATACCACACCACACCGACAGGTATGAGGAATCTACGCAGTCCGGCACAGAATATGCTTTTTAAGCTGTATCCTGTCATTTTACTGTTTGAAGGACAGAATTTAATCGGAACAGACATTTCCCAGTATCTTAGGGGGGCAGCTTCACCTGCGGTAAAGCGTTATTCCATTGAGCAACAGCAATTTAATTAGAGTGACCAATCACATTTGGGCTATCTTCATTACAAAGAAAAAATAAAAATGAAAAGAACATATGCATACATACATCTCTCTCTCTCTCATTCTCTGGCTCGTTTGGGCCCGTGTCTGCAGTTCAAGTTCGTTGTAGCCTTAGTTATGGCAAGAAGTGGTTTACTTCTTCGGCGCTAGACAATTTAAACATACAGTTAATTAATAAGCCATACAAGTATAACAACAACCCACACGTGTGTGTATGTATCCAGGCAGACTATGTGTAGTTAGCAATTTGCTTTAGCCTACACGAGACACAAAGTCGAAAAAATTATACTCTCCATATATAAGCTACTTTGATATAGGCCTACCAACGAAAAAGAAAAGTAAAATGAAAATCGATCATTCATGACAGAAAACTATATTTTGGGCGCGCATAGAACGTAATCATGATATGCTGATAATAATAATAATAATAATAATAATAATAATAATAATAATAATAATAATAATAATAGTATTATTATTATTCAATAATACTAATCATAATAACCCTCATCATCATAATCTTAATAGTAATATTAACAGTAATATGAATACTACTACTACTACTACTACTACTACTACTATTAATAATAATAATAATAATAATAATAATAATAATACTAATAATAATAATAATAATAATAATACCCAATTTCCGAGTTTGTTGCCAACTTACAGCCTGATTTTAATAATACGAAATGTAATTATTTGAGTTAATCAAAAATAAATATGTTTCTAAATTAGGCTACCACTGCATATCCATAAAAATATGCCTGTGGAAGTTCCACTGTAAGCTAAATTACAAATCAGAAGCACTTGCACATATCACGTGTGTAAATATTCTGCCGAATACGTGTGCAGGGCTTCAAAACAAAACAAAAATTATAGACTACGGAACACATTTTCAAATGATTTTGATTGCATGTTTCTATGAACAGCACAAATCATTGTATCAATGCAAATACAGACAACAAAGGGCAAATAACAGATGCGCATTGTGAAATTTCATATCAAGATTAATTTACAAATTTGCACAGACCACATTTCCAACCGCTTGTGTGTGGATGCCTAGATTCTTTGAAAATAACTTACCCGCTTGTTTTCACTTCAGGTACATTTTTCATTTCACTGTGTTTAAAGACTAACCCCAAGAAAAACGTCTTAATTTTAAGTTCCATTAGTAATACAAGTGTAATACTGCACTGCGTTAAAAACCACCTATTCCGGCTCTACTCATCCGACCACAGGGGGAAGGGAAATAAGCTTTTTACTATTTTACCTGGGAGAAATTTTAAGATAGAGTTTAGCCTATCTCCTGTGTTACTGAAACAAGCACAGGAATCTCTCGTTTCTCTGATAATCCTTTCCTCTCCGGCGTTTTGTCGTGTATTCAGACATAATGGGTGCTAATACATTTAAGGAAGCCGCGCATAGGCTTCAGTACCCCTTTCTCCTTTGCATTATTAGCATTAACCAACGTCAATAGAATGGAAAATAAAAGCTCTCTTCTCGAAACACCTCCCGGTGCAAAGATGTAAGGGCAGGTTGGAAAACGCCTTGTGTTAGTAACTTTTCGCAGGTATGAATACTACCAGTAACATTATTATAATTAAGATTGTAATTATGATAATAATAATAATAATAATAATAATAATAATAATAATAATAATAATTATTATTATTATTATTATTATTATTGTTGTTGTCGTTGTTGTTGTTGTTGTTGCTGCTGCTGTTGTTGTCGTTGTTCTTCACGAGGATAACATACAGACAAGAGTCACATTAACTTCACAGTAAGATTACTGTCGGCAACACATTGCATTGTTATGAAATTCTCAGGTTTCAGCTGATTGATTCACTTCTGAACCATGGTGATTTAACGGCTTCGTTCTGCATATTGTCCCAAATGCTACACACCGCTGCAAATATGGTTGAATTTAAATTGGGAGATAGTTTCCGTCACTATCCAATTTAATCCTTCAAATTAACTGGCGATTTTTTACTCTCCCTACACTTCAGTGATTGCTGTGTGTTGAAAATTTAACATATAAACACGTAAACATGCTTATTACAACTCTTCCCGAACATAATGGAGTTACATTGCTGTTTATGTGAGCCGCGTACACTCCCTTTTTGGGCAAATAGTTTATAGCCTATGTAAAGCACATGGTTCCCAAAAGTGGGGAGCGGACTGGAGTGACGGAGGCATAAACGTTCCAAGCAATCTCCATATATTTTCAGTCTGGCTACGCAGGGAAACTCCTCCTATTCCTACGTCCATGTAATCAATGTGGTCTGGCCCTTTAAGACTCGGCAGTGGGTCAGTAACTGGTGTAGTGTTTCTCTAATTGATCTCTACCCAATCAACAAGAACTCGTTAGCAGTTGCGTGCTATTATTGTTCCTTGAGTCCAGTTTTTCCCTTGGAGAAAATCTGCTTCTGCACAGTGTCGTTACCTCTTAAAGACAGAGATGCAGCACAGAACAGCCTCGTTTCCTTTCGTGAAGGAATACATTTGTGCCGTCTGAAGCCGCCGCCCACGTTTTGAAGCATGACTACTTTGGAGAACCGTTTGCGTAAAGATACATTTTAAGCTTCGGCGCAAGGAACAACAAAAAGGACAAAACAACACCTAACATCAACGGGACGTTCCGAAAAGCGATTTAATGGGAAAAAGAACCTACCAACACTAGACATATTTATTTTCCTGTGGAACTGCAATGACCTCCACCCGAGACATGAAGATATGCTCAGTGCTGCAATCTAATGGTGAGAGGAGAAGAGAGGCTTTGGATCAACTTCCTCCGCCGGCCAATTCGAACAAGCCGCTCACCCCTTTCAGTATTGAGGACATTTTAAACAAGCCTTCGATAAAGAAATCTGTAGCTGCCCTCTGTCCCCCGCGGACTCTGGAGAAAGTGACCGGTTCCAGCACTGCAAGAAACTGTATTAACTCGCCTTCCTCTCCGCTCTGCGCTTTGGAGGAACTAGCCAGCAAAACTTTTAAAGGTCTGGAGGTCAGCGTAATCCAAGCGGCAGAAGGTATTCATCTGTTATTTGTCCTTGATTAAACTTGCACTTGCATTCTCCCACGCACATTGCATAGTTCTCCATGCATGTAGGCACAGGGCGGAATGGTAATGTTGGGTTAATTCAGCGACAAGAGAGTAAGAAAATGCCAATGCTCTTCTGCCTAAACTCGGAAATTGGGTATTATTATTATTATTATTATTATTATTATTATTATTATTATTATTATTATTATTTGCTTACTTACAAACACCAAAGCAATATTGCATATAGTATAAATATTGCTAAACCTTTACTTGGCCTCCAGCATGTGTTAAGCAATTCCACAGGCTACAGCTAAATAAAGTATAGGCCTAATTTATCATCGTAGCATGGGCAAATTGTGATAATACTGTCATGACTATTATGGGCCTTGTCTTTCTACTCATACCTTTCTTTCTACTCTGGTATACACCATTAAGAGTGCTTTATAAATGTAGCAATAGTATTAGTATTAGTAGTACCAGTAGTATTTTCACTATTTCGCTCGACAAAATTGTAATTACTAGAGTTGTGGTTGTAATTGTGGATGTTAGTCTATAGCAGACAAACAAGAATGAAGCACTGTATTACAAAATCAAGTAACTTTTTCCAAAAAGAAAAATACTCACCAAATTACCTCAAATTTAGCTTCAGCAGCTCGAAGTACATAAGCAGAAGAAGTGGAATAATAATAATAATAATAATAATAATAATAATAATAATAATAATAATAATGCTGTGGTGATGCCGTAATGTACCAAATTACTTCAAATATGGGTGTATGTGTATATACACATTTTATGCAGTCTATAGCGTGATTGGTGCTTGTTTAAAAACTTTTGAAATGTGGAAATTTACAAAATCTCGTTTCCCTTCGTTTAAGGTCGTGAGTATGTGAATGGGTTTGGACAGAGACATGCCTCGAAAAAGAGAAGGAAGTCCCGCACAGCTTTCACAAACCATCAAATCTACGAACTTGAGAAGCGCTTTTTGTACCAAAAGTACTTGTCCCCAGCTGACAGAGACCAGATAGCGCAGCAGTTGGGTCTCACAAATGCCCAGGTCATAACGTGGTTCCAGAACAGACGGGCCAAGCTCAAGAGAGACTTGGAAGAGATGAAAGCAGACGTCGAATCTCTCAAGAAAATTCCCCCGCAGACTCTCCAAAATATAGTTACCATGGAAGACCTTGAGGACACGAAAGGTAACTCGGAGGTCATATCTCCCAGTATTTCCCCGTCCTCGCACGGGGGAGTCTTCTCTCAGTCCCCGTCTTCGTCCAGAGGCCAAACAACGGACGAGTTCTCAGAAGAGGACGAAGAAATTGAAGTGGACGACTGAAAAAGGAAACACGTTTTACACTACGACTGGTTGTTACAAAAGCTGCACGGACATGGCTTCTTTTGATAATGTAATATAAATCAAGGATTTTCTGCATTTGTATTTATTTAATGGATTGCAAATAAAGCAACCTTGTTTCCAATTAAAGCCGGAAAGTGCTCGAGGCATGCATTTAATTCAAGATGCTTCCAACAGTTGTCTAAAGAATGCAGGTGGAAACAGTTGCCTAACCGAACTTTGTGCATTTGTGGCGAATCACGTGATCAAGACTGCAAAGTGTACTTATTATTTAAGTGTATTTCAATATCTTCATGAGGAGAATAGAGCAATTAGTATTTTTGATACACCGTTGAATAATGCACTAGTTGCTTTTGTAGCTGCTACCGAAAACAAATCTACCAGTTGCCAAATGGGTATTCTACACTGTTGTTTACAGGATTAAAAAGGAGGAGGGCACTTTTTTAAACGAAATGTCCAGACGACGAACTGCCTGCGTAATTAGGAATTTTATGTGTCCGTTTTAAGTTCAAACTTGTCTGTTTTTACCGCTAGCGTTTGTTTTGCCCTTATGAATGGAGTTTGTCCAAATAAATATATAATTGCAAACAGATTGTTAAAGGGTAATGTGTTTATTTAAATAATTGTTTCCTTAAGCGGAATGTGTGATGCTGGAATAGACATACATTTGCGCTCAATTTGGGAGTGCTGCAGATGTTTTGCGCGTTCATTTTTTTAGAATCCGATGATTGCTATACATGTCAATAGGTTGATTATACCTATGTAGATTTCAGTAACACACCAAGTAAAGTCCCACACGAGCTACCACGTTGTGTAATTTTATCTTCTCAATGTGTTTCGTCGTCTGAATCGACCCGTTCGTCCTTTAACATCGGGCGTCAAAACAAACTGGTCCCTTCAGCGACTTTCATTTTTCACCTCGTGTCTCCTTCTTCAATTAGGGACAATAGAACACGCCTTTCCTATTCACACGCACTCAAAGAATGATTGTCGCAAGGGGATTCGGACCTGGGGCAGGCATGAGCAAAAGTCGCGAAGCGTTGGTGCCATATGGTTTACGCATTTTCTCTCTAAGCTAGTCACCATGATTGATTAGTTTAACCCGCTTCCCCGTATTTAGACTGCTTGACCGAACCGCACAAATCCACATCTGTGCTGTTAATGCAAGAAAACGTCCATGAATAACAATTGATTAGCAAGGGGGTCCCAGTGAATAAATCTCAATGGGAGGCGAGTAGGAATCAGAGATCTGTTGGCTGTCTTTTCCTCGTCTAGGCTGCACATTCCCCGGTCCATTTGTGACACTGCGGTCAAATAAAGCGGCACTGGACATAGCGAAAACCTCTGATACACAACTGTGTGCTGCAATCGCAAGACACAACCCTGTTGAATTGCAGGGACTTAAAATCAGCCCGGTTGTTCAAAATGGGGGCTTGAATGAACCAAAACGTCAAATTTCCGCAATTAAAACAACATCATTTTTGGTGATTGTTTTTGTTTGTTTGTTTGTTTTTTGGCTGTCACAATAGCCTATTTGCATTATTGAATACATTTTTTTTTGCTACTTCGTCTTTCAGTTTATGCACACAAGTAGCATAATTATAGATTCAAGCCAAGCATCATTGTCACTTCAAGATTTCTTCCGAGGTGTGTGTCAAAAGAAAAAAGATGCGCACTTATGCACACACAAGAGCAAACGAAAAGTATTTCAATATTCAGACTCTTGTGTGGAAAAAAAGTAAATAGATATTCAGTTGGCCTATTTTCTTTTATTGTTTTGAACGTAGCGCAGGCCTACATTTTTGTTCGCCTCTCTCTGTATCTCTCTCTCTCTTACGCGCGCGCACACACACACACACACACACACACACACACAATAAAATGTAATAGTTCATTAGTCACGTAAAAGTTTGAGACAACCGTTTCCTTTGGCTGAGCCCCGGACGTACGATTTTGCAGACATTTAACATTCATTAGCCTATTTAAAACAATGTGAATTTCAAGGTGGCTAACGTCTATTACATATATCTCGGACAGTGTGATCCCCATCTGATTAATTTCCCTGAGAACACTATTTGATTCAATCTGTCATTGATGTCTTCATTACCCATTAATTACCAAACTTAAAATCCACCTTGTAAAGAGGAAGTGAAAGCAGTCGCAGTATCCCAGTATTCGATTATGATGAACAGTAATTTATATGTATTTGGATATAACGCCGTTTAACACCCTTAACATTATCAGCATAATGTTTCGAATTGGCTAAACAAAAATCATTATAAATACGTAAGAATTCTGAAGCTGTTGTGTATTTGGATAGCATATTTTAATTAATCTTCAGTTTCTGACCTAATAATAATGTTACAAAAAAGCAAAAAAACAGCTTAGTAAATATGAAAAACAAACAAAATGCCGGCTAAATCTAGGCCCTATGTAACCTTACATATTCACTATTATTTACAAATCTTACACAGCTTATAAGTGTCTTTTGTCTTCCACTTTTGATTGTTATCCTATAACACAACGCTCACATATAGAAAACAAATATATACTTAAAGGTACAATTGGTCATTTCGGACTTCTAACGGTCAAAAGAGAAATAGCAGCAACAAACGCCTTCAAACCACAACACTGTTTATCCCTCCCCCTTCTCTGTATAGGCGACGACGTTGAAACGCCATTGGCTATGGCAATTAGAACCAATTTTCGATGAATGAGCTTGAATTATTGCAGTTATGCAATGTTTTGGTTGAGTGTCGGGCCTTCAATTGTCAACATTTGTCAACATTTGTCAATGTCTGTGAGACGTTTTCAGTGTTAAGAAGGGATTTACAATAGTCTTGCAACAATGTTTCAACTTAAAAATCTTACCTATTGTGTCTTTACGTTCACCTGAAGTCTTCAGATAGAGGCATAGAAAATGCATCAGTTGCATCAGTAGTGTCCTGCTATTACTACCTGCCACCTAGTGGCCAGTAACAAGATGGCAACACTGTCTGGAATTAACAGTACATTTACTATGGGGCTGGCAGGGCATAGGATACTGTATGATTTTTCTAATTTTCTAATTTGGTGGGATTAAATGGTGAGCATGCAATACACATACTGCTATGCTGTACCAACTTTGCATACAAATGTGTTGTGTGGGGTTATTTTGACCGTCTGTAACTATATAAAATGAAAGAAAATATACAACCATTTTTATTTTTATCTCTGATTTCTATGCGGATGATTCTGGTGGCACATTCCCATACAGGTGGCAAACTTTCACTTACTGTACCTTAGGTTCTAAAATTAGATGTTTTTGAAAGATTTTTAATATTTATGGATGAAAGGCTGGTATTTTTGCTAACAATAAGAAGACGACAACCAAAGTGTCAAAATATTTCTATTACAATAATTGTGTGTTTATTTAAACTGTTGGACTCAATTAGACCCCATGAAATCTTAACATAGTAGGAGGGATAAGAGGGTGTTCCTCTAGCATGGAAGTTCCTGTTTCCCGGAATGGTCAGAAGTTCCCCAAAAAGATCACTAACCTCACAAAACACAGAAGACAACTCAGTAGTTTATCCTTGTGAATGAAGAATGCACTGAAAGCAGTTGTGGCAGTAAGTTTGACACCTATGTTTTTGGGAAATTAAATCATTACTTGTAAAAACAAAACTTTGAAAATATGCTGATGCCCAACCACAGTATCTGTACATTTGAAGAAACCACAAAATGCATCAACTTTGTTTCACTAATCACAAAATGTATTTAAAAATATAGGTCAGAGAACAAACAAAATACATATTTATCTGTACAGAAATATTACAAAATAGATAATATAAAATACAAAAATGTACACTGCTTAAGTCTTTTAGCCCAAAGAATTTGAAATGTTCAGCAAACTTTTCCAGGAGATGACATGTTCTGTCTTGATCTCTTGTCCTTGACTGTGTAGTGTAGAACCAAAGGCTGTGCCTAAAGGCATTAAAAACACATCAGAACCAATCATCACCAACTGCAACATGCAAAAATAACATATTTTTGTTTGAATGAACAACTTTTTCATAGGACGGTTAATTCAAATTCCTATACCTCCAGTTTAAAACTTTCTTGATTTTAGTGAAAACACACTTTGAGTTTAACAAAAATAATTATCTTGGGTCTGAAAGTAAGGTAAATGCAACTATGCATTTCTTAATAGAGGTAGGGAAAGGGCTGTATCCATTTCTGATTAATTACTTAATCAGCCATAATATTTAGGCCATCTGACATTTTAGCTACATTTCTTCAAAATAACAGCTGAAGACAGCTTTTGTGTCCCCATATGAAACATTTTACTGTGATGTAATCTACGACTAAACCAGTGTTGGTGTATACAGCCAATTAGCTAATTTAACTAGTCGGTGGAGTAATTGGTAGAAAACACACCAGCCCGCCAGGACCAGAATAGCCCACCCCTGTCTTAAGACACAGAAACAATATGCTGTAAGTGTGACTCTGCTTCCTGTGCAAAGCATCACAGCTTCCCACTGCAGTACCTTCCCAAACCAGTGAGAGAGCCACAGCTGCTTCATTGTCATGTGATCTGGCAAGGACTCGTTGTTGAACAACATCTGGATCTGCAGCAGAGAAAACCACAACATTGCCAAACCCCCTGAAATATCCCAACACCGGTGAAAGTTTAAAATACAGTCAGACGTGGAATTATACTGCAAGGGGACGTTCAAATAAGCGCACATTTTTAGAGTCTAATGAAGCTCAAAGTAATGTATATCTTAATGGTATATCGCATGGTAAGAACCATTTTGGCAGAATGCACTTTAAGTGTGTGGCTTAAGAAAACCCCTAAACTTTCATGGCATCATACCCAAAGAATTCACGGTGTAGCCGCCCAGTTTCCTATCCAGGTTAGGCCAGTTATCAGCTGCACAAGAAAACGCAATGACAGAAGTTGCTGTCCTCTTCCCATTGCAGCATCTAATCGTCTCCATGTCATGTTGCATTAAGTGAACATACTACCCCCGCTTAGGATTACAGATTGTGGTTTCCAAAACTATTTCTAGTGTGTTACAACATTTTAATAGAATTATTGGATTTGGGCTCTAGATGCAAAAGAAAAAGAAATGAAATGAAAAATTTCAGCAGTTCTTCCAACTACTGATGTGTTGTGGCATGAAACACACACATGCACAGACACACACCCACACGTTTTAATTACAAAAGAACTCAAGCTGCTTCTCTCCTCTTACATTTTTAATACGCAACATTATCATTACCTGAGAAAAATAAGAATTGTGACACATTTAACATCATGTTTTACATTCTCTTTTCTTCCTTTAATTGGCTGGCTGAGAGACTCACCTGATTGAGACTCACCTGGTGCCTCTCCACACAGAGCCGGTGGCACAGCACCCTCCTCAGGTGGCGCACCTCTGCCCGTGCTGAACAGCGCACATATTTCTGCCACAGAGAAGGGGCCGTTTCACTAAAGGTATCACTGCACCAGGAGGGAGGTCCCAACAGATGTCACAGTGGCCATTACCTCCAACTTCCTCTTCAATGATTATGCACCAGAATTATCCAGCGTGCCCTTACCATCAACAGTCTGCCATAACAATTATGTATTGGAATTCACCCGCATGAGATTTCCCAAAACAAAATGTGCACATTAAATCTTGTGACTTTGTATTTGATGGTATTACATTTTGCATTGAGTTCCAAGACTGAATTGGCAGTAATGATCTATTACACTGTTATACTTCTGTCACTTTTTTCCCCATACAGCTGCTTTGCAGAAACCACAATTCTATAGCAGTGAAATGGTCTTTAGTTATTCCAATTCTGGTAAACACTGACCTCTGCTGGCAGATATAGATATTTCAATCGACGCCAAAAACACATATCTAATTGAAATGTAGAAAACCGTACAAAACATGTAAAAACATTTCAGTAAACGTTTGTGTCGTCTGTAACCAACTAAAGCTGTGGTATTGCCTTTGTGCAGTTCAAGAGATTACAGGTGCCACTAATTCCTAAGTGCCACACAACTTCCCATAGAGTAATTAATGCATTTGAACTCTCAAAAGACTTGGAACCCACAAGTGACTAAACTAATGTCAGCATGAGCAGAACAGGCTTAACTGAGGGGCTCAAATGGCTGATAGACTGTCTCTGTATTCCATGATTCAGTTTCAACGCATACGCTTGTCACCTGTGTTAGGTATACTGGTTCATGCTGGGGGCCATGAGACAAACAGAGTACATAATGACCACCACACTGCATGCCAGTTGAATGTGAAGTGAAATGTACATAAATATTTCATGTTTTCATTCCTGTGACACTGTTATACAATACAGGGACACGCTTTGCCTGAAGCTGTATAGTGCTGGAGTGTTGTGAAACAGATTGAAACCATTTCCTGAAAAGAACATGCAGGGACACACATCTCACCTGCTGCACGGATGTGTTTTTATCTTTCCCAAATGATGAGGATGTACTGCAAAATAAAGGAGAGAAAACATGAGTGTCAGTGGTTACCATTACCAACCAGTGGCTCTACCCTGCACCTGGGATGCATTCAATAAGCTGAATACCACAATGTGTTTCACAAATGAAACAATGTAAGCTTGTTGAACACACCTGATTATGTTAAGCTTTGTTGTACAGGTGCAAAAAAGAGAAAGGCCCTGCAAATATGGGAACCCATATTTCTTTCAATTCTTGCTTTTGGAATTTTTCCCCATTCTTCCTGGCAGAACACCTTCAGCTCAGAAATGTTCTTTGGCCTCCTTGCATGTATGGCATGTTTGAGATCTCTCCACAGAATTTCAATAATATTCAAGTCTGGGGACTGTGGTGGCCATTCCAAAACCTTAATCCATCTTTCCTGGAGGTGATTGATTTTGAGGTATGCTTTGGATCATGCTTGCTGGAATACCCAACCTCTCTTCAACTTCAATGTTTGGACTGACCTTCAAACATTAGCCTCTAGAATTTCTAGATTTTTGGTGGAATCCATTCATCCTTCCACACGCACAATATTTCCTGTGCCCCCAGCTGCCACACAACCCCAACGCATAATGGATCCATCTCCATGCTTCACAGTTGGCAAGGTATTCTTCTCGACAAAGGCTTCACCCTTTTTTCTCCAAATATACCTTCTTTGGTGGTGGCCATAAAGTTCAATTTTGGTTTTAATCAGTCCTAAGCACATTGTTCCAAAAGCCTTCACACTTCTCAGTGTTTTCTTTTGCATACTTCAGACACTTAACTTTGTGTTGAAGTTGTTCTTTCTAGACTGGTTGTTAATCAAAGACTGCCATGTCATCTTTCTGCGATTTGTCCTGAATGACAAGTATTGATTATCTCCAGCAAACCTGAACCATTTGTTATGAATATGTGCAGGACAATAACCAGCAACGGCTGGTGGGGCAGAGAATTTTCCCTTTAAACTGATCATTGGTCTGAACCTGCTCTCATTTACTTTGACGGATTAACATGCGAAAATGACCTTTACATTACATTACATTATTGGCATATAGCAGACGCTCTTATCCAGAGCGACATACAGTTGATTAGACTAAGAAGGAGACAATCCTCCCCTGGAGCAATGCAGGGCCAAGGGCCTTGCTGAAGGGCCCAATGGCTGTGCGGATCTTACTGTGGCTGCACCTGGACTAGAGCCACCGACCCTGCGTGTCCCAGTCATTCACCTTAACCACTACGCTACAGGCCGGCCCTATAACAACAGGAAACCGCTTGAAGCATACGACAGAATAAATTAATCCAAGCTCTCGTTGTATTTCATTAAACACTGATATGTTCGAGTCCGAGGAAAGCGAACATTTGGCAGTGGTAATCGTAACACTCATTTGATGTGATGGTGAAACTGCACCACCGCCTTCTCCTGCTTGCGCGTCTCGATGGAGCCGCGGCGTATTCTGCGGATTTCGTTGATGGCGTCGACGCCGGTTATCTTCCTCTCCTTCACCAGGTAGCAGGCCAGCATTGTCCCGGTTCTCCCATAACCGAGAAGACAGTGCACAGCCACTCCCTCTCCTTTAGAGTTAGCTTCTTCAACAATGGACAGAAATCTTTTGATTTGATCGGTACTGGGAGCACAGAAGTCTTCTATTTTAATGCGATGCAGTTTCAGTTCTGGACAAGTGTCGTAATGGGGAGGTCTCCGCTCACACAAACAGACCAGGTGCCGAATACCATTCTGCAGGAGAAACGGATAGTGAGCAGGCATACGAGGCAGACCCAGCGCCGCCAGCTTTTCTGGAACTACCCAGGAGAAGTTTGGAGGCTGTGCTGATGCCATTCTCTGGCCGATTTGAAACCTCCGAGTTGTAATATCCAAATGGACCTGAATAATCCATTGCCGAATAATTATAAAGATTTATTTCAATGTAGGCATATTACAGTCCTTTTAGACATGCATAATCAGTTTGTCTCTCCCAAAAGATTTGGCTCATTAGCTGCAGTTAGTTATCTGGTAGGACAAATTCTGGTACATTCACTCATATGTAAAAGCTTTACCTTTGCCGCTCCAAACACAGCAAAACCTGCTCATCATAGCGGTAGAAGTGGGCTTTTGAGTGGTCGAAGCTGGTGTACGGCAGACCCGCGACATCTGGCACTGCGTCTGGGAGAAATTCACCCAGTCATGCTGCATCAATGCCAATGCTCATTCCAGAATATTCTACTGGTTCACAATTTGCTTTGAGGGAAATAATGTGTAGCAATGGGGATGGGGAGTGTTATTTGGTTGCACAAGCTGCATTGATTTTCACTGTAAAGCTGGTCATGAGCCACAGCACAAGTGAATGAAATGAGAATACAGTGGACACCAATATTATAGGTGCCCTTGATGGACACCAATATTATAGGTGCCCTTGATAAGGATGACGAAATGGCTAAAAGGCAGTGTGATATAACAGGTACTGTAAATGCCAATGACCTTCTTTTCTCCACAACATCTGTCTTGAATGCAAAACCCACTGCTGACACATGCAGTCAAAATGTTCCATTTTGGTCTCATCTGACATAACACCTGTTTCTTTTCGAAGATGCAGTAGTAGCAGAGCCCTAAGTGGTTAGGAAAGATATTTTATTGCCGAGTGACACACCGTGAGTCTTTGCGATGGGAAATTCAACACACTTCAATCAGCATGCACTAAAGACCAGAACAGATGCTCAAACCACAGGTGCAGCTTTGGAAAGTTAAGCGTATTTCAAATGCACAATTATAAGCACCTTCGTTCGAAGGCTGGATTATTCTTTCTAGGCCACGAGACTGGTAGAACTCCTTGATCCGCCTGTCTTCACCTATTTCAAAAGAAGAAAAGTAATTAATGTAAAAACGACACTGATTACACTGTATTCAAATAACACACTCTTCTACTTTCTTCAGCTGATAATGATCATATATTTTTATAAAGTGTTTTTGAATCTTCATTATGTTCTGTGTGGATACAGCTGTTTGGGTGGCTGCTCTTCACATCACTTACTCTCCTGTAGCCCTGGGACCAGTTTGTAGACAATGTCTTGCATTACCCTGTCCAACTTCAGATTGAGCAGAGGCTGTGTTTCGTGGATCTTGATGTTGCACATTGGACAGTATTTGCTGGTCTGGAGGTACTTCACAATGCAGGTTTTACAGACTGCAAAGGGAAAAAATGTGGGGTGGAGAATGTGACATTGGTTACGTCATAGTGACAGTTAGGGCCAGTTAGGTTAGAATTATACTTACATGTATGCAGACACTCAGTTATAGTTGTAGCATCGATGAAGTACCCAGCGCACAGATAGCAGACAATGTGTTCGTTCAGGTCTTTGATTTTCAATTTTGCTTCTTCCTGTGCATGGAAGGGAGTCGGGGGGAAATATTGATTTATTTGTTTATTTATTAATCTATTTCTAACACTGAATTCAAGGTATAGTAAATGTACGGTTTAACCGGAAGTACTACAAACAACTGGGCTGATATTAATGGCTGTTGATCGACTTAATTTACTGCGTTATAAAGCGGATTTAAATTGCACCTATCCCCAGCCAGGGTTAGCTCCTAATCCAAGGGCGCTCGAATTCACACCTGTTCTTCGATTACAAATGTACAGTTTCCTGGGATGCTTCAAAAATAACAAAAATAATTAATTCATTAAAAACGACCGTAACAAATATACAATTGAAATACATTTATTGGCTATATAGTCTGCTATTACTTTGGTTGGTTATGATGATGAACCATGTTTGAAGCGTTACTGCGAAGTAAACGAACGTTACGCATCCATTGGACGTCCGCTTCCCATGCACATTATCTTTGACAGAAAGCGCTAGTTTTGCAGTGTTCCGCGAGTGAAAGGTAGTCTATGGTAATCTTTCACCAACGATGCCCGACGGACCAAGCAGAAGTTCGGAAGTACAGAGAGCACACCGTACTACTCCGCAGAAATCTGAGTTTTTTGCTTGATTAATGTTCTATTTATATCTATAATGTTCTATTCCTATCTACTCACGAGCGATACCAAAGCGAGAATTCAGCGCTCGTGCAGAATAGCATTTCAAGTCACGAGATGGTGTCGATATTTAAACAAGAGATGAAAAGCCACATATAACTAAAATTATGTGGTCATTTCAGTATATAGAACACAATATCACAACAAAAATGTAGTCATTAAGTCCAGTCAAGTGTCCCAGATGCTTTCATGGGCTGCTCAATGGGATACGGTCTTTTTGTTCAACAATGCTGAGGAAGCGAGCGACCGAGCTAGAGGAGATAGCTACAGAGCATTCACACAGAAAAGTGCCCAAGTGAAAGGTCTCAGCTGTTTAAGTAAACAATGGTGCAACATAAAGTACAAAGAGAAGTACTATACCATAAATTCATGCATATAACAGAGAAACGACACCACAGCGAGACAAACGAAACTCTCCCACACGCCTGCGCACTCATTACGAAGTACGTCTATCCAGATAGGAGACGAATGTCGGCTACGCACAGGCAGTACTGCCATCTCATTTGTGCATTTAAGATCCATTTTGTAATTATATATTACTTTACTTAACATAGCGCACAATGGGAAATGTGTTAGAATCTTGTGCTTACCTCATTTCTCAAAGGGTCAAGTCTATATACAGACTGTAACTGATTTCGTAGCCGCATCGCTATCGCCATTGGTTCCTGCGCCGCCATCTTTGGCACTTCAGGCTCACTTCCGGATTGTGATACTGTTGTCATAACAACAGTCGGTAATCCACATTGAGATGAGAAATACACCTTTTCTGCACGCGAGAAAAAAGTACCCAGTGCGTTTTTCAAGTTCCAAAAATTGAAGGAGCTGTTTCTGCTCTAAAACGACAGTGTCACTATTGTTTCTTTATAGTTACAGTTTCTTCTTGTTACCACAATGTATTCCTTTCTCAACCGAATTCCAAATGGAGCATTTATAGCTTTCCTACACTTTCTTCAGGAATGAGTACATGCCTGGTGTGGAACCATTTGGTTTTTGCAGCCAGCTTGGAAAAATCTACATCATTACACAATAAGTTACAGTTATGGTATTAACACTACTATACATTCCAAACAGACTGTGGTTATGTGCAAATACAATTATGTTTCAGATAATTTCAAACATGTGTGTCTATGCACAAGTAAAGTTATTCTTTGGGTAACTGCCTTGAAAGTAATGAAAAAGACTAGGAAACTATGAAGTATAGACATAATCATGTTCATACCACTGGGTGCACAGCAGAGGTATTGTCAGTAGAGGGAGTTCTTACCTTACTTAGCAATGGGGAGTGCACCGACTCATCCTCGTCTTCCGTTAAAAATGGACTAAAAGTGAAATTTCCAAGATTGACTTTCATGGCTCTGCTCAGTCACATTTCTAAATGTAGAAATTCAATTACACAAATCAAATAAATCTCAATTCAATTATGAAGTTATCAAATTTTGTATGTAACTAAAGTCCCAATGTGCATTTTTGCAAGTATGAAGGCGGTACCATTTAAACATGTTTTCCCTTTATTTTTTGAACTTGAAATATTTACATAAATAAGCTTGTGACTATTGGATGCAGAGACTCACTTTCTTGCAAGGGAGTAGCTTAAGAGTGGGATCATGGATTTAGTTGGAATCATTCTGCATTGCAGAGGCAATAAGAAACCCCTGGCACATCAATCTGGATTCAGTACACTTTAATTAACCGCTGGCCCCACCCACCTCTCAACCTCCATTTCACATGCAGTTTCCAAAATATCAGGTGCCCTTCTTCATTCCTTTCTTTGGAAATGATTAAACAACAGACGATTGCTTGTTTTTTTAACCAACCAAGAGGTGCATTGCATGATTTCAGACCTCTGCTGCCAATGCTGTAAGGCAAATTAACTGATTGGAAGGGGATGAACTGATTGGCTGTAGGCCTCCATGTAGGAGTTGGAAAACTGCCATTGAGTCCAACGTTGTATGAATGAAATACATTTCATTGCAATATAGAAGACAATTTCTAGACCACTTCACTGTCAAATTTAGGCGCTGCGCATGTGTAATTTTCCAGTTGTTATTTCAAATGATTCCATTTCCGTTTTATTTTCCTAGAGCATATCATGAATGAATAATAGAAAGGAAATGCTGTCTTACACAAAACATGTTATTAATTGTTCTTCAGTGTCCATGTTCAGTTATGCGAACTTCAGGTTGTATGAGTAATAGTAATGGGGTACTGACTTTAGACTGCAGTTCCAAACATGTACCCACAGACCCACATACATGCGAGTGTATAGGCTCATACATAACTGTCCTTGTTGAGATGACAAATGTCTCAGTTTTGAAAATGCAGAGATAGATTTGATCCAGTGAAGGAAACTGGCCAATAGAAGAAGGGCTGATGACATGTATTCCTTTTGGCTGTTCTTGTGAAGACAGGGGTTTCAGATTTGTCCCAATAAGTTACGCCTCAGTGAGCCGTTATAATCGGTGCAGTGTGCAGTTGCAGCCATTGTGTGTCGTTTCCTCTTTCTGTATACCGTCTTATCTCTTGGACCTGTGAGGTCAGTGATCATCTGATTGACAGCACCGTGACACATTGAGATATCCAAATAACCTCAGGGTGAGCAATGGAGATCTGAGTGCTGAAAATGACTTCAGCTGAGATAGAGAGATATATTGAGAGAGAAAGAATGAGACAGAGAGAAGTGAGAAAGCGTGGAAAGGGATAAAAGACTGCACCAGTTCTTTCATTTGTTTTACCCCATGATGGATGCCAACAAAGAATGCATGTCTTCTGTTTGGGATGTGTAAGCCTAGCCCTGTATACAACCTGCTTTCCATTTCAAAAGTCATCTTATTTAAGCACCCTCAAGACTATGTTGTTATGTAGAGGGGTGGGTAGAGAATGGGGGGGGGTGCACAGTACATTTGCAGTTTACAATATTTCAGGATAATTTCTCCCACTGTTGTCATATCAACACAAATGGTGATGAACAAAGGACACTGTTTCCCTTCAGTAATACATCAGCACATGCTACATTTTTGGATTTGCAGGGATTTTCTATTAGTGCTGAGAACACCATAGACAGGAAATTGCGATCAGTGCAAATGCTGGAAATCAAAAAGTCACTTTTTGCTTCTGATGTGCTGCTGTGGTGTTGTGACTCACCACGTCCAACTCCTTTTGACCTTTTTGGGTAAGACTTATAATATTTTAATTTTTTATTTAATATTATTTGACGTTACAAATGAACGCAAGCAAAGGGTATCAACCCCTTTCCTGCTTTATAAATGAGCACCCAGCCTTTTTTTGATTACCACCCACGTTTTCTTCGCAACAGCTTTGAGCCATCAGACCCAAAGAGAGCTAAATCAAGTGTGATCCGTGAATACCCTGAGTGTAATCAGCTCTCCGAAAAAGGAGGGCCTCCTCGACTGGTGCGTCACCACTTCCAAAGCAATCAGAGCATGCAGTGGTGGAGAGGTGGCTTTTGTTCCCCCTGCTCTGGCAATTAACTGCTGGATGACAAATTAGTGATGAAGCATTCAAGGGCCTACGCCAGCCCTAGGGCCATTGACCAGCCCATTCTGGTGTACAACTGGGTGGAAAAGGCTCAAGACTCACCATGATTTCATATATAGCCAATGAAATGGAATGTGATCAGGCAGCTTGGTAAGTAGACTGATACTGTATCTATGAGAGCTCTTGGTCTGACGCATCTGTGTAGTCTATATTATTGTCCACTAGAGGGAAATAGAGGAGAATGGCCTGTGCACATGAGACTACTTTTTGCATGAGGACTGAGAGAGAATCTTTCTTCTTTATCTTGTCCTACCCTTCCATTCACAAAGGCCCCTTATTTTGGACGTTTTGACTTGCACAAGCGGAGCCATTTTACACTGTCAAACACCCATTTCATATGAAGCAGCGATTACAGTGCAACATTACTGCATCATAGTATTATGTTGTCATTTCATCTTCACAACAATGAGAGAATGTTTTGCGTTAGCAGGGTGGGTGCTTAAGTGTGAATTGCAGCATCCTGACATCCCCCCCCTTCTAAAGTGTGACAATTCCCGAGACTCCAGCGATGGATTACATCAATGTCAGGAAAACATAGCCCTCTAAACAAACTCAGGTGGTCCCGTCAAGTGCAATGGTTGGTTTTCAACTGACAGAGGGCTTGTTAAGGCAAGCTGGAGGGTGTCCAAGGCAACGCTTGAGAGGAGGAAAACAAGGTGTGGTTTGGCAGTAAATACAGAAAAGAGATGTGATAAATAAACTTGCACATGCTCTCGATCCACTTGGATGAAATGGAGATGGTTCTATTCATTCCAACATCAGTCCTTTCTTTGTTGCTATGATTAGCCATCTTTTTGTTTCTTATAGTGTCCATCAAACATGCTGACCACCAGTACAGTGTTCTGCTCTATTAGTAATTATTGTGATTTTCTGTATTTCCATTTACCATAACCATGTGAGATCTTGTTCTTAAAATACCTTATCAAGCTAAAAAAGCAATGAAAAATGAATCAGGGCTTTCAGTGCGTCAGTGCACAGGCTGTTGCTTCATTTTCAGTGCATTTTCTTCATGAACAAGAGAAGTAAATTGAAGTGCTTTGTCAGAAATTGCATGTATTTACATGCAGGAATTATTACATTTTCTGGTAATATATAGGATAGACTAGAAGTCTATCCTAAGTGGAATGTGAAGATGTTCTTTCTAGGTCAAGGTCAATGGGTCAAGGTCAATGGCATTGTGCAAATGTTACTCATAGCACATCTGAAAAAACAACATAATGAGATACCGTCTCACATACACATGTACAGTTCATGCACACACACACACTCACACACATACACACACACCACTTTTCCTCAAATGTGTAAATTCTTGTGGAATCCCATTCATCCTATTGTCAGTAACATTCCTTGCAGAATAACAGGATTAGGACATATCTAGTGTGTGCTGTGCTCTGTCTTGGTCTTGTCTCTGGCTTGCTTGCATATCCACAAGTGCCAGGTGACAGACAAGTCGAAAATGACTCCACCACAAAGTACTGCCCCATACACATGGCCACTGCATACATTCACTTTTGCACTGGTCATGCTGGTTATGTGCTGTTTGAAGTCCCTCTTTTGATGACATTTTGATTAGCTCCCGATTTCCCACCACTAAAACAGGACAATGAGTGCTGTTCTCCTGCCCTCAGCAGCGGAGTCCTCTTCAATTACCCCACGGCTATCTCATCTTCATGAGAATTGAGGCGAATGAGGGCATAACCAAAACAGATCAACGCAAAGCTGAATGAACCACGGAATGAACCACAAATCTGGGCGTAATGCAGGCTCTCCGGAGCTTGAGCGTCCACCGAGCTGGAGCGCTTCTCAATCAGCCGTCGCTCCGATAAAGCGCTCATCAAAGGGGACCAGGCGCGCGAGATGAGCAAAAATGTAGCAAGCGCTCGGCGAGATAACACCTGCCTTTGACGTTACCCAGTGGCACTGTTTTCCTCAGCTCTCAGGGAATGCTGCTCAGAACTTTGATGGGATTGAAAAAGCGCCCTTATTGCCTGGGCTGTGTCAATATCAGCATTGTTTTGGAGACTGCACACTGCAGTCTGTCTCCTGTCCTCCGCTGGCCTACATGCAGGTAGCTTTTCATCTTGCCCTGTATCTTGTTGAGTAGCATGCAATAGCCGATCATTGTCTACCGCACCACTGCTCCCATCTCACGGAAAAAGCCAGGGATTCAGAGACAGAGCAAAGAATGATGATGTCGGGAGGGGAACGCTTTTATTGGGAGGCAGCAAAGCAGCCTATCTATACACATGCGATAACTAATGGTTACTCTACGTTCTCGGGTGGCAATTTGGGGAATAATGCATAGGTTTTGTATATTGTTATGACTTAATCTAGGAGTGAGTACAGTCCTTCAAAAAATCTCAACATTTTCTGCACCACTATGTGAATTATTACATAGGTATTACATATTGTTTCAATGTCATAAAGTAAATAAAGAATCAGCAAACAGACAACTATGGAATTATAACCTGAACAACCTTTCGCTCCCCAGATCGACCCAGACATACAGGGAAAAACTAGTAACCCTAAAATCTTAAAATCCACACACAATGTCTCACTCTCCCATACACACTTTCTGACTAACTCACTCGCTCACTCACTCATGCACACAAAAACAACTTTGTTGAGGCATACTGTAAGCCATGCTCACAGTATACTCATGAGGATGTACAGGTAGTGGTAAAAAGGTGGAAATACTTTGGTAAATGACACAAAGTATATTGCAAGCAGATGCTTCCATACAGCGGTGGTTCCTGAGTAAATAAAGCAGTTAACATTCCAGCATGCTCAGGATTTGCGTACAGAAATGCTGCCCAGGACAATTTGCCTATAATTATGACTGGCATGACTAGAAAACAAGACCTCAGTGACTTTCACAGGAGTAATTATTGGGCACATTTGGCAGGAGCTTCAGGGATGAAGATGGCTCAACTTGTTGATGTTTAGAGTGGAACAGTGTCTAAGGTGATGCTGGCATGGAACTCTGCCGGAAAGACATCATCACCAAAGGGCGACTGTGGTTGGAAACACATCGTCCTAGACCGTGATGTCTGCACATTATTTTGAGGTGCAAGGCTAAACAGGCAAACAACTCTGTATCAGTTTACTGCAAGCATAAATCTAGGGTGTTAGTATGCAAACCACTCATTGCACCTGGCAAAGCACTTTTGTGAGCACAGTAGTACAACGTGCATGGGCAGTGGGCGACCAAACCATGGAGAAATGGAGTATGATCGACTGAATCGTCCTTCGCTATGTTCTCAACAAATGGCATGCAGGCCAGAGTGCTTGGTTCCAGCAGTGAAGGATTCTGGTGTTTCCATAAGGGAGTGAGATACATTTTCCTGGCATGGTTTGGGTGCTCTCATCTCCTACATAATGAAGATGTAGGAGATGAGGTATCATCATCTCAGGATCTTCATCCCATCTTGCAGCTGTTGGGAGGGGAGTCTTCCAGGATGACAATGCCTCTATCCAGTGTGTGGTCACTCAGTGGTTTCATGAGCATGACAACAATGTTGTCCATATGCCAGGAGCTTCTCAGTCACCCGATCGGAAGCCAATCAAACATTTATGGGAGAAAAACAACTTACAGTATGTTATAGTGTTTTACACCTCCATGACTTCATTAATGTTCTCGGGGAAGAATGGTATCCCTCCTACAGATTTTTCATAGATTCTATGAAAGCTAGTATGCAAGGTCTTCTGGTGGCACATGGTGGCCCAATAGCCTGACTTCATTGGTGTTTCCACCAACACCACTACTTCTATCTATTACCAGAAATGGTGAAGGAAAGCTTTTTATTGTCTAGGCTTCACATATCTGCCAATTACACGTTTATGAGTTCGTGAGCTAATTTCCATCACCTTTCTTAAGAGACTAAAAGCAGTATATCCCTAAAGCACTGCATGCTGTTAAGTCTTAAGTCATTCTTTCAGAAATTTTTGTTTAAAAACTTGAAAGAACTGAACTGAGCTGGGCCATGAACTCTCATCTGGGTTTGACTCCCCATATCTGCGGTCTGCCAAATACCACTACGGCAAGACCTCAGTCTGGAAGACTCAGTGACAGCCCACATTAATTGTTTAAAGAAACCCTTTTCACCCCTCGCAGATCTCGAGCAGGTGGTTATTCCTGACGGCGTAAAAGACAGAGATCAAACCTGATGGCGGGTGCCAAAGTCAATGTGCTCCCTGTTTGGATATTCACGCCTTTGGAGAGCTGGGAGTTAACCACAGCGGGCTTAGGTCTAGGAAGGGCCGGCCAAGACATGGGTGACACTCGGCCAGCCTGCCCAGGTGTCCAGGTGAACTTAAACATGTGGCCTGACGTCAACAGCCCGCGGCGCAAAAGGGGAGCAGGGAGAGAGGTGCTGAGAACACTGTGCTTGGTTGTTTTTTCTCTTTTTCTTTCTTTGGGGGGAGTGTTTCCAACAAGTCGATGGAATAAAGACACCTGACAGGCTGTCTTAAGAGAGAAAACGGGGCAGATCAAGGTGCCGCCGGGCGAGGCCTTTCACAACAGAAACCTGAACTGACAATGATGATGGCTCCCTGGCAGTGGGGCTGAAGTCTGGCAAGCCAAGTCACAGAGAACGGAGCTATAATTTTCCCCACACTTAACCAGCTGATAGCACAGGGCTTTGTTGTGCTCTGAGGAGGTGTGCCTCAGAACAGAAATAAAATTGTACCCTTGCTTTAGATTCTCCATGACTGGTTATTGAGGTGGCACGCAGGCTCTGAACAAAAGGCCAGGTGCTACTGGCTAAGGCAGGGGTCTGCTCCCCTGGTCCTAGAGAGCCACAAGGTGTGCTGATATTTGTCGTTAACATAACTGGCCAATTAAGTTGTTTATTATGCAGCTCAAGCAGTTTATTATCTCAATGCACCTAGTTTTTATGAAGCCATAAAATAGAATCATTGTTACATTTCATTACATTAGTCATTTAGCAGACGCTCTTATCCAGTGCAACGTACATTGAAGTGAAAATCAGAACCAGGGACAAGTGCATTGAAGACCCTAGAGGAAAGTACAGTTCCAAGTACTAGAGTGATCACAAAGATAAAACTTGAACCCTTGAAGAGTACATCAACTTTCCAAGTACCACGGTTGGAAGCTAAAATGCCCCGAATACTTAAATAATAATCAATAAGTGCAATCATAACCTATAGCATACACATGGCAGGCTACAAACACTTTGGTTCATGTATAAAATAATTGAATTGTTAAAGAGACAAGGGACATACCTAATTATAAAACTGACACTTACAAGTTGGCGAACGTGGTGATCATGTGTAGGAGACTTTCCAAATAAAAAAATCTAAATATATATTTAATGTCACAGTTACTCAATAATGGTGACACAATGGTACAGAAATACTAATGAGCTGTCATGCTATATGCCTTTGCCTATGTCACTTAATAGCTTTGTCATTCATGTTTTGTAGTTAAAATGGTAATCAATGATAATACTCTCAACATATGGAAAAGTGTGTCTAATTATGACATCCAACACAACATTTCACAACATAAATCCTATGAAATGTAATTATTTTTAATCCTTTAATAGTAAGCCTTCAAAGTTGTTTTGTAAGGATAGTGTTTTACCCAGTGACTGTAAAAATGTAACTCATAAAATAGGCACCCGGTATGCAAATCCATTGCGCTGTGCCTAACTGAATCCAGATGGTATATACAGGTACCGGGCTATAGCGGGATGTTTTGGGTATGTTTTCTGCTCTAAAGAAGGGCTGTTCACTGGAGCATGAACGCAGCGCTCCCCCTCCTCAGCCGCATTATAAGTGACAGGTGCGGGCGCTGACCCTGGAAGAGCCAGCCCATGCCCAAGGCCCTGTGCAATTGCAGAGACTAAGAAAATCTCAAGAGCCTAATTTTCATTAAGCACACCTCTGATCTCGCTGGAGTTTCCCGTAACAATAAAGCACAGACCCATTCATCAACGTATAAAAAAGAGCGCTGGAGAACAATGGCTGCATAGTCACACCAGACATTAGCCGCGTGAGCCGTTCGCGAAGATTTTCCGCAGGGCTTTGGTCTCTCTTTTCTCTAATTCCCTCGTCAGGGCTTTGGGCTCTGTTTTGATTGCATCGTGTCCTTTGATTTTAAGGACAGTGCAATTATAATAAATGACTGTCCTTAAAATAAATGACATGTGGCCAGGGATATACAGTACCTACTCTATGTGTATAAACTGTCACCAGGCGTAGCTGTTCTGAAATGACCTTATCCAACCGGGTCTCACACGCGGCCAGTATAACAACTTGTCAGCAACAAAATTCTAAGGCTGGTACAGCCTGATGGCATCTCCTAACATGAAATATGTGAAGGCCAGAACGGAAATGATATGTGAAAGAGGATGTGGAGGGTGCGATTGCGATAGGGGAAGAGATTCAAAGCACTACAAATGTGTGCCAACTTCTTGAAATGTGCAGATCAAAGAACATCACTTTAAACAGTTTCCATCAGTGACTATGGCCTTACCCCAACTTCAGCATATTTCACACAACTTTACAACGTCTGACACTTGCACATGTGTATGGGCAGAGCACTGATCTATTTTTGATGGAAATTCTTATAGAAAGGGCTTTTCAGCCATCACACTCCAAAATAATGATCCTAAGTCGAAATCTATTGAGCAGTATAGCTTAATACAGTCACATTGTTGTTAACTTTGTTGCATGTAAGACTTGCTGTCTTGCTGTCTTGGCAGGGTGGGAAATGGTAACATGACTAGCACAATTCATTTTGAAGAATTACTGGGGGCTGTGTTAGGCAGGAAGGAGGTGAAGTACTGGAGCATGACAAGATAATTTGCTAAAACATATGTATAATGTGATTGTGCTAAATTGAACTAATTTATATAGTTTATTATTTACATTCTCTAACTTGAAAAGAAGGAAGAGAACGCTACAATTAAGACAAAGCTTTGGGATTTTTGCCAGTGGATTTAGTCAGTGACGCGTTTGTTAATCAAGCATATTAAATGAAAACAGGTTGAGCTCAACGATCAGTTAAAAGGTAAAATAATCATGTCCTTTAGTTTGCCAGAACCAAACAGCCATATCCATTTTTCACAATGTTTCTTTAATATATTGCCAATGCTGGTCAAACAGTGGTGGCTGAATAACTGACCCAAGCTGACAGAATGCATAAGGTTAGTCTGGAGGTTCAGATCAGGACTGTGTCCAGCTTGTCCTTTGAGGTCAATAATTGTCAATTGCTGTAATGTTACGGCGGATAAACGTTGAATTGCGTTTATGAAACATTTGGTGTAGCTGAAGAGTCTTTTGGGCCAAGAGACCTAATCTTGCCGGACACTGCCCAGCGCAATCCCATGCCCCTGGCATTGACTGCATTGGATGGCCATCCATGAACAAGCCCTGATAACATTTCCGTCACGGCCCGGTAGCAACCAGACGTAACAGCGAGGCTCGCCAAGGTTACTGTCCTACTTTTCCCTCAAATCCTCCCCTTTGTGCACAGGATTGGCTCTGTTCTTTCTTTATTGACACTGGAGCCAAACTAGCTTGTTGTTTTAGATCTGATCTATGTATGGACTGTACAGTGCTCTGCATTGTGGTTCAGATAAGGTCTGCTACAATACAAAATACAATTAAATTAAACCCCTGCCAAAGTTAGAGAATGAATTTTAAACCTGTATGGCCAATTTACTTGTTCATTTGTTTGTCAAAATGTATGCCTCTTTTCCCACTTTATTGTGTTTCCAGTTAGTTTTGAGAGGAATCAGTCTGCACTTGAATGTTCGAAAACCAGTGCGTAAGCACAATAGCGAGCATTACAAGAGCTGAACAAAGTACGCCTGGTGGTTTAGTACAAGAGTGTGTGCAGGTTTCAAAGTGCCGTAATCACCCTATTCATGTTTTAGCTGTGTGTTGACTGAGGGTCCCCTATGGAATGAAAGAGTGTAGCCTTTGGGAGTCTTATTACAGAATAAGATTACAGCTTCACGATAACCTGCAACTCAGTAATCCTTTGAGTGCTATTTCTGCAGTTCTGCTTGCGTCTACTTCTCAACATAGGCATTATTGTAAAAACACAGGAGTACAACAAAAATATCAAGGGAAAACAAACAAGATGAAGGAATGAGCCACATTGCAGGGGAGGTGATTGACTCACCAGCAGGTGGCAGTGTAAAGTAATAGCACTGAGAAACAGACACTTGTAGTGAAACAAGGTGCCCCCCTCATTTGTTTATGGCCTTTATTCACTCTGGTTGATTTAACCTGAGATATTGGCAATCCCTATTCTACCCAGTGTTGCTCTTCTTTGAATGCTTTTGGACATTTTTGGGGATGTACTTTCTAAAAGCAAAATAAAAAATAAAAATGTGGAATGGAATTAAATTTTGCTCAAATTGTCGATCAATCAATGGATTTAATCTTGGTTACGAGACAGCCATTGTATGGTGTGTGCCAGTCACACAGAACGTATTGGGAAACAGTATTGCAGGTAAATGGAACAGGATGTAACCTTTCCCATTGACAAGCCTAGACCCATGTTATACCCCACAGCTATTGGGTAGCCGCTACCTGTCAAGACAATGAGGATACCTTACAGCCACAAAACAGTTTTATCACTGATATTAAACTATATTAATGTGGAGCTCATGCACTTCCCATGCAATGTCTACAAATAGATAGCCAAAGAAGAGAAATGCCAACTCAATGGGAGATGACTTCAGTAAGGTGACATGTATCTTAGTTGGTTTACAACATTGCCTACAGTATGAAATGATACATTAAGTGTATCAATCAAATTGAACAAACAAATTATATCAAAATACATTAAGCCTGTCCTTAACTGTCATTAACTGCAGCAATGAAAGAAGATGATATGTAAAATAAATATTATTTTTAAATTTTATCAATATATAGTGTACTTTTATTCATATAAATTAAAATTAATTTGATCAGTCATACAATCACAACAGTAAAATGCATTTTCTGCTGTCTTATGGCCTTGGTTATAATAACATGTAAAAAATAAAAAACAGTTGCAGCCCTTGGCCTTTCCAAATTGTTATGAAACCGAGGGAAAACTGAAGTTCCCAAACTGTCGTGCATAGGCATAGCTAAAGAATATCTGCCTTTCAATCTTTGCAATGCTATTATGGCTAAGAAGGACCCTGGGAGCACTTAGCTGGCTGTGATACATTTATAATCAGGGGCCTTGCATGCATGTTCTCCAAGTAGAGCAGTCCCCATCAACATTTCTAAAATCTGAAAACAAAGAAATACCACTAGTGTAACAAAATGGGTTGGTTGCTTTTCCATGGACCTCTCTAGATGTGTGTGGGTTTAATTAGCTTTGACAAAGGTATGGGACTGGACAGACTGCCCAGGGCTCCGCCTGCCATCTGTTTATGGAGTTAGCAAGCGCCCCGCTCCTGGGTGAGGAAACCAGGCCAGTGGGTGGGAGATGGAGGGGAGGGGAGCGTGATCTGCCCCCCCAGCCCCAGCCCCTGTAGGGGGGTACAGAAGTGGAGCCAGCAGGAGGTTGTGCCGAGGGTCAGCATACCGAGAGGTGCAGGGCTTCACCGCAGGTGAGTGGTCTCATAGCCGTGACAGCCCTTCAGCCCACCGTTAGTCAGGCCAACTGGCCGGCCCCGGCACAGCTAACCATGGGAACGCAATTACCCTCATGCTTTCCAGTTGGAATCGGCACGGGTACTTTCAGGGGGCCAGGGGCAAGATGTGGATACCTGATACCTGCTTGCAAATTGTCCTCTTCGAAAGTTCAAACATGACGGAATGCTGGAGAGGTTGTGAAATAAATATTGTATGTATATGTGTATCGTAGCCTATATACTGTATATATGAATTTCAAATGTACATTAACTTCACTTTCATCTTATATTGCATAATTGCAGCAAGGCTAAACTGGAATTTCATGTTGTTGTTTTCTTCCCTTCATTCACCTCAGTCATTCCCAATCCCGTTTAGACACAGTCATGTTTTACTGGAGTTGGCCCACTTGTTGTACTTGTTGTACATTTACACTTACAGTATCTCTGATACCTAATCATTGTAAAAATGTCAAGATTTTGCCACAGCTGTCTCCTTAGTATTGCCCCTCAGACAAAACTGTACAAGGTAGATGAAACCTCATTTGAGGGAAGGCAGAGAATCCAGAACAGCTAGGCAAGTGAGCATTTATGAGCTGTCATAAAAGCACAGACAGAAGGTTCATTAACTGTATCGGCACCGTCATCATTGCAGACAGGAGATGCCAGGCATTGTAGGCATTCAGGCTTATTTACAATTGGTTGACTTTACCTCCTAATATGGGGAACTTTTAACCATCTCCCAGAAATTAAAAATGACAAAAATAGCAGGTGACAGTGCACCACACAGATGTACACAGCACAGTGCCTGAAAACAGGAGCCTTTATCAACAGCAAAATAAGTCAGGATCTGTGCTTGCCCTAAAAAGTCATAAAAACTGCTGGAGTGGTAATGACCGATTCAGCAGTCAGAAACCAAGGTACTGACATATGGGTTCCATTTGACTACAGAACAACATGACTCACAGATAATCAATGACTTGTACTTAATAAAAGAGATTATCAAACAGATGTGAACCTGCTGGGAAGAGACATCAGAAACATGCAGCAATGGTTAAGGAGGGAGGGACCCCAATGCAGACACTCTTGTGACCTTGTGTAGCATCATAGTAGCATCCACCTCCACCAGCCCCAAATGACTGTATTATCAGATCAAAGAGAAATCCACATGCAATTTACAAGACAACAGGAATACGAGTAACACGATGCACATTACTATAGGGATTATTGAATGGTGCACTGTTTTTGATTAATCAACCTAATACCACAAAAATGCAGGCAACATTTGTCTTTCATATACATTGTAATGCCAGCTATCCAAAAGTGAGTTAGTCACAAAACGACCAATTAGCAATGCAGAAATTATCTGTGATTAGTGCCACTCATTTTCATGAGCCTAATTTGGGAAGGCTAAGTTGTGGTATGATCGGCTTGTTCATCAAGGATATAATATGTCAGCATTACTACAAAATGAAAAAATAACCGTATCTTGCTGAAAAGCTACTTGAAATAAAAGGTTATTTTTAGCTGCATTTACAAATACCTACATACTGACTGTCCAGTACACATGCAGACTGGTTACAGTATCACAAAGCAATTGTTTCAACTGTGTAAAATTGGTTGACAGCCATATATTACATATATTAGTGTATAGGCACAGTACATGTATATTGGCATGGTAATCAGGGTACATTGCCTCATTACAGTTCAAAATCTCTACGCAAAATACTTAGAAATCTGCATCCATAAATAAAAGGAAATGTAAGAATAAAAAAGGTTATAACAGTTGATTTACAAAATCAATACCTAAGGTTAAATACGCAGGAAAAGAAAATATTATTATTGTAACACATTACATCTAGCTAAGCATTTTTTGGCCAGTGATGCAGTATTTATTGAGTTGTAACGTAGACTCACGGTGTTCAGAACAGAACACAGAGAAGCGCCTGCTTCATGTCTGTTCAATACTAGTTTTTCTCCTTGGGAATGTGGTTTATGATTATGGTTGCTTATCAGCTATCTCAGATACTAAAACTGGACTAATAATTATGAAAAACACAACAAATAACCACACAACTTCCCTGTATTTGGAAGATCATGTTCTAAACCTATTCTCAATGTTCCGAACAGCACCTGAGGCACAACTAGCCTACTACCAGTTTTACACTCTGTCATGCAGGGAAATCTCTATTACATATTTATCTGGTTAATCTGAACATTCATTAAATACTGATATTGCCTATATAAAACGATGTGTGTACATGCGCAATTTTACAATGAACACTTTTGGCAGAGCCATATAAGCCTGTCCGGTTAGTCTCTGGTCAGCAACAGCCTCCCCACCACACTGTCACAAGGGAGCACTATTACCTTGTCACTATATGCGGATTGCATAGCCTACGCGTCTTGTACCAAAGTTTTTCTGAAAACTGAATTAATTATACTGTACACACACACAAAAACCAAAGCTAATCTTGAAGTATTTTCTTATTTATTTATCATGAAAGTTGCACTGTTCAGAACATCGTGAGTCTGAGTTTTTTTTTTTGATTAATTAAGCAGTGAGATACATATTATAAGTACCCTATGTTTTTTTAAATTAAATCTGTCCAACTGAAGACTTTCTTTAACTGTTATTGCAGCCGAAAGCGGTGTACGCGGTACGTATTTTCCAGGACCTTCCCGACAGGACGAGGTTAACGGGGAGTCGAAGGCAGGGACCCGTTAGAGGAAAGGGCCGGTGATGGCGCTCTGTACGGGGCCGCGGCTGCTTCGCATGACCAGGTGTGTCTGTTTAGCGCTGGGACGGACGGCTCTCAGAGAAGCTGTGATGTGACGGAGCAGCTGCAGGGGGACGGTTACGCCTCAGCGTGGACACCGTTTCACAAGCGCTTCCAGATGGCCAAAGGCATTTTCAGCGTGCAGACACCCCTCTGGAAGTGACAGGAGCAGTCGACTCCAGGGGCAGCGAGGCAGGGTGCGAGCGAGTTCTCCTTACTTGCGCCCAAGCTACTGTGCTGGAGAGATCTCCTTTTTATCATCTCTGTCAGTTTTTATTTCTGTCATTTTTACGATGCTAGCGATTGGGAGACCTTCCCTTAAGATCACTAAAGCAGGTGTTTTCACATCATAGCATCGGATTTCAGATGTGATGTGCTGATTCCACGTGGAAACATGACATCCATTATCCCTGGCTAGTCTCATGTAAGCCCTCTCCTAGCTAACATCTTCATAGTTTGTTTGGAAAAGCTGTAGCCTATGTTTTTCAACTCATCAGTGTTGAGAAAATGTATTAGTGCCATGCAGTTCAGTTGTCTGCCTCCAATTTTTGGTCTGAGTGAGTGATGTCTTGATATATAGTATGATTTGACTGTCTGTTAAAAGTAATATAAAACACAGTTTCCACAAATATTGAAAAGGGCTCCCTTAAAGCCAAGAACACAAATTGTGATTATATCATAGAAGTACAGTTTTGGTCAGAGGTGAAACTCGGGGCATGAAAATTGAAATTAGTGTAAATCAGCTTACTGGTCCATATTTTGTGGTATGTGAGGTGCAGACAAGCTAGAATGATTGCTCTTGGGAGCAAAAATGAGATGTGATGACGGATCTGGCAAGCCGGAAACCTTTCATGCAATCAAAGTGTGCCAGATTTCATGAACCAAAGTTATGAGAAAGGTTTCAAGTGTGTGATGACTTGTTGGTGGCTGAATCTTTCCAACAGTACTGCAGTAAGAAATAAATGGCATGACAGCGTCAAGACATGAGCACACAACAGAAAACATGGGGCTTATCAAGGTGCATGGAGACTGTACAATGTTTTTTTATTTCTTTTTTACTCCTGGTATGTTGTCAGCTGTGATATGACAACTCTGACTTCAAAAGTTGACAAAAAAGTATACTTTGACAGGTGTCATTACAGTGTGCCCCCTTGCAACTATGTTCCAGGCCTGGCCAAAAGTCTGTCTCAATTATTCTTATTATTATTCTTATAATTCCACTATATATACTATACACAGGCCTCCATTGGTACTATACTACTAAATATTGAACTGCTCCACATGAAGAAGAAAAAAATGAAACAAATCATGTGAACTGTAGTAAACTTTTTTTTCTTTCAGTTTTCTATTTGGGGGTTTTGAAAGCCCCTAATATGGAAGGAATAATATAATCATCAATTTGACATTTCTCTTTACCAACAAATACAATGTTATGTACATTAATGTTAGTGTACTTTATGGTGATGTTATAGTGACTATTTATACTCTTTACTCTAAGTACGAATATAAATAGCCCTTTATGGTCATTGTGTTTATCTAGTCGTCATCTTCCATGACCTCAGGCAGTAAGCTATACAAACTCAGCTGCATTCTGATCTACCTCTACAGGAGAGATTGTGACAGTCATTGGCAACACAAATATTTTAAACATCACGGGAGTTGATCTTCAACATATTAGATGTGAGTACAAAGCATGGAGTTTCTTTTTTATACAGTTTTTATTGTTGTTACCCTGTACACACAGGGCATATCTATTTTTAACTTTATCTTTCTTATTTACATTGAGTATTATAATTTACTAATCCTGCAATTTATTGATAATCAATAAAATGCGCAGGCTCATTAGTCAGGTGTATTCAATCGCTTCCTTCATCCAGACATAAGAAAGATTTCAGTATCTAGTCTTGATTTTGATTGCCTTTGGATGTCTTTTATAAGTGTCAACATAAGGATCAGACTAAGTGCCAATGAAAGTCACAGAAGCCATTATGTGGCTGAGAAATAAAACAGTCAGAGACATTGGCCAAACAATAGGCTTACCAAATAAAAAAGGTTTGGAACATCATTACTTATAACGTAATTGATATTGCACTGCCCTGCTGAAAAGAACTGCTCAAGCTATGATTTGAAACTGCTTCTCCTTGACAAAATGTGTCTGCCCCAGTCTACCTATTCAACTTTAAGAACATTGGAACCAATTCAAAAAAATGTACAATGGAAGCAGGCACATCCAGATTGTTCCATGACAGATATGAATAGTCTGCAATGTCAACAATGACAAAAGGGCCAATGAGGAGCCGCATACCTGCCATATCTCAGCACACGCACAAACTCAGACTCTCCTGACCCAAAACATCATCTCTTTCCAGCATGACAACTAGATTTTTAAATTTATGTATAAATATAAACATCAACCTTTTTTTGGAGCTGACCAGATGGTTGACTGATGTGTTGATGGACTGCCTTCCACAAGTTCACGCTTGTACCTGACACACAGAGTTTAGCCGGGAGTCCCACTCCAGTGAGAAAGCTTTTGATGTGCAGTTTTGTTGGGACACATATTGGTCTGACCACCTCTCGCCTGTTCAGCAGAGATTAATTGAAGAGAGGGAATGTGTTAGCGGTTCAGAATGAATGAGCTTCAGCAACTGCATCCGGTCACTCTGAACAATGGGACCAACACACCAGCCAGCACCACCACCCCTGCCCACCCCTCTACACGAGATGTAGAAGAAAGGGATGGGATTGATGTACGACTCAAAATAGGCAATGCACCTTTGAGGTAAAAACCAAATTATTCATGAGGGTAAAAAGATAGGCAAAGCAACGTGTTTATGTGGTGGTTAAGATATTGACATGTTCTGGTGTTGAGTAATCTGCCCCCACTCCCCACCCACCAGCCGCTCAGTTCTAGGAATGGTATAATATGAAAACAGAAAGCCTGTAAAGGAGTTATGGAGCGTCTCTGGAGGAAGGCCCTGCCCGTGTGACTGCTGCGACTGACTGGAACCCAGGGCCTGAGAGCCTTTTCAGAGCCTTTGTCCCGCCCAGGTTGAGCTGTAAATCATAATCAAATGCAAGGTTGCCCCGAGAGACAAAACATTCGCTCTACTTTTTTTTCATTTTTGCTTTGAGCGCGCCGTGGATACTGACGTAATCCAGGCAGGCGACCAATTACTCAGCGACGGGCCTCGGTGTCACCGAAAGAGGCCAGGGTAAGGCCAGCGCTGGGCTTGCAGGATCCTCAGCAGGAGGACTTCACCGCCGCCGTCACATCCCGCCCCGGCCCCTGGCCCTCGTGCTAATCGGGAACAGATCTCGGGACAGCTGCGCCGAAGGTTCCACAGTCCTCCGCTCGCCGTTTCCCACTAACACAGCCAGGAAAAAAAAATCAGTTTAAGCCCCCCCACAAATGACGGAAATGCTGAGCTGGTGTTTTTGAGTCACCCCCCACCCCTCCACCACCACCCCCCCATGAGGGAAATGAACAAAAAATACACCTCAATAAGAGCCATTCTAACACTGATTCCACGTTGCAGTGCATCAAAACCACTGCTCGTCAACTGGCCGTGCTGCACAGCTGCAGAGGGATTTGGCTGCAGGGCTGGAGTATGTTCTCTCCCCGTCCCCTCGGCCCTTTTCCCAGGCCAACGTGAGACTGCATCATGCTAAACAACAGAGACCCAAACACAGAGCCCGGCTGTAGGTCTACTCCCATGTATCCGGCTAACTGATTCCAAATGCCACAGCAACATTCGGTCCTGTCCCTCCCAGTGCAATTAAGGCGCTATGTAAAGGCACAGGGGCGAGGGAGAGCACACGTGGAACACCGCCGTAGCTCCAGGGTCTTGTAAAGAAAATAACGAACTCCGCCTGCATATATTTCTTGGAGGGTGCTGAAAGCCAATGCTACAAAAAGTAATCCCTTATCACGACCGAATTCCATATCCATGAGGACAAAAATGCTCATGATGTAACAGGTTTTTTTTTCAGTCTGTGGAAAAAACGAGGCCACTGGACGACAGATGGGGACGAGGTGCGCTGGTGAGCCGATCATCAAAGTGTTCCCCTGGACGCTGTCGCCGTGTAAATGTGTCCAACATGATGGAGGCTGGAGCGGCCCGTAGCCCGAGGGTCCGTGAACAAGCTCGTCTCGTTTAATCTTCAGAAAGAGAGGCCTCTTCAGTCTTGACTCATTAGTGGTAACAGGTGTCTTGTGAAAGGTCGAGGCCTTCATCTGGGGATTAAAGTGTGTGGAACACATGTACAGATAAATCTGCAAAAGCCCAATAAACTGTCGCCAGCTATTTTCACAATGTTCTCGGAAGGAAGGTGACATTTAGGATGAAGCAAAATCCTGTCCGAGATGTCCCTTTGTCCCTTTAGGTGACTGACATGTGCCAGAACTCTTCTCTCTTTCTCTTTGCTTTGTAGAACTGTTTCTATGGGCCATGCCCGCCATGCGGATAGATAGAAGGACAATAATTAAAGCAAATAAATTTGGCAACGCACTTTCTTGTATTGTCATATGATTTGCTTGCCCAAGAAACCATCTGTGTTGGAATGAGTGCACTTCATACTGAGCTGTATAAATAATATATGAGGCAATTACAGCTGAACCACTGTATTGCTAACATTTAAGTTGAAATTGTGTTCAATCATCATCAGCTGTAAATCGCAACAGCCAATTTCACATAAATTGTTGTTTATGTAAAAATCTTTGGCTGTTTGAAGCTTCATGAAGATGAAGGCTTTCAGCTTCATTTTGTAGAACAATATCTTGCTTTCATAATTAGCATGTCCAAATTCAGGGTAAAAATATACTTTTTAAGCTTTTAAATGCAAGATGTCAAAGTGAAAGTAACACCGGAGTTGTGCATTGTTTGGAGGCTAGTCATTCACCAGTCACAAACAACCACATCAGCTGCATTCCTGGCTACATGTTAATGTATTTACTTTTATGGTCTGTACATCTTAATGTTAAGAGTAAAGTAAAGGATTTATACATAAGATGACAAGTCATAGCCCTGGAGTTTTGTTAGCCCAGTGTTGGTCATCTCCCAGCCTCACATAACTCTTGCAACGAAACTTTGAAACCATTTTTCTCAAAAACGGGGTTTATTGCCACTCAAAATGAAAAGTTACACAACCCCCTTGAGATCTGGAGTAGAGAGATAACTTTGATGATATCATTAGAAAGCATTAACATTCTCCTCTTTTATATTCTTTTTAAAACTGGAAATGCGTTTTGGGGTCAATGTGACTGATTATGATAGAGCAGGTCACAATTTATTTCAATTTTGCTGCAACAAATATGCTCCTAAGAAATAGCTATACATGTTAGCCACACCTTTTGGAGTTACTATTTTAGGTTTTGATAATCTGAAATGAGAGCACACGAGTACAAACATCCATTTCAGTATGCCTTCAGAACTGAAGAGTACTACTACTGAAGGGCATAGAAAAATGTAGCTAACAGTTTGTTTCAAGTCAAGTGCGTTCTCATACTTACAATAACCTCTTACAATACTTAAAGATGTTGAGACTATTTTATGTATCCTAGTTTCATGGCCCAAAAAGGTATTATAACAGCTTAGGTAAGGTATTACTTTGGATTTTTACATGGATTTTTTAAAAAGCAACTGTGGCCTTTCTCCAAATGTTGAGTGATTATTCCTCCTTGTGCTTTTAACATGAATTTGGATTCTGAGTGTTTTGTTTTTTTGTCTGTTTTTGACACACTGACTCACCAGTCTTGTGGAATTTCGTAGGGGTGTGTGAATCTTGCAGTAATGGTATTCCTGCCTGGCTACATTACTGCTATTTCCCAACAATCAATCACAGACAGCAACAGTGTGATACAAGTGGGAGAGGAGAAGTGGGGGGATGTGAGATTGGAGCAGATATCAGTGTTTTTTAAGGCCTCATAGTCAGACGGGCATGATAACGTTGCTGATAGCTGAATGGCTGGATGTCAGCACTAAGAGTCTGAGTCTGTGGACAAATAACCACAGGGAGGTGTTGGATAGACCTGTTGTTGGTTTGTGCAAGGTGTTACAGGAAAGCTTTATTAACTAATAATATATTAAAAGGGTCATTTAAACTGCCATGGTTGAAACTGATTTTGTAATGGTTTTGCATTACCAGCATAGCCATTAAGCTCAAATATTCAGTGTTTTCAGTTAAAATACTTCCATAGAAACACCATACAACAGTGGATTACCACTCAAAAACATTATACATATATATCAAACCTTATTAAATGGGTGAGACCTTTATATTATATTATTTATTATTACTGTTATTTTGAATATAGCTTATTCATATTTTATTAGTCCAAGTTGCTTTTGCTAAATTGATTAAATGCTGTATCATGTTAAATATCAGAGTAATATTTCTCCAACTTGTAGCAGCCTTCAACCTCCCTTTGTAAGATCACAATTGCTGGGCATTTAGACAGCCAATCAGAGAGCAATCTTCAGCTCTCCATAGCGTGAGAGAGGTGCTCCATAAGGGTGGGGCTCCGAGGTCTCCTCCTGACAGTGATATTGCACATACTGTACTTTTCACACCTCTGACACCCAGCATATGTGCTTCAGAGTGCTGTTTGATGCCATCAGATCCTCCAGAGTCCTGATAAAAGCACAGAATGAGGTAAAGCAAAATACATTTTGCACTTTAATGGGTGTTTTCGACTTTCGTTGCTGACCAAACGCTGTGTAGTAGGAGGATCTGGAATATGAAACCAGTTATATAATAATAACAGTGCAATGTTATGCTTGCCCTAGACAAATATATGGTGGGATTCAAAATAAGGCAAAGCTGGAATTATAACAAGAGTCAGACCCACCTGCTAATCATGAACTCTACAAAACAGATTCAGTGTCTCTTTACGCCTTCTTTACTTTTGTTTAAATTCCTGGCATGTAGGTCAAGGTTTTGATTCTGAGCCTTAAATCTCCCACTCTAGGCGTCTGAGACCTTTCATTATGTCTGACCTGTTAATCTAACAGCTTTAAGTGAAAAGGCTGTTTTTTAAAGGTCAAATGCAAATATTTCTCGATGTGGAAATGATTAAAATGATTGCATATGGCCTACTGTATGCATGCAGGGTTCCCTGCACCCCTAGTCCAGGTGTGTTTGAAAGACTACATTCCACACACATACTTCAACCGGTTTAAGGGAAAAATACCACAAACATGGAAAGTACAGCTGTCAACAAGCAGAGGTTCTCCAGATCTACATTTCATTTTTAATTTTGAGAGGCCTTGAAAACATGTTAAAACAGTGCTATCAGTGCCAGACATAATATAAGCCCTTTCCCCCTTGTTTTTCTGCTCTTAATAGGAAGCATTATGCTGTACTGTAGCTTGTAAGATGAATTTAACTGCATAACTGCTATGTCAGACCAAGAAAGTAACTTACAACAAAACAATAACAAGCCTCCAGGTGTTCCTTTACCGAAAAAGCTGAGGGACTGTCTTGTTAACAAGTGCAGATGGAAACATACTGTATAACCAGGCAAAAAAAGGGAAGAATATTGTTACCACGGTAGATGGTTTGACAATTATAATATATCACAGAGGAATGTATTTTCTGCGACTATTAGAAGCTGACATTCACAGGAAAAGAAACCCTCCTCTTTGGGGGAATCGTCTGTGCGCTTGCTGACCGTACGTCTGTGCAGCTGGGGGCTGATTGCAGGACACTGCGATATACAGAACACATGTGCGCGGCGGTGATTAAAGCGCTTCATCAGAGATAGCAGCCAGCCGCTCATTACCAGCTCCAGCTCCACGCCCGTTCCAGGGAAGGAATGCTGGGCAAACGTCTCGCGTGATGTAATCTGACGTCAGCATGTTGGAATCGGCTGCGTGTAGCCAGTTCATTACAGTGGGGTCATTACTGAATGCTGGCCGCGGCGTGCAATGCTAGATGTGTGTGCTGTGGTGGTAGGCACTGTGGAGAGACTGACACCACGGACACTGGACACTGTGTTCCTCAAGCCTCTCACGTGGATGATAAACCTGAGGTCTTACGCATATGCTTTTCACTGATCCTTGGATTCATATTGGGAATGGTTGCAAATCCAGAGGGGGTTCACAGGAACCCTCTTCAGACTGGTGAACTCCACCAACAGATACAGATCAATTCAGTGGATTTGTAGGCAAGATGCTTTAGGCCAAGTTAATTGGTTTCTCTATCCCTTCGTTCCACACGGTTGACAGTTTGTGTGAACCCCACCCCTGCTTGACAGCTTGTTCCCCCAGAACTGTGAGCAGCAACCTCTCTCCATATGCACTCTTCATGAGGGTACACCCCCCCCCCCCCACTCTCCACTTACAATCCAGGATCCACCCATGGGTGGAATATCTAACATCCCACTTCCTGTCTTGGAAATATCTGTTCCAGCTTGTAATATTTGAAGACACGCAGATAACCTCTCTGAGGACAGAGTCGTCAAATGAGTGAGGAGTTTGTTGATTGTCCAGTGTTCGATGTGAGTGATGCAATGATTCTCTGTGATTAAAATTGCTCACTAATGTTGAGGGTCATCTGACAGGGCACTGAGGTCTCATATTTGCAAGGCTCAGCAGCTCCCAGCCCTTAATCACAGGGTTGAATACCTTTCAATTCCAAGTCCAACAGAGTTGCTAAGTGAAATGTAAAGTAAAGCAAGCAGTGGCCTTCAGTGTATTCTTCGCATTGAATCATTCTTTCCGTGTTGTTGTTCACAGTTCTAGACTACTTCAGGAACTAGGGTAATTCTGAAGCTGAGATTTTTTTTGTATCTGTTCACTTTTGGGGGCAAAACTCCCATTTAGCAAAACTCAGTACAAGAAACTTATGTGTGAAACTAGATTTACAAAATGAGATGGAAAATTGTGGTGTTTCCAAAATATTTCAATGTTGTGTTTGATTATGCAAAAATGAAGGCCAGACTGCACACCTGCGGCAGTATTAATTGTGCCTGTTTTGAAAAAGTAGGCAATCCGCCACATTAACAGAACGGTCCACATTAACAGAACAGTCCAAGTTAACAGAACGGTCCACATTAACAGAACAGTCCAAGTTAACAGAACAGTCCACATTAACAGAACAGTCCACATTAATAGAATGGTCCACATTAACAGAACAGTCCAAGTTAACAGAACAGTCCACATTCACAGAACAGTCCACATTAATAGAATGGTCCACATTAATAGAACAGTCCAAGTTAACAGAACAGTCCACATTAGCAGAACAGTCCACATTAACAGAACAGACCAAGTTAACAGAACAGTGCACATTAACAGAACGGTCCAGGTTTACAGAACAGTCCACATGAACAGAACAGTCCACATTAACATAACAGTCCTCATTAACAGAATGGTTCAAGTTAACAGAACAGTCCACATTAAATATTATTCAAAATTATACAATGACAAGGAATAGAAAGTTACTGGACCATTTGTCTTAGGGGTTACAAAGGAATAGCTCTCTGATCCCAGAAAAGTCTTCACACATGAAGCAGTAGGTGAATATGGTCCAAAAGCAGAAATATCTGGATCAAAGAAAGGATAACTCCAGTCCTTCTGCTCAGTGATCCAGTACAGTGAGCACAAAAGTCACTGTGTACCAGCTTAGCACGCTGAAGAATCCTACCAGCCAACCTGAACGGTAAATAGCTTTGAAAGCGTTTACGTAAAGGGGCAGGTCTGTAAACATGTGAGATCACTGCCCTTTTTTTACGGGAAACACTGTTCAGAAGAGACCGCTGGTTTAACTGCTGTCATTTCCTTTCTGCATGAAATGAGTCATTAAAAGCTTCTCCTATGGCTGAGCTGTGCATTGCATGTGCGGGGTGTCTTTGGTCCTGTCACCCTGTCGCGATCAAAGGGCCATTCAGATTTATGGTAATGGGGATGAGTGACTGCTTGGGTATGCCTTGCACCCTGTTATTTTGGAAGGCCTTTCATGTCTCCCTGATCAGTGAAATTGTTTGTGATTCAACAGCCTTTAACAGGGAAGATAATTTTAAACTTGATATTTCAAAAGCAGCAAGTGCATGTATCCAAATCCAAAGTACTTAATTTCCTTAATTTTTGTTTGTGACATTTTTGTGTTGAAATGGCTTTCACAAACCAGAAACAGCTTAACACAAATAGGTTTTTGACACAGAGGTGTAAATATTATGAAAATGAAAATGATGCTGTTTTAATCCATATCTCAACCACTGTCTTTAGCATAATTAATTGGTCAAATAATGCTATTTCACAGAAAAGCTGAATATCACAAGCAGTATTACAATACTGAAATATTGTTTCATTGCTTACTATAATCTTTCTTATAATATAAGCGATACTGTATTTACCTTTTTGCTACATGCAAATCTCTCTGAAAAGTGTTGTTTGATTGACAAAACATGCACCACATGTGCATTGCCTGTTTTTAACAACCAAGTGCAACATAAAACCAATGAAACACCTTTGGTTTTATGTTCTCATAATATAACCCTTCCCCTTATTTGGAAAATGGTCAAGCAGCCCTGATTTCCAGTTGCTGCTCTTGCCAAGTTTCTGACTATTTTTCCTTTCATAAATCCACCGGCCCTTTGAGAATCTTCCCCAATGTATTTTCAAGTATGATAATCACCTCAATCCAATAATATCTTTCACAGTGTTGCTCTTGTTGTAAATTCCATAGTTACAAGGGTGTGACCTGTTGAAAGTGTAAAAGAAGAAGAAAAGTTCAAAATCTATGTCTTTCATTTACCAAAGGCTGCGGTGGATCAGTTCGGCCAATCTTTCCGCATACCAAGAGATGTAAGTGCAACATTAACCTGACAATATGCCATTAATTTCATCTTCTTGGCTTTCTTATCAAAATATTTTGCTCCGGCTTTTATCAAAATATTTTGGTAACCTTGGAATCTATCAAAACATTTGGGCATTTTGAGTGTACCTAATGTCTGATTGCTTCGGAATCAGTTCTGCAGAATATTCCAGAATATTCACATTAGAGTGCTTTGTTGAACAAAGAGCGATCTGATTTGGAGAAGAGTATAGCTTCTCCATTTGGGCATCAGTGGTCTTGTGGAAAGATTGTTAGCTGACTGCTTGGTGAGCATGTCACCTGTTTGGAACTTCACACCCTTCACACCACCTTTACACTGGCCGATATGTCCGTCCAGCTCATCTCCATCCACCCAGCATTGTTCAGAGCAGGAGGGTTTCAGTCCTCAGACTTTCCCTGTCTTATAGAGTAATAGCGCCTCCTCTGGTTGATTGGACTCATTGCCTGGGCGAGCTGCATTAGCTGGGTGGTTTGGTGGGTTTACTGCAGAACAAAAGCAAACAGTCACTAGCTGCACTTGGACTGTGCTTCAAATTTCCATAAGGTGTTGAAGCGATGAAACAAGACTACAACTATTGGGAAATAGGAGATTAAAAAATAAAAGAATAAAAACTGCCCTTTACTCTCCTGCAGGTTCATCTGTGTCTCAGTATCTCTCAACTTGAGATTCTCATGGTGGAACAAACACAAGGTCGTTCCACCAGAACAGTGGGAAAATATTTATGTTTAGTACAAACATTCTGTTTCATTTTCTATAGGCCTTGCTTGATATTTGTCCATATGTCTTTGGTTTGGACCCTGTTTACAAAGGGGCTTGTATGTTGCTTACATGTGCAGAGCTGCCATTCCTTGAAGCCTGGAATTGTGAGTCAACATACAGTCTGTGACTCCTTAGTAATGCTTTAAGCATGATTTATTCATGCACACCATCTCACTCACATATCTCACTTGAGCAAGATGTATTGATGAGATACTTTCCAAAAACACTCGGGTGGGTATAGCAGTTTTACAACCACTGGTATTTCTGATACATGCAGTATGGATGCTATGGAAACTGCAGTGGATTGGCGAAATCTCAGACGATTTGTGATTGATGTGTTTAATCTTGAGATTGTTGGAATTAGAACCACTTTGAAGTGTGACCACTGTAACATTCTCACAGATTTATCAAAAACTGTGCATGCCTTCTGCTTTTTTTTGTGGTTTTTGTAGGACACAATTGTTGATTTACACAGCACTTATCAGATATTGCATACAAATGTTTTTATGAAAAATTCCCCAGGTCTCAATTCCTAATTCCTGGGCACATATTGCCTTAAATCATATTAAATGATATTTCATACAATGTTTACAATTGTCATTTAGGGATTATAGGAATGCTCAGTCAAATCTCTTTTAGAGTTGTTACAAGATAACTGTGGTTACTTTTCAATCAAATTATATGTAATATTGTTATTGAGCCAAATGGCCTGCTAAAATTTACATGGCTTAAATTGCAAACACGCTATTGTTTAATACACATTGCAAAAGGTGCTGCCATTTTATTATAAAAAGAAAACATGCAATGTAAAATTTCCCCAGAGACAACATTCTAACACAGTCACGTATTCCGGGCACATATTGCAAACTTTGCTAAGATCACATTCAGGGGCTGCAATTACTCCAACAGATTGTTTCGCACCAGAGTTTCCCCAGCCATAAACTTCACACGTGCAGCTGTAGTAATGAGGGCGTACAGCCACAGCCAAAGCAGGAGTGATGTAAAACATGGCGGTAATGGATGTAACATGCAGCCAATCAGGGGAGAGGTGGCCGCTTGTCTTGGCAGGGGCACAACCTACCAAAATCTGCGAAGGCCAAGTCACAACAGAGCTCACTACGATGATCCCAGCTGTGAAATATGCATACCTTTTCTTCTTCTTGTTTGTTTGAGATTGCCTGGAGAGCACTTATCCCTTCCTCTGAGACGTACTGATGTTTGCTGTCATCTGCGTCTGCAGGGTCAACAGGTCTACTGCTGCACTCAAGGTGACTGCATCATTAGCCAGCTCGTCTGTGCAAAATCGTAGATGTTTGTGACAGTGGCTTCGGGCACAGCATAAGGGAGACAGTGACATCATTTATACATAACACGGTTTTACAAGAAGCTTTATGCATATGACTTCAGAAACCAAAGAACATCTGGGAACAGGATGAGATGATTTTGCAAAAAAAAAAAGCTCAGCAAAATTCTGTGAAGTTGGTGTCTTTGGGTAGGTTTTTCATTTGCTTGGTTTTTTATTTATTTTTGGGGTGGAGGGTCAGGGTTACAGTGTAGTCCTTGCCATCCTTTCATATTTTCCTGTTTTCCTGTTTTTGTTATAGAATAGCTATGATCCCTAGGATCTCTATGAAAGGCATTGTGTAAATTAATTGTAATTGATTTTCATGTATGAACAAATTAATCATTAATCCTGGCCTTGAGTGTGCACATGGCTTTGACCGATGAATGTCTGACACACAAAACCAATGACGGAAGCTTCCAAATATTCAACATCATTCAACATGAGAGTGTCTACCCTGTATACCTTACAAGACATAAAACAGATGGGCTCTCTTATTTAAACATTAGCACATTCTTCCAAACAATATCAGAACATTGCATGCACATGCCATACTTTTCAAATTATATATGCTATTTAGAGGGACAAGACAAGGGTTGGGTTATATAGGCAAGGATGGCTTTTATTTTGTTATTTTACGAAGACATGCTAAAATTGTAGCTTTTTCAAATCTAGTGGAGCTCATGAGAATCACAACAAATTAAAACACTGTTTTATGCCTATAGTTGATCTATAAAATGAAGATACAAGGAGCCTTACCATGACAATATACCCTTGAAAATATGCAGGCCTAATAAATAATCGTTAGCAAGTCCATGATGCTTGACATAGCAACATTATCTAAACTGGCTTTGGGCATGGGTTTCTTTTTAAAGTGAATGAATCATAATGATTATGACATAAGGCAACCTCTCGCTCTCAGAGGAATGATTTCGGTCACACTGGAAAACTCCAGACAACAGACAGAGGAAACAAGCTATTGTCATTGATGTGATATTTCCATGTCCCTCCTTAGCTACAGTACACGTGTGCCTGCAAAATACTCGCCCTGTTCACAGCAGGGGGATTTGAACTTACAGTACATCACACACATTTAGAGTTTCTTATCCAGACTAACTTACCGGGAAAATACTTGGAGGCATCCACCTGTAACAAGCGACAATGGCAGGCCTTGATAACAGCATCCCCAGACCAGCTAGTGTACAGTATGTAATATGCAAGACAATATGTTTTTATATGTTCGAATCAGCTGTGAAAAAGACTTGATATCATATAGACTAAAAATTTATCATGAATAGCATCTGTTTTCGAAAGTCTCCAGTGGTACACCACAAATGGGCCCTCAGTCATACATTCTCCACCAACTGCCACCCTGTGTGAAATGAGAGCTGTATCCTAACCACAGAAATGATGAAGACGGAACAACCTGAAACTGATAAAGACGTGTGCGGGGCTTGAGAGTAAATATCGTTGCATGCCTTCCTGCCAAACAAACAAACAATGCGGTTGTAAATTATACATAACTTGTAACACATTTCATTCAGTCCACAGTTGGGCCAGACAACAGCTATGCTGCCATTTTGCTTTCAAGCTCCGGCTGTCTATGTGTCAACCATGTCTCATGTAGATGTGCTTGTTTCAAAGCTATAACCTGGACAATGAATGATGTTCCCCCCACCACCCCCCACCCAAGTATCCCAACTGTAAGGTCACCACAAATTATCCATTGCAAGGCGGCAACTCTTTGATCATTATGGCACTCCCTCCGAGACCCACTTGATAGTTAGATTATGATCGGAATTTGGCTGTTTATTTTTTTAACAGTTGCACCTTCCAAGAACCTGACTGTGCCGTCTCCAGAGCCTGCCTCTGTCATGCAATCCTGTGCCTTAATAATTCAGGAACGAACCCATGGCATCACCATCCCTAAACGGAAAGTTAACTTAATCAACTTCTCAGTAAAAACACCATATAAACAGACACTTAACTCTCTTGAGTGCATTTTTTACTGGCATCCAGATAGGAAAAAAAATCACTACTTTTAAGCGTGAGCGAATTCAAGCAATGCATCAATAGTAAATAAGAGAGGGTCTTTTCACAACATTTTTTTCTTTAATTTAGGGAAAATACTTGTTTATTTTGAGCATGCATTGAGACACTCAAGTACTCAAGTTTATTCAGCTTTTCTCTAAAGCTAATATATTCTCCCTGTCAAAAGTAATTTGCTGAAAATTAACCACAGAGAGCATGTTAAAAAACAACCATAAGAAAGCACTTTTTTGTGTGAGGTTAGAGTAAGGAGGGTGCAAGAAAGATGAAGGCCACTTGCATTGGACCCTGCTGACTCCCTTTGCTCTCGCACACACCTTCGCTCCATTACCGTGCTTAGCGCAAGACAGTCCCAGGTCTTTGTGCATCAATTTATCCTTCACTGACTGTACTGAACATGAGAATGAGAATGAAGACCAGCCATAATGAAGGAAGGTAAAAATTGCAGTCATCAAAGGAAGGTCTCTTGAAAGGTGGTGGTGTGTGCCCAAATAGTCCAGGTCATGTGCTCACCTGCCCATCTGAGAGATAAGCAGCCACGTCTCAAACCAGTCCTGATGGAAATCTGGCCCTTGTTCAGTGCCCTTCTGGTGTCAGGCAGCTCTTCAGACAGGTGCAGGTGGGAACTTTAAATATAGCACCGAAAACAGAAACAGATTCAGGCTTTTATCGGCAATTGTTGGTTTCGAATAACAGGTTTGGTGGCAAGTCATGATGCACTATTCAAAAAGTACTATGGGCCAAGACATGCCTGGCTATGGCACAGGCTATGACATCCCCCTCCCTCTTCACTTATTCATGGTATGAATGCAGTGTGTGTGTATGTGTGTGTGTGTGTGAGAGAGAGAGAGAGATAGAGAGAGAGACAGAGGTTAAGAAAGTGGGATAGAACAGAGGGACTAAGAAGAACATCAGATGGTTAGATACTGAACTGTGTGTGTGGATCAGACTGCAGAATTCAGAATTGGAGAACAAAGTCAGGGGAGGGGAGAGAATTTGTGAACATTTTGAAACATGCTATTAGTGTGCCCTATTACACATACACATCTTTGGACTGCACACACTGTGAACAGCTGCCAGTAACTTACTAGGAAATCCCCATCAGGGAATTCGGGGCTGTGTGCTGACTGTTAAACTTTAGATTGATGCATAGGAATGTCTCTCAAAATGGCTGAGAGCCCAACTTTTGTGAAGGGATGTCAAACTCAATTTCACAGGATCACGTGTCTCCAAGCTTTCACTTCAATCTCTGCTCTTTGCTTTCTAAAATAATGTGCTTTGAGATGGACATTTATGCCTGTGATGTGCTACAGCTGAAAATTTTATTTCCATCTATAACAAATTATTACTTTAATGTGGTACAAGGCAATTCAGAGGTGTAAATGTTTAACTAAATGACCAGCATCCAGTGTTGAGCATTTACTTGGCAAAATTGAACAGTATAAAGAAATAAATACATACATACATACATAGAACTCTGACCCCCTTGGTTGTAGGCTCTTTTGATGCAGTATTTCCATTCCGATGATATATGTGCGTTATAGTTTCTGTTTGCCTTAGAGTTTCTCCTTCTTATCTCCTGCTTGGATCTCATTAGCATGGTCCTGACCTCATGTTGTGTGGGAAAGCTATAAAACATACACTGCTCTTTAGATCTGGGGGGGGGGGGTCACCTGGCCAGTACCATACGTATAACTCTCCCCCCTTTTGCCATGTTAAAATCCTGAGGGACCTAGTCAAGGAAGAGGGTGTCAGTTTCCAACATCGAGCAGTTCACAGAATGCTGAGCTAATCAATGTTTTGATTAATAGATTCAAGATCATCCCAGAACAAGAAGTTTGGAATGAGAAACAAATCACGACTTTATATGGAGAAGGGGCGATGACAGCAGTTCACACACAGCCTCTTTGTGTGTGTGTGAGTGCGAGTGTGAGGGGGGTTTAGGGTGACGATTGACAAGATTGTGGAGTCAGTGATTAAAGTTTTGTTTTTCCACACTTAGCGTTGGCCAAAAATGACCCTCTTTCATAATTTAAGAGCCAAAGGTGACTTTCAGCCTGACAGCATTGTGGCAGTATTCCATGTATACATCAGTCAAAGTAGCATGCAGTACACTAGCTGGGAGGGCTATGTATAACCAAAGTAACATACTGTACAACAGCCTATGCACGCACACACACACACACACACACACACACACAGACATGCAAGCAGGCACACATACACACACACAAGTAAACACAAACACACAGACATTCATGCACACACACAAATACACACACAGACCTGCATGCACTCACACACACATGCAAACATGCATGCATTTACGAATGCAGACACATGCAGACACACAGACATGCATGCATGTTCACATGCACACACACACACACACTCACAGGACCATGGGACAATGGAAAGCAGCAGGGCAGGCCCGTGGCTCCCTGTGGTTCTGTGCACCCTGCTCAACAGCAGGGGGTGGCACTCTGTGTGTCTAAACCCCACAAGAGCCTGATTAGAACATCTCGGGGGACACAAAGAGGAGCCCTGGGAAGCAATGTGTTGCAAGGGACACCAATTATGGAGGCCAGGACACAAGCCAGCCTGTCTGTGCCCCGGAGCACGTCGCCTCGCTGGACACGCACCTCCATCAAGCTCATTCAGCAGAGCTAATGGGAAGGCATCTTAATTAGTGTTGGACAAACAGATTTTTGCCACAGAGTTGCAAAGAAAGCTAAGTAGCTGAACGCTCACATTGTTCAACCTCTGACCTAAGGTTGGGGGGCACCCCTCAACATCATCATGCTCTGTTACTCTGACAAATCACGTCTGACTGCTCTGTCCTCAACAGCGGATAAAACTGGTACATCAATTAAAAATATTTTTTTGGCAGCCACGGCTGGAAAATGCCAGGTCTTTTTTTTATTGTGTATAATGATACGATAGTAGCAAGGACTGGGCAGTAAATAAATGTGGGGTTTTATGCATCGTTCATCTACCCCCCCCACCCCAACTCCACCCCCAAGTGCCAAAACCATTTTCCTTTCATTCTCTAAAACAAACCACAGAACAGGAATTACTCAACTCCAATAGTTATGGGAAGTTCGCATAACAGCAAAAAACTTGTTCTTGCTTCTGGACACACGTGTGCTGTCGGCAGCAGTGGAGCAGTCTCCTGTCCTCATGTGAAAGGTCAGAAATCTGCTTGTGCTCCCAGGTTTATGTCTGAGGAGACGTTCATTCTGTTCAGACAGGACTCCACTGCTCTGGGACTGGGATGCCTGAGTCTACCAAACAGCTCACTGGACCTCATTAGCCAAGCCACGTGAGTCAATTTTGTGGGAATGTGGGAATGTCACCGATGTGGATTGCACCTTCATTTGGATTATCATGGATTATAATTATTTGTTTAAGGTGTACCATGGACTATCAGGTCGCTTCCTTGAAAAAAAGGATTTAAGAAAAAGGAGATATATTTTTTGGCAAAAGCAGAATTTCTGCAAATGTTTTATTTGCTTCAGGCAAAGCAATGTGGGTATTGTAGTTTCTCATTATTGTGCCTTCAGATTCCCCCCCATATCCCCCCACATGATGTGAATGTTTTCAAATGACCAATTATAAGCATAAATAAAATTTGAAAATAAAGCAACAAGCATATATTTTTTGTTTGCCAATCATATATATTGAATGATATTTATCTTGCCTTTTTTGGTTTCATAGTTTTAAACAATTTACTTTGCTAATTTTCTTTGAAGGCTAAAACAAAAAGCAACAGACCATTTGACTGTCCGGGACCAAAGTTGGCCACCCCTGATCTGGGCTATTAAAAATCATTTAGGCTTTATAAAAAGCTTTTGCATCAGCGGCGATGAGGTCCAGTAAGCCCATTCATACCCTGAGAACAGTTCATCACTGGCAGCCACCAAGGTTCCCACATGATGGAAAAATAACTGCATATTGTGTCTGTCACAGTAGCAGCATCCATGATGGGCCATGAGACTTATTCCCAAAGCTAACAGCAGCTCCAAATCTACTGGTTGGCTTTCTGCCTTCACTTGTGCGTATAGCGTTCAACCTGCTGTACATGGGATGTCTTGCGATTGTGCATGCAACTGTGCTTGTGCCACCCACGGGACGACGTTAATTATGATGAATGTGCAGTTTTTCATCACTGCTACATCTGGTAGACAGCAGATTGACTGAGTCTTTTTAGTCAGTCGGATTGCAGTGCTAATACCTGTTATGACAATCGAGAAGCAACTTACGCAAAAGGCATATTGTATATGCTATATGTACTATAAACTGGCTAGCTCATCTTAAATTACCATTAGCCACTTCCATTAGTTATGAACACCTGAGTTAGTTCATTTTTTATTGTAATATTCACCTTCTGTGAGTCGCAGGGTTAGCTTGGCTAGTTTGCTAGTAAGCACGGTGAAGTGCAGTGAAAGTGAAGGCTTGTAGCAGGTTACCACGCCAGTGCTCCCTGATAATGTAACCCTAAAATTCAAAAGAACGTCGTTGCCCTTGGCTAGAGGCGATTTCATCTTTAGAAATCATGTGCAATGATTTTTGAGACCCTTGAAGTTCATATGAAAGTTTATTGGTCCATGTCCAGACCTTTCTGCCAACGATCAAAGGTCAAAGTGAAGAGAAGCCCAGCTAGAAGGAAAGATGAAATTAGTTATGTTGCTATGTGCCAAGCTCTTTGACAACAGGTGCTTATGCAACAATTCCCTCTTGCAACTGCAAATCTGAACTCTTATGAATATGGACTGTTAGCTTCTGTCACCCAGGTTACTCAAGAATAACTTTAATTTACAACCTGGTCTTTAATCAAATTGGAAAACTAAAGAACCCTTTAAAATATCCCATACCCTCAGGGTACAAAATTTGCACAACCATACAAAACCCAAAAGAAGAAATAAGAGCTATTTTGTTTAAAGCTCTGGTGCTAAATTAAATCAACAGAAAACACAATATGAACCTTGGAGCATTCTTTCTGTCTCGCCTATTTTTAAAGGCACAAAAATTTTATATTGAAAGCTCTGGCTGCCTCTTGCTGTCATTTTGTTTGAGACACTTGCTAAAGATCTCTGAGTTGTGCTCAGGACAAACCACAGTACAGGTGACTGAAGAGGTCTAGCATGGTGCTGGTGAGAGCTGCCCTGTGAAGACCACCCTGCTGCAGAACTTCCCACATTCCCACACTGAGGCCTGGTGGACCAGAACAAAGCCAGATCAGTGAGTTTGTCCAGTCAACTAGCTTTCAAGATGGATTCCAAAGCATATATTTCATTATTTTGTACAGGCAAGCACAAATACCATACTGAGGTTTAATATGTATCAATAAGTAAGGAAGCAAGTTAAGTCAGGTTAAAACTAGGCAGTAGTGTTAGTATTTCAACTATTTAAAAAAATATATATATTTCCAATAGCAAATAGGCTATAACTAAAAACTAATAACCTTTTCACACATACAGACACATGTTTGTACGCATGGGTGCGTGCACACACACAGACATAACAATATTTTACTCATGGGTGGCAAAATATGTGAACTTGACTGATGTAATGAGTGATGATCAGATACTGGTATTATAAACAAACAAAAAAGCTTTCTCCACCAAAAACACTTATTGGCCGATAATACAAGGCCTCGTAGCTATCCCTGATGCCTTTTATCAGCAGTTAAACCTGGATAATACAAATATTTTCATTTTCCTGTTGCAACAGCTGCCAACATTTCTCAATCAATGACCTGGTAACACATCATTAAACGTTCTGCCTTTGTGCATTGTGTATAAAATATAAAACTCTTTTCTTACCATCATAGTAAGAGGTGCAGAAGATATGGAAAACACAATCACACAATCACCCTGTGCCTCATTAAATATAGTCCTCATTTTATTAACATGGCCTAATAAATTCAACAGGTTGTATTTACAAAGAGAAGCAATAAATATATTACCATAGTCATAAAAATATTTTGTATACATTTTTAAATCATAAATGGGTCACGCTGTTAGTAGCATCTCGTACAGTAAACATTTTTAAAAAGCATGTACTACCTAATGGCAGTGTGGCTAAACCATATAAATATGGCTGTCTGTAAGTCGAAAGAGTGCCACAAATACAGTTACCCCCTCATTTTCTGCTTTGTGCCAGTTCCAACAGGAAATGTTTAACCAATCTGTGTATTGTGAGACTTCACAGATGAACCGTTTCAGAACACGCACGTGTTTCATTCAAATTTATTAAATTTGAACTAATGATGCCATAAATCATTAATTGTTCATTTAAATTTTTCTTCGGGATTTATTTTATTTCTTTCCATATGTCTGGGGGTACAAACCAAAGCCTTCAAACAGCATTACTGTGACAATGTTGTGATGATGGTAAATGACTCTTATGGATTTGAAGATGGGCAATGACAGATTAGCCCTTTTCTCTGAACCTACTGCATAGTTTTAGAAGAGGGAGAAATAAAAGATTTGCTTCACAAATCATAACTTAATCATAGAATGCCAAGTTTGAACAGATTGGTGAAAACAACAGTTTCAATAAATTATTTAGCTTTCATAAATACATTTAAGGGAGATTCCACTCATATCCACTACAAATGATGAAGCTTTTTAGGCACCCAAAAACAAGAGGGCAGGAAATCCTGTGTTCTTCTCATAGTCAGCTACTGCAATAGGAGAAACAAATGAGGCTTTTCATACACTTAAACTCCAGTGCTCTGTTTACATGAAACACAGTCAGCACTGCTGTCAGGCCAGTCCAAGCATGCTGTGTCAAGCTGAATCACAGGTTCCACAAAAATGCAATAAAAAAATAATAATAATGCAGTCCTCAGTGGATTGAGCACATTCCACCCACCAGATTGTAGTTAGGATGCAAAAAAAAAAGAATGTGTCACAGAAAGTTATCTGACCAAAAAAAAAGAAGGTAAAAAAACAAACAAAAAATAATTATTGCACTTAAAAGCTAAGCAGTTACCTAAAGTGTCGACATAACATGCTATTGTATCACCCCATTCTGGTATCCATGGCATCCAATCCCAGTGCATATTATGGGATCTGTCCTGTAAGCATTCCTATTAAATGGGGGGTTCCTTCAAGTGGAACTCCCTTTTTCCAATCAAAGGAAAGAAAATATTCTGTTCATTCACTTCTTGAAGTAGCAACATAAACATGCTGGTTAGGCCTTTTCCTTTCTCTATCCAGTATAAATAGCAGACATAATAATAACAACAGTAATATCCCAGAACCCTCCAGTAAGGGGGATGTTTCATTCTCCTCAAGTATAAAAATATAACTTTTCCTGTTCGGTTTAAACAATAGTCTTCAACGTTTGAGATGAGGTTTTTTATGGAAACCCAGCAGTCAGTTGAGATGGGGGTTGGGCTTTAAGCGCCTCGCCCTGCGTGTCCTTTTGGTTACCGTGGTGAAACGGAACTCTTCCAGTGGGTCCACTTTGCCCTTTGGGTGGCGCTTCATGAAGTGTACTTCCTGTTGCGTCTGCGTGGTCCGTGACCCTTTCTTGGGCCTCCCCTTCCTGTTGAAGCCCAGGTACCACCCTTTGTATTTGGCTGATACCAGAGCCGTGTAGTTGTTTTCCAAGAACTCCTCCACGAAGACGCACTCCTCGCTCCCGCCATTGAGCTGCAAGTAGAGCACAGCCAGGTCACATAATTGTTTAGACAATTCAATTTCTTTTCTACTGAGTTTGAATGCCCAATTGCACTCAAGGACTGCATTTACTAACAACCTCCCATATTAATATGGAAGAGCACAGACAAAAACATGTTCTCGTCTAACGCATATGGTTTTAAGCCACTTCTCCACTTTTCAGTCCACAAGTTGAGCTTGCACAGACATGAGTCAGAGGAAAACACTTCATGCACAACTTGAGGAAGCAGATGTTGACCAGCAGGGCGTTACAGTGCTGCAGTGTGATGAGATACTAATTGTCCACTAAAACCCTCCTTCCTTAGCAATGCTATAATTAGGTCACCTTGCAATTAAATAAATGATTTTAAACCCATTTTTTCATCATTGGTACCATTGCCTCAAGATTCCACATTGACTAGAGGACAAAGAGTGGTGTTGTCTCAAAATTGGGCCATGGTTCCCTGCGTCTGAATAATTCTTTTTAACGAGGGTCAAACAGCTCTCCCATAGCCAGAAATTAAATGTAGACCAATATACACTCACTGAGTACTTTATTAGGAACACTTTACTTATTCATGTGATTACCTAATTAGCCAATGTGGCATCAGTGCAATATATAAAATCAGGTCAGGAGCTTCAGTTAATGTTCAGATCAACCATTAGAATGGGGAAACAATGTGATCTCAGTGATTTTGGCCATGGTATGATTCTTGGTGCCAGATGGGCTGGTTTGAGTATTTCTGTAACTGCTGATCTCCTGAGATTTCACGCACAACAGTCTCTAGAGTTTACTCAAAATGGTACGAAAAACAAAAAACATCCAGTAAGCAGCACTTCTGTGGAAGGTCAACGGAGAATTGGGTGGTTCGACCTGACAGATAACTCAGATAACCACTCTTTACAATTGCAGTGAGCAGAAAAGTATCTCAGAATGCACAACACTTTGAACCTTGAGGCAGATGGGCTACAAGAACAGACTTCTGTCAGCCAAGAACAGAAAGCTGAGGATGCCGTGGGCACAGGCTCACCAAAACTAGACAGACTGGACGACTGGAGAAACTTAGCCTGGTCTGATCAATCTCGATTTCTACTGAGCCATACAGATGATACGGTCAGAATTTGATGACAAAAGCAAGAATCCATGGACCCAACCTGCCTTGTGTCAAAAGTCCAGGCTGGTGGCGGTGGTGTAATGGTTTTTTAGCGCACTTTGGCCCATTAATACAAATCAATCATTGCTTGAATGCCACAGCCTATTTCAGTATTGCTACTGACCATGTACATCCCTTCATGGCAACAATGTTCCTATCTTCTAAGGGCTACTGATGATAATGCAACATGTTACAAAGCAAAAGTCATCGCAAGCTGTTTTCATCAACATGACAATGAGTTTAATGTTCTTCAGTGGCCATCCCAGTCACTGGATCTGAATTCAATAGAATACCTTTGGGATGTGGTAGAACGAGAGATTCTCTGCATGAATGTGCAGCTGACAAATCTGCAGAAATTACATGATGCAATCATGTAAACATGGAACACAATCTCAAAGGAATGTTCTGATCATCTTGTGGATCCATGGCATGAAGAATTGAGACTGTTTTGAAAGCAAAAGGAGCCCCAACCAAGTATTAGTATAGTGTTCCTAATAAAGTGCTCAGTGAGTGTATGTCCCAAGGGGTTATTTTTATATTTGTGTGACTGCTTTTTTTCGAGCTGGTTGTAATTAATTTGTTTCCATAAAGCTGTTGAGTATGTTCTGATCTGGGTTTGACACTACCTGACAGTCATTTGCCCTTGAATTCATTGAAGAGATAAATGTTTTGTTAGAGGCACATCCATGGTAACAGAAGCACCAAATTAAAGGCACTTATTAAACTATTTGTATGCTGCTCGCAGTCTGAACTGGTTTGATTTGACTGGTTTGGTAATTTAGTGTAATTGATAAAGTCAATCAGTAAAACATGTACTAATTTGTCCAGAGAACAAAGATTTTGCGAAAAACATATGTGTCTTTGAAAATAAATTAGCCTCATAACATTTATTTCATACCTAGCAGCACATGCTGCTCCATAACTGATGACAGGCCCAGATCTCTGTTCATTTAACAACTCTGTCAAATGTAAGTAATTAACCTGGAATGAGAACCCATACATCCAGTGTGCCCTCAGGACAAGGGTTAGGAAATGCTGCTTAAAAGAATATGAAACAAGCCAAAAATGCTGGAATGTACTATTCACAGCAGAATAAAAGGGTGGCTAAAATGCATCTGTGCGCTGGCTTGCATATGATACCTTAAGTGAAAAAGGCCCTTCCCCCTAGGCCCACCCAAGATTCGACAGTTTAAAACTGGGACTGTGTCATACAACTTTACCTTTATAAGAGGCTCATTTGCATAGCTATGCTTTTCATTATCTAAAGTCCTTATACTCCTTATATTACAACTTATTTTTAAAAACCTTTACCTCTGGACTTGACTCATTGTTTTAGAATGATAAACAGAATTATTCAGTTGTATCAGTAAAGTCCAACTTTGAAAAACCGCTGACCCTGTTTGTGGCAATTTCAATCCTATGTTAGCATTCACCAAAGCAGAAACATTAACTTCAAAGAAAACAACAAAAACGATTTTCATGCTTTCGAAATGACATTTGAAATGGTCCCTTATAATTGTAGACCTATTTTCTTCTCACTCCTCAGAAGCATGTGATCCCCTTAGCATGTGATGTCAAGCCAGTCATTTTTACTCTGCTGTTTACCAGTTACTGTTTGGGGAGGCATTGAAATGGAAAGGGACATTACAGTTGTAGCATGTGCAGAAAGACTGTGAGTGGGGGCCAGCTAGTGCATCATGGGGCACATACATACCACCCTCCCTCACCAGGTGACAATATGATGAACCATATGCCCCCCTACAGGACTGCCAGCTATAGCCAACACTGGTTCGGATATTGTGTCAGAACATGTGACCTATCCATACTCTATCACAGTGTCTAAACGGGATGAACCACCCAGCAGTCCCATTTCAGTCCATTACAAAGCTTCCCATTGTTTCTGTCAGATTACCAATGCTCACTGGACACTATGACAAGGATTTTTGTGCATTCATTGAAATATTTTCAGTCTATGAAGGTTATTACATCTCTGACAGCTTAACAAAGCACATAGCCTCACTTTCAGTCAATGGTTACATTTTTTATGTAAGCCCAATACTAAGCCTGCCCTTTATACTGTGTGGTCTTGATTTAAAACAGTTTATTTTTGTGTTGGGGGGGCAGACTGTTTTGACCAGATTAACATACTCAAGTCACCCTCTGAAATGTTAAACATTGATAGTTTGATGGACGCTTGCCCATTAGGTACGCACCTTCCCGATGACTTTGCCATTCTTATTCATGCAGATATAGTGGCCACTCTCCTTTCCCCTTATTCGAATATGGCTGCCAAACGTTTCTGTCTCCACCACCAGGAGAGCTGAAAGAAAGAATGGAAAGAGTTAGATTGACCTCAGTGTACAGTGTTAGATTGACTTCAGTGAAAAGTGCTAGATTGATTTCAATGTACCGTGTTAGATTGACCTCAGTGTATAGTGTTAGATTGACCTCAGTGTATAGTGTTAGATTGACCTCAGTGTAAAGTGTTAGATTGACCTCAGTGTACAGTGTTAGATTGACCTCAGTGTAAAGTGTTAGATTGACCTCAGAGTACAGTGTTAGATTGACCTCAGTGTACAGTGTTAGATTGACCTCAGTGTACAGTGTTAGATTGATCTCAGTGTAAAGTGTTAGATTGACCTCAGTGTACAGTGTTAGATTGACCACAGTGTAAAGTGTTAGATTGACCTCAGTGTAAAGTGTTAGATTGACCGCAGTGAAAAGTGTTAGATTGACCTCAGTGTACAGTGTTACATTGACCTCAGAGTACAGTGTTACATTGACCTCAGTCTACAGTGTTAGATTGACCTCAGTGTAAAGTGTTAGATTGACCTCAGTGTAAAGTGTTAGATTGACCTCAGTGTACAGTGTTACATTGACCTCAGAGTACAGTGTTACACTGACCTCAGTCTACAGTGTTAGATTGACCTCAGTGTAAAGTGTTAGATTGACCTCAGCGTAAAGTGTTAAATTGACCTCAGAGTACAGTGTAAGATTGACCTCAGTGTAAAGTGTTAGATTGACCTCAGTGTAAAGTGTTAGATTGACCTCAATGTACCGTGTTGGATTGACCTCAGTGTATAGTGTTAGATTGACCTCAGTGTAAAGTGTTAGATTGACCTCAGTGTAAAGTGTTAGATTGACCTCAGTGTACAGTGTTACATTGACCTCAGAGTACAGTGTTAGATTGACCTCAGTGTACAGTGTTAGATTGACCTCAGTGTAAAGTGTTAGATTGACCTCAGTGTACAGTGTTAGATTGACCTCAGTGTACAGTGTTAGATTGATCTCAGTGTAAAGTATTAGATTGACCTCAGTGCACAGTGTTAGATTGACCTCAATGAACTTTAAGACACAACTTGGGTCCTTCAGGCTTATGTTTCAAACTAAGGTCTCCTTTGTCCTTGCTCGCATCATTAAAAAATAAAAATGAAACAAATACTGTGGACCTGAGCAACAAAAGGGAAGCCTGGCTTGACTGACTGAACTGTTGCAGATATAGATTTACTGTGTAAATTAACTGTGTTTTAATGTAAATTTGACCATTTACAAGTTAGGCACTTAGAACGTTGCTTGTAGGCATAGCAAACAGGCATAGCAAACTATATCTATATCTTGAGACGTGAGAGTTTTGTACGTCGCTTTGGATAAAAGCGTCTGCTAAATAAAATGTAATGTAATGTAAAGCTACAATCAATTCTGCACCATTATATAGATTGTATCTTTTGTGAAGAGAAATGCTTCATTGTCTTTATTTTGGGAAGTTGCAGGTGGAACGATGCTGGTGGTTTTAAGGCTTTTAAATTCTGATTATAGATTCACTACCACATCATGCAAGATATTAACACGAAACTGTTTACTCTTGTTTGTTGCATGCCCTTTTTCTTTTTTTTGTTAAAACTTTTAAGCAGAAAATAACATGCCGGTATGATGTGGAAAAAATACGACCGCTTAATGTTTGTTTTTCAAAGTTAAAGCCAAGCCATAAAGTAGGACCGAATTCCCTGAAATAAGCAGACTGTCCCACTCGTAGGTAAAACCAATAAAGGAGGTAAGCAAATTGGCAACAGACAGGTATATTTCTCCAAAAAGGCAGGTTAATATACATAAAATAACAGAAATGCAGGTTCATATGAAAAATATGAATATTTGCTTGTATCTGTTGACCTTTGTCTGTCCGTGTTTGTGTTGGAGTCAGCAGTGAAATGGTAGGCATGGTGCAATGTGCTCAGGGAGTTAGAATTTTTTTACACCTACTGTACAGGTGACTCCTTTTTCCTCTAGTCTTTGATCTACAAAAGAATTTGAGCTGGCAGCTGTATTCAGGACAAGTGTTTAAGCAGGCATGTTGATAATACAGTTGGTACCCTTTGCAAATTTCCATCCTCTTCTGGAATTAATATTGCAACTCCAGCAACAAAGACCTGTTTTAATACAAGCAGGACCGTATAACTAGATGTTTCTGTAATCATCTTACTTGTCTCTTGTCTGGAATATGACTATATCCATGTGTATTTGTTTTGAGTAACTGTCTACATAACAATCTACTACTTTTCCTTATACTCCTACATTTTCTAATGTCCTTTAAAAGCCTACCTCTCCACTGGTCAGTTCTCTGAATGCTCCACTATTAAACTGGTCAAGATAAATTCCTCATGCTTACACTATACCCAGTCATGCTATTACAGTTTTTATCATTGGTCTCATAGTGCTGCAGGTCCTTACAAGATTCAGACCTGTAACCACAATTCTATGTCCTGTACCAGTACTCCACACTGCGTCCCTGTTGTGCTCTCCTGACTTTACGGTGAGACTGCAGGCTTGTGGCTGTGAGTGAATGATCAGAAACTGGGCCTCTCATGTTAATGAATGTCAGTAGGCTCTCGGGCCTTGGTGCTGGGGGGGCGTGTTGGCAGGGCCCATGGGAATGCCTGGCTCTGCTTCTACTCAAGCTCTGACAAGCAGACGGAACGACACCCCCACTCCAGCCCCCATGGGTGTGCTGCACACCTCCTCCACCTAGCACAGCTGCTCAACACACCTGCAACCAGCACATAAGCTGAACACCACGAAGCACAGCTCTAGCAACTTGCACTTTTAAAGCTACTAAACAGTCCCCCAACAACCAGCATGTGAGCTGGATGCAGCCAAACATACCTACTCCCAGCTAGTATTCTCAGTAATGACATTGTGAGAACATCTTGTGTTAGTTGGGTTATTCACCACACCACATTTACTGTCTCACTCAGTATTGTATTAATGCTACGTGGTTTTGAGGTTGACTATTTATATACTATTTCGATTATTTAGTATATATACACTATTTGTATTGCTTAGACTACTATGTAAATTTAGCAGATAGTATATAATGAATGCAATTAAACTAATCCAATCTCAATTTATGTAGTAGGTTTGTTGAATGAAACCATAAAAAGTATACCAATTGACTTCAACAGAGAGGTTATACACGTTATCTGTAAGTCTAATTGTAGTGTGATAACACAAAAGGTGATAAGACAAACACTTGTAAGGGATGAAGTCTGCTTCCTGTGTTTTTAGACTGCCAGAATTGTTCAAAGCATTGAGATTGTAAAGGTTAAATCACATTTTGAACACCTCCCTATTTATATCTCCTGGCTCACAGTAACATGTTTTATTTTCTCCAAGAAGTACTAAACCATATATGAAACAACCTTCTAAGATGAAGAATATCTCAACTCCAAGGAAGTTTACCTTTTATCACCCCATTGAGGACAATAAAACATGATACTCTCGATATGCATTTTGAGGAGTTGGTTCTTTAAATTTTTGTTTAAAATTAACCGTGACAGGCATTATTTAGCATATCCCATGTGATATTTGAAAGGACATAACCTAGAAAAAAACAAATGGGCACTGTTGATGTTGCTGAATTTTAAATAGAATGATTTGCTGATAATCATAAATCTCCTAAACTGCTGAGGACCTAAAACCGAGGACCTTGTGTTCAAGCCAGACCCAAGCATTAGCAGCATGGACATATTAGTACAACCTGACTGAAATAACATTCATATTAATATTGATCATCAGTGATAACACTGCAAACTACTGTCCCCTCAAACTTATCCATATTCATGTGTGCCCTGCATGTTCAGTCTATTATATCAAGTAAACACAACCTGAATGCCATCTTTTTTTTTTAAGTAGCCCAACCTGACCCAAGGCCATTGGGTCTGGATGGGTTCAGGAGAAAAATGAAAACTCTATCGTACCATACTTGCCCCCATCGTCCCCGTTGGCATTGACCTTCTTGCCCAGGATTTGCACATGCTTGCCAGTGGTACGGCTGTACAGCTGGTAGATGCGAATCTGTTTCCGGCTCAGCTCGTCCGGGTTTCGTGTGTGGTTCACGATGTAGAAGCGGAAATCAGCTGAACTCTGCTGAGACTCCTGAAAGGGAACATACCACAGAATAGTAGTTATATGATGTGTTACTTTTGCTCTTTTAATAAATGCAGCTGCACAATTTCAGTATCTTGTCACATACATTACAGCTCAGTGAATATGAAAATGGGTGAGAAAATGATCACCATTGACAAACTGTGAAAACGGTGATATCTGTGGTCGACATTCTATTTATTCTATTGAATAATTCTTTGATTAAGATCCTAAAACATTAGGGATATCTCTGGGGTGTGTCTAAAGAGTGAGTCATCTCTTTCATGCAGTACACTCTTCTGAAGAAAAGCATAATTATGGTGGGATGCTTAGATAGAACTTTGTGGTAAATCCATCCGACTCAACCATTCAGGTCTCTGCAGCAGTGCAGAGAAAAACCTTCATATAGTCTTCACTTGTTCACTAATAGGCGCATTTAGTCAGGTTAGGAAAGTAGTACTGCATCACTTTTGTAACTCATAAACATTTATATAAACATTTATTAAAAAATTATATATAAGGCCTTCTATCCATTCTCAAACTGAGAACAGACATTTGAGGTACACTGACAACCTGACATACATTAGAAACCCGAATGTAATCTGTGGATATGGTACAGTACAAACATTTTTCTCCAAGAAGTGTACCCTGGGGGAATCCACCTTGAGTGCATCCATCATCTTCAATGTTTGCCCTGGTCTGCTGCTCTGTTTGATCAGTTTCAGAGGCTAACCAAATTAGGACCGCTGATCAATCCCTGAAGACCAGCAAAGGTTCCACAACATCCCGTTATGCATTTGCACCTGCTGACTGATTAATGTGCAGACGGAGCAAAAAAAATTTAACATTGGCTGTATTTTTCAACTCCTGGAATCTCGATCCATGCCAAGACCCAGTCCACCAGCTGTAGTGCAAGCTAATTATACAGCGGTGGCCTTTTAGATGGCTGTTCTCAGGTGGCTAATCGTGCACGCATTCACATACCCAGGATTCCTTCTTCCTTTAACATGCTCTTTAAAACCCAGGTTATTTTGCTATGTCAAAGAGAAAATTCTCGATATAAAATGTGACTTTCATGTGATTTTTATATGATTTTCATTTGGTTCATCTGCACTGAGCTGCTGATTGTCAACATCAGAAAATATAGTATTTTTACCAGATTGCTTCATTGTCATTATATTTATGTTGTATATTATATATTTCATTGTTATCATTTCAAGTTATGCACCTAAATGTAGAATGGCCTACCCGTGATTAGAACCTGTAAGCATCCCCCCCCCCCCCCCCATTTTTATATTTCAACAGTTTTGTTATTATGTATTCAGTAAGTGATTTAACAACCGATATGGCGCAGACCCACTCTTTTTTCAAAGGATTTAAATTAAAACTGTCACCTTTAAAAGTGCTCTGGAGAAAATGTAACAATGTGCAAACAATCATTGCTGTGCGGAGCAAGCTTGGCATTTAAACAACTCAATTATGTAATGCTCATTTGCTGACTTAATATGCACAAATGTATTATGTAAGTTCACTTTCAATGGTGTCTTGTCAACATGTTTCCCTGTAAAAGTGAAGACTTGTTATGAAAAGGCTTGTTCCACAGTCAGCAAACATCTGACAAAAGCAACAACTATTGCTACCCAAAAATGAGGAAATGATAAAGTGGTACAGACATACAAATGACTCGCCAGTCCATTAGATAATGCTTAAAGATCTTTGAGCGAGGTTGGCAGGTACAGGACATACTTTTCCCTCAGAATACAACTCACAACCTATTCATATGCTGCTGCAGTGTCCACCAATAGGCATGTCAGCTTTGTGCATTCTCTTTCAGTTTGTCAATTTCCAGAAGAATGAGGTTAATGCCACCCAAAATGTATACAACAGCTATCATGCCACTTTATTTTAACATGCCCAATAGCCTTCAGATAGGTTAATATATAAAATGGTCACAATAAAAAATTGTCCCTGGACAACACTGGCCAGCATCATCTCTGAAGAGAGAGAGAACTTGTTAACAAGTTTAGTTTCTTTTGAAAAACAGTTCAAAGACATGAAAAATGGTTGGAGCCTCACAGCCCATTCATGGCCCAAAATAAGAGTCTAAAGACAACAAATACAGTTAAATATATTTATCACACACTACAGCAATTGGCCAAACTACTGTTGTGTATTTTCCACAAATGTGGAAAAATACAAATATAATTTTATTCGTCATCTTTTCTGCATCGTATCAGAATGGAAGAATGTATTCCTGTGAAAGAAATTAGTCCAACAAATTACATAATCACATGTTCAATCTAACAAATAGTTATACATATGTAATTAAAGTACTAATATTGTAATTACTGTCACAAAAAAGTCAAGATGAAATATCTAACTGCTTACACTAGGCTGTTGTTTGTGCCAACTCCTTTGGAAGAAGCTGAGAACACAGTTATGTAATCAATTTCATTTTCTTCAATCCACACAAGCTTTGTTAGTTCTGAGGAGGCCTCATCCAATATGCACTCTTATGGTGGTCTGGTTATAAAATTGGATGCACAGATTTGACAATTTTTCTATTTGACGCCTCCCATAGCTATGTTTGCACCTGCATCTCCAATCCTCTTTAAACAGGCATCGTATTTTGTCTAATACTGCTGTGTATTGCAGGTACTCATGTTCTTAACCACAGTCAAACTATTTTAGTTTTGACTTTTTTAAAGTGTGTATCACCCATTTCATTTCAGTGATTGCTGAACACTTCAAAGCTTTGTAGCCATTTGATCATTGTATATGAATGATGTTAACATATGCAGCAGAATGGAAAGTTCTCTGTGGAAATGTGAAATTAACCTTCATCATTACAATGTCAATGAATTCTGCATCGTACTTTGTTGTACAGGTAGCAGTTGAAATTGTACTTCTCTCTAGGGTCTTTCAGCGAACTTATCCCTGGTTATGGGTATGCACTTTGTTGTACGTCGCTCTGGATAAGAGCGTCTGCCAAATGCCAATAATGTAATGTAATGTAATGTAAAATTACCTAAATAGTTATGTTTGAAATGTATTAATAATGCCAAACTGAGCCTCACGGGTGGTAAATGAATGTGATCTCACACTGTCAGTATAATGACTGCCGGATAAAACATGTACCCTGTGTAGCTATAGATGGGGAGTGATAACCAGTTTCCTTTCCCGATTGACCTTTATGACTAACATAGGTGCCAGGACCTTTGAGACAGCCCTGTGGCTCGGAAGTTCTGAAATTAGAAGGTTTGAGTCTTTGGTGAGTCACACTATAAGTTCACACCTTCTAAGTTTAGACACAAAAAAACACAGGAAATGTTCAGCAATAAATCAAGGCTGATGAAATAAATAAAAAAAGAACAATAATAATAATAATGGATTATTATTATTATTATTATTATTATTATTATTATTATTATTATAACATGGGTATTTATCCTCATCTCAGTTTTTGCAGTTGTATTTCTCTCTTCGATATTGTTCATATCGGTATTAAAATGGAAATAAGCTACTGGACTTGCGGTGACGCAGACAGACATAAATGTTTCCCATCAAGACACACAAGACGGTAGCATACTGTTCTATGCTCTGGGTTTATACATCCGTCTCCATTAAACATTCAACAGACGTGAAGCTATAATTCTGATAAACAAATTATTTAATACAAAATAATTTGAAGATATTTGTACTCACACGCGTTACGTTTCATGTTGCTTTAGATAAGGCTCATATCAAATCGATTTGGAAGACGTTACATTTTTTTACTGATTAAATAATATTATTTATAATATGGACCTTAGTTTATGCCAGGGGTGCACAACAAGGGCCGATCCGTTTCAGGATTTTAGTGCCAAATTCTGCTCTTATTTACTGTAACTCAATTGTATCTTGCTCTGACATTTGTGCACGCACCGGCTACAGCCGCAGATTACAAGTGCATCCTAAAGGGTTTACAGTGCTCAAGTATAGGAGTGAACTAGCGTATTTTATAGAGCTGCCAGGAAAGTAAAACTAAGGTAATTGGTTGGAACAAAAACCAGCACAGACCTAACCTCCAGGCCCGGAGTTGTGCACACCTGCTTAGGCTACTTCTTTGAGTCGATCCCTCAGATTAAATATTGAGGGGGAAATAAATAAATAAACTTATCTAAGCCACTATCACGAAACCATAAAAAAGTAGAAATGTATCAATGTGTGCGAACCAGGCGGTAAACGATTTAAGGAAAATGAGACGCAATCACATGATGCATCACAAATTAGTGAATGTCCAGTAAAAACTCTTAATCTATGCACGACCATATCAATAAAAATGGCTTGTATTGACATTAAGACTGCTCAGTAAAAGCTTTCATAGTGTGTCTGCGGTATGGACGTCTGCAGATTGAAAACGCATGAGCACATTAACTGAACTACCCTGCTGATAGACACACTAATGCACTAATCACCAATAATAAATCATCAGATGTAAACAAAGAGACAATAAAAATAACGTCCTTGCCACTGTCAACATATAGACACATGGTGCCCTTGAAAGATAAACTTTCTTTTTAACAGTGAAGCAAGGTTACTGTAACTGCATCGGAGAATACTGAAAACGTGTAGATAGCAGTTTGCAAACACCATACATATTTTTTTCATTATTATTATTATTATTATTATTATTATTATTATTATTATTATTATTTTTAAATAAAACATCAAAGTCCAAAAGCGCCCATATACGAAAGCAGTAGTATACTCCTACCTGTATCTGGAAATAAAGGGCGAGGAAATGTAAACACCTGGGGGACAGAAAAAGAACAAAATAAAACACAGGTAATTACACGGAATTAATACCTGAACAACGAGTAAAAGCTGGCTTTTGGCGACTTCTATTGGCAAGAATGCACGCGCAATTATCGAAAGGAGTGAAAATGGAATCCTTACACGTAAATGAACCTTGAAGGGAGAATGGACATCTTGAGTTGTTCAAATACACCTGTTTCCAGCGTTTTTAAAACCCCAGGGAAGAAGAGTGTAAGCAAATTCCACCGGTGTCCTTATACAGAGAATCCTGGAGGAGTTCTGAAATCCCAACGGAATGGCAAATGAATGAAGTAAAACCGTACCAGTGGTTGCAACATTGGGCGCTTCCTAGTTTTTTCAAGTGTATCAGAAGAAAAATTGAAGATTTTGTTTTGTTCCCCCCAAATCCGCTCAGTCCACATCCGCGATGTCCGAAACAAACGAACGGGCACTGTTTGTACAGCACAGAGGGAAGGGTGCAGTCAGTTACCAGCGCCGTGCAGGTTACCCTTTAAATCCAATGAGAGCTGCTTTTCCCTCCTTCAAGCGTGCTGCGCCAAAGATCAGAGGAACTCCAATCCCAAATGTACCTGCAGGGGATATCTGCATGTACATATTGGGTGGGTCATTTTAATCCTCTAGTCTTTTGTTTGAAGACAGAAACGTAAAACAGTTTAAAACTAACAAGCATAACAGAATGACATATTCTTGCGTTAAGTATAAACTTGATTTTTATCCAAGAATTGACGAAAGCAAAAGGTGAACAAAGCTGTAGCAGCCGGTTCTTGTTGCACGGAGGATGTTGTTCAGCCTGCCAGCGAAGTATCTGAGGTTTGGATTTGGGCACAGACTTTTTTCCCTCTGTTATTGGTGGGTGGAAACTTCGTCGGCGGTTTGCACCTGATAGGGTAAACTATGAAAGCCCATCAGTTCTAAATGGTTTTCTCTTTCTGTAGACTTGTTAGATGGAGACTTCTGAGATATCTCGATCAACAAATATTCGCTAATATAGACTGTTTGCTCATCTAAACAGAGCTTAGACGGTTGTGCGGGCACAGTCCACAGGTTGTAAATGATGGGACGATCAGAAAATGCCCTGTGCCCATCAACAAGGTATCTGGACTACTATAAAGTCAAGTGTTTCTCTTCCTGCTCGCTTTTCATTGAGGTTAAGGCATTTGTAGATGGAACATACTTTATGTTGTGATCCAGTATCCTAAGATAGTTGTAGTCTACTTGTAGTCTCTATTATTTGTGTAGCCTAATTAGTGGCAACACCTTTTTTTGTATTTGACCATCAATACTTTGTGTGTTTATCCTTTTGAACAGCGTGGCTTATGTGTGTGGCTTATGTTTATGTTTAGGTTGTTATTTAGACTGTATCCTTACTTTTCCCAAATGATCTCAATTCAGGCATTTGGGGAATTCAAGAAATACAAATAATAAATATTCATTGAGCTTGGATTTTAGAAGTGTAATTTGTGGATAATCAATGAGTAAACATAAATGCAGTATTAGAATGTTTGCTATTGAGACAAAAAATGAAATGTGAAAGGGGCAAAGTGTAGCATTTTCCCTGTGATATGCTTCAGCCGACTGAATAAACGTCATTATGCTTTGCAAAATCATTTGAAACCAATATAAGTAAACAGCTGCTAATCCAGCAGGAGAATACATTGCCCATTTATCAACATTCTTGTTACAGTAATGGGAAAGAACTCCAAGCATGATACCTATTCCCCTAAGCAAAATGATATCTTAGACATGTACATGATTTCAAGAAGTTGGAACTATTCCACAATAAGGTTAGAATGACCCACTTTACAAAGTCAAATGTTACTTTAACTCTAACATAGTGTATGTAAGTGCTCAAACACACTCTATCAGCATAAAAATGTAGGCTATGCTTACTATATACTATAACATGTTTCACAGACCTCCAAGAGTAACAGATTTGTCTTTAAATGAGTACAGAACACATGGAATGTTACATTTTCAAAATAACTTTTATTCCTTCATCTTTATTTTCGAACTATATGTTGGGTCAGTGACAATTGTCAATTTTTATTGACCTCTAAGTTATTTATTAAAAAACTATTGCAACAGTGGAAAGAGAGATTTGTATTTTGCCAGCCCTACAGAATAATATTTTGGGGTTGAATACAATACTCTTGGTGCAAGTTGTGAAGAAGACAGTGGGGGGAACTGGGGGCTCGGGAGAAGTATGGATTGGGGGAAGTAGTTGCAAACTGGGGAACCGATCACTGCTAACAAATAAATAACAATACTTTACAAATAAAATGTATTCAACCTTCAACTGTGTGGCCCAGAGATGGTTGTGGCATTAATGACTGCATAGAGTATTTATTCCAGCAGCCAGCTTGGAAGGATCTCAAGCAAAGACTACAGTAGACATGCACTGGAAGCACAATAATGTGGTGCAGAGGTCAGAGAGCTGGACTTGTTACTCTACTGGAGCAGGTTTGATTCCTATGTGAGATGTTGGTGTTGTACTCTTGAATATGGTTCTTAATGGTAGACAGGACTCGATGGCACTTTTGGCACTGCAAACATTTGACCATTAGTTGGCCAGAGGCTGGTGCATCAGAAGACCCCAATACACCAACCAATCAACTCCTTTGAATTGGAGTGCTTTTTTATGTCAACATGTGTCCCCATCATTGGGTGGTAATATAAACAGCTAGTGGCTCCTGATATCTGAGAATGACTGCATGGTATTTCAGAATTTACAGCATCGTTACAATAGAACTACATAGCCTTGAATATTTGTTCTTGCAAACAGATAGGTTTACGCGGATATACAAATGTATGTCTTCTTTGAGTGTTTTGGGAAGGTGCTATTTAAATGTAATAATTTGTTCTTCTTCATCTTCTTCTTCCTCTTATTCCTCCTCTTTATTATTATTATTGGAAGCTGGAGTTACCCTTAAATAAACAGAATATAGAAACCGCAACCAAGAAACAGCACCTGAGAAAAAAGCGCTTTATATTTTCAGTTTTCCTCAGGAAAACTAATATAATCCCTTATGAAATACTCAGCTCCTAATAAAAACCAACATGTCATCTCTAATTAATCTCTTGAAACAGTCTGTATATTCTGTACAGCTCAGGATAGTCCTTGTCTCTCTGACACTTTTGTTAAAAATCTTGTTTGTGGGCAGAGGTATGCGACGCACATCTTTGCCATAGCCAGCACTGACGGTAATGCACCCGCATGTTGGCGCATGTCGGCAGAGGTGCGCTTCAGCTCCTTCTAATAATGAAGGTCTGCCGTAGGACCTACGCTGTATTTACTGGCTGGGGAACTGTACCAGCAGCAATGACTAATGATTTCTCATCTAAATACCTCCATCTAATGTCTACTTTCTGAGACTATTAAAGGGTGTCTACCATCTCCCTTTTATCTCCTGTCCCAGGTAAACACGCATAGGCTGCTCAGAACGGTTTGAGATCAAACAAGCATACGGCACGTGTTAAGTAACTACGATGTTGACAATGAACTGTATACTACAATGTCACACTACTTTATAATATATTGAACACATTGTCAAAATGTATAGCAATTCATACAGTAAACACAGATTTCACATGAGCTTGCAGACTGAAATATGCGAGGGATATGTTGGTATAAGGCTGGTCTTTGTAATTATGCACTATAAAACATGGAAGGGCCTACAAAGCTAATGTTCCACCAACATGAACATTTTGTTGATCTGATAATTGTCATATGCATATAATTATCATTTTGGAAGGTGGTTTGTCTGCAAGTGCATGCACTATACTTAATGAAATGGAGGGAATACATATACATATATACGGTATTTTATAACATACAAGTATCTATTGAAAACAAGCATGATCTACAGAATGTTAATGATGATGCAATAGCTATCCTTTAATTCTTGATGTAAGGTGTGTTTAGGGACAGACTGTCCAATCTTGAGTATTCATTTTCCACCAACTACTCGGGAAACCAACTATTTTGACAATAGCAGGTAGATATTATAATAACAATCAGTGTACAATGCCAATCACAGGCATGGTCACTGACTGACAAGAGAGAGGCAACACCCAAGATCCTCTAGCATATACACACACACAAATACACATGCATGTAGACACATACACACACACACACACCTGCATGTGCAATCGTTTGAGAATTTTCTGAATCTAGTCATTTTGAGGAAACAGGATTGGAATTCATGGAATCAAAAACAGTAGACCTGAGTTGTGCACATGGATTTTCAAGATGTGCCCTGCGGACACCAAACAAAATGGTTACAGGGGTAACATAAAATATGGTCACAGTGACAGCATGAAAAATGAATACAGCCACTGTTTGATATGGACAGAGTTACCACATGGAACTGACTCTAAAACACTCAATGATATGGATACAGGGATACCATACAATATTGACATTTCATGGCGCACATAAATATATCACACGACGGGGTCTAGGAGACATTAGACCATACACTGACACACGGATACCAGGCAATCCAAACTATATTCCACACCACTGAAACACATACAGTAGATCTCACACCAGAGAAACAGACCTATACCAAACCTTACAAACACATTAATTCTGCAAGCATGGAGTTACAAACAATATTAAAGCACAGACGTCATAGTATAGCAGTGAAGACTGAACAAGGAAATGCCAAAAGCACAGACTATTAGCACAGATATTTGTGATATTGGATATTGTCACTGTCATATGACGATGGTGGAGTGAACTGCATGAAATACAGACCCACAGCATCAGGTCACACAGATTTGGGATTAGTGGCGATAAGAAGCATTACTGGTTATTGTCCTTTATTTGTTATACAGGAGTGACCCTATGTGTCAAAGCACAACCTTGACCCTTTTGGCTCCAATTTCACCTTACAGTTTACTGCTCTTTTATAACATGTCTTGCATATAAAATGGTACTTTTATCATATCACACTATGCAGCAATTTTCTGCAACACAAATACTAGGAGCAGTGAACTGCATTTTTAGGTCACCAGCAAGTTAATGTGTATTTGTGCAGTGTGCCATACTAACAACTGTTTTCATAACCTGTCTGTTGCAGGACTGACCACTGCAGACGTGAACTGTCTATAGATACTGTCTGAAAACGTCTGAAAACTCAGTCTTTAGGTGCAGAGAGACAGAGTGCAGAAACTCTGTTGCCTGTGAGATATGCGAGTGGACTGGAGATATGTAAATTATTATTTATTCAAAAATTCTTTTCTTGCCCTGCGGGGAAAGTCGTGCCCTGTGCTGCATAGTTTGGGTCGTAGCTTGGCAGACAAAGAGGCAATGGGGCACTCCCCTCATTGGCAGCCATGCTTTCTGTTCCATCTCAGAATGATGGGCCGACAGGTTTGGGGGAAGGAGGGGGGTTGGGGGAGGGCTGGGCTGGTGGGGGGGGGGGGGGTAACTAATGGATCTGGGAAATGTCCAGGTGAGTTGCGCATTAAGTGAACACCTTTTGCGCATGTGGTGGCAACATTTCATGAGGTTCTGTCTGTCCATTATCATATTCACTGTAAGGCAATGTTCCTGCCCTGACATCAACAGCTTACTGCAACAAACATCTCACTGGTCTGGTGATGCATGTTATGAACAAATCCCTATAAATGATGTTTATACAGAGCTGGGGTTGGCAATAAATAGGTGGATACTTATGATGTCAAGAATACTATCACTCTAAATGAGGGGCTTTAGCAAAGATGTGACTTTATATGTTAAAAACTGAAAATAGTTTGTGTCTGCATTTAGAAGGAGAAAGTGTGACTGGTATGTAGAATGGGCAAAAAAATTTTGCTCCAAATTCTTGTGAAAGAAAATTCTGAAACAAAGAAACAAAAAGAGTGCAAACAGGGTTATCTATGTGCATGGTTAAACCCTGTCAGCTCAGTATTCCACAAGCAAGCACACTACATAGGTCATATGCAAAAGTTAGGGAAATATTACAGTCAGGAGTTATAGAATTGCAACCAAGTTTTTTCTGCTGAAATTCAGATGTTTAATGACAATTTTCAAAATGGCATTGTTGATGCTGTCATTTCTGAGCCTGTGTGATTCCCAAGCCCAGGTGATGATGCAGCTCAAACCTGATGCACCCCTTATGTCTACACATCCTCAGAGCGACAAGTCAAGCCCTGGCTAACACAACTCTTCTTATGGCAGGGGGATTTCCACACCTCCTTCCATGAACCGTAAGGCAATTTGTCAAAAGAAATTCTCTTCTGAGGCGTGGTTTGATTCCAGGTGGTGCTCCCCTATGTGAATGCACTGCATTGCTCAATGTTTCTGGGGAATCATAGTCGAAAGTGACAAGGGAACGTCAGGTGAAGTGTACTTTGGCTCCAGTACACTATGGTTGACAGCTTGCCCTTAGGAATTAGTTTAACTTTATTGCCACCTAGTGGTGGGATGATGAGAAAAGTTTTTCCTTCTTCATATCAGTTTGGCAACTTAGTCTCAAATACAGTATACTTATAGCACAAAATAATCTGCAAAGACTATTTTCACCAGCCATGTATCAATGTGACATGTGTTAACAATGGCAACAACCAATAAATAATATGAACAATAATTTAATGGTTACGTCTTGATATTTTCATTGGGCTTGTGGAGTTACAATTTAGAATCATAGACATGGAAGGAATTTCTTACACAAAATAAAATCAAGATAAGGCGTTTGGTCTTCTGGAGTATTTAGAAGTGAATCTCCATAATTAGTTTTGCTTGGCATAGCCTACTCAATATTTTCCCAGACCTACAATTTAAGCCAGGTAAAAGCATCAACTTTCAATTTGGGACAGCTATAATTTTAAGAGGACTTACTGGTCAATCTAGAAGGCCCAAGTGCCCTTTAAACAAGTATGAGTATTTTGACAGTCAAGTAAGCTAAATAATTTATGTTATGTATTTTATATGCACTATATACTGTATTTTTTGTTTAGTATTTGGATAACCCCCTTGAGATGGATGTTGAATGTGATTTATTTATTTAAAACTTAAAATGCCGTTAAAATAACATGATTATCACAATACTGCAGTTGTTACAAATAGGCTAGTGTTTGTAAAGAATAGAACTACATGGACCATTGTAGTTATTTATCTCATTTATCTCTAAAATCTATAACTTGGTGGATGGCATTCCTGCCATCCTAGTTATTAGTTAATACTGGTTCTATTTGCAATATAAAAAATAAAATAAAAAACAGACCTGTGATTACTGTACATGAATGAGAAATGGGATAATGATCCATTTAATCACAGAAAAGTATGACTCAGGTTTACTACAAAGCACAGCCTTAAATATTGGCAAATGATCAATGGGCACGGCTGGTGGGTGAGGAGTCGGTATAAAATGAACTTACATACCAGAACATATGACGAGCCCGGCACCTCGTCAGAAATGAATTTTTTTTTATTTTTTTTACCACAGATGTTTCTGCACCAGGGATCAAACGATATGCATCCCTCGGAGCGGTTTTCACCTGCGATTACCGCCCGTGACGATACTGCGGCCGTAATTGGAATGTCTAACGCTCTGCGTGATTTATCAAGACGGCGAATTCCTCATCAAAGGCGAGCTCGTCACAGACTTTCCCCCTTTAAATCTTTTTTTTTTTGCGGCTCAGACGGGAAGAGAAAAGTTGGTTTACCGCAATAAACCATTTAGAGAGCTTGGTTGTGGCTCATCGTCCATTTAGCCTACTTAGCTTAAGCACCAGTTTACGGCGATCTTGTGGGTCCACAAAATATCACAGCACTTTTTTCTCAATTATATGCTTAACTGACATATCAGCACCACTCGAGTTAGCAACTCAATTGCCACTGAGAGATAGCGGGTGTGAAGTTATGGTTAGTTTGCCTGTGATCGTCAAGTCAGGGGTTTGGCCTCAAGCTGCATGCTCTAGTGTAGGATAGTGTAGGGAATTCTCAGCTTCTTCAGAGTGGGGGAAATGTGGCAATTTCAGTTATGTTGATAAATACTGCATGCATATAATGTGCAAAATCAGATTTTTGTGTTGTTGGGTGGCTCGTCCTGCTATTGAACTAAATGGCATGAAATGAATGCATCATGTGTCTATAATATTTTGTATTTAGAAGATTAATGAATCTTAATTCCAAGTATCTTCACTGCATCCTGCCCTTTATAGCCTTGGGATGACTTCTGTTCTCAGATTACAGAGAAGGATATCCACATTATAATGAGAACACAGTGTTTCTTTTTTGTGATCAAATGTTAGAACACAGTGTTTCAATACTACAGCGACTACTACTACTACTACTAATAATAATAATCATAAGAATAATAACAACATCAAACTGCGTCACCTCCCTTATGCCTATGCACTATGCCCTCCTTGAACACCCCTCCCTTTTTTTGGCTGCTGTTGGACATTAGAGAAACAGACAGCCAACACCTTCTGCCTTTATGATACGGTCCAAACACATGATTACAGAGTCACAGACTTACACGTGTTCACTGGCACGCAGCTGCAGGATGGCAAGGTCCTGTACACCCTGCCACCTCATGTGAGGTGATGTCATTCTAGCAGCTGTGGTGCTCGGTCTTGGGTCATTATGAGGTGCTGCACCAGGCGGACATAGTGTCAGCTAGTTGCGTAGTGAGGAACTTTGACCACCCCCCACACCAACACACCACCCCCTGGCGAATGGCTACATCTCTTTTTGTCCAAATTAAGTCTGGGAATCGACTACCTACAAGCTGCAGTGCAACAATCAAACATAGCCCGCCATCTTCAAAACATTGCATCCATACAACTCTGTTGTTGTTTGCTGACCTTTTCATTTTATTTGAACTTAATGTTAGTAGACTACACTTCACATTGGTGTGGTCCATACCTCATGAAATAACAATGAAGTTGCCTAATCATCAGAATTAACACTCTTTGGTGGCCTGTAGCGTAGTGGTTAAGGTAAATGACTGGGACACGCAAGGTCGGTGATTCTAATCCCGGTGTAGCCACAATAAGATCCGTACAGCCGTACAGGCCCGTAACCCTGCATTGCTCCAGGGGTGGATTGTCTCCTGCTTATTCTAATCAACTGTATGTCGCTCTGGATAAGATAATGCCAATAATGTAATGTAATGTAACATTTACATGCTGTGAAGTAAATAATAATAGTTATTGACATAAGCTTTATTTTCCAACATGTGTAAGGCAGTGTGCTTCATTAAAGATTCAATGGAATCAACCATAAAAAGGTTCCTCAATTTTTGGCACTCCTGGTTTAATACTTTGTGGAAAAACCCCTGGCAAAGATGACAGCCATGAGTCTTTTTCTTCCATTTGTGACGAGGACACATTTGGAGGGATTTTTGACCATTTCTCCATGCACAATTATTGATATCCTTGGGATACCACAGGTTTTTCACAAGATTTAAGTCTGGTGACTGAGATGACCATTGCAGAACATGGTTGTTATTTTTACTTAACCATTTCTGTGTGGATTTTGATGTATGCTTGAAGTCATTGATCTGCTTGTAGATAGCCATTGACAATCTATGTATGACCAAGACTCAGCTTCCTAACGGAGGCAACCAGAGTTTCTACCAGGATTTCCTGGTACTTTGTTGAATTAATTGTGCAATTGATCTTAAATAATGCCCCTGGACCACTAACCATCTATGACCCACTGCCATATTTCTAATTCTAGCTGCCAACTGTGGTCTGCTAGTTGATAAGTTGATGTACTCTTCAAGGGTTCAAGATGTATCTATGTGATTATGCTCGGACTCAAACACACTTGTCCCTGGGTTTGATTTGCACTTTATTACAGGTCGCTCTGGATAAGAGCATCTGCTAAATGCCTATAATAGTAATGTAATGTAATATTTGACTGTAGGTATAAGGTGCTTCTCCTTGCATGCAATCCATTTTGCCATCAAACATGTTGATGGCGTGTATGGCCAAAACGTTTCATTTTTGGCCATACACACAAACCTGATAATAGAACCCTCTTCCAGTCATACAGTAATTCCAGTGAGGTTAACTAAATTAAAGTAAAATTGTATAGCCAATTTCACTTTCTTTGGTTTTCTCAGTTTGTTTGATTTTATTTAGAATAATTGTTAGGGTTGCCAATAATTTTGGCACCTGTGGTTTAAAAAAATTATGTATGGAGATGAAATAATATAAATTTCCTGTGTGTTTGAACATAAAATATAGATCTTTATCAATGTTGTTTATTATATGCAGCCTTTTTCTCAATTTTTATTAAGGTGCCAATAGTTCTGGAGTCCGCTGCATATGATTCTCTACATAACAAAATTCATGAATTCATCTCTGTGTTGCCAGGTTGCAATACAATCTGCTCAGATATGACAGTACTCATATCAGAGATATGTGTTCTGCTCAGATATGTGTTTCAAGGGCCACTGCATGAGATGTTCACATAGGTGAACAGAAGAGGTGCCAGAGGTCAGAGATTCACCACACCCATGTCTTAACCTCACACTAAGACCTTTGCTCTCATTAGAGAAAAGCCAGCATGCTACTGCATCAATTTGAAAAACCACACCCTCTGCACTTCAGCCCTTAATAATATGCCGTTCTTCACAGCACAGCATATGAAAAGTGTTATTTAAGACCAAAAGGGTGGACAGAACTCTACCCTTAAAGTCAGTAGTTCAGATTGATTACAGAGGGTCCAATGTTGCAGGTCCTCTGCTCTAGCAGCTGAGCAGGTTAATTTCTGACATCAGTTTTCAGCTGCCAAACTGCCATGCCAGATGACCCCTAGCCAACACCAGCAAACGACAAGGGAATCAGCTGGTCTATCCTCTGGAGAACAATCAGACATTTCATTCTGGCAAGGGAATTTAAGGCCAAGAAATTATGACTTTCCTGCATTTAATATCACAACATTAAGTAATAAAAATTCAGGATCACTAGAAAAATGACAAAGCTGTCTTTGAAAGTGACTTTAAAAACAGTATAAAACATTACCCACATTATCCATTTTCCCACTACCTGGATGAAAGCAATCATAACTAGTGTAACAAACTGCTTTTTTATTTGGCAAATTGAATCTAGTCTAGCGGTATTTGTTTTATTTTATATTAAAAACTTCTCAGTTAATGCACTAGCATCAATAGAACCATATCTACAGTATCTATTAAGAAGCAGAAGCATTAAACTTACCAGTCTAAGGAACAAAACCCAATTGGTTTGCATATTCTTCTCTTACCCCCAATATCAGCAAAAGTGTTTGTATGTATTTTACCATTAACAATAACACAAACCCACCTTAGAGTCTAATTAAGGGAGAGCATGTAACAGTTAATCAGTTAAACTATCTGGGTATTATCATGGACTCCAACTTTTCCTTCAATAAACATATCAAAAAGATGTCTAGCAATGTCAAGGCCAACCTGAGGAATTTTAAACATATCAGACATCAACACCCCCTTTCTGCTAGTCAGCTTTTCGTGCAATCCAGGATCCTTTCTCACATATCATGCCACATTACAAGCTAGTCTCAAGCAGGAAGGACCACACTCAAACCAGCATGCAATCTGTAAACAAACCTAAAAAAGGTTTTTGTGGAGATGCTTTTCTGATGCAGAAGGTTTTAAAAGGTTTAGCACCTCCTCCACGTACAAGCTGTACACTGCATTCCAAGGACAGTAGTGGGGAGACTGCTCAGTTAGAGGACCCATTTAGTACCATTTAGGCAGACGGCATTTTGGGAAAAAAACTGCATTTACAATAGAAAGCAGGCAAATGGATTGGCCAATGTTTTTAAATCAAAGCTAAAGGTCTGGCTCAAGACCAAACTAACCAACGGTAAACTTAAAATTACCAGATGTCTCCTTGGTAAAAAAACAACAACAAAAAAATGCAATTGGGATAATGCATCTAGTGCCTTCTATTACATAGTAATACAGATAGAGAGAGAGAGAGAGGGAGAGAGAGAGCAGGTGGCAGTAACACAGAAAGATAGAAGATGAATCTGAATTCCAAGTATCTTCCCTGCATTCTGCTCGTAACTGCTGTGCTGAGATTACAGAGGAAATTCCCATTATAATGAGAACATGGTGTTTCATATACTGTGACCAGATGGGCACAGAGGGAGTCAATGGAAAAAAACAGCATGACCTCCGCTGTAAAAAGAAAAGTAATACAGTGGTTCAAGGAAATAAGTGCAGTCTAGACACTTATTACACAACAACATACCTTCTTGTTTGAGATGCACATCTATCACAAGGTAAAGGGTAACTGAGATGAACTGTCTGTATTTTTATGATTTTCTCTTGGACAAGCAATTATGACAATGCAGCAAGTGGAGGTTAAAAGCTATTGCAGGCTATGGATGACAATATATTACAATTTTTGGAAAATAAAAGTAACAATTGAAAAATATATTAAATGAGATGGCAAGCTGACATAGCCTAAAGCTATCACTTATTTAAAGTGGGATAATTATTGGGATACATGCTAAGAATGATCTCTACTTACCGCCGAGAAACGCCTCTACTGATAAAACATTGACACCTTCTGGACAATTTTGTTTTTGCACAGAAAGAGACTCCTGGTTTCTGAACTCCCAAAATGATAACTGATAAGAATATTAACAACACAACAGTGAAGTATAAAAACATAAACCAGGGCAGTCAAGAATTATTCACACCCCTTGACAAAGATAAGCAAAGATGAACAAAATAAACATTAAAGGGTAATCAGCTACATTGTTTTTTCAAACAAATGGGAGAATTAAAAGTTGACCTATCTCATAAAACAACAGAAGGAGATGATTTTATTTTTTACTCAAGGATATTATTATTGTTAGCATAAAGCATATTTCTCACAATTCTGAGCCTACACTCTGGTCACTACCTGTATTGTTGATTTCATGCAGTCTTCTTTGGTCATCTTTATCAACTGGTGAGCATCATTTAGGAGGGCACTACAGTAAGTGCATTCTGACCACAAAGGTGCCATGGCCCATTGTTCATACATACGTATCTCACTGAACTTTTCATCCTGAGAACCTTCTGCACATGATGACTGGGCAACAATAGCTGTGTTTTAGTAAAAATACCTCTGCTACTCAACTCATACTATCTCAATGTAGGCAGACCTGTCTGAGAGAAGCCAATGAACACGTCAGTGTGTGAGTAACCTCCCAACCTGTCAGTCAGCAGTTCCCTTGGAGATACAGTTCCTCAAAAGTTCCCTCGGCCCTTAATGTAATGCTATCGAGCAGAGAAGGCATGTTACAGGGTTTTACAATCACTTAGTGGGGGACATCATGTGTCTTTATACTGCTCTAACACAGCCATGGTCTTTCATGCCGTTGGTGTCTTGTTTGAAAACGTCATAATATTTGACAGACAGTAGTCAAGTACACCAGTGTTCACATTATGAGTACTGTCATCATCATCTATCAGAGGACAGCCAGGGAGTGTGGCTCTTCTGTTCCTCAGCTCTTCCACTCTGATGGACAGCAGCTGCTCAGTTTCTCTTTCTTTTTTTGTTATACCTGAGATATTAGCTTTCAAAAATATTTTCCAGCCACAAAAAAATTGTAGCTTTTAGCATTCTTGTATTAATATAAAATAATAAGCTAATTTATAGAAGGGAGACGTGTCCCGGGTAATATGTTAAATATTCAAATGGTTAGAATGTTAGTCTAGTATTGTATCATAGGATATTAGCAATTTCAAGACAAAGGCATACCTACCACTTGGTTATAGGGCAATAATGAATTAAAAGTCAGTATTTTCACATAGTCTCCACTAGATGACGCCATTTTTCTTTGATTGTGACCATGAGCCATTACATTGATATAGACAACAGCTAAATTAATGTTCATTATTTCCAAAGTGATCTCTTTACATAGGAGAAGATGTCTTTCTGTACATGAGCAACAATGTAATTTTTCTAGATTGTAGGCTAATTCAGAAATAAACATATTTGTGTGCCTACTGTCCTTATTAACAGTACAGGCATACAAAATAATAATAAATAAAAAACGATATATACTGTATATATATATATATATATATATATATATGTAATGATTCTTTACCAGCGCATTATTGTGAGTGTCTCCTCAGTATATGTTTTTTCCTTTCTCTCAGTGGAAACCTGATATCAGAACTCTGTAGAGGAAGACAATATTGCCATCCCAGAACAGCTGTCGCCAAGCAATTTTCTCCATTTCTGTAGGGCTTCATTAAAAATGTGCAGATGTGGGAATGCCTGTTCTGCATCAGTGATGACTCAGGGGAGGCCGGTGTGTGTTTGCCAATATGTACACTTTAAACCGCCATATAGCAACCTTGTCTAAGCTCAGAATTCACAGAGTCTAACCACCTTTTATCATTTAGAGTGAAGATGAATTTGCATGACAAAATTCACGAATATAACCTCATAATAAATGGCTGCTTGGAACCAGTGGATCTTTATAATAATATAAAAAGTTGAATAATGTATTTCCATGGATGTATTCACACAGATATATAAAATGCATGATTTTATACAATGTAAAAGTTAGTATAGCATACATTATTATACATTTTAAATAAAAATGAGTGTATCGTATAGATTTACATCACTATTGAGCTGCTACATGAGCTCCCTCACAATGTAGAACCACTGACTAGTTCGCACCAAATAATGTAGTCATAAACACATCTCTATACTTTAATTTCTTTCTCTACTCCTGGTAAGAGCTCTCAGAATGAACCATTTTTCCTGACGAAGAAGCCTTGAACTACACAGGGTCTGTCTGTGGAGATACAGAGGGGGCTTTTGGAGCCCTTTGTTCTAGAGTGTACACTACAAGTAAACTGAGCAAAACCATTAGGAATTCTGTTGTCTCCAGGAGGCTTTACAAAAACTGGAGAATAAAGTTAATGCAGAGCATTGCTTTTTATGAGAAGACATTACCATGATGACAGCCCGTCATCATATTCTTCATTTAAGTTTTATTTAAGTCTGCTGTTCATTTCCATCAACATCCTTCTGTCCCACCATTTCCAGTGACTCTATTAATCTTTCAGTGGTCATGCTGAACCAGTGCTGAACCCAGCCGACACAGGACATAAGACAGAACAACACTGTGGATGCAATGCATGAACGCACACATGCATGCACACAAGCACACAAGCACACACACACACACACATACACATGCATACACACACACACACACACACACACACACATACACACGCATACACACAAGCACACACACACATCACACGCACACACACAAGCACACACATATCACACACACACACACACATGGACATACATACACATAAGAAAAACACACAATCAGCACACACACACAGAGGACAATTCAGACACACCAGTTAATCATTATAGGTTGATAGATCAGGTAAAAGCCCACACAGACTCAGAGAGCAGATACACACACTTCACACAGAACTAGATACAGTTCCAACCGTGCCCACTATGATACCTCTCCTATTGCCCTAACAATAAATATTTCACATGAAAGATCATTACTGCTGTGCTGACCCACATTATGCTGGCGTAACAAGACCCAAGGACAAGTCAAAGCATGTAAACCTCAGTCTACTTTGAGGCCAGCATTGTTCCACCTTCTGCCAGTCAGATATGATGATGTTTAGTGATCAGTGAGTCAAAGTGTTCCTCCACCATCTCCTCAGAACGTTCAAGAAGCAATTTCACCCACTGTGCAATACTACTCTTTCTGGACTGACTTTAAAATCTGTTGGTGACTAGTAGATTACTCAGTCATAGTTTGCCTGTGTGTGAGAGTGTATGTGTGTAAGCGTGTGTGTGTGTGTGTGTGTGTGTGTGTGTGTGTGTGTCTGTGTGTATGTGCGTGTGTGTGTGTCTGTGTGTGTGTGTGTATGTGTTTGTGTGTGTGTGTGTGTATGTGTTCTACCATGAAATTCTACCATCCAGGGAATTGCCAATTAATTTTGTTTGTTTGTTTGTTTTATAGCTAATAAATATAATCTACGACTATGCAGATATGATTTTCATTTTATCTATCTATAAACAGGAAATATACTGCTCAGGTTGCCTATCCCAAATCTCTGAAATATAATCAATAAAAAAAACACATCTCCTAAAAGAAATGTTAAGACTTGCATAAATACTTGAAAGAATAAAGAGAACAGAAATATCTTCAAATCATGAGACTCCTAAAAAGAAAATATATATATATGGCAACAATGATTCATCTCTAGTTAAATAGACGAGAACACCTGACACTTTTCAACACTGTCATCATAATAATGGTTTTCAACACAGGTGAAATCTTTTCATCAGCCTTTTATGTTGTTATTTTTTCACTGCCACCTGTAGCGTTTTCTTCTGTGGCATGTTTTCATCGGGTGCACTTCTGAATATCACAATTGTTTATTATTCTTATTCAGCCTGGATCCTGCATATTTTGACATCTCATTCCATATCTTCTTTTCATGATGTGTATTGCTTGTTACCGAATATCAGTGCAGGTGTCTGAGACATCACATTCCCAATTACATTTCACAATTTCTTATGAAGCAATATCCCATTATAATTTTCCTGTTCAGTATCATAGCATCCTTCCCAATCTCCTAGTAGTGCCCAATAGTTCAAAACTTTGAACAGGTTGACCAATCGGGCTGAACCCAGATTCCAAGTAGCCTAAATAGTTTTCGCTTGTAGTTCCTTAATTTCGCACGGATCCGCAACACTTTTTTTGCTTTGCTCTTGGTTTGCACAGGTTGTTATACTTAAACGTTAACACACAATGACTATAGCAGTTGCTATATTAGTTGAATAAGACATTAAATGGCATCCCCAACAATATATAATTTATCCGACGTTTCTCTCATAAGTGTCCTCGGAGTTACGGCTATATGTAAGTTATTCCAATTTGCGGGCTGCGTTTAAAGGAGACGCTTACGATATACAGTAAAGAGGCATTCCTCCGGTTCCTACGCTGTTTTGGGGCGGCATTTCTTTTGATAAGAATGGAGTGGTCAGATTGTAGACTGACAAAAGAAAACTTCCCATCAAAACACGTCAGTAAGCACCTGTAGTGTAACACAATGCGCAGTTTTGAAAACAGAAGGTCGGAGGAATTTCGGCGAAATGGGCCGAGTCACGTCTGCATGGTGGCTGGGTAGAGTTGAAAGCGCCGCTGTTTGACAGAGGAAATGAGGGCCAAGAGGGAGTCTCCCAGAGAAATGTCTTCAGTTGACAGGATCCTAGCCAGCCGTGACGCGCGCACAACTTACAAAAACAGCCCGCGCTCTGCTTTGGTTTTCGTCTTCAGCACGTAGCAGCAAGGTGTCATTGATAATTCTTTCCTTGTGCCCCATTCAGTGGGATCACGCATGAACGCGGTCGGGAGGTAATCGTACATTTTAAATTGGATATACACGACCTCGTGATGGGCGCCATCTAATTTCATTTTTAAAGGGTAGATTTTTGTGAAGTACCTTACACATAGACCGTCCATTTTATCACTCACAAAGCAATGCTGAGTTTAAAATGGGCAATACTGTAAAATGTGTAAATGTTTTTATTTTGAAGGGTGGGTTAGATTCCTAGTTTGTAGCAGAGGTGTGTACAGTGTCAACTGCCTTATAAAGTATTAAATATGGCAATGCTCCATACATTCTTCAGTGATCCAACTACAGATTCAGTTAGGTAAGAGCATTTTGTGATATGTAAAAAGTTCTGTTTTGGGTGTTGATTTTACCAGGGTGATGCAATTGCTTTTGTTGCCTTGTGCTTGTGTAGATAGTGTCTGCAGATATTCCGAAAAAACTCAAACCTGCCCATCCTAGGCAATGGTGTCTTGCCCCAGAGCACACCAGAAGTAGTACACAGTAGCATGGTCAGGACTGTGTGGAGTATTGTTGCCCAGAGAACCATTGGTGTCGCAAGATTGAGGTAGGCCCAGGTGCGTCTAATTTCCCTGGTGATAGACTCTTGTACTTATTGTTGATGTAAAAGTGAAAATCAGAGTGATTCCAACAAGCAAGACACAACCTCAATACATTAGTACATTGAAAGTACTTTGCAACTCCTGAATATGGACTTAATCTCCCAAAAGCAATTTTAAAAGTTAAGAAAATGGTAAATGTGAATATAAAAAAACAAACATATTTTTTTACTTTGTACTTTTTAATGGCATTTCAGCACCCCATTAATTTGTATGCACAGCTTTTTTGACACATTTTCTAAAAAATGGATTGTTGTACTTCGTACAGTACAAAATACACAAGCAACACTGGTTAACTCTTATATTCTCAAACTGGCATTCAGTATCAACAGTTCAGCAGTTCCATTCATTGCAAAGAGGGCTATAGAAAGCAAACTAAAAAAAGAAAGAGTAGGAGGCACTGAATATTTCCAGTCTATTATGTTTCTCCTGTTGTAGAAAAAATGACCTATGCACAAAGGGGTGGTAGATACCACCACAGTCTCACATATGTAATGCAAAATGTGAATACAATAGAAGGGTGTCCATATGTGACGTGTGGGCAGTTCACCACCCCGTTCCTGGTGCGTGTCTCTGGGTCAGACCATGTGAGGGTGGAACAGGGAGCTCAGACCACAGATGCGACGGAGGTTACAGAGGTGACCTTGTTGTCCTCGGCCCAGGGCTGGAGGTTCTGCAGGGCGTAGAGGGAGGAATTGTGCAGGCAGAGGGGGTCTTGTTGGAGCGGCTGCGCCAGTGTCTTCTGGAAGGCCTCCTGCTGGAGCTGCAGCATCAGCCGGTTGGCCTGCTGTCTCTCTGCCTCCCTCTCCTCCGCTGTCTGCCTCCTAGTGGTGGGAGGAAGGAAAGACAGAGGCATTGATCATTTTAGATTTTTTTTCACTTGTTACAGATTCTCTCTCACCAGTTTCAGTGAAACCTTAGATACAGTGGCAGAGACATCCAAAGCAGTAATTAGGTCATAAGCGAACACTTCTGTTTTTCAGAAATGAAGCGTCTTTTGGTAATGTTGTGTTTTCCTTCACAGTTTCAAATTGCCTTGCTATTTTTTAGTGTTTTTTTTCTTGTTGTTGTGCTTCAGAGATTTATTTTCTTGTTTCGTGCTTTTGTATCTGCATTTGTTTTTTGTTGTGATGTTATTGCTTTGGATGTCTCCTGAATTCAGAATAGTTCTGCTCCAGACAACCAGTATCAATCTTGTCCTTATGTTAGGGAGTGATCACTGGTTGGTACTACTGCAGGAATATAGTAAATTGCCAATTATCCAGAACACAGTTCTTGGAGGGCCATATGAATGCAGCTTTTATTGTTTGAAATAATTATGCATACATGATTTCCACCAAAATAAATTAATTGATTATTCAATAATAATTTAATAATTATTTGAAGAAGAAAGAGCAAAATCAACCATACTCTACAGGCAACCTTTTCACACTCCTGTTTATGTATTTCAGAGAAGAATATAGTTCTTCGATTATCTGCAAGTTGACACAGAACCAAGTTGTGTCACCCTCAGCTTGGGTCTGTAACAACTCCCCCTCCCCCACCTCTCTGTGCCGTACGTGCAGAACTGTTGAAGTTTTCTTTGGAAGGCATGTCTGTGTTGAAAATAGCTGCATTGAACCATGGCTATGAAGCTTTCATGGTAAGACCTCTTTTCACCTGAGGGAAAAAATGGCTTATCTTTTTTCATTTCCTAAAGTGGCTTCTGTCTTCATGGATCAGGTCATCTCCTGTGCATATTTCATTTGTTTAAATACTTCTAAACCACAAAATATCCTCATTATTCTGCTGAAGACGCTCAGAGGAATGCCATTGCATTAGACCACTCCTTGTGCAGGAGCTGGATAGTTCACTGAATTGTACTCGATCTTATGAGAAATGGCACTGTTGATTATTATGCAAACCAGCAGCATTAAATTTTTACTGTGATTGCCGTTGTTGATTTGTGGGTAAAGAACAGATAAAACATAAAATAAATTGCATGTTCAATTCCTTAGTGTAAACCCAACAGGCCTGTGTCAGTCTTTCTAACATTTTCCATGTATATACAGTATAAATACTACAAAGCATATGTTTGTTAAAGCAATCATGGCAATGTGAAGATGACACTTCAGATAGTCTGCAATCTAAAAGCTGCACTTCAAATGTTTATCAGTAGCAGTTTAAGCCTAGAAGCATATGGTAGCTTTTCCATAAACATCAACTCCATGATTCTTGTTTCAATCCTCTTGACTTTATGTTCATAATATTAACAATATGTGTTCAGTCATCCATATAAGAAGATATGCCTATCTATAAACCTCCACTGAATTACACAGCTTTGTTTCTCAGTGTGTTTTATTGGACTTTGTTATCTCTGTTCGAGTTGGTTTACGATTGGGAATTTTGCTGTCTGATGAATGCCCTAATTATCACTGTATAAACAGTCATAAATGGCCATGCATGTGATCTAATATAACATACACTCAGTGACCACTTTATTAGGTAGACCTGTATATGAGCTTGTTAATGCAAATATTTAATGAGCCAATCATGTGGCATCAACTAAATGCATACAATCATGCAGACGTAGTCAAGAGATTCAACTGTTTTTCAGACCAAATGTCAGAATGGGGAAGAAATGTAATCTAAGTGACTTTGACAGACAGGGTGGTTTGAGTATCTCAGAAACTGCTGATCTCCTGTGATTTTCACGCACAACAGTCTCTAGAGTTTGCAGATAATGGTTGAGTGAGAAGCAGTTCTGCAGGCAGAAATGTGTTTTTAATGAGAGAGGTCAGAGGAGAAGGGCCAGACTTGTCGAAGCTGACAGGAAGGTGACAGTAACGCAAATAACCACGTATTACAACAGTGGTATGCAGAAGAGCATCACTGAAAACACAATGCTTCAGACTTCAAAGTAAAAAAGAAAATAGGAAAAAATACAATTCCATCAACACCAGTTTTTCCTCCAAGCACATTGCACACTGCAATTGATGTGCAGATTTGTGTAGCAGTGCTGGGCTTAATATCAGTGATAGAAACATGCACATCTCTGGCTCTGCACACGCCCGAGTCTGCTTTCTAACACGCCATCCACTCTCCATTAGCCACATATAGCTGCAAACAGCATTACCATAATGCGATTTCTCATCTGTTTATTCGATCATGTCCTTGTTACACACACTAGCTGCATGCAGGCCCATCCTGCATGCTCAGCCCATACACAGCTTTCAGAGAGGAAGAAAAATCCATAATTAAAAGGCATCTAAATCAGGCCCTGAAATATATCACACACAGATACAACTAGTTGTGTGTTTAATGTTTCATTTACAAAAAAAAAAAACATCTCTTGATCTGCTTATCTTTAATATTATCCTTTTATGTAGCACTTTTATATGTTCCTTCAATTAAAAGCATGTAATACATTTGATATATAATTTATTATTCATGTTTTTGTAAAAATTTCTGAAGGTAAAAGTGGAAGTCGCATGTGCCAACATGTCCTGCAGTATGTAAATACTCATTTATACCAGCTACATACGTGGAAAGGAGGGTGCATGGCTCGTCTAGAAATGTATTCTCTTTTTTATAACTTCTAAATTAAATTACTTAAAATATCAATTAGAATTGTTTTTATTACAATTAAAGGAAATTAATTCTTAGTTGGCTCCAGGATTTTATTTAATTATTTATTTATTTATTTACTTACTGACTTATGTATTGCCTTCACACAATTTAGAACAAGTCTCCATTAGAACAATCTTGTTTTGTTACCACACTTGTGTAAAAGGGAAGGTCTGAAAAGCCTGACATAATTCGATTGCAGGCTCATTTGTTTTAACAGCACTGGCTGCTACACCCTGGGCTGGTGTACTGTCTAGCTGGGCAGTGCCCTCCATTACTCAGAGTGGGGCTCAATGCTGTCTCTTTCAGGAAGGCTGAGCAGCCTTTTTAAAGCCGGCCTTTTTTTCTTTTTTTCTGCTGGGTCAAGTAATTTTGTTTCCTTATTTATTTATTTATTTATGTTTTTATTTATTTATTTTGAAGAAAGAGCCCAGCTCAGCACAACTATATTATTGGTTTAATACCAGGAGAGCTTGAGGTGAATTTCCACGGGAATAATCAAATCTCACCCGTGTTTCTGTGAGCAGTCTTTTGTAGAGTTCTCCATGCATAAATGTTTCCTGGGCTTCCCTCCTTTTGAAAGATAACAAATGTCACCAAAACAAATGATCCCTCGACACAGATACTTGGGGAGCATATTTTGGAGTAATGGGTCTTGTCATAATTGTCAAAATGTCCAAATAAAATACATTTCACAGAGATAACCCTAAACTAACCTACTGCATTAAATTCACAATGAGTTAGTCATGAGCTGTAGGGAAAATGTGCTCATGTGTCGAATTGTTCCCTGGATTATGCAATATATCTGATTAAGGGTGAGTCCATGGGCACTATGCAGTTTGCATGTTCATAACATACAGTAAAAAAAATAATATTCAGCATCTGCTCTACTGCTCTATTGATTGTAAGGTTATGGAGGTTATATTAATAGACACACATATTATGGATCCCTTCATAATCAATTGGTTTATAAAGCCATTGTAAGCTAAGAAAACAAAAAAGACAAGTACGTGGTACTTGTATCAATTTTCACTTTTCAATCAAGTGAACTACATCATTGTGATGCCCCAGTAATTAGCCTGAGTGCATAAGTGAAAAGTAGATTTGAAAAGAAATTGACATTATTGATGATGTACAGCATAGATAGGAACACTACCTCCATTTTGTCCTCCGGTTCTGAAACCAGGTCTTGACCTGTGCATCCGTCATTTTCAGGGCCTTGGCCAGGGTGGCCCGCTCGGCCGATGCCAGGTACTTCTGCCGGTGGAAGCGCTTCTCCAGCTCGCAGATCTGCACCCGGCTGAAGGAGGTCCGAGGCTTTTTCCTCTTTGGGGGCGTGCGGTTCTGGTATGGGTGTCCAATCCGTCGAGTCACAGAAAATGGGGAAAGTGCCGCTGCCGGTGAGAGAAAAATAAAATTTACACTTTTACCCATTTATTCCTTTGCATGATTAAGAGAGACATTACCTTATTTTCACTTCCTTCAAACAATAGCTTAAGTGTGGTGAGTGTCCTGATTCAAAATAAGGGCTATACATTACCATACAGCCCTCAACTCAACCAATGCAACAGTTAAGCTAAGATCCAAGCACCTTGAGATCAAGAGATGTTATGAGCTGTTTACATGCACTCTGACATTTTGAACCATTTGTTTCTTTTGATACTTTTTTCATGAATTCCAATCATTTTAATGCACATTGTTTGCCAGATTCCAAGAATTTAAATAATGGGAATTCATACAGTGCAGTATATTTGGGCAGAGATGCGATTTCTGTTTTTTGGCTCGGTATATCCCAGCACTTGGATTTGAAATTAAACAATTTGAGGATTTTTTCCTCCATATTGGCTGATCCGTGTAGGAATTACATCCCTTTGTGCACATAAACCCCCATTTTAGGGGATCAAAATTAATTAAACAGTTGGCTCTGCGGCTGATTATTCAGGTATTCAATAGCTTCCTTAGAGCAATAAAAAACATAGGCCAAACACTAGGCTTGTCAAAATGAACTGTTTGGCCTATATCTGACATTTGTTCTTATTTTTCTGCCTCATAATGGCTTCCTTGACTGTAATTGGCACAACTCTGGCCCTCAGGTTGACAAACACCAATAACAGACTACAAAGGAAATCAAAAGCCTAGAATCAAGACTAGATCCCGACTATACTTACACCTGCACTAAGGAAGCAATTGAACACACCTGGCTTATCAAAAATAGTTGAGAAGCCAACTGACAAATCCTTTTGGTCCCCTAAAATTGGGGGGACTATGGATAACAAGCACAGATCCTGTACAGACCCACGCCACTCCCTCTAGAGGCCACCTGATGAGGCGCAGGCTCCATGCCAACTGTGCCTGAGTCACTGAGTGAGTGACCTGAATTTGCTACTTTATGCCCCCGGCCGCATGACGTGCCTTGGGGAAAAGGTGTGTAACTCCCACCCAATATGGATTTAAGTACCCTGAATGTAAAGGTCGCAGTCTGCAATTTAACCTCATATTCATTTCAAATCCAATGTGCTGGAGTACAGAGTCAAAAGTGGTACAAAAAAAATTGTACCACTGTCCAAATACTTAAGGACCGCACTGTATAACTGCCATTTCGAGATCAGAATAAAAGTCAATACAATTGACTTTATTTTCCATTTTCAGTTTCTGCTGTTTATAATATGAACAGATTATAAATGATCTCACATAGTTTTTTAATTACTCTTTAAGTAGTCTTTGGGTATGTTTCATCAGAGCCTAGCTTACAGTGCCCATATCCAAGGTTGTTGTTTCACTTTTTTTAACCTAAATTTCTTCCCAGTTTTTGGTTTGTTTAGTTTTTTTAATAACTCCATTATTTGAATACATGTGCAGTATCTTCCCAGGTTAATTCCTTCCAAACCTATTTTCATTTTTACAACATAAGCTATTGGATAGTAGGACCTCATGTTCAAGAATTTGCTCTCAAGGAGTTTGACCAGCTGACAGTCAATTGTATTTTGCATTTTGCAGTACAACTTTAATCATTCTTCACTTCACACACTGCATTGTCCACACATTTTAGCCCTCTGTATTACTATCCATGTGGATGTTTATGGTATTTTCCAAACAGAGAAACTAGGGCTATCCAGCACACTGCACCAAAGCAACACCACACTTCTAGGTCAAAATAAATAGAGCCTTCTTATTATCTTGTTAGCCCACTAACAACACATGTATCTTGGAAATCAGCCATGCAACTTTCTCTGTTATGCATTTTGGCAAATAAAACTGTGGTCTGGAAATACTTATAGAAGCTAGTTATACTGCATCCTCCAGTTGAATAATAACAGTATGTAGCCATTGCTAAGTAATTGGGGAGAAAAGTGGAAAAAAATGTATCTGTGCCATGGCAACTTTGAGAGAAAACCCTGCTTGTTTTCTGGCAGATTGGTGATCCATCTAATATAACTCTAAATTAATCACTGGTGAATGAAAATGTATGCAGAGGGAAACAGGCAGATTGAGTGGGCAATGTAGTGATTTGAACCTCAGATTACCTGAAACCCAAGTAAGTTATTATTTTAAAAAATGTAATGGGTTATGATCCTCATTTCATAGTTCAGTCCATATACACAAAATAGCTAGAGATATATTATTTTTCCGTACAAAGTCTGAACATCTCCAAAGTAATAAAACATGATCTCTTCATTCTATGAGTCATGAATCATGCATGTTCCTGCACGTAAGTGCTTCCTTTAAGTCATTTATTGGCTAAAGAGTCTGCACACCTTGCTTCCAAGGTCTAAATTCTCTGCTGATTGATTTAGCCTGCTACTCCAGGCAGAAAAAATATAAAAATAAAACAATGTATAGGCCAACAAAGAATAGCCTGTTATTATTCATTGCATTTTAATTGCATTGCATTTTAATCATCTAAAAGATCCTGAATGTTTAAAAAATGAGACATGCACTATTGCTTACCATACTGCTTATACTTAATTACACACTAATAAATGTGTAATAATACTAATAATAATCGTCAATTTCATTTACATAGCACTTTTCACACACTCAAATCACTTCACCGTGATAAGGAGGCTTCAACACCACCTGGGTGATACACGGCTCTCCACACAGGTGGAGAGGGAGGGTGCCACCCAGCCCTCACCTTTCCTCCCCTCATCGCCTCCCCCCATACTCACAGACAGGAGATGAGTGGAGGAAAGGAGGACACATTGGGATACACCCGGATACAAACATTTCTTTACCAATTCAACTGTGGGACGAGCAGGTGGCAGTTTGGGAATTTAGCCAGGTCACCGGGGAACCCCCTACACTCTGTGAGTGTCATTGAATCTTTAAGAAGCACAATAAGTCAGGAGCACACTAAGACAGTGTCTCCTACAGCACTGTCCCCATCACTGCACTGGGGCATTGGGGTTTATTTGACCAGGGAAGATCACCCCGACTGGCCCACCAACGGCACTTCCATCAGAGTATTAACCTGAGCCTGCGCTTGCTTAGTTTCAGCCATTTGGCAGAAGCAGGGTTCATAGTGGTATGGCTGCTGACAATAAACTGGGAACAGTTCATGCTGTGAACTGTGTTCCATTCTTCACTATGCAATGAGTTGTAAACATTACAGTACATCATATCAACACCACAGAGAGGCATCTATTATTATGCTCTTGCCATTATTGTAATAAAACAATGATGGTCCTTTCTTTGCATATGTGTATGGTAAATATTGACACATATGCTACTAACATCAGACAAGATAACTTTTTGTCAATAAATCTTCCATCTTAAAAGAGGATTTCTCAAAGTATACTGTAGATCTCACTTGCAAAAATTGAACTCACCATCACAACAAAAATAGACCAATATACCAAATGTTTAAGTTGCTGTGACAATAGAAACACAGAACTGCCAATTCAGCGCATTAATTTAATGCGTAATAATTGAACAAAAAAGCCTATTAGCCAGGGAATGGTATCACGGGTTAATATTTCCACAACTGAGTGCTGATTAATGAACTTTGCTTGAATAAAAGACACATGCTGTAATAATGCTGATTGAAGTTTAACCAATGTTTATATCCTTTAAAATGCCCTACATGGCATTTCACCCAAATGATGCAGGTGTGAGCACAATATTCCCTGAAGAAAGTTAGTTACATCTGCTATGATATAGGTGTAGACAAAGATGTGTTTTATCTATTGCTTTTGACAACATACATGCAATAATGATGCTAGATTTTCTCGTTACCATTCTTTTTCTTTGTATGTTCAATCATTACTGGTGTCTTTCACTTTCATGTTTTATTAAGCACAGAAACAATTTAGACCTGGTTTTATATAGTTTTATATAGTCAATCTATATTTTAAAAAAAACGATCTAGTCTAAGACTAGGCTTAATCTGTGTCTGTGAAACTGGCCCTATATTTTCAATTTTTGAAATGTTTTTGTCAATTTACAAATGTGTATTTGGTATGGCTGAAAGTAACTACATGAGACAAAAAACTGAGATTTGTTTAGGTCTCTTTAGTAAATACTAAAACGTGTCTCTATTTTTTTACCTCTATGTAATTTCTCTAACTCATCATCCAATCAGAAGTGACATAAAGAGCAATGACCTCATTAGCAGTGGCACCATTGGCTTCATCACTAAGAGGTATAGCCCTGCTTGAGCCCTTCTGTTTCTCTGAGAATCCACATCATTCTGAGCCCAAAACATCTTTCATTAGCTATGTGCACTTAGAGAAGTGCGTACTTAGAAGAAATGCACACTAAGAGATTAATCTCTAATTAGAAAGTCATTATCTTCCACCTAAAGGCACATTAACACTACAGATCCATGTTGGACAGGAAATAAATCTGCTGGCTTTGTATCACTCAGGGGTTTTGCCGAGAGAATACAAAATGGCCCGTGTGAGTAATGCAATTTGGCATCAGCATATCAAAAGGAAAATGCCGCCTTGGAGAAATCGCAGCCTATAAGAAAATCATTTATACTTAATAACACCTCCCTGTCACTGTGCTCCTCTGCCCCACTGTGGATATTACCTGTGCTGCAATCAAATAAATATATCTGTAAAAGATTCAAAGGGGATATTTAATAATGCAGGCTACATCTACTGCTATTTATTACACAATCAGGTGAAATATGGTATAATAGTAGAAGCATTCATCTTGGCCTTTTTCTCCTTAAAATTGGGGGGCCTGGACTCTGACAGAGGTATTTTTGAAATACTCCAGAAATACTGGAGGCTAACACACCCAAATAAAAATTATTTTATTAGTATTGTTATTATTATTTGAATTTTTTTTTTTCTTGAAAAAACGTTTTTCATTTGCCTCCCTCTTTATTATTTAAATGTAATTAGTATTACTTAAATGTAAGTCACAGTGAAATATACATAGCATGGCTGTCAGTGTTCACTCTGAAAACATCAGAAACAGAACATAAACTGGCCTTCTCAGTAGAGGGGGCCTGTGGTCACACATAAAAGGGGTGAGTGTGAGCATGAATGACAGATCTGACTGACTCTTCATTCCCAGACAATAGTAGACGGAAGCTGCACTGTCTGTAGAAGCATAATCTTGATTTAAGTCAGCATAAAATGTACGTATCCCTGCAAATATTTTATAGAATTGCATGGAAGTGGGCTTTCAAAATGTAGACTATGTGTATTTAATGTTGTGTTGGCCAAGTTCATAAAATATATACATCTGTAATGCATTTATATCATTATAAAAGCAAAAACTCGATTTCATCGATTACAGTGCATCGATTACAATGCTTATTTTGTTTTATCGTGGTAAATCACGCAGCACATGACTGTCTGCTTTACGTATTGGGTAGTAAATTAGTCACTTGCCTGTAAATCAGCGTCTCGTTATATGTAACGATACAGGTTGTATTCTCGTCATTATAATTAAAAAAAAAAAAAATCTCATGTTTTATTTAATTCATGTATTTATTTAAATTTCAAATGATTTAGAGAAGTTCATGTTAACAAGTGTAATATCGTATCGCTGCTAGGCTACGCCTTTCTTCATGTCAGTATATTCAATGGAAAATATTATTTCTAAAATCTGTCGGCATCACCCCTGCCCGTGGGTAACGGCGGTACCACCAGCTCACGCATGCGTTGTATCCATTTTGATATTCACGTTTTATTTCATTATCTTTTTAAATTACAGTTACGCAAAGGGTCTTTTGGACACGTTTAAATATGAATTGTTATACATTTCTCGTTTGTGATATTTTTCAACATACATATCCGAATTTATGCTTTTATAAGGAGGAACGTGCAGTAATGTGCTATAATTTGTACATTATCTGATAATCTACACCATAAAAAAAAAAAGAAGTTTGAAATGAGAGGACCTTGGTGACTATGGATAAAGTTTTAAGTATTAGACTATTTACACCAATGCTTTTACCGTTTATATAACAATCAAATTTAATAATTAATGAGAAATCATTGTGAATATTTAATGTGTAGAAATCCATATTGCTCTTCATTTTCAGCTCTGTAAATATATGACGTCAGTGTGTGCGCTAATGCGCATTGGTGAAGGCCTATACCTAGCTTCTAGTTTGCGGGTTGTAATGTTGACAAACAAATGTAAGTACCAAAAGCAAATGTTGGATCATTGTCTTAACAAACTATCATCAGCCATTTAATTCAAGTCATAGTTTGCCTACTGCCGTAGGCAGTACGAACTGCCGTCTAAATCTAATGCATTTCATGAGAACATTAGCATAGAGGCATACACCTCTGGCAGCGGATATGAATTTCCATTGAAAAGCTCAGCAAAAACTAAGCCACAACCAAAATGTTTTTTGCTTGCAGTGTGCTTGTAACAGCATTACCAAGAAAGCCTGCTGGTAACTGCCCATTTATTTACAGTATGTCACATTTTTGCGCAATATAGCTACACTGTAAGCTAAAACGGATGAATGTAAAGCATGCCTACTCTGTGTATAGCATACATGCGTAATTAGCCTACATAATTTATTTAAACCTATTTATTTTACTGTTTTAAATTAGCAATGGATAACAATAAAAAAACATGCACTGCGAAGTAAATAAGTAAATCAAATAAAGGAATCAAATACATAAAGCTAAATAAATGAACTTCTTGGCCTACTCTTGTGGGGGATATATCTAATTTATGTTAGTGCTGTCTTTTTTCACCAGGGCGGTTTCACTTTTAGGTTAGGAATTTTAATTCAGATACACACGACTATCAATGTTACAGTCAAGCAGCTGAGGTATGCCGATACTTTACACAATACTTTAGTTGCGCTTCCTTTTGCATCGATGCACTTCGGGTTGCAGGCTTCCTTGGCTGTATGTCTTTTAATGCTGACGTGAACTACTATTAGGGCCCTAAATTCGTATTCAAGTCCCTGCCTTAAAGCATTATCCTTAAAAAAGTCGGGTTGAAATGGGCCATATGTGTTTTCAAAATAGCCAAGGTATTACTGGTTTGCAAGACATGCATTTGTTAAAGATTGCAGTTTAACAAAACTCCGGCTTAGCTATATTTAGGCTACGCACCTTTGGAATCCGACCATGAAGGCGTAGGCCTAATTAACTGCAATGAAAAGATCATCAAAGCCTTCATATAATTTGGTATAAGATATGCCAATATAAAATGAACTTCAGTAGACCTGTTCAGCAGTCAGGCATGTGACATTGCGGTTCATTGGTGAATAGGCCTAACGGTGAAAACTGGTGCGAACTAATGTGGTCGTTTACATAATTTCTTGATTAATATCCACATCTAAGGGAGAATAACATAATTTAATAATATTAATAATTAAAACACAGACCGGATGAATAACAATCGATGACTTCCTTCCACTTACCGAGGGATGTGCCCTGCTAATCCATACGTGGGTGGATAATGAAACTCAACGGTTGTCTTAAACAACATTTATTAAGTATTCATTATTATATTTGTATTTGTTTAATTAAAATAGTCATATCCGAAGCGGAAGTTTGATTCTTAGTGCCCTGCGTAGGTTAATTCTGTATTTATTTCCATCACAGCAGGCATGAACCTAAAAGAATAACATAAGAATCTGAGAAGAAACCCCCAGCCTGTGTTACTTTTAAATCATACAAAATAGTTAATGTTCAGCGTGTCACATTATAGATTATTCGCAATAACAGGTTTATATCGAAAGTGTTGTGAAACAAACAATGGATATATTTAATCTTACCATAACCGTGACACTAATCTTATGTTTTGGGACAACAAAGCGTATATCATTCGTTCATGAAATGGGTTGTAGGTTACTTGTTTGGCTTCAGATCGGATGACAATTTAAACTTCTTCCCTGCCTCCCTTACACTGGCAGTTTTGTCTAGCCGCAATTCATTTAAATGTCTACCGTTATGATAATTCAATGTCAATGTAAAGGAGGCAAATACACACACACACACACACACGCACGCACACACACACACGAATGTCTTATGACTTTAAATGTAGCAAGCAAATATGAGGCATCGTTAAAAAAAATTAAAATACACTCTAGCATGCAAACGGAGTTGAGTGTGATAGTTTGATTTTATAGTAGGCATGTTCAGAAATCTATGATTTATGGCTGATAGATAAATACATTAGATGTATGTACAAAACTATGTAATGTATTTGTTTTAGTTCTCCGCCATGCCGTTCTTTTTTTTTTTTTTACAACGTATAACCCAACACGATTATTTTTATGAAATATATTAATTCTGCTTATAACTCTTCAACATTATAAGCACAAGTTCCAGTATACTAACCCATTACATGCGATAATTTAATAATATTTGATAATTTGTTTAGTTAATTTTTATTTTACATTAGAGTTTTAAATGAGCTACAGGTAGCTATGTCTATGGTCTAATGGTTATTTGTGTATTTGTTTATTTATGTATTTATTTATGTATTCATTTATTTATTATTATTAGTATTCTTTTTTAATCCAGACGCTTATTTTTCTTCACTATTCACTCATTTGAAAGCTTTGTTTTATGAAAAGATGCGATCGACGTTGTCCGTCGTTGAGACACAGCGACAGAAAAATGTATGGGAAGTCAGTGCTTATAAATCACCGTTATGAATGAGTAAAGTTGGCTTGGCCATTTTGTTTTTCCTTTGCTAATTGAAACAACCAACGGGCCTGGGACGACTTACCTGTCAGTCTGTCTTTAGCAAATCTCCTACTGTTCTCCATCCAAGGAAAGGTGAAGTTACCCACGTTTCCCATGCCAGACATTGTTGCCACCGTTGGCATGCCGGTTGACATGGCGGCTGGATGAGTAGGGACGTGCGGGTGAACAGACGGTGGCATAGGTCTGTGTGCTGGAACCCGAATCACCCCTCCTGCATTCCCAGAGTTCACATTGACGTTCATATTCATGTTTACGTTCATGTTCATGTTCACATTGTACGAGCCCGGGAGTCCCGCCGCCATAGAGCAGGCCGGGTTGTAGACGCTGTTGTAGCCATTGGCATAAACGTTGGAGGCTAGCTGGTAATCCGCTTCGGTGGTCCGGCTTGGGAGCATGCAGCTGCTGGTTTGGTCTGCGCTGTTCAATATCTGATCAATTCCGAAACTAATAGGCTCGTGCTGTTGATGCGTTTGGTTCACCTCTTCAATGCCAGTGTGCTCCATAGTTGTGTTCATATTTGCGAGTCAAAGAACTTATTTTTGCCACATAAATGTCATAAAAGATAAACTTATACATGTAGGATATCCTAGGGAATATATCCAAGGCTACAAAATATGCGAGTAAATATGTTTTCTCTCGTGCAGGTAGCAAATCATCTCATCTCATCTCAAGTCTCACGGTGCTGGGAGTAGCTATGACGTCCAGAAGTAGTGCAGAATATTAGGAAAAACTCACCGTAGATAATCCATCGCAATACATGCGAAAGTCGCGGTCAAATAGCCACTTCAGTGGCTTCGGAGCAATGATAGAACAAAACATAATGCAACTTCAAAAAACATAATACACGGTGTTCTTGAGACCAAATAAAATAACAATAATAAGAAGCTAAGTTGATAGGGAAATAGATTTCTATAGCCGAACACTATGTCTACGCTGAAGGTTTGCAACCATTACTCAAGCGAAAGAATGGGGTGCTTTCCGTGTACCGCCATCATATCAATTGAAGATAAATAAGCGGATTCACCCTGCCATGAATATTAATTGAGAAATCGGCTATTATTCTACTTAATGCTTCTCGAAGAGATTTTGAGCAGGTGAGGCGCTCTTTCTGCCAAAACCCAGGGGTTCACTCCCCCATTGGTTATTGGATTTCTAGATAGGCAGGGTTACGGATTCCTTAAAGGAACAGTTTCAATTTCTGTAGACGTGGAATCTGTATTCCACGTGCGATTTTCCAATAATATGTTGCACATTGCATACCTGAACAAACGTTAAAGGACATTATATATTTTTAAGTCAATATAAATTGGACATTTGACGATTAGACCTATTAATGTTCTTCTGTAGTGTATGCGCTTTACAAAGGCTACCAAATCACGATTGCCTAACCCAAATATTAAGAATCATAACCATGCTATTTCAGTTTGCATAACTGCTAAGCAGCAGTAGTAGTAGAATATTATTATTATTATTTTTTTTTTTTATTTTTTTTTATTTTTTATATTTTTTTTCTAGACGTGGTGGTGCTTGTGGTAGTAGCAGCAGCAGCCATAGCAGTAGCAGACTATAGAAGTAATAATAGCTTTCTGGTAACAGACCAGATGGGTCGATCAGGCTAATTTCATCTAAGCACAAAATACATGTTTTTTTACTTGTCTGTTTTTTTTTTTTTTGGGGGGGGGGGGGGGGGGGGGGGTGTTTTGGTCAGTGATCAAGACAGTAACACCCTTTCTTTAAAAAATATGTTTTCCCACTTTGTATTGTTATAAAAATATTTGTTTTCTTACTTTTATTGATATACTGTAAACATAAAGTATCGGAGGAAGCTTGGGATAATACGTACCTCAAACAGTTATTGTGGGGTGCATTGTTGGGATATATAAGACCAGTCATTGAAATTAGTTTCCATGTTCTCCACGTGTTGCCAAAATATATAATATAATACAATACAATGCGATAATAAAAATATATTTAATAAACCCTGCTGACAAAATTCACAGTGGTCCAATGTACCGCCAAATGGATAATTCAGTTTCAAGTTATCTTACATTTCCTTGCAGTTATATGATTCATTTGTATATTCGCATATGGAATTTGAAAGAAAAAGATGAATTGCGCTTTCATCGTTTTTATTCTGCTTGAGTTTCAGACTAATGTACTTAAAAAGGCATTAAGTGGGTCCCGTATACAGTATCTTATTATTCAGCATAAAATCTAACTGCGAAATCAAGCGTTTACTTCAGGGCCTTTGCTACTCTGATCAAACACATAGCTTTTGTGTGTCGACGGGTTAAAGCGACTAAGTGTTTTACTTAAATTCAACATCTCAGAGGACAAGTCTCTTCCTATAAATATGGGTTGCAATGGATACGATCGAAGATATAAATAAATGACGGTTGAATCAATCAGACATTTCTGTTACATGCCAGCTTACATCACGCACAGTAGCCTACCTGGTAGGACTGAATGCATAAAAGTACGTGAATTAGTAGGCCTATCACAATGAGTTACGCAGAGCAATCATTCGCCGCCTGTCACTCTCAGTGGAGCTTTTCAGGGCAAATCAAATAGATAGTCTACAAGAACTTGTGCACATTTGAGCCGATCGCGCTCATGAAAAATGAATAACTGCGAGATGGCTATGTGTATTGTTGAGCAAGCAAGTTAATGAAGAGGACAAATCAAAATCAGAAACAATCATCATTACATGACAAGGATCGTTTTATTCCAATTAACACAGATGTCTTTGCCCTCCGCTACCGTTTTATAACAGTTAACCAGTTCCCATTTGATCCTTTAGCAATTTCACTTCATATACACTGATTATTCTCCAGAACTGTTTCTTAATACGCGTCGGCATAATTAGGCTACTGTAACGAGAAATGATTATGCTAATTATCTATAAGGAAACTGGACCATTTAAAGCCATATCTAATAGTTTCGATCAGTTGCGCGGGTCTGTTATTTTGATTTGTGAAATTAAATTTCAAAAGAGCAAAGCTATCTTTCACTGTACTCTGTGGTGTTCCAGTTTAAACCAGTTATTTATCTTCAACATTTACAAATACTGAACTGATTAAGCAATGGGGCGAACTATTACATCCTAATTACTTTATATTTAGATTAGGCTATTCTAAACGCTAAGAAGCAGCGTTGTAATTGCACCTGGCAAATTGAGCTTACCTAACCAGTGTTTCATTTAATTATAGGTATTTAAGCGTCCCGGTGACAATTACACAAGTCAGGCTAATATTAAGTCAAATAACTATTTTAATTCAGTCTTTTCAATGAGGGTTATCTCAATGGGCAAGCAGTCTAATCAACAACATAATGTAGCCTATATATGTAAACAAAAACTCCATACTTTATGTATGTAAATTAATTTTTTTAGTTACGTGAGGTAACATAGAATGTGTGAAAATGACATATTCTTTGGGCTAAAACAACAACCTGAAAAACAATTCATAAAAGCAAAATATAGTCCGAACTGTTGAAACTTCTTTTTTTGCTTGGGTTTGATTTATTCCGTAATTCTATAAATGTTAGCGCCTCCTTTGCTCTCTCCTGTTAATTTGAAGAGGCCTCATATGAAAGCCTTTCGCGGGTTGCCCAGAGGCAATGTCTAGAATGGGTTCGCCCTGTGATGAATCGGTACCCTCAGGCTGTGGTATCTGCACGTGGGGTAATAAAATATTGGCAAAGCAGAGACAATGGGAATTTGTCACAGTTATTCCCTGAAGTTACTGGCGTAGTGCCACCCTCTCGCATGTACAATGTTTTCAGTGGGGGGTTAAAGGATTATAAAGCCACCACCATATGTTTGCAATACAGGCAATAAAGACACATTCAAAGTAAAGTCAGAGCATATAAAAACTATTGACAGAAGTCAAATGCTGTACTTTTTGAAAGGAAGTCGTGGTTGGGTATATGGTATAGGCCTATTAATATTATAATATATAAAACAATTATCCCTTTTATAAAGCCTAACTAATTTATTCTCTCGATAGATAGCTGTTTGAATGTGTTAATAAGCTAACGGTGCAAGTGTTGTTTATCAGTAAATAAAGATGCATTTTTAAATAGTTTAACGTGGCTTTAATTTGGCCATATTTATTATTTTAATCTACTTATTAAGAGACAGCATGACTCCATTTTGCAAGTTGCACTTGTTGCAGCAGCAATTAGCAAGCAAGAAGATTATATTTTAGGAAACAAATATTATAACCAGCATTTTCAATTAATTAATCCATTAGTCCAACGACAGCGAAAATCATAAACAATATGTGCGACCTTCGTAATGAGTGGTCATTGTATTTTCATTTTTACATAATTTAAAAGGTAAGCTATAACATATCACGTATTATACTTGAACATAGGAATGCACTATTGTACGGCAATGGGCCTACGTTAAATTGGGCTCCACATCAAAGTAGTTGAATTAAAAAGTGTATTTGTAATGATTTGTATTTATTTCGGTTATATGCCCTTGAATTCGATGCAATTA